>NC_140585.1:96717861-97917861 GCF_964204655.1 Triturus cristatus
ACTTTTCCAAGCCTTTTACTGCAGCATCAAATACATTAGTATTACCAACGGCAACTGCTTTGGGCATCCGATTATATGTTTTTAACCCTTGTGTGCCTAAGGAATGGAATATAATTATTTTCTTCTGCTTCACAGCCATATTATTATAATCCCCAATTGTCTTGATATAATTAGCATAATACTCCTTCCACTTCAACCATGGTGTAGACAGTTCTGCTCCACTGGCCAAAGTGGTTGTGGTGACTTATTGAAAACTCTTTTTGGCCATTTATTTGCAGGTTTTAGCACAAAACAGGAAAAGGGGAATAAAAAAATGAAAATAAACAGACACTGTATTTATGACATCCTCAAACCAATAAATTGTCCAGGCAGTAGTTCTTGGTTTATTATTACTCATAAGTAGTTCTTCGAAGTTCTTGGTGGATTATAGCACCCCATAATGGTGTGCTATAATCCACAGCGTTGACTCCGAAAAGGATTCGGAGCTCACTTTGCACGCGTAAAACAGACAGACCACTGCTCATCGCCAGATTGCTGTGGGCAACTGATCCACAAAGCAATGAAGGTTATAAGTAGATTTATTGCCATAACAAAAGGCAGGTCCTACAGGTCGATAACTGGAATTCACAATAACCTAGAATGCATCCTGTATCCTGCTCTGAGGAGAACCCTTCTGAACCATAACAATTCTAAAAAGGAATACTTGCATGCAATACACACATATAACACGTAGATCATAACTGGTCAGAAAACAAGGTGAAATATTTATTTTTCACTGAGAAAGCTAAGAATGAGGTAGCAATGTTAGAACACATGCTTTGGGGTATGGAGAGGTCAGGTCACATGAGCTCCCGTGATGCTCTGTGACTAAAGGCTGTTTCTGCAGGACGGCTGGTGGTGCCGACATGGTAGTGCAAGTAGACCATGCTGTTTTGTGTGGAGCAGGGAAATAGTGTGACGATTCACATAGGGTCTATGGTGTACTGTGTTCGGAAGTAGTCGATTTCCCTCCTGCGGCCCTCCGTTGCCCACATTGATGACGTCACAGTACCAGCATGCCAGATGAGATGGACACCACTGGTTCAACTTGCATAAGAGGTGTCGCGCGTGGCTGTGCGCCTTCAGGGATGATTGCTGGCATCCTCAAGAACAAAAGGGTGCTCTGCTGAAGGACAAGTGTGAGGCTTGTTCGTGCCCCAGAGAAGTTCCAAAAGGCTGTCCTTTTCTCAAAAGAGCTGCAGCTAACAGGAGCAGTGAGAAGTCCTTGGATCAAGAACAAGCTCCTATCAGGTCAGATAAGCAAATTGCTGCCATATTACCTGCACCCAGATGGTCATAGGTATACATGAGCAACCTACTGAGTGCACCACTTGCATTCATTTTTGACTCTCAGAACTTTCAAATCTGCAGACATTTTCTTTTGGAGTACCTGATGTAGCTCTGGGCATGCTTTAGAGACAATAGGCACCCTTGCCTCGTTTCCCAAGAGATGGAAATAACTCCTGCCGGCTGTGAATTTACAATTATCTTTGTCTTAGCCTTCGCATAGAGATTCCTCAGTAGTTTGACCACTTTGAAGGGAATGTCAAAACGCTGGAGGATCATAAATAGGACATCCCACTGCACACGGTCAAATGCCTTTTCAGCGTCTAACATCATTATGGCTGCTTCAAAATTGTTCTAAGAATAATAGTCTATTGCTTACATTAAAAAATTTGCATTGGTTGATAAAGTTGTCCCTGGCAATTAAATGTTTTGGTCATGATGTACTATTTATGAAGCGGCAGTCCGCAGAAAATCCACAGGGCAAAACAAGGTCTGCAGGGTGCATACCAACACACCAGGCACACACAACAAAAGCATTTCTTTAACACACACCCAAAAACAGAAATACCCCCCAGAAAACACATTTTCCAACTCGATCCAATGCCATCCATGCCTAAATGATGTTTAAATTCAACAGAACGCACAGATAAACACTTGATTAATGCACCTGTCGCTACCTGCTCTGAGCCTACTGGATAAAAGCAGGCCCGTGGGCAGACAAGGCAACACAAGCTTGAAGGCCTAGGCTTCAAAATGGCCTCCAGCCACAAGGCTAGGCCCACCCAAGTACAAGAAACAGAAGACAGACAATGCAGGCCTGTTGCAAAAAACACACTGCCTGCCTTCAAAATGGCGGCCAGCCTCATGGCCAGGCCCACAACAAGAAGCCTAGGCCACAAAGGAGTACCATGCAGGCCTATATATGGCAAAAGCAGCACACTAATAACTCCCACCAGAAAAGGCCACCAGCCACATGGACACTCACAAATCACAAGTAACAAGCAGGAGGCCTTCGAAACAATGAACTGACAAAAGGCCTATAAAAGAAGCCAGACAAAAGATGCATGCTAAACCACACTTCTGTGCCTTTTTAATGCAATGAAATGCAAAAACGAAACTCCACAGGGCAAAACAAGGTCTGCAAGGTGCACACCAACACACCAGGCACACACAACAAAGGCATTTCTTTAACACACCCAAAAACAGAAATGCCCCCCCCCCCCAAAAACACATTTTCCAACTCAATCCAATGCCATCCATGCCCTAA
Organism: Triturus cristatus; assembly: GCF_964204655.1. NCBI lineage: Eukaryota > Metazoa > Chordata > Amphibia > Caudata > Salamandridae > Triturus > Triturus cristatus. The sequence continues at coordinate 96,720,455 of NC_140585.1, forward strand.
ATGATGTTTAAATTCAACAGAACACACAGATAAACACTTGTTTAATGCACCTGTGGCTACCTGCTCTGAGCCTACTGGATGAAAGCAGGAACGTGGGCAGACAAGGCCACACAGGCTTGCAGGCCTAGGCTTCAAAATGGCCACCAGTCATATGGCCAGGCCCACCCAACTACAAGAAACAGAAGGCAGACAATGCAGGCCTGTTGCAAAAACACACTGCCTGCCTTCAAAATGGCCACCAGCATCATGGCCAGGCCCACAACAAGAAGCCTAGGCCACAAAGGAATACCATGCATGCCTATATATGGCAAAAGCAGCACACTAATAACACTCACCAGAAAAGGACACCAGCCACAAGCAGGAGTCCTGGGAAACAATGAACTGAGAAAAGGCCTATGAAAGAAGCCAGGCCACTGCTGTGCCTTTTTAATGCAATAAAATGCAAAAACAAAAATCCACAGGGCAAAACAAGGTCTGCAGGGTGCACACCAACACACCAGGCGCACACAACAAAGGCATTTCTTTAACACACACCCAAAAACAGAAATACCCCCCAAAAACACATTTTCCAACTCAATCCAATGCCATCCATGCCCTAAATGATATTTGAAAAACATTCAACACACACTAAAGGAACAATTGCTTCATCATGCACCCACCCATGACCTACTGGCTACCCCCAACAATTAAAAAAAAAGAATGATAAGTGCCAAAATTGTAGTTGCAGCAACTGCAATGCCCCCAATCAAACAGACACAACACCTACTTACTTGTAAAATATCGAATTCATAAGTCCTCAAATCCAATGATAATGATGCAGCAGACACAAAGAGTGATCCTTCCAGCTCAAATCAAAGGCAGAATGAACAGGAGATGGATAAAGCACTGGGAGGAGCCTTCTAAAAGGACTCCTTGCACAAAAAAGGACAGCCAAATGTCAATCTAAGGAGTTTTTTCCATTCAAATCATCATTTACAGAAGGTTTTTTGCAGCTAGAGTTAATATTCTTCTCCAAATTGAAAATTTGGCGTGTTCGCGATCGTGACCTTCACCACACTTCCGCCGAATGTCGATGGTGCCTCCAAAATGACGTGTTCGTGATCTTATGCTCTCTGTCGTGGTGAAGATTTATGTGTTTGCGACCTCATGCTCTCTCTCGCAGTGGTAAAGGACGTGTTCCCGATCTCAGACTCTCCCGGTGTCTGATGGACAGGCGAATGACGTGATCGCGATCGCGAACTCTCACGGGATAGCGCGACCGGCTATCAACATCTCGTGGAGCACACGAACGGATTGGAAAACTCGGGGATCCCAGTAAGGCGATCGCACGAGCGAGAACGCATTATCAAAGCGCGAACATGAAAAAAATCTTTGCAACGCGGCAAATAGCGGAAATGTTGCCATTTTCGCGCTCTCCCTGAAATGCGAAAATGTCAAAATATCGCAAATTCCGCGAGCAGAACGGAATTTGACCCCCACCCTTAGTCTCAAGGTGCTGGGGGGATGGGGGTGCTGCTACTTCTCGAACAGCCAGGTCTTGAGGAGTCTCTGAAGGCCAACAGGTCCTGGGTCTGTCGTAGGTGGATGGGGAGGGTGTTCCAGGTTTTAGTGGCGAGGTGGGTGAACGATCTGCCGCTGGCGATCACTCGATGGATGCGGGGGACGGTAGCGAGGTCAGCGGAGTGAAGCTGGCGGTTCAGGATGAAGAAGGTGAGTCGTTCATTTAGGTACGCTGGTCCGGTGTTGTGGAGAGCTTTTTATAGAAAGGAGTCTGGTAACTCTGTTTCCATTGTCTACCTTGTATACCATGTCTAATAAGTCAAAAATATTTTGAAATCCACAAAACTAATATTAAATGATTTTGACTCACTTTTTCAATTAACTATTTCTAACACTGTAGATATGTCATTATGGTATAATTCACGCCTAAAACTTTCTCGAACTGTTAAATTTTGCCATTCGTGGATTACAGCTGGTATTTTTTATCTCAAAGATATCTACATTAAAACATTTTGTATATTGATTGATGTATTGCAGGTAAATTTTCACTTACCGTCTTCTGATTTCCTCAAATATGAAATTTCATGTAATTCTATATTACATTCCTTTCCAAATAATATTCCTTCAAATACTAAGTCAGATTTATCAATTTATATTAAAACTGTATCTTTTCGTCTCATGCTGTTTCATTAATGTATAAAAAGATGAATGCATTTCAAGGTAATAATATTGATACGATTTCAACATTTTGGAATAATGAACTTTTGGCCTCTTTCTCATGATACATGGGAAAAAATGTGGTTGAATAATATCTCAGGGTGGTTACCTGTATCACTTTATCAAACAAATTCTTATATTTGCTCTAATTGCTTATGGTCCCCCTTAAAGTTATTTCAGGCTAAACTTCTTCTGAGTTCAAATTGTTGGCATTGTAACTTACATACTGGTTTGTTAAAACATAATATTTTTTGATTGTACATCTGTTTCAAAATTTTGGAATGAAGTTTGGGATGTTATACAAAAAATACTCAGGGGCCCATTAGGATGGCAGGCGGACTTCATCCTCGCCAGCCGAATGGCCTTTGAAACCAGCCATCATAATTTGGATCGCCACCATATTGTGCCCCAGCTCCACCCAGCTGGCAATCGGAACATATTGTGACTTCCCAGCTAGAATACAATCTGATTGAATGCCAACTGATGAAAATCGCTGAGTACTTTTGAAGTGAACTGTAACACCTCCTAGTGTCACTAATGTGGTGGGGTCAAGGTTACACATGCAGGGTTGTATTTAAGCAAATACGATTCTTGAATAAAGAATATACTACTATCAGAGAATCTTAAATACTCTAATATTCTCTTTCTTCTCAAGGGGACCCTTAGACAATTAACGTTCCAGGACAATATTTTTATACTTTTAAATGTTTCTATTTTAGCCATATCTACCCAAGGGAGCAAGAGTATTATGAGAGTGTGTTTTTAAAATATTACTTGCATTTAAGGAGGAAGCCACCAGGCTACATAAGTCAATTTGCTGAGTTCGCATATTGTTTATTAATGAGGATATTTTTTTTCCCACATGCTCCCCTACCCTGTGTGTAAATAAAACAAATTTAAACTTTGCATTTTGTTTGTGACCCTCCCCTCCTTCCCTGGGGAACCCTCCCTTAATGCTAGAGGTATAATTAAAGTACCTCTGAGTTTCGGGCTCTGTTTCTAGCCAGGCAGGATTTTGACATTTCTTATTTGGATGTGCTTTTAATCTGATTAATCAGGGCATTTGCCACTGCAGGATCTTGAAAGTTGAACATTTTGTTATTCCACATCACTTTTAGAGAGGCGGGGAACCGTAAGTTTGCTGTAGCACCCAGGCTTCTTAATTCTTGCATGGCCTTCCCTAACTCCCATTGTTTGTCCTGAGTGATGTGTGAGATGTCTGATCTGACGGAAAATGACCATACCCCTTTATGGCACACCCCAACTTTTAACCCTCCTGCCAAGATTTTTATCTTTTAGCATGTAAGATTTAAAGTTAACTAAAATCCTGTTGGATTTTTTTTTCCAGGTCTTTTGGAGAAGGGGTCCCACTGAACTTTTTGTATGTCATCCACTAGGAGTTGTTTTTCTATATCGGGGTGCTTTGAGGAAGTTGATTATAAAAGACCTTATGTCGCCTCTCTCCACGTCTTCCGGTATGTTCAAGAGCCTGACGTTGTTCTTTCTGGCATTGTTTTCTAGACTTTCCAATTTCTCCCTCAAATCTTTATGGTTGCCCTTCAGTGTTCGAATTTCTAGTGCATTTTTGTCTACTTGCGTCGTGAGGTCCTCCATGGCTAACTCCATAACCCCTACTCTTTCCGAGATGGCATTCAATTTGGTTTCTAGCGTTTCGCAGACTGCTTGTATTTTCAATTGGTTACTCTCGGATTGGCACATTTTTCTCTTATTTCTGTAAGGAGGATAGTTTATAGTCCCTCCGTGGAGGGCAATCCCCCTGTATTGAGGTTTGTGCTTGGAGGCCGTGGCTCTTCTGTCGATGTACTACTCTGCGAAGGACATTGTGCATCAATATTAGCAATTCGATTTGCACTAGTAGTGGCAGTGTTGTCATTCCCAAAGTTAGTGGGGAGGCACTAGTAGTGTTATCACTTTCAGCCAAGGTTAACAGAGGAGCATATCTATTATAAAGATGGACAGAATCCATTTCTGTTCCTGCTCCTTTGTTATCTATTATTATAAGTGTTTCCAGTGGGGGCTGTTGTTTGGAAATGCTGTCTCTACTCGGTGTTACCCCAAAAGTATATTCAGGACTTTGCTGTACTTCATTCAAGGTAGGTTGCAGAGCTTGTACCTTAAAATTCGATCGGACGGAGGGGCTGACACGGATGTTTACTGGTTTACCTTTAGAACATTTTTTGGGCTCTTTGTTTAAGGTGTTCTTTTCCGCCAAGGTCTTTTTACGCTGTGGGGCGCAGGCAGTTTTTGGGGGATCAGTTTGTGCCACAGATGTATCGGGATCTTTATTAATGATCTCGATTAGGGTTGATTTTTGCCCCAGATATCCCTACTTCTTAGGGTGTATCTATTTAATTTATTAGCCCCTATAAGTGTTTCACCGTCCTGTGTCTCCTTCCTTGAGGACCCTTGTTCTGATTTCAATTTAGTCCCCCAGTCTCCCCCTCTCCTCCTTACCGGGGTCATTGGTGAAGGCCATATGCACGGGTCTGCTTCCTTCGAGCATGCCGACTCCCTAACTCTAGCCCGGCTTGCTCCTCTCCACAGCTGTAACTCCACCGGCGTCCACCGGGGATTACCTGTAAGCCCCCAGGGATCAGTAAAAAATGTGAGCGCGACCTCAGCTGCCCCGGAAGCCAACTCTTGCCGCGGTGCGCCTGCCTCGCGCAATCCACACTGCCGCTTCTGTCTAGCGGCTTCCTAGCGGCACCTCCTCCCCCCGGTCACCACCGTCGCTCGACAGGATCTCCACGGACCCACCCGTGAAGAAATCACAGGGGGGAGAGCCAAGCATGTTTATAATAATCCCGCCGAGGATTGCCCTGAGGTCAGTCGTTAACTTCGTATCTTCTTCACATCCCTTAATTCAGGCTTGGGTGTGCTCCGCCACAGTAGAGGGAGAGCCCCGCGACCGCTACTAGCTAACAGCTGCCATTATCCCCGTTGACGTCTTTTTGTCATGAGTTCAAGATACCATGTCCTATGATTATGTATATTGACAAATGAATGTATACTAATTGTAAATAGAAATATGAATAGCGTGTGCATAGTTCAATGTGTAGATTGTTAGTGACTATAATTACGCGCAGTTTTAAAGTCTCCATTGCAAATCAATCGTACTTTTATTATTATTATTAGTTCAATTTGTAACGCGCATGGCTGCCCCAGCAACAGGGCATCCCAGCGCGACCCTGACCAGGACCAGACACTAACGACAGACACAGCAGGCCACACAGTCTATAAAGACTTAGCAGGACCAGAGAACAACCAAGTCTTTATCGCTTTACGAAAAGGAACGTGCTGTTGAATAGATCTGATAGAAAGCGGTAAAGAGTTCCAGAGTTTGGCGGCAAGGTTCCGAAAGGAGCGACCTCCAGCTCTGGCCCTATGGATGCGGGGGACACAGACCAAAGCACAGCCCGCCGATCTCAAAGAGCGGCTGGGGGTGTAAGTCGTTAAAAGATTGGCCAGGCTCAAAGGGGCCTGACCCGATAAGATTTTGTGGGCCATGCAGAGAGCCTTAAACTGAACACGTTTTTCCACAGGGAGCCAGTGCAATTTAGGGAGCAAAGCCGTCACTGAACTAGACCTAGGAAGCCCTACCAGCAAACGCACAGCGGCGTTTTGAACCCGCTGCAGACTTTGAATGCTGGTTCTATTGGCGCCCAAATAAAGTACGTTCCCATAGTCCAGCCTAGACAAGATTAATGCCTGGACTATGGTCTGACGTACTTCAGGTGGAAAAAAGCCAATCACGGGTCTTAGGCCACGAAGGAGCCCAAAACACACCCCTTCCACAGTCTTGGACGATTTTGTGACGGTCGCCACCGCCAGCTTGGCGGTGGTGAAAGTCACGACATCTTAATGAGTCCCATAGTGTCAATACATATGATCTGCACCAGAGAACAAAAATTAATGAATGACTGTATAAATGAATGAGTGTGTGTGTGATTTGTATAGCACATGCTGCTACTCAGAGGGTGTTCGAGACCTAAAAGCTGCACGGAGGGAATTCAGAGAAAGGCTCCAAGCAGGAAGCTAGGGTGCCAGACTTAGTGTAAATAAGTTATGATGGTGACAATAGTGCAGCAGAGGACAGGACCATTGAACGACAAAGATACAGACGGAGAGTTGGTGACAAAGATGCAAAGGCTGATAAACAGAAAGAGAAAAGTGAAGGCCCACAAGTAAAATCAGCAGAAAGTGACAGGAAAGTCAGGATGGTAATTTTAGAGGAAAAGAGTAAAAAGAAAAGAGTGTAAGGGAGGAAAGAAAAATACTGTATTCACGAACCGTCAGAACGAGACAATCTGAGTGCAAAAGACTGAGAGGCAGAGAGTGCAATAAAGCAATTGATCAGACTCAGAGGTGGACTCAGCAGTACTCAGCAGCTTTTCACAGCCCACTGTTTCTTCCAAAGAAAAGGATGTGCACACTATTAATGCAATGTGGGGATGGAGAGAGAAGAAGCTTAGTCATGTTTCACCTGAGCACATGGCACTAGTGAAGAGGTGGAGCTGGTAGTTTTACCCCCTGCCAAGGGGACAAAGCCCTCTTTTGCCCAGGACACCGGGTGGCAATGATCGTGTCCATCTTGACCCCAGCCGCTGTTGTTCTTATGTTCTCACTTTCGCTTAGTCGTGACTAGTGCTTGTGTCCCTGGTGCTGAACTGAAGCGTTATGCTGCTGTTTCACACGAGCAGAACTGAAGTTTAGACAGGGGGCATCTGTTGCTCTGCCTTGACCTATTTCAGGGCACCCTCTTGTAAACCTGTGCCAGTGTGCCGGGCTGGGGCATGGCAATATCGACCAGGAAGGAAGGTGAAATATGGGGCATTCCACTGAAATCTCCCTTGACCAACTGGAATGACACGGGTGACAGAGCCTATCACTTCGGAAAATGGTGGCGCCTATAACACAATATGGGAAAACAAGTAAAAAGTCGCCATTGAGGCAGAATCATACAATGCTCGACAGCCAGTGAAATTGCAGAACTTTTTCAATCAAAAAATTTGCACCTTGAGATTCTGAGCTGAGTTAGAGTTCTGAGTTTATCTTTGACTGAAAGAACAATGGCTTTACTCTAGTTAGAGGCTGTAAAGGTTTTCCTAGAAAAAAGCTGCTTTTGTGTTTTTAATGGCAGCTTTATTGGCATAATTCAACCTTGCTCCACACTGCACAATATTTGTAAGTCCCCCCTTGTCATCTTGTGTTTCAAAGTTACAGGGGGTGATCGAATGAGACAGACCTGTCCTGCTAAAACATGCAGCTGCCAGTGAGTAATTAAGAGCAGTACATTGCTGAGCTGTCAGAATGCCGCCTTACCGGCTAAGACGTTCCTGAGCTCTCAGAATGCCCCCTCACGGGGTATTACAGAAACTGTCACAGAAGAGAAAGTGAAAGCACAGACCCAGCAGCCTGAGATGGCGCGTCTTCTGCCTTCTCTGCTCAGAGGGCGCTGGGGCAAAGTAACCCTGGCAGCCCTGACTTTTCTCGTCTTCTGTTCATGTTCTGTGTATAAAAAGTTTTCTAGCCAGGGCTTTGGTTGGGAGTAGGGGAGTGGGGCTCTGTTGTTTGCAGAAGGAAACATATGGTGCATATAAATCTAGGTTTATGAATGCTGCTTCATGCGCCGAGGGATGCTCACAAAACCTATAGAAATGGAAGCAATGTTTAGGTTACTGTTGATGAGGGTGTATCGAACCCCGGTGTGAGACAAGCAGTCATTTATATTATGATACTGCTTAGCTGAGGGGAGGGCGGACTGTGCTGACAGCGAGCCTTTACGACCTGTAGTTCATGAGGGTTTCGTGAGAGGAGGAAAAAATAGTCCCGAATCCAAGCATGTTAATGGTCACTGCTATCTTTAGTGGTGGTTGGCCGGTGCTTCCGGGGAGGGCCAAACAACGGAAGCGGCATGACGTGGGCATGGCCTTGACAAAATTAGAGTATGCAAAATAGAGCAAGGATGGTGCCAGCCAATGGCAAGCCTAAAGGCGGGAAGAAGCCCACAATGTAGGTAAATTTGATTTGATCGTATAGCAGGACTCATATTGATTACTTGTTTGAGAGTGGATCAGTATTACTTGAATATTTGATGGTTGCTCTATATGTTGATTAAGTCCTGAAGATGACCTCATAAATTAGCAAGGTTGAAACGCCATTCATGCCTTCCTTGGCAAAAAAATAAACAGGAAGCATTTATTGTATTTTGGATTTGTCAACTGACAAACTTGTCTTTGTATCTTTTCTTTTGTCATTGTTTTAGTTTACACTTACGTTTGTATTTTTTCAGTTCCGTATGTTTGTGTAATCTTGTGAGCACCATTATATTATTGCATTTTTGGGTATTGTATATTTGTTAATTAACAATTAATCTTTTGATATATTTTTGCACTTATGTTACACTTTGTAGGGACAGCACCTCTCGGTTCGAGGAAGCGCAGGTACGCCGTCTAGAGCTGAGGCCTAAATAGAAACAGTGAAGCATGCGCACTTGTATGTTTCATGAGAACAGTGTGGACAATATCCCAGGATCCAGTGCATGAGGGGGCCAAAAAAGGTCCGGTATAGCGCGCCTTTTAGCAACTATGTAGTTTTCTTTAATATTACGATCAGTCATTTCTACACATCATGTGTATTGTATTTCAAAGAAAATCACATCATATCTGATTGTACATGTTAATAATTTGTGTGTTTAAATTTGTGTTTCAGGCTGTACAAAAAAGTGACAGGAAGCCCATAGATGGGTGGAGGATTGGCTGTTAATGAAACATGAGGAATGAAACAGGGAAAATAAAATGCATGTATACACTGACTAGAGACATGGCACAGACACAAAATAGAGCAGTCTAGGGACCCCTGTGGACCCGCAAAGCCTCCTCAGGAATCGGTGGGTGCTTAACAAATTACATCATATTAACAAAGTGTACATAAATAAAGGTGCAAAATGTACAAGTAACATTTTTAAATCATTCTGTTGTTGGCCAAATGTGAATTTATCTTGAAAAAATTAAAGACAAGAGGCATTTGGCAAATCAGGAACACTTCGGTTTAATTTAACACTGCAACCGGGAGCCAACTACAGAAATGGAGTTTCTGGCTGTCTCAAAGTACATTGATTTTGGACACATTTTATACATTTTCCAAGGCATTGTGAAACATCAAAAAACACTCTGAGCATTCCTGTTTAGGTAAAAGAATGTGGGCAGTTGTCTTGGTGTCAGAAGTGCGGTTCCCGATAACAAATGGAGGTGGGATTCGACCTTGTGTGGACACAATGTTAGCCAGTAGGTGACGTGTCCGGATGTCCGGAATGAAGGGCAGGTAATTCCTGCATGTACTGTGTGTGCTATGTTCTGAATAGCTCAGTGTCCCTAACTACAAGTGGCATCTAATTTTATGGTGTTGTGGTTATGCACCCACTCCTCCTGCTATGTGTGCTTTATTGGCGCTAAGCTCCCCGGACCATTGTGGTATCGCTGAGCTTCTCTGTGGAACTAAAGTGAGTTTCCTGTTCACGTATTTGTCTTCTGGACACATGCTTCCCCACCTGTGACCTGTCAATCTGCAATCATAGGCCTAGGTCTCAGAGCTTGTTTGACCCCGTATTTCTGAGTTGGGTTGATGGAAAGAGCCTGACAGGCGAATATGAAGTGATGTGGTTTCATTTTTATACATGAGTGTATCATTGTGCACATCAACATAAAATGATCTAGTACCAACACTGTAAATGTCAAGGAATTGAAATTGGAGGCAAAAAATTGAAATATTATCCTCAGGTTTATTTGTGGGAGCAATGCAGGTGCTCCAAACTGACTATAGTATGGATGATGTGGGGCTTCCGTTGAAATAGAAAAGCTCCAACCTTCCTATTGAAAATTTATTTTTTATTTATTATTTATATTTGTGTGCAAATTAAATAAAATGTGTTAACATTTGTTTATGTGTCAATGAATACTTGTTCCTGGCTTCCAGTAATGACTCAGTGAGTGGTCCCAGGATTCCAATAATTATTCAGTGGGGGTCCCCGGGTTCCAGTAATAATAAAGTGGGAGCAATAGAAGTCAAAAGGTTTGGAACCACTTAGCTAGAGAACACATGTGCACAGGCCGATGGAGAAAAAAACATGATAACCAGAAGCAAATGCATACATTTGTGAACACCCAGAGGCTGTCAAAGAGGAACGAGGAGACGTGTGCTCAGGTGGTGAAAGAAGGACACAGAGACATCACGACACACCAATATGGATATGGGCAGCCTGTCACCTTCAGGAAGGGTCTGCAGGATACTCATGCTGACCAGTCTGTGGTGAGTGTGATCTTCAACTGACCTTTCTCGTATGTTTCTTGTTGCTAAACTACTGTGTGTACACGCAGAGACCCAAATAACTCTCGCACCCCACCTACACGTGGCAACAGGAAGCTTACGGCGCAGTCACTCCTGCTTGCTGATAGTAAGGGTCACTGGAATTATGCGTCACGAGAGGGCCAAATTATGCAGTAGGGTTGACTAAATTATGTGGCAAGAAAAGGCAAATTGTTGAGCTTGATGTGGCAAACCTTAAGATGGTTTTACTTCATTACTTTGATTATTTTCACTTGTCAACACTGTCTGGGCATATGTTATACCTCATTAGTACCAGTTTAATACCCAAGCATAGCAATAAGCAATAGTAGGGTGACTAGTCAAACTTATCAAATGGCCTTCCAGTGCACTGGAAAATGTGTTGCTGGAGGTTTAGTAACCTTTGAACCGTTTAAGCTAGAAACACATTTGTTTGCTAAAACCTGTGTGAATGCTCCCCAGCTCCCGCATGACTTGGACTTCACATTCCATGCCATACAGGAAAAAATGCTGGTGTTCCCATTGCAGAGCCCATTTTCATGGGCACCGCAATGGGTCTGCCAATAAAAGATCGACAGACATAAGCTGGAAGGCGGCCAAACCATGGCTTTGGCTGTGTGTGAGTGGGCCCACGGCATTGCAGTAATCTCCTGCACTGCCCAACTCATAATCAAGTCCTGTGTGTCTCTACGAAAACCTTGAAGGATCTACACAAATGACCTCTTTCTGAGTTCAGAATTGTGTCTACTTTTCAGAAATGTATAGCTTTCCGGGATCCAACACAAATTAGAAGTGAGGATGCGGAGAGGAGTTGGCCTAACGGCTATGGCGGTCGACCTCGAATTTAGGGAACTGGGTTCGAAACTCAGTGATGATGCTGAACATCCTGTGATTATGGAAAAATCACTTAATCTCCCCGTGCCTAACAAAAATGAATGCATGTCCTCATGTAACATAACTGGTGCTATGTAAAGTGCTCTGATACCCGATTCGGGTCAAGTTCGCGCTACATACAACTCTAAAAAAAAAAAAAAATTTAATCAAGGTTGCCAGTTCCTGAAACTGGTTTCATGGCGATTTTAGCACTACTGTGCTTTCCTTGATGCCATTTGCAGGAAATAAACAGACACTTTACCTATATTTGGGCTAATTTATCAGTCCCCTCTAAGGGAATTGGCAAACCCTGGGTACTTTTAGAATCCCTACCTTGTTTGAAAAGAAGGACGCAAACTTGGCATGGATAGCTTATGTAGACAAAATGTTACAGAGGCCTAAACACAAATTACCCCAAATAGCAAAAGAAATGGTTAGCACTGGTGGGCGGGGGTGAGGGGGTTTAAGGAAAGGGCTAGCAGCGAAAGTGTTAACAAAATATAGAACAAGAAGGTGAAAGTACGTCAACTAAATTGCCAGCAATTGCACTTGGCATTACCACTTGGTAATCTGAGAGCAAACACTGTGCCACATGCTCTACCCTATGTATTTTGTTGTAAATATCGCCCCCCCCCTTGTGTTTTGCAGCCTGACTCTAATCTACGCCTGGTTTAGACTGACTGTGGGCTGTTTTGTGCATTCACTTTAGACAGTCACAAAGGGAGCTGAGGTGTCCCCGACATATCCTAATGGATGTTCCTAAGCTGAGAGTCATAGGAGAAGTTGTTACTGACACCTGAATAGGGCTGTGCCTGTCCTCTCACAATGCTGTTTCAACCCCCCTGTAGTGTGTCTGGAACCGGGGCTGGGGATGGAATGGGGGTGTCCTGCACTTCTGAAGCTGTTTAAAGTTACCTCCACATCAAAGAAATATCGAGTATAAATACAGGGGCTCTGACCCCATAGTTTTTAGACACTGCCTGGGATTTGTAATTATTCATTGCTGGCTCTAAATACTGAACCAGGAGGAACCCCCATTTGGATTGCTTGCCTTGTTGGAGCAAGGTCTCTCGATGGATCACTGTGTGTGCCCTTCCGCTTCTGCACATACTGCAGAGGCCCCAAATCGTGTGTATGTACGACGGGTGAGTCCTCTGATGATAATTGATCATTGACGTGTGCGTACTATCCAAGCTACTGCATTTCATGCCTTGGTGCGTTTGATGTATTTGTCTCGTCTTGTATTTTTTATTATTATCTGCTTCATTACATGACCTGAATATCTTGTTATGTCATTGTAATCCTTGCATAGTGAATACTTCTTCAGGAGTTGCCTTTGTATGCACAGTAATGGTGTTTTGGTGACAATGTGCAACAGAAACCTCTCTTTTATTTAACTCAATTTGATGTTATGACAATTGCCTAGTTGGCAAAGCGATTATTGATTCATGTTGTTTTGATATATGTTCATATGCCATACAGATACGTATTTCTATATACTAGTGTGTGTGTAGTCTCTATTGTGGTCTATTATTGTGCCACTGGAGTGTGTGAGTGTTGCACAAAGGCTTTACACATTGCCCCTGGGATAAGCCTGACTGCTCATGGCAAACTACCAAGGGGGTGAGCAGGGGTTATCTTGGGTGTGTTTCGCTCTTACCCTGATAAGAGTGGTGGGTTCTGCCTGGCATAGTTGCATACCCTAGCCAACCAGATATACCATTTCTAAGTGTAACTCTGACTTCCAAGGCCGCTCTACTGGTGATACTCACATAATTGAGTGACCACAGCTACACTGTCAAGTCAAACCATAAAAACCATTAAGGAATCTATTTTAGTGAATTATATATATTTCCTGTTTATATTTCACATGGCTGACTCTCGTAGGGAATTCAAGAGATACTTCCAGGAAGTTGTGTAGCATATTACTGTTGTATAGTTCATACTTTGAACTGAGCCGCCTTCTGGGATTGAGAACTCTGGATTTAAGGCTAAAGGAAGTGCAAGTTTCTCACAGTGCTTGTTAGTGGGTCAAAAGGATAGTGAGAATACATGGTCATTCAAACCTTGGTCTATCTGTAGATCACATATAGCAATGGTCACCTATTCTAGTCGCAATTGTGAGTCAATGCAAATGTGTTAAGGAAAACTGTTGCACAGTTCAGTACATTTTCTTCTCCATGTTTTTTAATAAGTTTGCAAAAGAAATTGATTTAATTAACTCTCTATTTGGCCTACTTTGCCAATGAGCCTTCCAGCCTACATGCCCTGTACTATTCATTGGTGCATAAAACAACTGCTTCTGTGGTGTCTGTAAAATTGAAACATCATTTAGACCATGGTTGGCATTGGAGTAAAATACAAAATGTGGCTTATTTTGGGTTTTTCAAATTTTTTCCACGCAAACAGTGTTTAGGTAGGGTAATGCCTTTGGAGAAGGTGTGTTGTTGTGAACATTTTAGCCCTGTTATTTTTTGTTTTTGGCATTGCTGAATTAATGCTGTGTTCTCTGTGTTATCATGACTCTTTTGTCTAGCCACTGTGTGTGTGTGTGTGTATGTGTGTTTAACACTACAACTTGGATAAAGGGTCTAAGGGAGAGATATTTAAAGACCAACCCAAATTCTAATCCCCATAAACAAGACTGTATAAACACAACAGAATAGGGGGGTCTATTGGTAGACAGCACAAGATTAAAGAAAAGAAAAAGTAGTGTGTATAATATCAAACCCAAATATTGTCAGAGCAGAGCACGGAAAACCATCAAACCGACTCAACCAAAGAGACCAAAGTTGAGAGCAAAGTCACCTCTCATAATCAGTTTATATCATGTGGTCTCCACTAAGAGCCGAGGTATGTCTCCTCGTCATAGAGACTACCTCGTTAGTGTAAGGCTCTCTTGCTCGTATGGGTTGATAAAGAAAAGTCCAAAAGTCACGTGACAAACTGTGACCACCAGACAGAAAAAGTGCAGTGCAAAGAAAAAAGTGAAATTTAAAAAGAGATTGTGTAAAGAGTACGATATACTTCACTCATTTCAGCACATCTCTATTAAAAAGGTGTATAAGCAAAAAATATATATAACAAGCAGTGCCAACTAGTCACTGTTGAATAAGGGTCAACATGTTTCAGCCTTCACGGGATTGTGGCCCAAGGCTTTCATCAGGACCTATAAGGATTAGTGCTACTGCATTCAAATAAATGGATTCAAAAGCGGTGAAAATATAAAATGTGAAGATTTAGCATTCGAAGAAGTAATAAATACAACCTCACTGGTGTCCTAATCCTCTATATCACAAGGTGCTAGCATCACCTGAGGAGAAAGGATAGTTAGCACACCTCATTAAACAATCCAGAAAAAATGTGCCGTCTATATATAAGCAAATTTAACATAAAAGTGCCTAATGCATTGCTATAACAGAGGGAACACAATGCTTACCCAACGTGATTAGGGATTGCACCTCACCTACCCTGGAACCTGGCTCAGGTTAATGAGGCCCCGCTCTAAATCGTGGGTAAAAAGAAACAAAAAACATCTTTTTTTGTATTATTTGTTTTATAGTTGCTTAAAACCACATTAGATCAACAGAGAGCCATATAGTACTCCTTGTTGGTCAAACACCTTACGTCAAAAACGTAACAACCTCCTAACACCCAAAAAGTGTTCTCCCCTACAGTGCAGAAAAACCCCCCCCTCTCAGTAAGTCAACTACTTAAGGTATTGTTGTTATTAAAAAGATATTTTTTTTATAGGCTGGCTAGTATCTCTGGCTAGTAAACGGCCAGAGTCCATCATCATCTGTCTATTGTACAAACTCACGAGAGAATGACAACCACCCTCCTCAGTTCTACAGGTCACGTGTCTTAGTGCTCAAAAGTGCGGGTCGCTAATGAGCATTCCTCATATGAACTCTAATAAAGAGAGAGACAGAATAAAGGTCCGTGATTTAGGGCGCTCTGTTAACAACAGCACTCACCTATCCGTCGTTGCCCCTGGCTTTCCTAAGCAGGGTGGGAGGCAACGTACCGGAACCGGGAGTGTGTTCAAATACTCTCGCCACCGCCGGCACGTCTCACGCTGTGTGGCAAAGGACTACGGCGGCCGCCGTGTCCAAGACAGTGAAACTACCGAAAAAACGGCATGTCTCACGGGAAAAGTAGTTTACAAGCACTAACTACGTGCTTCGAACAAACACGCTACCTGCTGATTGGATAGAAACTACGATCGGCCAATCTCACAGGGGAACTACACAAAACAGCATGCCTCATGGGAGATGTAGTAAATCGCTCTAAGTGCGCTTCAAAGTAAATTATACACGAAGCAACAAGGCATGCAAATATACATTAAAACAGAGCACAATAGAAACGGGTTAGCCTTGACATTTAGCCCTCAATCAATTGTCCAAACTGCAGATTTACTCTACGTCTGTTCCCCGTTCGAGACGGACTGAAAGACCCAAATCAATACCATCCACTGCTCGGCAATCAAGTCCCATGGGCAAAGTAAATGATATAATTCAAATGGGACAAAAGAGATCATTATGTGTACTCTGCTTATAGGTGATGTGCTTAGTGCACGTCGTATATTGTAAATGCTGGTATACCGCAAAGGGTATAAGGATAGGTAGACTCATCCCTATTAGTTTAGATTTAGTTATGGTAATTAACATCTAATGTACCCATTGTCTGTTTAATGGGTAGTGTGGTGTTTAGTAAAAGGGACTCCTTTGCATGCTTATGCCCCTTCAACATTAAAAGTTAGTAGGCGCTCCCATGATCCTGTTGCAGTAGTTCACATCTAGTGTGTCCTATTAAAGTGTCGAGATTAGTTCATCATCCATTATAACAAATACACGTTAGACCCAGAATGTCACGATGCCTTATTGATGCACCGCCCAAATGTGCAACGCACCTCATCAGTGTTGGATGCTGGTCCAGGGAATGTCATCGTTTAATCCCAAGGTGTCACAGCAAAGCCTATGGACCCATTTTTGTTCTTTAGTGAACAGAAAATTGGAGATGTCACTGATGTGTTGTGGAATGGTTGGTTTCTCCAGTATTGTCCAATGGAAGTCCTCTGTAGTATGATTGGCTTCCGTGTAATGTCTGGTGAGCTTTGTGTTGGATTTGCGGCACCTGAAGGTGCTCTTATGCTCTGTCATTCGTAATCTCACCTTTCGGGTGGACATACCCACATATCTCAACTTACACGGGCATGTGAGTAAATAAATAACATTGCTGCTATTGCAGTTTGTGAACTGAGTCTGAAACCAGGGTCTATCGGTCCCAATGTCTACCGATGAGCTGTTAGTAGTTTGTGGACACACCGAACAACCCCCACAAGGATGGTGTCCAGTCACTGCCGGCAGGTCCCATAAAGTGCCCAGTGTCCTACTAGGCGCAGTTGGTGGTCGTGTATGAACCAATCTATCCTTGATATTGCCTGATCTTTTGAAAGCAAAGAGTGGCATCGCTATTTTCTCCTGGCAACTATTTAAAATCCTCCAGTGTTTTTTGATGCTTTTCTTTATGTCATTGGATAGTGTGCAAAAAGTGCTGACCATCGTGAGACGTTCCAATGGTGGCTTTGGTACAGATGGTTCCAACAGAGCTTCCCGATTGTTATTCGAGGCCCTTTTAAGAGACCGTTTGACCAGCTTACGGGGATAGTTTCTCTCCATAAGTTGCTCGGACAGTAAATTGGCATGTTTGGTGAAGCCATCTGTTGTGGAACAGTTCCTACGCACCCTCAGAAACTGTCCGTAGGGTAAATTATCCCTCAGGGCCTTAGGGTGCTGACTGTCGTAACGCAAAAGCGAATTGCGTGCCATGGGCTTGCGATATAATTCGCTACCTAAGCCCTCAGGGGTTACAAAGATCGATAGGTCCAAAAATGCCAACCGGCTCTTGTTCACTTCTACCGTGAAGTTCAGATATTCATTCCTTGAGTTAAGCCACTGATGAAAATGGTCTATGGACTGTAGATCTCCTCTCCATACCACCAAAATATCATCAATATACCGCTTCCATAAGCGGATTGATGAATAAAAGGGGTTGGAGGGAGCCAAGACGTGTTCCTGCTCGAACGCATGGACATATAGATTCGCTAAGCTGGGCGCGAAAACGCTGCCCATGCTGGTCCCCGATGTTTGCAGATAGATGGTATTTTCGAATTTAAAGAAATTTTCTTTCATCGCCATTCTGGCCAGCGACATAATGAAGGGCACAGGTGTAATGGACTGTAAGTCGGTCCCCTCAAGGATAGATCGTATTGTATCCAGTGTCTCATCTTGGGGAATGGATGTATATAGAGATTCGACATCGAAGGAGACTAAAAAGTCTCGTTCCGTGTCGAACTCTACCGTAGGAAGCAATCGCAGGACATCCTTAGTGTCCTGCAAATACGTCGGCATCTTTTGGACAATGGGTCTGAGGAAGTGGTCCACAAACGTAGACAGTGGTTCCAAGAGGGAACCCTGTCCCGAGATGATTGGTCGCCCAGGTGGAGGTCTCTGGGCCTTATGTACCTTTGGCAGTACATAAAAGTAGGGAATGACAGGGAATTTAGTCTGAAGGAACTGTGCTTCGTGATTAGTTATCCAACCTTCACATAGAGCTGTGTGTTTGGCATAGGCCACCATTTGCTTTTGTTGTTCAAGAATCAGTATGCCATGTTGCCAGAAGCCATTTTGTCTAGTCAGTGTTCACCATAGGCCTGCATGTGTTCTTTGCTTTCCAGGCCTCCTGCTTGTTGTTGTTGATGTGGCTGGCAGCCATTTTGTGTAGCCAGCCAGTGTGCTTTCCCCATAGGCCGCAATTTTTTCTTTGTTTGGGGCCATGCCCCCCTTGCTGGTTGTTGTTGTTGCGACCATGTGGATGGCAGCAATTTTGTGTAGCCAGCCAGTGTGCTTTCCCCAATGCCTGCATGTCTTATTTGTTTGTGGCCATGCCTTCTTGCTGGTGGTTATTGTTGTCTGAGCATGTGGCTGGTGGCCGTCCATGTGGTTTTGCCATGGGCCTGCATGTCTTCTCTTTGTTCCCAATGCCTTTTTGCTCTGTGTTGTTGTTGATGACCATGTGGCAATGGCAGGTAGCCATTTTGGGTGCCTAGCCTGTGTGGCCCTTTGCCATATGCTTGCATTGGTGGTTGAGCAATGAGATAGCAGTTTCATAAATAAAAACAAATGACATGCTTGAGGATAACGTCACTTATTTATAGTTTTTTTAAGTGAAACGTTTTTCAATTTTAGTTATTTTTTTGTTTACAATTTTAGTAAAAAAAATTCTTTATTTTAACATTTTAATTTTTGTAAACGTTAGTTGTTTCTTTATTATGTTTTGAATTTTTTAACCCCTTCGATGCGGCGCGGATT
The DNA here is from genome assembly GCF_964204655.1 of Triturus cristatus. Lineage (NCBI taxonomy): Eukaryota > Metazoa > Chordata > Amphibia > Caudata > Salamandridae > Triturus > Triturus cristatus. The sequence goes on from NC_140585.1 coordinate 96,739,282, forward strand.
CCCCCGCGGTGCTGACCGTTTCTTGCGCGGGCGTGGTCATGACGGAACGGTTCCGTCATGAGCACAGCTCAACCGACGCTCATGACGGAACCGTTCCGTCATGAGCACCGAAGGGGTTAACTAAAATGTTTTTTTGGGGGTGGAGTTTTTTTTTACCATTTTCATAACATTTGGAATTAATGATTCAACCCCATGTATACAACAGGTGCAAAACAGTAATCATTGTGTATGGATTATTCGGTTATCATTGCATTTGTCAGCTCCACCTCCATACGTGCGACATCTCATGTGATGCATTGCGCATAAAGCAAACATTTACAGCTGCATATTTTGTTGTTTTTGTTGCTCTTTCTAATCCATCCTGAGTGTACAGTCTCTATGAAACTTTATGTTGGTGTGGTTTTACGTTTCACAAATGAACTCTGTTAGACCTGTCAGCCCTTTGGGTGGTCCCTCCTCATCATTATTTATTTTGTCCCACTTTTGCCTCAAACCCTGTTATAATTTTTCCTTTTTGGGAACCACCAGACTTTTTAGTGTTGATGCAGGGTCAGGGAGCCATTTTCCCTACCCCTGGAACTTCTGTCTGAGGGCCTGAGACACAAAATGGTGGCCACCCATTGTCACCTGTGACATCATCAGAATACACTAGAGGTTTCTAGAACCTTCTGCAACATTCTAGAACCCTGGGATAGAGGGAGGCAGTTTAGAATGTTGGGAAGCCATCTCAGGTTGGCAGTTGGCAGTTGGCAGTTGGCACTTGACTGGAGAGGAGAGAGGACAGAGATTCAGAAGGAGGAAGGAGTGAGGCAGCAGGGGTGGAAACCAGTGCTTGGAGTGGGGTCCAGAAACCCACCCTTGATGCTAGTCCCTACTGACCAAGCCCAGCCTAGAGCCCTGTGTGGGACCAAGACCAGAAAAACCATCTTAAGGACCTAAATATTGTGAACAGGCCTTACAAAGGAAGAACAGCAAGTTCCTGACCTGTACAGCAGTGTCCTCCTGGAGTCCTGACGTCGAGAAGCCTGGAGACCTGGAGCCCGAGGTGGAGAAGCGACAGACAGACTGACAGTAAGCAGACGTCGTACCCGGAGCCGCCAGAGGTCGAGAGAGGGCGCCGACGGAGGTCGTGGAGAGTCACCGGATGTCGAGTAGGAAGTCACCTGAGGCCGAGGTGAGGCGTCGACGGGGGAGTGAAGTCCGCCCTCTGGAGTCGCCGGAAACCAAGGTGAAGCGCGCAGGAGGTCGGGAGTGGAGATTGCACTCCGGAGTCGCCGGAACCCGAGGTGGAGCCGACGGAGGTCGGGAGTGGAGGTCGCGCACCGGAGACACCCGGAAGCGGGGAGACCGTGACCCTGTGACGCCGGAACACGACATCGAGCCAAGGCCGCCCAGCGACATCGAACCGGAACCGCCAGACGGCATCGACACGGCGTCAAGTGGAACAGATCGACGCGACATCGATCCGAAGCCGTCCAGCGACGTCGACCCGGCGCCGAGCGGAGCCGATCATCGTGAAAAGGGCAGTAAGTGGTAGAGGGGGCGTCTGAGGCCCTGTGGAACCCTAAAAGACCATTCTAGGGGCTAGAGGGGTGTTAGAACCAGCCTGGGAGTGCCAGGGGTGAACTGAGACTGGTGCAGTGACCTCTGTGAGGGGTTGTGTATTTTGGGAGAGCCAGATCCTTAGGTTACCCTTATTCTACCTCAGTTCAGGTCCAGCCTTGACCAATCTAGGTGGGACACCCCCCCCATGTCATCTAAATGACCACAAGCTGTACTTGGGCATAGTAAAACCAAACTACCTCATAAATGTGATCTGATTGGCAATTGTTATTGATTGCTTATATTATTTATTGAAGGTGTTGTATTTATTGTCTGACAGTATTTATTTGCCCTCTGTATTTATTGCACCTATATTTATTCCTTGCCTATTTATGACCTGATCCTATTTATTGAAACCCCACTGTGGTATTATTTATTTGACCTGCTATTTTCAAGAAAATCTTATTGTATTGTATCGTATTGTATTTATTTTATGAAACCTGCAACTAAGAGAAAAAGATAAAGACAAACTACTTTCTTTCATAATTTTTACGGTGTAGTGTCGTTTTTGGAACGGATGAACGCATGGTTATTGTGAGGGTGTGACGTACGCTTAGCACGGTGCCTGTCTTCCTTACCGCTCGAGCCAAGCTACCATTGTGCTGGGAACCTGGTGACTGCTAACCCGGTTGCCCGGTTTCCAACATAAAATTGGTGTTCAGCGGTGGGATAGAGCTGTGCTTGCGTCTACTCGACAATAACTGTGGGTAGTCCATAGGCCTACACCGGGAGTTTTCTCCAAGCGGACTTCCTAATTTTGAGTTTTGTTTTTTCCAAAATTACTTCTGGTGGTGGAAGGAGGTATTATAAAAGGTACCCCCCTGCATAGCTTCTGTAAGCAACTGTCTTCTAACCTGAGTGGGCAAAATGGAGTTTGTGTTGGAGGATGTGGAAACCTACACTGTGGCCCAACTCAGAGAGTTTTGTGAGCGAGATGGGGTGTTTTGTCCCCAAGGTGTGAACTCCAGACCAGCTTGAGGGCTTGGGGGGAGGCACGGCGAGAAAGTAAGGTTGAGAAGGAGGACAGGGATGGAGAGCCTGACAGCGAGGGGGCTGGTTTGTACCAACCTGAGGTGGGGGACCTAGTAGCGGGGACCAGAACACCTTCAAGGAAGGGCAGCAGTGTCTCTAGCCACGGCTTATTAGAAGCAGAATTCACTGACCGGAGGGAGAAAAGACAGCTCACATGGGATTTGGCGAAGCTGGAGAATGAAAAAGAGGAACGGAGGATGGCTCACGAGTTGAGGCTCAGGGAGATAGATCTCCAGATCCTACGGGTCGGGGCACACACTGTTCCAAGTGGTGGCAGCGAAGAAAGAGAAGTCACCAGGGAATCCAAACCCTATTTGCCAAAAGACATAGTAGCTAGTTATAGTGCGGGTGATGATATCGCCAAGTGGCTAGCGGCCTATGAGATCTCATTAAGAGTCCATGGGGTTCCAGAGAAGTATTGGGGAGGGGGATTGTATAAATACATGCCTCCAGCTGGTAGGGATACATTATTGGCCCTGGAGCAGGATGAGCAGACCCACTACCCCACCATGAAAGTGGCGCTCGTGAGGAAGTTTGGACTAACACCCGAGAAGTATAGACAGAAGTTCCGGGGTAGCCACAAACTGGGCACACAGAATTGGGTGGATTTCCTGGACTATGCAAAGAAGGCATTAGAGGGTTGGATACAGGCCAGTGAGGTGAGGAACTACGAGGGGTTGTTTGATTTAATGTTGAAGGAACACCTGCTCGAAAAATGTTTCCCTGAACTGCGTCAACACCTGGTGGATAGCAAGCTGACCAATCCCCGGAAGCTTGCTGAGGAGGCGGACATTTGGGCTAGTACCCGGGTGTCCACAAGGGGGACCGGAGGGGACTCTCAAAAGACCGGACAGGGCGCCCCCCAGAAGAAAGAGGGAGGGGAAAAGAAAACGGAGTTCTCTAAAGGCCCCCAAAATAGTTCCCAAGGGAAGGGAACAGGATTCACCCCTAGGGCTAACCCCCCCAGAAACCCTAATCCTGGCCATAGTCAGCAGCCAAGGGTTGTCCATTGCTTTGAGTGCGGTGGTGTCGGACACTATAAGGGAGATGTGAAGTGCCCGAAAAGACCACCCCCTCCCATCAGAGGAAAGGCCCCCGGAGTAGCTAGTGTAGTGCTCGGGGAGGAGATGCCCTTAGGTAAGGGAAGGGAGTGGGCGGGTGTCACTTTAGTGTCCCTGGGAGAACGGGAGATGGTTCCTAAGATCCAGGTGCCCGCAAATACCACAAAGTATGGGCAGTGGGTCACCATCAATGGCCAAAGAGGGGAGGCTCTGAGAGACACAGGAGCCAGAATGACTATGGTACGTAGCCAGATGGTGTCTCCAGAGCAGGTGATTCCCAATGCACTCCACCCTGCCGCGATGGCTGATGGCAGAATGGGCCACTATCCGGTGGCCGAGGTTCCATTTGAATGGGAAGGGGTTGCAGGGTTACTTCGAGTTGCCGTAAGCCCTGCTGTGCCAGTCGATTATCTGCTGGGGAATGACATGGAGCATAATGCTTGGAAGGAGGTGGAATACCGGACTCATGCTGAGATGCTGGGTACACCTGACTGGGCCTGTGTCAGCACAAGGTCTGCGACTACCCGGAGGGGGAGTTCATTTAGGCGGGAGCCTGGAACAAAGGCACCGCCGGCTGCCAATCAAGGGAAGAACCGAGGACAGGAGAAGCCTGCCTCGGCATCCGCGCCCCGTGTGACGGATAGGCCACCGGAGGTGGTGGACCAGGAGTCCGCGGAGGGGGATGTTACTGAACTGGAGGACCTACCCATCCCGGCCGAGTGGCACGTGGAGGGAGGGCCGACCAGGGAGGAATTCTGCAAGGGCCAGAAGGAGTGTCCTACCCTTGAGGGACTGAGGCGACAGGCCGAAGCCCAGGCAGCAGGGAACGTTGAGGGGAACTATAATATTTACTGGGAGGATGGCCTCCTCTACAGTGAACCCAAGGCACCCATGCACGGATCGTCACGAGCCTTGGTTGTCCCTCAACGTTACCGAGCCTTCCTTATGGAATTGGCTCATGAGATCCCCTTGGCAGGACACCTGGGGCAAGACAAGACCTTTGCCCGTCTTGTCCCACACTTTTATTGGCCTCAGATGAAAGTGTCGTCCGACACCTACTGCCGGACGTGTGTGTCTTGTCAAGCCAGTGGGAAAACAGGGGTGAAGCTGAAAGCTCCCCTGGAACCACTTCCTGTCGTTAGCACCCCCTTTGAAAGGGTGGGCATCGACATTGTGGGTCCGTTAGATCCACCTACTACAGCTGACCAGCTGGTTCTGGTGGATCATGCCACACGGTACCCAGAGGCTATACCTCTGAGGACCATTACTGCACCTGTTGTGGCTAGGGCCCTGATGGGAATCTTTACCCGAGTGGGTTTTCCCAAGGAAGTTGTGTCCGACAGGGGGACCAACTTCATGTCAGCATACATGCGGGCGATGTGGAAGGAGTGTGGAGTGACCTACCGGTTCACCACTCCTTATCACCCCCAGACCAATGGTCTGGTGGAAAGGTTCAATAAAACCTTGAAAGGCATGATCAGAAGTCTGCCTGAAAGCCTGCGGAGGAAATGGGACGTCCTCCTACCCTGTCTACTGTTTTCTTACAGGGAAGTGCCACAGAAGGGAGTGGGCTTCAGCCCCTTCGAGCTTTTGTATGGGCACCCTGTGCGTGGACCTCTCAGCCTGGTGAGAGACGGATGGGAAAGAACTCCCAGAAAGCTTCCCCAGGATGTGGTGAGCTACATGCTGGCCTTCCGGAGCCAAATGGCTAAGTTGTGGAAGCAAGCTTCTGACAACTTGGAAGCCAGCCAAGCAGTGATGAAGGCGTGGTATGACCACAATGATCACCCGGTGGAGTTGGAGCCTGGCCAGAAGGTGTGGGTGATCGAACCCGGAGAGCTTAGCGCCCTCCAGGATCGCTGGTCAGGACCCTTTGAGGTATTGGAGAAGAAGGGTAAGGCTACCTACTTGGTGGACCTGAAGACCCCTCGTCAGCCCCTACGGGTGCTGCATGCCAACCGCCTCAAACCCCACCATGAGAGGCCCGAAGTCATATTGTTAATGGTGACTGACGGAGCAGAGGACGTGGAAAGCGAGCCTCTCCCCGACTTATTTTCCTCTCAAGAGAAGGATGGGTTGGTGGAGGGAGTGATTCTCTCCCCGTCCCTAACTCCTGAACAGCAGGAGGACTGCCGCCAGGTCCTGGGGCAGTACTCTTCGTTGTTCTCCCTTGTTCCGGGTAGGACTCACCTGTGCGTCCATGACGTGGACACAGGAGACAGCCCACCTGTGAAGTCAAAGATCTACCGGATGACAGACAAGGTGAAGGCCAGCATTCACAGTGAAGTCACTAAGATGCTGGAGCTAGGAGTGATTGAACCTTCCAGCAGCCCCTGGTCCAGTCCGGTGGTATTAGTACCAAAAGCTGCACCACCGGGGGTTCAACCGGAACTGAGGTTCTGTGTAGACTACCGGGGACTGAACTCAGTAACCAAGACTGATGCTCATCCGATCCCGAGGGCGGATGAACTGATTGACCGGCTGGGAGCTGCCCAATATCTGAGTACCTTTGACCTTACTTCCGGGTACTGGCAGATCTCTCTGACTGATGGAGCTAAGGAAAGGTCAGCCTTCTCCACGCCCAAGGGCCACTACCAGTTCTGCGTGATGCCCTTTGGGCTCAAGAACGCACCTGCCACGTTTCAGCGTCTGGTGAACCAGATCCTCACTGGAATGGAGAGTTGCTGCTTATCTGGACGACATTGCCGTCTTCAGTAACAGCTGGGAGGATCATTTGCGTCACCTGCAAACTGTTCTCCAGGCCCTGAAACGCGCTGGTTTAACGATCAAGGCCAGTAAATGCCAGATCGGGCAGGGGTCGGTAGTGTACCTTGGACACTTGGTGGGTAGGGGAGCGGTGCAACCCCTCCAGGCGAAAATCGAGGCAATCATGGCCTGGAACCCCCCAAGACTCAGACTGAGGTCCGAGCTTTTCTGGGCCTCACAGGATATTACCGCCGCTTCGTGAAGGGGTATGGGACCATTGTGGCCCCCCTCACGGAGCTTACGTCCAAGAAACAACCTCGACGGGTAGTCTGGACGGAGGCTTGCCAGCAGGCCTTTGTGAAACTGAAGCAAGCCATGTGCAAGGCCCCGGTCTTACGGGCCCCAGATTTTTCCAAGGAGTTCATTGTCCAGACGGATGCATCGGAACATGGCATTGGGGCAGTGTTATCGCAACTCAATGAAGAGGGTCTGGATCAACCCGTGGTCTTCCTATCTCGGAGACTACTTCCCAGGGAACAGAAGTGGAGTGCAATAGAGCGTGAAGCCTTTGCAGTGGCATGGGCTCTGAAGAAGCTGCGGCCATACCTGTTTGGCTCGCACTTCCTAGTTTAGACCGACCACAGACCCCTTCGGTGGCTGATGCAGATGAAGGGGGAGAATCCCAAGTTGCTAAGGTGGTCTATCTCCCTACAGGGAATGGACTTTCAGGTGGAACATCGGCCTGGAGTGGACCACGCCAATGCAGACGGTCTCTCAAGGTATTTCAGCCTTAGTGATGAGAACTCCCAAGGGGTTGGGTAGCTCTCCCCACTTTCAGCAGGGGGGGACGCGTGTTAGACCTGTCAGCCCTTTGGGTGGTCCCTCCTCATCATTATTTATTCTGTCCCACTTTTGCCTCAAACCCTGTTATAATTTTTCCTTTTTGGGAACCACCAGACTTTTTAGTGTTGATGCAGGGTCAGGGAGCCATTTTCCCTACCCCTGGAACTTCTGTCTGAGGGCCTGAGACACAAAATGGTGGCCACCCATTGTCACCTGAGACATCATCAGAATACACTAGAGGTTTCTAGAACCTTCTGCAACATTCTAGAACCCTGGGATAGAGGGAGGCAGTTTAGAATGTTGGGAAGCCATCTCAGGTTGGCAGTTGGCAGTTGGCACTTGACTGGAGAGGAGAGAGGACAGAGATTCAGAAGGAGGAAGGAGTGAGGCAGCAGGGGTGGAAACCAGTGCTTGGAGTGGGGTCCAGAAACCCACCCTTGATGCTAGTCCCTACTGACCAAGCCCAGCCTAGAGCCCTGTGTGGGACCAAGACCAGAAAAACCATCTTAAGGACCTAAATATTGTGAACAGGCCTTACAAAGGAAGAACAGCAAGTTCCTGACCTGTACAGCAGTGTCCTCCTGGAGTCCTGACGTTGAGAAGCCTGGAGACCTGGAGCCCGAGGTGGAGAAGCGGCGCTGACAGAAAGCAGACGACGTACCCGGAGCCGCCAGAGGTCGAGAGAGGGCGCTGACGGAGGTCGTGGAGAGTCACCGGAGGTCGAGTAGGAAGTCACCTGAGGCCGAGGTGAGGCGTCGACGGGGGAGTGAAGTCCGCCCTCCGGAGTCGCCGGAAACCAAGGTGAAGCGCGCAGGAGGTCGGGAGTGGAGGCCGCACTCCGGAGTCGCCTGAGGTCGAGGTGAAGCGCGCAGGAGGTCGGGAGTGGAGATCGCACTCCGGAGTCGCCGGAACCCGAGGTGGAGCCGACGGAGGTCGGGAGTGGAGGTCGCACTCCGGAGACACCCGGAAGCGGGGAGACCGTGACCCTGTGACGCCGGAACACGACATCGAGCAAAGGCCGCCCAGCGACATCGAACCGGAACCGCCAGACGGCATCGACACGGCGTCAAGTGGAACAGATCGACGAGACATCGATCCGAAGCGTCCAGCGAAGTCGACCCGGCGCCGAGCGGAACCGATCATCGTGAAAAGGGCAGTAAGTGGTAGAGGGGGTGTCTGAGGCCCTGTGGAGCCCTAAAAGACCATTCTAGGGGCTAGAGGGTTGTTAGAACCAGCCTGGGAGTGCCAGGGGTGAACTGAGACTGGTGCAGTGACCTCTGTGAGGGGTTGTGTATTTTGGGAGAGCCAGATCCTTAGGTTACCCTTATTCTACCTCAGTTCAGGTCCAGCCTTGACCAATCTAGGTGGGACACCCCCCCATGTCATCTAAATGACCACATGCTGTACTTGGGCATAGTAAAACAAAACTACCTCATAAATGTGATCTGATTGGCAATTGTTATTGGTTGCTTATATTATTTATTGAAGGTGTTGTATTTATTGTCTGACAGTATTTATTTGCCCTCTGTATTTATTGCACCTATATTTATTCCTTGCCTATTTATGACCTGATCCTATTTATTGAAACCCCACTGTGGTATTATTTATTTGACCTGCTATTTTCAAGAAAATCTTATTGTATTGTATCGTATTGTATTTATTTTATGAAACCTGCAACTAAGAGAAAAAGATAAAGACAAACTACTTTCTTTCATAATTTTTACGGTGTAGTGTCGTTTTTGGAATGGATGAACGCATGGTTATTGTGAGGGTGTGACGTACGCTTAGCACGGTGCCTGTCTTCCTTACAGCTCGAGCCAAGCTACCATTGTGCTGGGAACCTGGTGACTGCTAACCCGGTTGCCCGGCTTCCAACAAACTCTGTATATGATTGTTAATTATTTATAATAACTTAACTGACCACACTAAATGATATTGTTTATTTATACTACTTCTTGAGCTGCAACAATGCCACGTTTCACTGATGTTGTTCTTTCTTGTTTGTTTTTAGGTTCACAAGAGGAGGGAGGTCATCCACCTTAATTACAGACAGAAGGGCTCTGCACGACGTGACGCTTGACTATGCAACACGGTCATCTCTTCAGCTTGTATCACTGCCAACTGACAGTTTCAAGATAGCCCCAAAGAAAGGTGCTGCCAAGAAAGTGGCTAGTGGGGACCAGAAAAAGCAGATTTCTACAACTGGCGTGCCGGCCGCAACCTTTTTTAGGAAAGTTGTGCCTGCCGCACCGGCCTCAGGCAAGCAAGCTAAGAGCAGCACTCATCCATCAACAGCACCACGTGCCCAACATGAGCCCAGGACCATGTCTGTCAGTGCGGCAGCCAGTGCAATCATTTCGACCCCAACGAGTAGCAATGTTGGATTGGATTTGTCCCTTTCGCAAATTAGTGCACAAACTTTTCAGCAAACTCAGCAAAGTGGACAGCAGCAACAGATAGCAATGGATTTGTCTGATGTTGGAGCAGAACAGGAGGTTGAGCTTCCTTCAGAACAAGATGTTAAACCTCCTCTTTTATAATAATTGGCTCCCACATCTCCAGCAAGGAAAAGGAAGGGTACTACAGCACCATCTTCTCCAAACACCACTTTTGAAGATGATGATAGCGACATGGAGTGGAACCCGACAGAGACCAGGAGACATCAGGACAGGCAATGGAAACAGAAAGTTCCAGACGGACTTAGGCTTTTGAAAGGGGATGAAGAGGAGGATGATGATGATGAGGTAGTCATGGTGGAAGGTGACATGGAAGAATCTGACATTGCTATTCAACCAGCTCTGAGGGATTTGGCACAGGTAGTACTCTGCCTCAGGAGAAGCAGAGACACAATTGTTGACATGCCCACCTACCTTCAGTTTGCCTTCAGGCATTGTCTGTGGACTGTTAAAAGTACTCCTTCCCAGTTAGGAACAAAGAGGGTGAGCACGTTGCAGTAGGCACCATTTAACGCACAAATGTTCGTCAAAGTAAGCCTGGTACATATAATGGTACTGGAGGCCAGACAACCTACATCAAAAAACACCACATGATCAAGTGGGAGGAGCACCTCGAAAAAACTGCTGAACGTGGTGGTGGTGGTGGGGAGAGCTGGGGAACATCAGCTACAAATCCAATCACGGCAGAAAGTGATGATGATGAGGAAGAAGAGGGTGACATCTTCACACAAAGCAGCACTGTCCCCAGCAGTGCACCAGCAAAATCCTCCAACTCAGTGACGCCAGAATGGCACAAGAAGACTCAGAGTGAGATGATGGAGACACCGCGGCATATAGTGACTGCCCAACGACCACAACTCACATTAAGTCTACCACTAGCATCTAGGGGTGGGCAGAATTTGCGAAGTTGCCTTTCGCAAAATTCCGTGAAACGGCAAGAAATCTCCGGGAGCACGCGAAATTTTGCGTGCTCATGGAGATTTTGCTGTTCAGTTTGTGAGTTCACATGCCTCTTGTTTATAAAGGGTATGGAGCAACATATAGCCTGTAAAGTGGCGCAACTGTGCTTGGGTGAGAATGAAACCAACCTAGTTACCGTGTCTTGCTTTATTTATTTATTTATTTAACGCTTTGCGGCCAAAGTGCTGTGCTTTATTTATTTATTTATTTACTTTTCACATATTAAATCCTGGCAAAACAATTATTTTTTTCTTTTCATTAGGAAGGCCCCAAATTAAAACCATGCCCTCCAGCTATGAGGTTTACGCCGGAAGTGATTAAAAATGGGAAATTGTGATGTGTGGCGGACTTTCAAAATGACATAATCAAAATCGTTCATATTGTTCAATCTTTCAATGACAAGTGTTTTTACAGCCAAACACACTAAACAAAGAAAGGCGTTGAACAGCGATCAACCTGCGAGTATTCTCTTTCTTGAATTAGATAACTGGTACAATGTTTCTTTGATCTTCAATACAAACATTACAGTGCAATTAATTAGGCTAATTATAGCTTAAATTGTGCTTAGTTGGTTTATACTGAATAGGTTGTGCAAATGAAGTCTCCCCCACATTGCTACAATACAGAGGAGGGAGTTGACTGTGTCGTAGCTCATTAGCCGCCATTTAATAGACCCCGAGTATTTCCTACAAGTCGGAATATATATCCGGAAGCGGGCTCCGACAGGGAAAAACATGAGTCTCGCGCATTGACCTCTGCTCATTGAAAAGGAGGTGTAAAGCTGCCATTTAGTGCACGAGCACCGGCCCTTGGAGCAGATCCTTCAAAGGCAGCGGGCCATTGAAGTGAGTGTAAAAGAAATTCAAGTGACCGCGATCAATTCTGAAACACTACACAAAATTAATTACAGTTTTGCATCAGAAGCAACAATGTAAATTTCAGACAGTGTGTGTCATTTATCTTGAGCGCCATGAAGTGCGAAGGTGATTAAACAGCCATATCTGCTCCCACCCCTGTGTCTGAGGCCTATCAAAGGTGTGTTGGAGTGCAGATGATTAAGTTAGAAATATTCGAGTTATTTTACAGATATTCAGCGCCAATAACATGTTTAAAAATTCACGGAGTTGAAGGGGACGGAGCCCATCTCTTTTCATAAACATCCAGTCTGACAGAGTCCATATGAATTTCTTGGCACTGTGTCTGGATGTAGTAGCATGCATGATCGACAGGAGCCACTCCCACTGCAGTTTGTGTGCACTTAATGAGGGTTAGGTTTACCAACCCTACCTTTGAATAACAAAGTTTTACACACACTGGAGCCAGGAGCCAAAACAGGTCCTGGTTTGCAAGCTCTTGTCTCTTCCCCATTTGGAATCTACTCAAGAAGTGGGCGTAGACAGCTCCTGTAGGGAGGCCTTCAGCCAGCCCCAGATGAAAGAAGGTGCCATGGTAACACCCTATGTTGCATCTCTTGCTTGTACAATAACGATACAGTGCATTTGCCTAGGGCTGTTTGCTTAGAAATGACCAGTGACCAACTAGCTAATATGAATTTTATGGAGGTTTTGATGCTTTATAACTGCTGTGATTTTAAAAGGGTATAAAGAAAGGTTTAAAAATACCTCATGCCCCCAGACATTTTCGCGTTCCGCGCGGAACATGCTGAAATTTCGCAAGTTCGGCCAGCGGAACGGAATTTGCCGCCCACCCCTACTAGCATCCACTTCTCAAAAGACACATGCGTCAGTGCCCCAAGAAAAGAAGAAAATGCAGGCTATTATGACTGGTATGCTTAAGCAGGAGGGGCCCTAACAGCAAAACCACCCAAATGTATGTTTGTTCAATCGGAAGCTGCCAAAAATGTTAGGGCTGGACCTACTCCCTTTTTCATTTGTGGAAGGAATGGGATTTTTAGAATTTGTGGCTGTGACCCTGAGGTCATACAATTGGATTTGTTACCATAACATAGTCAAAGTTATGTCACACCGAGGCTATTTTAGGGTCCTGTCATTGGCCCATTGCATCAACCTCGTGGTGTAAGACTTCCTCTCAAAAAGAAGACATAGTCAGCAACATGCTGACCACCTGCAGAAGAATCTGCACCCATTTCAGCCATTTTTTTAAAGAGCAGAAGAAGCTGTAACTTATTCAGCATAATAATAGAGCAGCAGTTAAAACCCTGATACAGGAGGTGCCAACACGTTGGAACTCCACCTTTTATGTGCTGCAACATCTGTTTGAGCAGTACAAACAGATCAATGACTATGTCATTCAAAGAGGAGGGGGTGCAGTTGGGAAATCTATGAGCATGGATGCGAAAAAATGGGTCCTAATAAAATGCCTGACGCAGATGCTACTCCCTTTTGAGGTTAGCAAGGAGGACAGTATGATGGGGCAAGCTATCCCATTGCAGCATCTACTGCAAGACCAGGTAAAGAAGGTGTCTGAAAGGTTCGCTCCTGCTTGTGTGAATGGAAACCCAGAAGAACATGCCTTGGATGAGAGCTTAGTCTTGCACTTGGCTTTCTGATATAAGGCTGCAACGTGACATCATTGAGTCCAAAGAGTACATATGTGCCACTGAACTTGATCCACAGTACAAAATATTTCTGCCCACTTTCGTTGCTTTTTCAGAAGGGGATGTTTTAAAATACAACAGGTGGATTGTAGAGCAAGCCGGAGACTTTCAAGAAGAATGACTGGAACTTTAAGTCCCACCCCGCAGTCCTGGGGTACCACCTTCCAGAGAGGCAAGTTTTGTCTCCCAGCAGCTAGCAGTACCATCAGCCAGAATACCAACAACAACAGCAAAAGAAGGACTGGATCCAACCTCTGTATTGTATTGGTTTCAATTGGCAGGGCTCAAGTCTAGTGCAGAGGTGATGGCAAAATAGGTAGAGCAAGTGACAGAACTAATGCCCATGCACAGGATGTTCTAGGATAATCTGGATGATCCAAAATAGGTCTATGTGGATCAAACTCCATTGTTATATTTGTATGGCCAGAGCTCAGCAGGCTGGCAATAAAGTATCTGGCTTGTCCTGTCACCAGTGTATCTGCTGAACGTGTGTTCAGTGCAGGTGGTGGGGTTGTCACAGTGAGAAGGACAAGTCTCTCATCTCAAAATGTGGAGAGATTGACTATGATTAAAATGAACCAACATTTTATATCGCAAAATTACACCGTTCCTGAAACAGCAGCACAGGTGGAGGAAGAGGGTAATTGGTCCGAAATTGAATCAAATGTTTTAGTTGACCAACTTTTGGGTGAACCCCCTGAGTTTCAGGACGAATGCTACTACCCGGACCAAGTATGCCAGTGCCCCAAATAACTTAACAATAATTCTCGTTGAAATTAGTTTTTTCTATGCAAAAAACATTTTTTTTAAATTAGCTGGACAAACATTATTATTTTTGTTTCAGATTTATGCTGTCCTGCATTTTTTTTAGGAGTTACATATATATTGCCAGATTGCAGTTGGACCAGTGTGCATTGTAGAGGCCTCCACAATTCCTTTGTGACATTGGGGACACCGCCTGTCCCCCTTGCATGCCTATTACCTAATGTCTGTCCCTTTTTGCATCACTTAGTACTAGAGCAGGTACTCCATAAAATCATTTATTATGTACAGGACTGCCTGCCAATACCAAACTCTAATGTGTTGCCTGCATCAAAGATGATTAAATGTCCAATACCTGAACTACCCGTGCTTGCCTTGGATTGGATGAGGTAACTTCAACTATTGCAACCGTGAGTGGCTGTTTGCGTGAGTGATGCTTTACGTTGATTGATGGTTCATGTGGTGGCAGACACTCAGGGAAGGTGTGTTGAGCTGTAATATGGGAAATTTCATTAAATGATTATTGATTTGCATTGTTTAGGTCTTTAGTGATGGGCGTCTACTTTATTTTCCCTGTAGGTGATGATCAGCCCTTTCCCACTTAGCCAGATTTAATTAATTGCAGGGGTGTTCACCTTTTTTTTCTCGTTCTTCAGAGAACTGAAAAGTCACTTTAGTTATCAAACAAAAACCTATGCAAAATACTGCAATCCTGTTTCATTCTCTTCTTGTTCTTCAACAGCAGTGCACTGCACTCCACATCTATCTTGCTCAGGTCCTCGCAATTCTTGATGATCACGATGACTGGTCTGGTACGGGATTACTCTGAGGCACTCAGGACTGGAGGAGTGTCATAGAAGAAGAACTCAAGGCGAGACTGAGAGCACAGGACTACCTCATCAACAGCAAGATGCAAGAAGATATTGAGTATTAGCTTCAGTTCAAAGATAAACCCAGAGTCTGAGGCCTAGTTCTACTCAGCTATTTGGAATGGAGAGAGGTGTGTTTGTGATATGCTGCTCTCTGTGTGTTTGTGAGTGTGAATTGGACTTGTGGCAAAAGTGAAACTCTGAGCGCCCCCTTTAGTTTTTTTTGCTCTGCCTCTGAGTCATCTTATCTTGGTACACTCCTCATGAAGCTTACCTTCCTTCCGACCTTTTCCTTGAGTCTAAAATACAGTTTCTCTTTAATAATCCTCAGGCCTTCTTCTTGTCTTCTTCACGAAAGAAAGGTGAAAGCTAGTCAAGACAAACAACAGTCCTGTTTGCCTACTAGACCAGTGCAGAGAAGCCACAAAGAGTGAACATTCTGAAGAAGAATGCAGACACACCACCCGCTTTTGCAATACAGTTTCGTTTTTCTTTTAACAATCATATTCATTAAAAGAAATGGGTGGATGGGTTCACTCCCTAACCTAGAAGCTAGAACATTTGGATATATGGTAAATTGGGTCTTGGCCCGAGACAGAAGGACTGTTTACAATGGATGTATCTGTACTCTGTCATACTCATTCCTTTGTTTCCTTCTAACAATAAGTCCCAGAGGCACAAGGGGTGTCCTCTACTCTACAGTTTCCATGGAGGAGGAACCGCCACGAAAACCGTGGCTGAGAGG
Organism: Triturus cristatus; assembly: GCF_964204655.1. Classification (NCBI taxonomy): domain Eukaryota; kingdom Metazoa; phylum Chordata; class Amphibia; order Caudata; family Salamandridae; genus Triturus; species Triturus cristatus. The sequence goes on from NC_140585.1 coordinate 96,754,896, forward strand.
AAACTTGGAAAATGTGTGTCAGGACCATGGCGGTACCACCAAGCATATTGCTGTCTCTCCATTGCTGCGCCATAGCCAGGGAACAGTGATTCCCTGGCTGCGGTGCTGGTCTCAATGCGGTTGACCACTCTTTTTGATTGTAAAGGGTGGTCAGAGGGTGGAGGTTCTGTGCATCCCATCCTCCCTGCAAGATTGAGATGGAGGAAACACCACAAGAGGCTGAAATGCAGGAATCTTTATTGATGACACCCCAGCCACTGCTTGGTTGAAAGACCAACCTTCAATCACCAAACTCTAACTGTCATTTCTCACTCTGAAGGTGCTAAAGCCAGTGCTCAGAAGGTTACACTTGACAAAGAGAGGGGATAAGGAAAGACACTACAAAAACCTCTCTCAATACACTTACTCTAAAATAAATAAAATATATCTTGTCTGCTCAACCTAGATAGGAAAGTAATCAGAAAGTTAGAGTAATGCAAGCTGTTGTCGTGTAGTTCCTACAAATCTGCAGGATCTGCGCAAATTAAAGGATTGGTGTCTTGCCTGATTCTGGACACACCCGCAGGATATGTTGGCCTATAGATAAGCTAGCTCACAGTGCCACTATAAACCCCCGAACCTTACCAAGGAGCGAATAGTTTCTGGCAACCATTGAACATGATAACCCTTGAGCCTTCAGGGATTGTGGAAACAGTGACATACTTTTAGCTAAGTCACTCGTTCTCACTTAGTCTCAGAGAGATACACAGTAAAGATGTTGGGGACGTTTTCAATAAGCATTTATTGAATCAGCGCCATTCTAGTGTAAAACATGTTTGCTGTGAGAATCATTAGACAGGAACAAATGTAAAAGATTACCAGCACCAACAGAGTAAATAAAAGGTAGAGTTCTACCTTGGTGCTAAAACAGTGAATATATGCAGGCATATAAACATGACAGTAACCAAGCATACTCCTATGATGCTAACCCTACCTGAGTGTACCTAAATGTACCTAGCATGTATGTGGGTGTAAAGCCAAGAATCCCCTAGGAAAGAGCCAACCCCATTAACTGATGGGAGAGAATGAAGGACCCTGTCTTGGTCTCGAGTTGGACACCACGCAAAGAATGTCAGACAGCTGCGTGTTGAACCTTCATCATGCGCTTCACTGTTAGCGCGGAAGCGTCTCCTCTCACTATCTAGTGAAGGTGAGGTTCTTTTAGACCAAAAAGCTAGCCTCAGGGTTCTACCACAATTGAAATGTTGTGAGTAGGATTATGTAAATGAGCCTAAACCAATAATTGCAATTATACAAAGTAGGCCTGTTGCTCGAGGATTGATGACTTTTGGACAGAGTATGTTTTGCACAGGGGATTAAGACATGATAATAGGAATCTTTATGAATATTAAATGAGGAAAGTTCCGTTATGGAGAGCAGGGAAGGAAGAGTGTAGGTGAAATGCCGCTGTGCTACTTGGGTCTAGGTTAGGGGAATGACACCTTGCAAACCTTATAAACAATATCACTCTTTGTCAGCACCTTTTAAACCACAATTCACACTGTGTGGCTAGTAACAAGGACAGCAACCCAGATTAGACACAGTTTTGTGCGAAGGAAAACTCAATAATTCGGAAAACCCTATATCTGTGTATGCGGCACCTCGCAAAACACACCACCATATGCAGACAGGTAGAACCACAATATCTTGAGATATTGAATTTTTCTGAATCTAATAACCAATACCAACCTATAGTAAAACAAAATCCTCTTTAATATAAATCTCAAACATGAACAATAGATCAAAACAACTGATATGGGCCACCAATTAGCCACAGGAGCCCATGTATGCCTTTGCCACTTCACACCACTGCCTGCCTGAATGGGACTCAAGGGGACTCCATCCCCCAACGTGCCCTGCATACGGCAGCCACCGCCGGATTTGCTTCGCGTCAGGAGGCGCTTAAATGCAACATAGGGCTCCACAGCATGAGAGCCTGTTTCTGTCTTTGCCACTCCACGCCGCTGCCTGCCTGAATGGGACACCATCCCCCAACGTGCCCTGTGGCCCTGCAGCCACCACTGGATTTGCTTCGTGCCAGGAGGCACATAAATACAACACAGGGCTCCCTCATCTCGGGATGCATGCGGATGCGCCCAAGCCATGCCCAGGCTCAGCAGGCCAAGGGCAGTACCATCTGCGCCTGTCAAAGCCTGGAGGAGGCTGGGCTGGCCCCCCTGAGATTTATCCTAGGATCCATTGTGACTTATGTCCTGTGGAGTACTCAAGCTGCTTTTACAATAGGAGGTACAGTGTCATCTCCTCAAATTCTTGGTGTCGTGATTTGTGGCCAAAGTCTGCTGGTTCCTTTTTGGGTCTTGCTTGCTGAGTTCTCACCGAATTACTCTGAATTTTCCCAATTATTCCCATCCTAAATCATCATAGTTTATAATCATGGGTAAAAAGAAGGGGGGTCCCGATATCCCTAGTGTGTTACCTCCTCCATACACCCACTCGACCATTGACAACTAACCCGGGCAGTTGATATGGTCTCCAATGAAATACATCTCTAGTGGAACGCCATATTTCTCTCACTGCTGATGAAATTGCTGCAACTGCCCCCTTATCCATCACCCTAAGTTGTATTGACCTGCCACCACCGTCGAATGCCTCCACCTTAATAAGTCCTCCTGCTTTCCTAATGGGTCATGAAAGTCACAGTGAGCCAGGTCAAATTTCTGGTATCGGCAAAGCCTGTTTGGGGTCTGGGTCTTTAGCTCAAGGAAGGGGAACTGAGCCTAACAGTATCGGGCTGGAGAGTAGTGACCATCCTGCTGTAACTGGCAAAATGGCTCATCAGGGCAGGCAACGATAAAATGACTGGGTCCTTGTCTGTGGCAAATTAAATTACTTGGAGCAAACTGGGTACGCGTATTGGTGAACTTTTGGACTCTAAATTGTGTCCCATTATTGACCGACAAGCCCAAATTGAAGCCAATCTGGTGAAGCCCTTGGACCTCAGGCCCTCCGTTTCTACTCAGTACCCGACCAGAGTATGGAAATGCAATCCTCTAAGGTTAAACTACCTAAAAAGCAATTGGCACCACGTACCTTGCATCAGGCAACCCTCCCCCATGTTCCCAAGCTCGCAGCAGCCAGTATTGAAACCACTAGGGACTTAATAAAATAAATCCATTCACTGGTTGAATAGCAATGTTGCATGGAAGAGGGGCATTTTAAAAGAGATCTTGATGGCAAAGCGGGTGGGGGGGATAAGCGGAAGTGCACAATGGTGATGTTATTGTGGTTAATTTTTGCAATCCTTTTGTTGTCCAGGAGATCTTGCATAAAGCAAGTAATCGATGGCTCCATCCCTACTTCCCATTTGCCAAATAACTCTACTCCAAATCATCCCCATAAAGGGCTTGGTACATTGGATAAGTGCAGGGCACTCCATACTTTAATTCCTATGGCCCTATAACCTCCTACCCTCCAACTGATCTCCCTCTCCCCAAGGTCGGGGTTGAGCACCTGCATGGATGAAGGTCCAATAGTCAAAGCCTGCTTAAATTTTTTAAGATGGAACATTGCCGGCTTATCCTCCAAAATCTCGATTGATGGATGGCGATCATTTATTGCAAACTTTGATATAGTTTTCCTGCTGGAAACTTGGTAGATAAAAGAAATAGTAATCGATGACTACATGTGCTTCACTTTGCCGGTGACTCCCTCTTCATCTGGCGGAGCAAAGGGGGTTTAACTGCCTGGTTTAAAGTTAATATTGGTTGCTTAGTTCTAACTATCCATCAGGAGCGGGGTAAGAACATTCCTTCTGCCTTAGCTGGAAAGACACCCATAAGATGTATTTGATAAACTTCTGTAAGAACAACTTCTCAAGTAAGGGTGATTGCCACTTTCAAGGTCTTTATTGCTGTGATCAATGTGATCGAATGAGAAAGAGGCACTGGTGGAATGCCCCCTTAGGCTTATGGTGGTGGGGGACTTCAATGCTAAACTTGGGCACCCTCCACCCATATCTCTAACTACCTTGGACCCATCTGCCCAAGACCCAGATTGCAATGTGATGGACTTGAGGGGGAGTGTCCTTTTCTCTCTACTGGCGTAACGGTGCCTGGTCAATAAGGTTCCTAATTTCTTTTTATAGGGTGGGGCACAGAGAGCACTATTTACTACATTTTTACTTCCTAGAGCATGTCCCCAATTGTTAAAAACTGTGAGGTCCTTGTTCAGACCCATAGTGACCGTAAGCCCATTTCTGCCAAGATACAGCTGTCATATGTGCAACCCAAGATGAAGTCTCTGCCTCTCCATGACATATCTACCAAGGATTCAGGGCAAAGGGTGGTTTGGCACACTGATAACCTGGAAAGCATTATGGTTCAAGTTGTATGCAATAGCACTGATCTAGTGAATAGCTGCAATCGTGTACCTTGTGACCTGGTCCTCATTCTAACTGACTTTTCTAATCTTTTAGCTGAGATAAAAGTGCTACTTTCCAGACTCAATGTTTCCAGGCCCAATGCCGCATGGCCATATTATATCATGGTTTGATAAAGCATGCAGAGCAGCCAACAATATCTTACATAGGGCCCTAAAGCAAATCCCCAGGGATGAGTGTTCTATCAGGGAAAGTAGAAAGGTATGCCAGCAAGCCATCAAAAGAAGGAAGTCAGCAATTAAGGAGGAGAAATGGGAATCTATTGTGGTAGCTTGCCGTTCGGAAGACCCACAAGCTTTTTGGAAGGCTGTGCGGTCTATTTTGTCCCCTGTATCACCAATAAATAAAGTAAAATCCCATATGTCGGCTGAGTCATGGGCGAAGCACTTTACGGGGCTGTATTCTACTGACTGGCAGGTTGTCGATGTTGCATGCAGTCATCCCCAATTTGCTCAAAACTTGTTTTTAATGAGGAAGAGGTTCTCAAAGCAATCACAGACAGTAGATGCAAGAAGGCTCCGGAGCAAGATAGAATCCTACTTGATCGATTCAGGGAAGACCCAGTGTTCTCGTCCCCCGATCCTTACTTCAGTATCTAATCCTATCTGTAGTGTGGGGGTGCCCTGATCATGGCAGTCATCTATAATCGTCCCTGTTTTAAAAAAAGGAAACATGCATGAAGTCAAATGTTATCGCCCAATATCCCTTCTGGATTCCTCAGTTAAAATTATTGGGAGAGTTGTATTGGATCGTTTACTGGATTGGATTAATGTGATTAGCATACTGGCAACAAGTCAGTACGGGTTCAGAAAGGGGATCGGGACGAATAAGCATTGCCTAAACCTTCACCATATTGTGGCAAAATACAAATACGCAAACTTGCCACTCATGGACCTGTCCAGGGCATTTACTTATGTTTCCCGTTCACAGCTGTGGGTCATCTTAGAGAACTTGGGAATTGACACGGGGCTGGTTACATTCCTAAGGCACCTCCATCATGACCTTTCTGCCTCTGTTATGTATGGAAGTGCCGGTGATTGCAATGAGTCGTTCAGCATTAAGCTGGGTAAGCAGTGCACCATGGTTGCGTCCTTGCCCCTATCCTCTTTCTTCTCAATACAAACAACTTGGAGAAGACTCTGGCTTCTGTTGGGGCGGACGTTCCGCTTGTGGAAAAAGCAGCCATGCTCACGCTGCTTTATGCTGATGACGCCATCCTCCTGGCAAGGACTGCTAACGGCCTCAAAAAAATCATTGTGAGTTACGTTAGTTTTATGACGGACCTGGGCCTAGAGCCAAACAAGGGATATGTGGCCCACAAAACACCAAAACACGATCACTAAACATAGGGGCCAACCGCTAGAAAGGGTCCACTCTTTTCCATATTTAGGTCTAGATTTTGATGAAGGCTGCACGTGGCATGTGCACACCAAAAATAGAATAACTCGATACACCCAAGCAGTAGACACTACCTTTTTGCTTGCCATGTGCATTGGAAAAAAACATTACTCCAATGTTAGAGATATACAAATGCAAAGGCTTGTCAATTCTAACATATGGAATGGGTATCTGAGGCTGCTGGGATGTACATGCTATACAGATAGAGGAAAACAGATTCTGCTGCTGGTTATTAGCTGCCCCTCCCTCTTCCTCGCATCCATACCTCTGGAGCTAGGCCTTGACTATGTCCACAACATCATAAGTGCTGCCCCTCTGGCCCACTGGTGCTCAATTTGGTCCAACAAAGGAGCAGACTTTAAGCGGGTGGTCATTAGAGACTGTTCAAGTTGCGCCCATGGCCTGTCCATTCCTTGGCTCCAATATATTAAAACCTGCTTTTTGGCACTTGGCTGTGCCTCATTGTTTGAGCACCCAGAGGAAATTGCAAAAAAGGACAGAAAGTGGGTTCAGGACAGTTTAATCAAGCACAAACAAACCTCTAAGGAAATAATTGGAAGTGGCAAAACCCTCAGTTAGAGATTATTTCAAGCAGTCTATTAAGAACGAAAGAAGGGTAATTAAAAAGTTTTAAGAATTTTGCATTGTAAAATTGTGGGTAGCTGCCTGTTTTCCATTTTTCCTCTTGTTTGGCCAATTCGGGCGCTACATAGCTCCAGATAGCTATGAAGAGAGGGACTCATTCTGTAATGCCCTATTGCCAGGGGCAATGAGTCTAAAGAGCATCATTTGGTGGCCCCTCCTGCCCTCTAGGGAACTAATGGAAGTGGCTAAACCCTCAGTGAGAGATTATTACCTTATACAAGCAACTGCATGTATCACCCGTATCTTTTATATGTGACCGATGTTCATGAGAGAACCTTGTTGACAAAATTCAGGCTATGTTCCTTCCGTTGGTTGATATGTTTTCCCTTTCCCTCTGTCAATTTTATCTCCCGTACACTAGGAAGTTTTTATTACCGTTATTGCGCAGATGTAAATGTTCTAAGTGCAAAGTGGTTCTCTTCTACCTACAGCAACTTAGCGATTGTAATGTTTGCTTTACAGTTGCAAACTTTCTGAAATATACTCTAGCTAAAAGAAGGATTATGCTGTTTTGATGTAAAACGCACTTTAATGAGTTTTGTAATTATTGTTTCTGATAATGATTCTTAATTGTTTAATTCTAGCGTCAGCTTTGAATAATTCTTAATCAACTGCCACTAGGTAGTAGCTCCCTGGAACTGGTACAGGATTTATTGCACAGCCACTTTATTCTTAGTCAAATTAACGATTGTAACCATTGTCTCTCGCAGTTGGGAATTATTTAAAGCGCACTCTAGTTAAGTGAGGGAGTATAATGTTTTGATGTAAAAAGCACTTTAGCGATTTTAGTAATTACTGTTCCTGATATGTTTTTGCAAATGTATTAGGCTGACATCTATTTTGTAATATTTGTAATGATTTGCTATTTTATAGTACCTCAAGGAATCCAAACTGGATTTATTGTACAGTCACGTTATTCGATGTTAAATTTGATCTTCCTGTACTGTCACTTTATTTATTGTACATTAATATGAGGAGCTTATACTTCGAAAAAATTTGACAGTTTTTAACTTCCATGGTATGGACTTTCGCAGGATGTGTACTATTTTTATATGTGGTTGCCAATTTTTAATTACGTGTGTCTGTAATGAATCTTGTTTGTTTGTTTTCTTTAATTGTTGTGTATCTTTTATGATCTGTCCTTGGAAGATCGAATAAAGTCCACTTGATTGATTGATTGACCCCAGAATCAGCATCATGTATCCAAACCCTTCATATGCACTATAAATGTCCACTTGTCAGCACAAACTTCAAAGTCTCAACTGTACATCAGAAACTTCTCCAACATGTTCTCAGATCATTGGAATCATTCCACGCTCTTCATACTTCCAATCCAAATTGCGCAGGAACAGCACTGCAACCAGGTTTCTCAGCATCACCCACCAGAACATTTAATTTTTCTTTTAATTTATTTTTTTATTGAGCAGAGCATCAAGAACAAGGCAATCACATATACACTTACAGTAACAGGAATCAATAATAAATTTACATTTTTAATAAAATCCATATTTATTAACATTTAATTTAAAATACAAGCTATCTCGACAGAACAAATGCCAGCAAGGAGCTCCACTTTTAATAAGATTTTCATATGAGGCTACCAAATTAAATATTTTTTTTAAGAGCTATACAAAAAAGGTTGCAAGAACTTGAGAAGATGATAGTAAAGTGTTACAGTGGTAAAGTGCTAATGCTAAAGTGCTAGTGCTAAAGTGCTGGTTTTTAAACAAGAACATGTATTTAAATATTCCACATACCAGCAAACGTGATATAAAAGAAAGCCTGAGATCCATTTCAGGCTAGTATTAATGATCAATCGAATTTTCCAGATTGCCCACTCGCTTCGCATAGGCTTCCTAAAAGATCCTTGTCCATTTAATTTATTAATCCATTTATTATAAGTGGGAACCTCCCTCGACCTCCAATTCTGCAGGATTAAAGAACAAGTGACTAAATTTGTCATATCCTTGCTAATTCGGAACAGGGCTACCAAAGCTTGAGGCACTATCTTCTTCTTAATTGCCTTATTTATAGCCGAAAATTCTCCCCTCAGAAGGGCCCTATTCTAGGACAAGTATAAAAAATATGTAGCCAACCTCCTTCGCCTTCTGCCTGGCAGATGAAGCATCTATTTTCAACCTCCGGATATCTTTTATTGAGTGCTTTTGGAGTTAAATATGCCAACCACTGGGAAAAGAAGGCCATTGTTTTAAAGTTGACTGCTCTCAGGGCCTTTTTCCCCTGAATACATAAGACCTCCCATTCATGCTCGGAGAAGGTACATTGCGTTGCCTGGGACACCCTTTCAAGCTGACTTTGCACCAGCAGGGAATGGCCTGAGCTATGTAACAAACAATACCAATTCCCCACTCCTCTTATCTTTGCTCCAAACAAGGCTGTCACATGTTTGGAAGGTGTGCAAAGTAAAAAATTCTGTTTATTTAAAAAAAGGGAGGCTTCCTCTGATCTTTGCTTCTCGACAGCACCTCTTCCCAAGTGGTTCCAAATTAAAAAAATGTCTTAACTCTAGTATTCCACAAGACTTCCAATTTTTTAGATGACAAGATTGACTTGGGAGGTCGAGATTCTTGCAGTCCCTCAAGTTTAGATAATGTAGCACCGAAGAGCCCGTCTCCTTAAGAAAGGACTGGAGTCTCATTGAATAATCATTCAACGTCTTATATCTTGTTTTTAGGAAGTTTGGAGGTTTTTAAAAATATCTGTGTCTGAGAACCAGCTTCCTGCTCCATTATATCCACAAACAAATTATCCTTAGACCCATTAAAAACCAATAAGCGAGCTATTAAATCCAAAATAGCAGCCTCATAGTATGACCGTGTATGCAGCAACTCCAGCCCACCCTGTTCGGTGGTTAATTGTAATACTGACAACTTAACCCTTGGTGCCTTTTTACCCCAAACAAACTGTCTAGACATAGTCTCCAATTCTTTAAAATAATTAGTATTTATTTTAATGGGTATATAAATAAAAAGAAAGACGAGTAACGGAAGTATAGACATTTTGATAAGAGACACTTGTCCTACCAGAGTCAAAGGGAGTAATAGCCACTTGTCTAGCAGGCTTTTAATGTTGTCCTGCATTTTTATATAATTCAACTTATACAACTGTTGGTATTGTTCAGAGATATAGATCCCCAAATATCTTATGGGGTCGGGTTTTGCTGCTTGCTTCCGAAGGTTAACTGGGAGGAAATCTAGATCAGTATTCAATGTTAGAATTTCTGTTTTGTTTTGATTTATCTTATAGCCCCCTATTGATTCATATTTAGTAAATTTCCTCAACGCTAATTCCAATATTCTGTCTATTAGGTCTCAAATATAAGATGATGTCATCTAAGAATAGCTTTAATTTAGCCATGCCCAAGATTGGAGCACTAATTGCGGCATTATCTCGCATTCTAATGGCCAATGGCTCAATAAAAAACGTAAACAACAAAGGGGAAACCGGGTCCCCTTGTCTTGTCCCCTGATTGATTTTAACTGTGCCCGCCTGTTTTGCGTTTATCACCACCTGAGCCTGAACCCCTGATAAATGTTACAAAGCATTAAAATGATCTGTGCAGGGATGCCAAACCTAATAAGGGCAAACTACAAAGTATTCCAATTTACCACGCCGAATGCTTTTTCAGTATCAACCATCATAATACAGGCCGAGATTGAATTGGTGTTGCAGTAATCCAATACCTATATTAAGAATTCAGTGTTTGCTGCCATAGATCTCCCTACTATAAACCCAGCCTGATCTTTAACCCCTTGAGTGCCCCGCCCTTTCCACGCCCTGTGCCGGGCGTTTCATTAGCGGGCGGGTCTCATGACGAGATAGTCTCGTCATGGGCACAGCGCAACCGCGGCCCATGACGAGACCATCTCGTCATGGGCACTCAAGAGGTTAAGGATTATTTCCTGAGCAGCAGATGAAAAACGCTGGATCATGCTTTCATTAGGATTTTATAGTCCGAGTTGAGGAGGCTGACTGACTGACTGACTGAGTTATTTATTAAGCGCACTTATGCCGAGGCGTCTTGGCGCTGTGATAGAAGGGACGAGGTGGGGCTAGCTTAAGATTTGGTGAACAGCCAGGTCTTCAAAGCCTTTCTGAACGGGATCATGTTAGTTCCCAAATGAAGTGCTGTTGGTAGAGTGTTCCAAAGTTTTGCTGCTTGGAACGAAAAGGCCCTGCCTCCCCATCGCGACCTCTTAAATTTTGAAGGGCAAACTAGGCCCATGGTAGAGGATCTGAGTGTGCGAGAGGGGACATAGGTAGGAAATAAGGATTTCATGTCATCAGCCCCTCCTCCATGTACAGCCTTATGCACTAGACATAAAGTCTTAAACTGGATCCTGTTACGAACAGGAAGCCAATGGAGTTTCCTCATGTAGGAAGATGTGGGATGATGCTTCGGGAGATCAAGCAGGACTCTAACAGCCGCATTTTGCAAGGATTGAAGCTTAGCAAGCTGACGCTCCCCTATCCCGGCGTACAATGCGTTACAGTAGTCAATACGGGAGAGGACTAGGGCCCCCACTACTGTTTTCCGCAAGGTAAACGGGATAAAAGGGAGGACCTTCCGAAGTATTTTAATCATGAGGAAACAGGCCGAGGTCACCTGATTGACTTGGAACGTCAATGAAAGGTCTTTGTCCATCAGGAAACCCAAGTTCTTTACTTTTGGTGCGGGGACTGGACAGATGCCCGCTTCAGATGGCCACCAAAGATGGTTCCAGATGGACGGCTTGTGGCCAAATTCTATCACCTCCGTCTTCTCAGTGTTAAGTTTTAGGAAGTTTAGGCTCATCCAGCTCATCACTTTGGTTAGACAGGTTTTAAATTTCTCCGCTGTAGCTTCGACACTTTGTGACAAGGACACTACTAGTTGTGTGTCGTCAGCGTAAGAAACCAAGTTTAACCCATGATCCTTTATTAATTTAGCTAGTGGGGTAACATAAAGATTAAACAATGTGGGGGATAATGCTGAGCCTTGAGGCACACCACAAGGAAGAGGAAGTTCTTCAGACTGGAGACCATCCCAGTGGATCTGCTGACATCTGGACTCGAGAAAAGATTGGAGGAGCGCCAGAGCAGAGTCCTTTATGCCTAGCTGGATCAGTCTGTCATGTAGAACTACATGATTAACGGTGTCAAACGCCGCCGTTAGGTCCAGTAAGACAAGAGTGGCCCTGCCCCCACTGTCCATGGCTCTACGGATTTCCTCTGTAGCCATAATTAAGGCAGATTCAGTGGAGTGGCGCGGTCTGAAACCGTGTTGTGTGGTGTCCAAGGCACTGCTAGTATCGATGAATTGCATTAGCTCCTGATTGATCATTTTTTCTAAGACTTTGGCGGGCAAAGGAAGACAAGATATAGGGCGAAAATGTTTTGTGACCTGGGGGTCAAGTGCAGGCTTCTTAAGAATCGGCCTTATACACGCCTTTTTCCAGGTTGAAGGAAAGACACCTGAGCTAATGATCTCATTTAGCAGGGGAGTCAGAGATGCGCTTATCACCGTAGGGGCCAGGTGATAAATGCGAGGAGGGCAGGGATCTAGAGGAGATCCAGATTTGATTTGGAGAAGTATGTCACTGACCTGTTCCTCACTGAGAGGACAAAATTGGGACAGGCTGTGGGGTGGTGTAAGGAGCTCCGAAGGCTGACCTATGATATTCCCAGGAGCAGATTGTAGTTCCTGGAGTTCCTTATAGACATCTTGAATCTTGCGTTGAAAAAAAAGGGCAAGATTGTCAATGAATTTTTGGTCAGGACAAAAAGTGGAATCATTGGGACTCCTAGAAAGCAAAGTCACTATTTTGAAGAGTTCCTTCGAAGAACTATTAGCCTCTTGAATTTTATTAGTGAAGTAAGTGACTTTGGCTTGTTTTATTAAGGACTTGTACATATCCAGAGTACGATTATACTCCTTCTTTAATGCAGGACTATAATCTGATCTCCAAAGACGTTCCTGCCGTCTACATTTGATTTTAGCAAGTTTCAGTTCTGGTGTGTACCAAGGTGAAGTCACTAGTCGTTTTTTTGGCTGAGTAGATTTCACTGGGGCTAGGTTGTCAATTGCCTTGCTGATCCAGGAATCAAATTTGGTAGCCCCGCCATTGCTGTCTTTAGGGTGAGGGATACCCTCTAGCAAGGCTTGAGCTAGTTCGGTGCCTTGGATGTTGTTCCAAGGGCGAGTGTTGACCAGCCGAGGGCGGGATTTTCGTCCCGTTGTAAGTAGATGGAAGTCCACCTTAAAGGATTACTGCGTGGTCCGTCCAAGGGACCCGTTGAATATTTTTAACAGCAATCTTATCGTTATTGGTGAAAATTCCGTCTAAAGTATGGCCTGCCAAGTGGGTGGGTTGAGATATGATTTGGCAGAGTCCATAACCTGCCATGATGTCAACAAGGTTGGAGGAGTCTGAGCTGGTAGAATCTTCTAGGTGGAAATTAAAATCACCTAGGACTGTGAGAGTTGTGGTATCATAACACGATTCAAGAAAGGTCTGTAGAGATTTTGTGAAAGGGGCTCTTACTCCAGGGGGTCGATAGACCAGGAGACCGGATAGAAGTTCCACATTATTAAGTTTTATAATAAACGACATGGCTTCGGCCTCTAGTAAGGATTCTTGTTTAAAGGAAACTTTGAGGTGGGAGCGATAGATAAGCGCAATACCCCCCCCAACCGATCCTGTCCGGTCTATGTGCGCCAGTGAGTATCCAGGGGGGACCGCAATGTTCCAGTCTGGAGCAGAGGTAACCGATGACCAGGTTTCTGTAAGAAAAATCAAGTCAGAACTGGTGGCTGAGATGAGATCCTCCAGTTCGTACTTATGTTTTGCCATTGACCTAGTGTTCAGGAGAATACAGAGCAGCTCCTTACACGATTTTGCGGTATTGGCCGAGCTAACGTTCCGATCACGGGGGACTTTTTGTTCAGAACATTGGATTGGAGGGCTAAGATCGGAGTGATTCAGAGGGGCAGAGGTACCATAAGGCGCAAAGAAGGCCGTCTTTAGGCCACACATTGAGCAGCAGTTAGGGCCTATTGTATCATGGTCGAACAAAGGAGTCGGCCGCGGACACTTACCAGTGTTTAGGGCGCGTAGTTCATCCGGCTGGTACCCAAGTCTGATACCGGCCGTACGGCACATGGCGCTGGTCGCGGTCTTGGCGCGGACGGGCGCAGACGGGCTTGCCTTTGGCGCGCCTTCGGCGCGCGTCCGCTGCGCGGTCGCGTCATAGCGTGCTTTATAGTGTGCGACCCGGGAACTAGAGCGCTGACTCACTTCGGGAGGGCTTGCTCCGAAATGGGCTACGCGCTGAACTGTAAAAACACACAGATTCCCCTTGTTAAAATATGTTAAAATCACAGTACAAGTTCAACAGGAGCAATCAATGTTTTTAAAAGTTTAAGATTTTAAGAAGCGGTGGTCTGAGCAACAATGTAAAACAGTCTCTCTCCCCCCTTCGATCAGGTGCGCGGTCGCGTCATAGCGTGCTTTATAGTGTGCGACCCGGGAACTAGAGCGCTGACTCACTTCGGGAGGGCTTGCTCCGAAATGGGCTACGCGCTGAACTGTAAAAACACACAGATTCCCCTCGTTAAAATATGTTAAAATCACAGTACAAGTTCAACAGGAGCAATCAATGTTTTTAAAAGTTTAAGATTTTAAGAAGCGGTGGTCTGAGCAACAATCTAAAACAGTCTCTCTCCCCCCTTCGATCAGGTGCGCGGTCGCGTCATAGCGTGCTTTATAGTGTGCGACCCGGGAACTAGAGCGCTGACTCACTTCGGGAGGGCTTGCTCCGAAATGGGCTACGCGCTGAACTGTAAAAACACACAGATTCCCCTCGTTAAAATATGTTAAAATCACAGTACAAGTTCAACAGGAGCAATCAATGTTTTTAAAAGTTTAAGATTTTAAGAAGCGGTGGTCTGAGCAACAATCTAAAACAGTCTCTCTCCCCCCTTCGATCAGGTGCGCGGTCGCGTCATAGCGTGCTTTATAGTGTGCGACCCGGGAACTAGAGCGCTGACTCACTTCGGGAGGGCTTGCTCCGAAATGGGCTACGCGCTGAACTGTAAAAACACACAGATTCCCCTCGTTAAAATATGTTAAAATCACAGTACAAGTTCAACTAATGGGTCTATCAGAATTAACGTCTTTTGGATTCTTGTCTTTTTTCACAAAACAAACAATGACCGCCTCTTTAAATGAGGAGGGCACCTTTCCAACATATTTAATGTAATTAAAGAGCTTTATCAAAGGTGAATTCAGTTCTTTTACAAATACTTTATAAAATACAATAGGGAACCCATCCTCCCCATATGCTTTAGCTCTGGCCATAGATTTTACAGCAGCCAACATTTCTGAACTTTCTAAATCTGATTTTAGATGTTCTATCAATGAGTCAGATAGTCTTGGAAGATTTACGTAATTGAAATAATCCTGTATATTCCTTTCCCCAACCTGATATTCTGTAGTATAGAGCTGCTGGTAATGCTCAAAACAAATCTGCGCAATCCTCTAACTATTCAAAACTTCGTCTACGTTCTTGGGGTCTATCACCTTCGAGATATAAGCCTTTTCTTGCCTAGTTTTTGTAGAGCTGGCTAGCAATTTGCCAACCATTTGACTGTCTTCATAAACACGTTGTTGATATGTTCGAGAACTGCTAATCTCTTCTAAAGTAAAAATTCCCTCAGAGCCTTTTTAGCGTCTCCAAGCTGGCTCTGATTCTGTGCCCTTTCCACAGCCAATTGTAATTCAGCTATTTTAACTCGTCGCGCTCTCAACTGGGCGGCTGAGAAAGAAATAATTTGTCCGAGTGCCGCAGCCTTGAACCCATCCCAAACCACAAAGGGTTCTGCCGTCTCCTCATTGATCCTAAAAATTAGGATCCATGTTTTAAAATCTTCAATCCATTTGTGATCCTGCAAGAGGAGACGATTCATCTGCCACCTGGATAGCTCTACTCTTGCCTCACCAATCTCCACTTCAAGCCAAATATAAGAATGGTCAGAA
Organism: Triturus cristatus; assembly: GCF_964204655.1. Classification (NCBI taxonomy): domain Eukaryota; kingdom Metazoa; phylum Chordata; class Amphibia; order Caudata; family Salamandridae; genus Triturus; species Triturus cristatus. Next base: position 96,770,415 of record NC_140585.1, read on the forward strand.
AAGGCATTGATCCTGATATCTGTCTTAAGAATATTAAATGATCTAGATATTAGGAAGAAGTCAATGCGAGAAGCGGTGTGATGTCGGCAAGAGTGGCATATGTAGTGATTTTTTATGAGGGTTGGCGGTCCGCAAAGGATATAGTAGCCGGTAATCGTGTCTGATAACTTCAAAAATTCGTTTAGTTATTGGTTTCAACTGTTTTTTATTTTCATTTGAGGTGTCCTTTTTGAGATCCTGTATACAGTTAAAATCTCCCCCAATAATGATCTGGCCAGCGGCACCCCTTAACAGCTAATTAATCTTCGTCAACCCGGATGCATCATCAAAGACAGAGCCATAATAATTTACAAAATTTAGAATCCTCCCATTCAGTCTCGCAGCTACCCATAGCCATCTCCCCTGTGGATCCCTGTGAATTTGATCAAATTCCCAAAGCAGATTCCTGGAGAGATAAATGGCTACCCCTATCATAGCTAATCCAGCTGATGCAAAAAAAGGCCTCAGAAAATAACCTTGGCAAAAAAAGTTTAGGTGAATTGGTCTTCAGATGTGTTTCCTGAAGAAACAAAACATGGGGGGGGAAAAGAGTAAAGCCACCTAATAAGATTATTGAGTACCTCGTTCACATTAACAGACAAAATACTACATTTACTGGTAATTTCTATTTCTTAAAAAACTTGATATCAAATCAGATGTAGAATCCTGTTTACTCCACTCTTGTTCTTTTTGCTCGTGCTCTTTTCCCTTCAGAAACCCCCCCAACACTGCCCATCCCCCTCCTGCAAACAAGAACCCCCCCCTGAAATGTGGAGAACCCTACTGGCCATGCTAACCACATTTCAGCCCTCCCTACATACCTACTGGGTGTCATGGAACTGCACCCTGGGTGACAGTGCTACCCCCAACCATGAAGAAACTTAAACCTCCCTCCTGTATGTACAAGTTATTATCAACTGCTAGAGGAAGTCTCTTTGAGTAAACCTTGAGCATCTTCTAAGTTTGAAAAGAGATGAAACTTCCCCTTCACAAGAACACAAAGTTTAGATTGTTGCGCTATTGAGGCCTGAGCGCCCTGTAGTTTGAATAAATATAGCATTTTTACAAATTCCTTACGCTTGCGCGCTGCCGCCAGAAAATATATGGGGGCAGATTTATAAGCCCCTTGCGCCACTTTTGCGTCAATTTTCCCATGTTAAAAGTGACGCAAAAGTGGCGCAAGGGGCTTATAAATCTGCCCCTTGATATTTAGTAGTTTCATTAACAGTAAATTGTCTTTGGTAAATTGCCTTAGCCTAGACTCTCTCTTTAACACGGAAATCAGAAAAATTCAACAAGATTGTTCATGGTATTCACGAGTTGGGCAGGCAGTGAGCAGGAACCCAGTGTGCCCTTATGATCATTAAATCTCCATTGAAGTCTGGGAGAAACTTTTATTTAATAAACGTATCGGCCGATTGGAGAGTTTGAGACCCCTCAATCCCTTCTGGAACGCCCACTATTCGAATATTGGACCTACGGGAATGATTTTTGAGTTCTTCGAGTTTGTTTTCCAGAAGTCTTACTCTTAGCTGCTTCATTCGCCTTCACAAACATGTTGGTCATCTGATCCTCAAGCTGCGCTATTCTTGTTTCCGCTTCCTGTAATCTTAGCAACAGCCTCTTCAATTTTGCCTAGACAGAGATGCAGAGAGGCAATCTCAGATTCATGTGACTTTTTCATCTCCCTGATCTCTTCCAAGATAAGGTTTAACATATCTCTTATATCCAACTGTTGAAGGCTACTCCCCTCTGTCGAGGAGTTACAGCTGTCTTGAAGAGTCTTCCCACCTGGCTTTTGCAGCTGAAAGGACTCTGACCCCTAGACCAGTTCCATCCGTTTACTATGGCTACAGGTAATGGCAATGTAGATTGTGCCTGTGCTTGCGATGTACATGCTGTTTTGGCAGGCAACATCTCTCGGTCAATTAAAGAGGTTCCCAGGTTTTGCATTACCAGGCCACCTTTGAGAGAGCAAAATGGAGCCTGCTCAGCCCGTTCAGTCATCTGGGCTGGCTGGGCCTGCAGTGGGGGCTGGGATATACCCTTTTGCAGTTTTTGCGACACTCCTATGGCTTCCTGTGTTTCTATTATGAATCTGGGGGAGCCAATAGAGATGTTTTTTTACAAAAAAGAGGAAAGTCCTTAGCACTTTTCAGATCTTTCTTATGACCCCCTGTTGCTGAAGCCTCTTGTTGTTCCCCAGGTAAAGGTGTCCTGAAGAAGGGTCGAAGCAGACCTTTTGTAAATAAGTGGGATTGATTGTATTCGAGGATGACGAGACAAGTTCATCTTAACAGGGGCCCAGAGATAACTGTCTGTCGTGGAATCTCGGCGTCTCACGAGATTCCACGACAGAGCAGCATTCCAAGCACACATCACCACACATCTCCCTTTTTCCAAATTAAAGACTAATCAAACAAGAGATACGAAATAAATAAATTAGCCTAAAAATGATACCATAAAGAATATCATAACAAACTATAAAATACACTAAAAATGATACCATAAAGAATATCATAACAACCTATGGAATACAGAAGAACAACACCACACTCTCCTCCCCTCTAACGGAGAAATTTCGGCCCTCGTCTCGTGAGGAGCGACTCCGATTACCTTACCAATAACCTCGTTCTCCGGCCCCTGTTCGAACAACAGTTCTACAGTTGTCTTCCTCGATGTGGAGAAGCTCTTCTTCCCGGAAGATCCGTGTGCTCATGTATCGATCCCGGTCGTCGCCAAATTGAAGAAGGGTCGAAGCAGACCTTTTGTAAATAAGTGGGATTTATTGTATTCGAGGATGACGAGACAAGTTCATCTTAACAGGGGCCCAGAGATAACTGCCTGTTGTGGAATCTCGGCGTCTCACGAGATTCCACGACAGAGCAGCATTCCAAGCACACATCCCCACATGTCCCCGTGGACTTTTTTTCCCCCTCAAATATCTCGTCCTCCAACTGTACCGGGGACAAAGACTGTGCTTCTTCTGAAATTTCAAAGCTGGAGTTTCAGCCAGATTGATTCGCGATATGATTGGCTCTGGCCATTTGCGCTGTCGCCTTAGCTTGGGCTAAGCGAGTTTTAGCTTTTTACCCACCTGCTGAATCTACTTTGGCTACAGTACTTGTAGATTTCAGATGTTTTCCCATCTCACCCTGCTTTAAAAAAAAACTAATAATAATAATCTCCAGCCTCGGTGACCATATATATGGAGAATATGCCAAGTGCCCCCCTGGTCACATAAAGTTATCACTAGATTTCCGATGAATTTCTATCACATCACATGACTGTTCTTTGCCAAAAAAGAGAGATCTTCATACCTCCATCCTCCTGTAGCACGTGACAGAGCTTTAATCCTGCATTGGTACTCCATCGGTGCTTCAGCCCTCCTGCATAATCCCTCGCGCAGAGCCTAAGCAAGTCCAGAGAAGGGGTCATATCCCAGGTACGTTAGGCAATCCTGGCTCCAGCCACCCACCTTCAGCTACCAGACTCTGTATTTATCAAGCCTCCAGTGCTCCGCCAATGCCACCCATGTCCTTTTCAGACCTCACTGGAGTCCAGGCCCGTCCTTCAGTGAAATCCAAATGCTGCGAGCTGGCCGGCCGCATCAATTATATCAGCCTCGGGGGGAAAGGAAGAGATCCGCCAACGGGAGCCGTGGACAGGAGTTCCATTTCTTAGTGCGTGAGATGCGCGAGACGCTCGAGATGCCGAGTCGCCATTGCTGGGGGTGGAGGCAGCGTCACCTGTGGCTACACGGAGGCGTGGTTCTCAGTAGACATTCTCAAACACCCTTTCTTGATGCCCCACCAGGATATTTCATGATGGAAAATTCACTATTGATATGGACAGGGCAGGAAAAGAATTCATAGGGAGAAAAGAACATGCAACCATCTTGTGCTACCAAAGTTTTATGGGAGCCAAATATGTACCCCGCCAAATAAAAAACACCCAAAATGTACCTCAGTGTCCCACATTTCATTGGGACGGCGTTTAAACCTCAATTGCATGAGTCAATTTGTCCCTTCAATAAGACACCACCAAAGACATCAGAATTAGAAAAATATATAATTGATTAAATATTCCAAACTGAGATTGATTGAACCTGCTCAATAATGGAGTTCAAGATCAAGAAACGTTAAAGGGTTTCATTACAGTATTAAAAAAACAGAGCGCTCCGTAGTCAATTAAGGTTTTAAATGCAGAGTTAAAGAGAGTATGCAAAGATCAGAATTTATTCTAAGGTCCAAATGGGCAACAAAATCAATAGAAACTCAGCCAGAATCCCTGGCAGCATCTATGTCTCCATAAAAGTCTTCTGTCTAAGCCCCCCAAAAAAGAGGGTTTTCATACATTCACTAAGATTCATAGGGGTGTGAGAAAATATATATTTTCTTCAGAAATAAGAGCACATAACACCTAGGTACTAACCCACTATATGAGTGATTATTCAACATACTCTATGCTAATGTCATCAAGATTCATTCTAATAAAATATGAACATTAACTATAACATTTTAATGTGAATGAATAGGTCTCTGTGAAAAAGCGGAAGACGTTGCTACATGTTGGAAGATACAATCGAACTGGAGAAAGATCTTTCCGAGCAGAACAATAATAATTAGAAGTAACTAAATTCATTAAATCTTACTTGTGCTGTGCAGAGGCTGTGGGGAGAGGATGTGCACAGAGGAGTGGAGCGAGGTAAGCACTGACAGCCTCATTTATACTTAGATGTTTTGTGCAAACCACTTTGAGAACATGGGGAAAATATTCAGGTTGGAATTAAAATTGTATTCATATTCATACCCTGTCTACCGTTGTGCGAAAGGTCTGGTCTTTTTTTTTTACTTACAAATATGGTGAAAATGAGGAAAACATCTGAACTGGTCAACGCAGTTTCAATGCATTATCCTCTTCCTATTCAATATGGAATGTCTTACAACTGGGCCATGGAGTGCCTTTGGAACCCGCCTGCTTTCACATGGCGGTTTATAGAACAAAAACGCTGTTAACTGGTCATATTGGATTATAGCTTGTGATAGAGATCTGCTGTTAAAGAGGAGTCCTCATCAGAGTCACTCTTGCTTTATAATTCCACTGCCATTTTCTCTTATTCTTCGACTCGGCTCCTGCTGGCCAGTTATCACATGCTTTGATAGAAGCAAATAAGCAGTTTTCAGATATCAGCTAAATTAACTGGACTGGAGATGACTCTGGTATCAAGCAAAGGGAGGGGGTCTGAGGTTGGGGTGTTCTGCTGGTTATGGAAGGAATGAAATCGGTGTCGACGATAACTCCATGTGGCAGCGTAACTGTTACATTTAACATTTTGTTTGCAAGCAAACTTATCCCAAAAATTCCAACTCATGGGGCACGCCGTCTGCTAGGACTGGGAAAAGAGCCGTTTTGATGCAGACTTTGCTGTTCCCCGACATGAGCCATCCCTTTTTCATTAGCTTAATCGCAATAGCAGGAGCTGAAACGTTATCTTTCAAATGGCAGAAAGGTTTGCTGTTTCAAAGCTTTTTATAAAGAGTTAATAGGAACGTGAAATAGAACATGCCAGAAGTAAATTTAGCAGCAAAGCATACAAATCATAAGTGCAGAGAACTCAGTACAGTTCTAAATAAAATCTAGTATAGATTTGCTTTCTAATAGGTGGAGGAAAATGGTCTCTTGAATGCAGAAATCCACATGTCTTTTTAGTGGGTTTTAGACAAAATCATCCATACATTCTACCTGAGTACATGGTTCTCGGGATATGCACCGATAGGAAACAAGCAAGAAGAAACATTTTACTACAGAATACATTCAAAGATGCTCTCTTGGGAGTAACACATTGGATTCTAGTCTTTCTCACAGTTTCCTCGAGCAGCTGGTACATTGTTTAGTGGCAGTCTGGGACAATTGAAATGCCCTTGGTCAGGTACAGTGGGAGAAAGTCTCTGGCAACACTCTCTGTTTATTATTGTGGACCCTAGTAATGCTTTATTTAGCACAAGAAGAACAGTTATCATCACATGATCTACTGTGACATCAGAACAAGATGCATGACAGAGTAAACACGATCTAGGGTAGCTTTTACAAGGAAGGGAATAAAATAGTCGATACCTGTTACCAGTGCTTTAAATAGAATTTTAGAAGTGCAGGTATTTACTAATTAGAGTGCCTGTTTGCTCGTGAGAAGTGCATGTACTCTCCCATTAAATGCTTTGCAAGCGGTGCTGAGAAGTGCACATACTCTCACTTTCAAATTGCAGCAGTGCAGGTACTCAGTACCGGACAGTCACTGCCCATTTAAAGCACTGCCTTTTACACTATCTTTCTACTTCCATGGGCTGAAAAAAGAAACAGTGAAGCTTGCATACTTGTATGTTTTATGGGATTAGTGTGGGCGAAATCCCCCAATTCAGCACATGAGGGTGCAGGCCTAAAAAGTGGTGGAAAACTGTGTCTTTCAGCAAAAATATATATTTTTTTTAATATGACGCTGTCATTTCTACAAATCTTAAGAATTTTGTTTCATAGAAAATGATATTATATCAGTCTGTGAATGTTAATAATTCATGTATTTAAATAGGTGTTTCATGCAATTAATGATGCATGAAAAGGTAAACATATAAACAGCTTTAAAAACATTGTGTCTGGGATATTTGAGTCTAGGAACACCCTGAAAAAGTACATGTAACAAAATAACTGACTCTCACGGAATTCTGGTTTTTAGGTGCACCCAAGGCGACAAAGGGGATTATTTATTTTGTATGTGAGTGGTATGTCACTAAGCATTAACCGCGATCACTTCACCTCAAGCTGCACCTACAGCATCTTCGTCATTGAGCCCTTCAGCTAGATTCAAACTGGCAGCGAACGCCTTTAGAGCTAAGATACCACAAGCATGCAAACACCAAATGAAACAAAAAGGAATGAAGTTGTACAACTCATACTGAAAAAGAAGAAGGGTGAAAAATGATTACCAGAATATACAATAAGAGAGGCTAATGGGAACAAAACACTAAGGGGCGAGGAGAAGTCATGGAAAAAAAGAAAAAGGAAGGAGGAGCATAGAAGAATGGAGGGTAGATTGTCAATGACACACGAGGAATGAAAGAAGGAAGATAACTCTCAAACACATAGGGCCTCATTTACAAACAAATTTTGCAGCACGCCATGGCAAGCCATGTTGTTGTGCCTAGCTGCATCATTTTAAAATATTTTTTGTATTTTTTTATTTATATTTGTTTGCAAATGAAATAAAATGTATTATCATTTGTGTATGTGTTGATGAATGTTTGTTTCTGTATTTTGTGTTTCAAATTATCAACAATCTTTAGGCCGTGGTCCCTGACTTCCAGTAATGACTCAGTGAAGGGTCCCCAGATTCTTATAATAATTTAGTGGGATCCACAGGTTTCAGTAATGATAAATTGAGGGTCCACAGAAGTGAAAAGGTCGGGAACCACTGATGGTGGGCCCGATTCACAGAACTAACTTAAGATGAAATCCTAAACTTACAACCATTTTGGTATTCACAGAAGGCACTTACTCATTTTGGTATCACAGAAGGCACTTACTCATTTTGGTATTCACAGAAGGCACTTACTCATTTCGGTATTCACAGAAGTTAGGAGTCCTAAAGTTAGGACTCCTAAATGCCTTCTGTGAATACCGAAAGTCTTAAAGTTAGGATTTTTCTCGGTTTATGAGTAGTAAAGTTAGGACTCCTAACTTTAGGACTCCTAAATGCCTTTTGTGAATACCGAAAGTCTTAAAGCTAGGATTTTACTCAGTTTAGGAGTAGTAAAGTTAGGACTCCTAACTTTAGGACTCCTAAATGCCTTCTGTGAATACCGAAAGTCTTAAAGTTAGGATTTTTCTCAGTTTAGGAGTAGTAAACTTAGGACTCCTAACTTTAGGACTCCTAAATGCCTTCTGTGAATACCGAAAGTCTTAGAGTTAGGATTTTTCTCAGTTTAGGAGTAGTAAAGTCAGGACTCCTAACTTTAGGACTCCTAAATGCCTTCTGTGAATACCGAAAGTCTTAAAGTTAGGATTTTTCTGAGTTTAGGAGTAGTAAAGATAGGACTCCTAACTTTAGGAATCCAAAATGCCTTCTGCGAATACCGAATGTCTTAAAGTTAGGATTTTTCTCAGTTTAGGAGTAGTAAAGTTAGAGACTCCTGAAGCAAAGAGAATGGAGCTGAGGATAGGCTCAGAGCTTTAAGCGGGATGAAAAAAGTGAGGGCCTATAAATGGGACGTGATTGGGAGTGTGGCTTGAATATGTAAACTACAATTCTTTGGTTTCCATTGTGTGCCACTAGATCAGTATTTTTGTGCCTTTCTTAGCTTTCTGCTATTGCATTCAGATATATAACACAACAACAGACAAACACCTAACTGCACCTAAAATAGTTGTTAGCTGTTTAAGATTAATTAGTAGCAATGTTTTTTTGTAAATAACACAGTGTTGGCATAACCCCCCATTATGTTCACTCAATGTTAGACAGATATGCCATTTTTGTTGTTACATGTCATCTATCTGCGTATCTTAGACCTCATCTCTTTCCTCGTCAGCACCTCTTTTTCCCTCTTTGCTTAATGTACTTCCTCACATCTCTTTCACTACACACCCACTAAACACTCACCTATAAGCACAGCATCTACTTTTTACTTGTCAATATTTTTACAACTGTGTAGCTCCTTCACACACACTTGCATAGAATCACAATTGCAACTAGAATAGGTGACCATTGCTATATGTGCTCTACAGATAGACCAAGGATTGGATGACTATGTATTCTGAATATCCTTTTGACCCACTGACAAGCACTGTGAGAAACTTGCTCTTCCTTTAGCCTCAACCCCGGAGATCTCAATCCCAGAAGGTGGCTCAGTTCAAAGTATGGACTATACAAGAGTAATCTGCTACACAACATCCTGGTAGTATCTCTCATCAGCCATGTGAAATATAAACAGGAAATTGATATAATTCGCTAAAATAGATTACCTTAATGGTTTTTATGGTTTAGCTTGACAGTTTTGCTGTTGCCAGATAATTATGTGAGTATCACCAGGAGAGGACCCTTGGCTTCGCTCACATATTGTAAGTCAGAGTTGTAATGTAAAATATGTACTTTATTGTATTAATCAATTGATTACAATAAAAGAGTAACCGTAGCATATATCATTTAAAATGTATCAATAGTTTAAAACTTCAGTAATCAAAACCTGCAGTCAAACTTGCAACTTTCAGAATCAGTACATACACCACAGATAATAAAATTCAGCATATTCCTGATTTACACAATGTTTCACATACACTGTTCAGCCGTCTACTACTGTATTACTATTTCCCTTAATTCAATCTTTTCCATTTGTAAGAATAAAGTGCTAATTTGTTAAATGTGCAAAATAGATGCATCCTGTTTACCGGATGTGCAAGATGCTCACAATTCATTATATGTATGCAGCTATTTCTTGTTTTTTGTTTTATCCCTGTTGGAAGATCCAATACTGAATAAAATCTGTAGTGTTCATCCATTAGCCTCTGTATGATGTTCTTCTTTTGATTCAGTCTATTACTTCCAGTAATGTATTAAAGTGATGATATGCCAGATGTGCACGTATTTAATATTCTTTATATTTGTGCTGCTTGGTTTATTATCACTTAAGAAGAGTCCGATACTCTCCTAATATCGTCTGGTTTGCTTTCCATTATATGCGGACATTTTCGCAGATAATGCTTTATATGCCTCTTCTAAAAATGTTATCATCATTGTTATTACTCTCTCTTCCCTGCGCCTAGACCAGTATCTGACAGCCTCAGCAGTTGTTCTGGTTTTAGCATTTTTAACCCCTTCAGTGCCACGCCCTTTCCCCCTCCTGTGCCGGGCGTTGCACTAGTGGGTGGGGTTCATGACGAGATAGTCTCGTCATGGGCACAGCGCAACCGTGCTCCATGACGAGACTATCTCGTCATGGGCACTGAAGAGGTTAAACAGAGCGCATACATGTAACTTCCGAATGGACTGCAGTTTAGGGAATATACATATAATATGTATAAGAGTTTTGACATTAGTTCCACCATGCCCGCAAGTTGAACTGTCTTTAAGAGCTGTGTTCCATTTCCCTTCAAACTCCCAAATCGGTATATATAATAGTCTGAGTCTTAAGAATTTCTTTTTTATATAGCCTGCTAAGATTAATACTAAATATTTTTGACTCTTTGCAGTATAGGTATCAATTGCTAACAGCTTGAATCTGTTCTAAGGCCCACTGATTGATAGTAATCATATTGTGAATTAAGTTTTTCCGGAAGGAACTGGTCATTTGCCCCAGCTCCTGTATGTCGAGCAAGTCATAAAATCCTAGGCTCGTCAATGTAGTATATAATTCAGCTTCTCTATATGTGGGTCTCCCTATCTCTTTGAATCTTAGGTGATTTTAGACCAAGTTCCAATTTCATAATACAGTGAGGGGTTGCCAGCCGTAAATGCAATAACGTATGTATACATTTCATAAAACACTTCTCAAGGTTGAAAGTGACCTTTTTACTCATTAATTGGGATACATATAATAAGTATGGGACACATTTCATGGGGAGTGCTTTGAGTGATGTGCTGTTTGCTTTTCCTGTATACATTTTCATGAATCTGGAAATTGATTTAGTGATAACAGTTGCTTTCGATTTTTTGCTATCCCGTTGGCTTGACCAAGATACCTTACTGTTGAAAAGCACTCCAAGATATTCATATTGCTCCACTACTTAGATTGATTTTTCTCCTAGAGTCCACCCTTTGGCTTTTTTCAGATGTCCAAAGGTCATAATTTGTGTTTTGGACATATAGGCTATCAGTCTATTCACTGTGTTATAGATGTATATTTGTTTTAGTTGATGCTGCAGTCCTTTCAGTGTTTGAGACAGGATCACTAGGTGTGTATGTTATTTCTGTACCTCCTAACTTTGGTGGAAAACCAAAGAAGGAATTATCCATCTCAGCAATATATAGAGAAAAATAGTAAAAGGGCGAGGACACAACCTTGCCTCAGGCCATTTTCAGTTCCCAATGTTGGTGATAGCGTGTTCTCAAGTGTTACCTTTACCTGAAGCCATGTTTTGGAACGTAGTTTCATAAAGAAATTAAAGAGATTCTTGATTATTACCCATGTTTTCAGCTTACACCACAGCCTTTGCCGATTAACCTTATTGAATGCTGTGGAATAATCCACGAAACAGGCATATAAGGATGTTTTCTGCTTGCTTGTTTTTTTTTCCAAGTAAAGCCAGTGTAATGATGTTATCAATTGTTGTTGATATTAATAATTTTTCCTTTGACCATAGCCTTAGTTTACTTTGGTACAAAAGGGGGTGGTGATGGACGGAGCATCAGAACCAATCAAACACTCACACCCAGTCAACAGATCTGGGTTTGATCCATCACCGTTCTTTAGCCCACTCTGCCACCCCATATGCAAATCAGTCTGACCCTGTGCCTCATGGGAACAGTCCAGCCCGAACTGCCAAGCCATGCCTTCCCTGGACCGGAAACAAGCTTCCTAGTACCGGTTACTTTGGAGCTGTTTTGCAAACAAGCTTCCCTTCAAATTCTAATGGGGCAATTACATCTATAGCTGGTCGGGTCCGATTTTGGTCCCGTTGGTATATTGGATGCACAATTGCTCCTTTCTAGGAATATGGAATTTTTCGTGTATTGATTACCTTTTAGAACAACCATTCTACTAACGTATTCCAGAAGGTAATGTTCAATTTAACCAGATCTATAGGGATACCATTCGGTCCTGCTGCTTTGGATGAGCTTGAGCTTTTTATTATTTCTGCTATTTCTTCCTTCGTAATGTCTGGAAATATTACATCAGTTATTGGTGGTGTATAGTTACATATGATACTTGACATATACAGATCTTTAACATAAGTTTCCACTTATCGCTTGGGATAAACAGGTCTCCAGGCTGCTTATATGAAATGTTACCACATACCACCAGCGATCAATACACTTGTTCATTCCGAGTTGAAAAAGTGTGATATAATTTTGCGTAGGCATTGTTATTCTTACTATCCCGCTTTATTTGTCATTTTATGTTCTTAAATTCCCCTCTTAAGTCTTGCAACTCCAGATCTCGATCATTTGATATTGGATGTTTTAGTTTGTCTCGCACCATCCTGTGATATACTATCATTGATACAATCAGTTGCTGTATATTTGGTAAAATTGCAATATTAGATCACAGTTTTCAAGATTTGGCCACAAGGATCAATAATATGTTCTTTAGTATGTACCAAGCAAAACCAAAGGGGATGATGGACGGAGTGTTGAACATTGCAAGCACTCACCCCCAGTCATCTGATCTGGGTTTAATCCATCTTCATTCTTTAGCTCACTCCGCCACCCCAGTTCAGACATGGCCATATGCAAATCAGTCTGACCCTGTACCTCATGGGAACAGTTCAGCCGGAACTGCCAAGCCATGTCTTCCCTGGACCGGAAACAAGCATCCTGGGACCGGTATCTGGCTAATCAGCCGTCATCATTCAGGCTAGCTTGAATCCAGTGGCAAAGTGAGCAAGGAACCCACGTCTGGGCATACCCTGCCAACTTAGGGCGAACAAACCAAAACCTTTGCTTTAGTATGGACAGCCAGGTTTCTATCCAGTTGTCCCCAGCTTCCAGCAATGCAAAATCTTTTCTTGTAGAGGAAGTCAGGGCTCCCTCTATATTGAATGCCTTCTCTTTTAGTGCATTATTCCAGATAAGCTTTTTACCCTTAACAGCAGTCATTCTGCCACTGTTAGCTTTTACATGGGTCTCCCAATAATCATATTTGACGATGATAACTAGCCTTTGCAGATCATGATCACTCTCAGGTCTTGGTAGGATAGCATATTTTTTGCACAGGTGGAAATATGAGTAGTGTACAAATGTATGGTCCTCAGTAACTTGTTGCGTCCGGTTTATCTTCTCCTAGTCTTCCATTTAACGCTCTATATCCTGAGTCTGCCATAAAATAGTGTGTGAAACTGGTTAAAGTATTGGTTTTTTTTTGTAAATAAATTTTCGGTTGAGGAAGTCTGGTTCCTCGCTGCTTGTGAGTTTATTCACCGATGGCAGTAAGGCTTGATTAAAGTCCCCGGTTACTATTTGCTCCAGTATCGTCTGATATCTACACTTGATTTTCACCAGCTGTGGAGGAAAATAGATATTTATAATCAAAAGCTTTGGGGCATTTTTGTTTGTTAGAATAACTGGCAATATATGTTCCAAAGGAGATTTTATTTTTTCACGTCATTCAAAGTTTGTTGCTTATCAATATTGTCAGGCAGTCCAGCACACCTGATCACGATGCCACTGCCACCATGGCAGTCGGATCTTGATCATTAACATTGCGGCTGGTGCTGCTAAGAACAGCACCCACTGCGATGTTGATATGCCATGTTGCGTATATCACAGCACTAGGTGGCAGGCACCACACGGTGCCTGCAACGTAATGCTGTGAAATGTATGGGGTATCATGGGAACCCCCCAAGTGCACCCTCGCCTCCCCCAACAAAAGGGGAGCCCACAATGGGCTCCCAAACCCAATCCCCACCAGCCTTTCCATGGCGGTTCCACACTAATTAAATCTGTCGGACCTCTAGAGTCTTTACCTTCTAATTTTTTAGTTAGCCCTATTATGATGTCCATAATCTGCTGCTTTAATAACGGTGGTTTGTTTATGTCAATTGTTAATTTTCTAGGCATATCTTTTGATGTATCTTTTGGCAAGGCTTTTAACATTGTACCCTTGCCGGGCTCCCCTCCACAATTCCCTTTGTTATTCTTACAGAATCGCTTTGTTCAGGTGTGCTTGTACTTCAAGCTCCTGCTGCACCCACATAGCAAATCCCCTTTGCCGTATCCTCCTGGAGCTTCTTCGTTTTCCTTTGAGTTCTGCTACTCATTGTTTGATTGTTCTGCCCCAAGATCTTTACTGATTGAGTTTTAATCATAGGTATTTTTTATTTCACATAGTGTGGTTGAGTTTACCTCAGCCATGTTATTCCTTTTTTTTCTCAATTTAACATGAACTTGATAGTAAGCTTGTTCACAGTTTATCTTGAACTGATCAGCTATCCGGCCGTCTGAATATTAAAATGTGCAAGATCAACATGGGGGTGCAGATGACTATCAGTGCTTTCCCTAATGTTGTCTCTAAATGATATACCCCAAGTTATCCCCGTTATCCACCAAAAGGTAAGTCCAATCCGGCAATTGTGACATTTAGGGCAACCAGCGGTTGTCTGTTATCTGTTATCTGTTTTGCCTAACAAATCCTAGCTGAGTCCTTATCAGCACATGAATGCTTGAATTCACAATTCACTGATGTATCCTTTGCTGTATTTGTGCTCTCTTGAAGGTATATACAATCTGGCACTGTCTGAAGCACTGCCTGATGCAGCCGGCACAGCCAATACAGAAACAGAACAGAACCACATACTAGGCTTCTTCTGGACAACTACAGCAAAGCTGTGCACAAAGCTTCGCCTTGCATAGATATTTCAGAGCAAATTCTGCCGATTCCGGTGACATGCAAGGTGCAGTATTTTCTGTGAGATGTCCCCTTTCGCTGTGGAAGTTACTCTGTGGAAGTTACATGGGAGTTTCTTGGTTTTTATTTTTTGTTTATCTGCAAATGCATTTTGCTGGTGCAGGCATAGGGGAGAGTCAAAGGTCTTAGGGGGATACGAAAGCGGGTCTGAGACGGGAGCGGTCCTTGCCACTTGTGGGAGCCGCACAGACCTCCTTGACTCGCCTCTGGTTTTTATGCGTCTTATTCTGGCCCTGTCCTCTGTTTTTAGCTTTCAGCCTTCCACCTTTATACTGCCTCAGCCGTTTTTTTCCTGATATCTACAATCACTGCTCCACTATTCGCTCATTGCTCAGTTCCTCCATCAGAGTTACTGTTAGAAATTAGCTTTCTGATTGGCTAGGGTATTTTCCCTTTGCCAGGCAGAATCCACCACTGTAGTCAGGGTAGGAGAGTTACACACCCAAGATAACCCCTGCTCACCCCCTTGGTAGCTTACCACGAGCAGACAGGCTTATCCCAGAGGCAATGTGTAAAGCCTTTGTGCAACACTCACACACTCCTGTGGCACAATAATACACCACAAAAGAGACTCCACACAGTAGTATATCAAAATAAGTATCTCTATGGCATATGAACATAGACCAAAACAACATGAATGAATAATCACTTTGCCAACTAGGCAATTGTCATAACATCACGTTGAGTTAAATAAAAGAGAGGTTTCTGTGTAACACTGTCACCAAAACACCATTACTGTGCAAATAAAGCCAACTCCTGAAATAATGCTCACTATCCTGTCAGTGCAAGGTTTACAATGACATATCAAGATTTTCAGGTCATGTAATGCAGCAGATAATACTTCAAAATACAGGGCGAGACAAATACATCAATCACCAAAGCATGAAATGCAGTAACTTGGATAGGACACACGCTCCAATGACCCATTATCATCAGAGGACTTACCCGTCATACATCCACAAGATTCAGCGCCTCCACGGTATCTGCAGAAGTGGAATGGCACATACACAGTGATCCATTGAGAGACCCTGCTTAGTCTGCCCGCATGTAAGGAAATCAAACGGCCCATGCAGTGACCCACAAGCGTGCGGTGGAGATATTAAATACCTGTCTGGGGCAGCCCATGAGGGAAGTGCGGAATGACTACCAAATTCCCCAGGTGGGCCCCTACAACTCTCAGTACCTTGCAGATCTCAGCACCGAGGCCACTCACAGACCCTGTTCACAGTTCCAGGCCTGTTTTGTTGCACTTAAGGTTGCTGATATTGCACACTGTTGGGCTCGGACAGCAGTCTTGCTGTTGCAAGGGTCCGCACTGAGGGTGTCCTGTTCTGAGAGCAATGGCAGCAAAAGACCAGAAGGATTCCATTTCAGATTTAATTGCTAACACTCTGTCATCACTCGAGCCTAGAGGGCAGCTGTAGGGCATAAGTCAGCACCAATCTTGAAAATGGCCTCAACAGTACAAATAGACACCATGAGGTCTCTGTTGCAATACCCACAGTGCGTTAGGCCCACAGCACTCAGGCAGCGTTGGCATCTACAGCAAAAGTGTAGATCTGGGGTCATGAGGTCTTTGTATCCCTGAGACCTCTGGGGGAACACAGAAAGCAAGCCCTCAGAGAACACAGGGAGCAAAAGCAGACGGCAGGCAGCTGGCCAACACAGGAGACAACAAGTGCAATGTGGCAGTCTCTTCTGCAGCCCAACAATCATTAGGCAGCAGACCAGTCCAACATGGTGAGCAATCCAAATGGCGGCTCTTACAGGCAGTGCAGCAATCCTCTGGTGAAGTATTTAGAGCCAGCAGTGCCTGATTACAAGTTCCATGCAATGTCTAAAATCATGGGGCCAAAGCTCCTGTACTTATACTCAAAATATCTTTGATGTGGAGGTAACTTTAAACAAGCTTTAGAAGTGTACAACACCCCCATTCAATCCCCAGCCCTGGTTCCAGACACACTACAGGAGGGTGGAGACAGCATTGTGAGAGGACAGGCACAGCCCTTTTTGGGTGTCAGTGACAACTCCTCCCACACCTCTAGCTCAGGAGGAACCATCAGTACATGTGGGGCACACCTCAGCTCCATCTGTGACTGTCTAGAGTGAATGCAGAGAACTAGCCCTTGTCAGTCTATACAAGACGTAGATTTCAGTTAGGATGCAAAGCACAGGGTTTACTCTCAGAATACCAGGTGGTAATGCCAAGTGCAACTGGTGGCAATCTAGTTCATATACTTTCACTTTCTTATTCTTTATTTTGTTAACCCTTTCACCGCTAGGCCTCCCCCCTCCCCGTGCTAAGGATATTTTTGCTATTTGGGGTAATTTGCGCTTAGGCCTCTATAACATTTTGTCCACATAAGCTATCCATGCAAAATGTGCGCCCTTCTTTTCAAACATGGTAGGAATCTAAAAGTTCTCTTAGAAGGGACTGAGAAATTAGTCATCTGCGGCGTACCACAAAGATCTTCACTCAGTCCAACCCTCTTCAACGTCTACATGAGCCCCCTCGCAGCCATCGCACGCCAACACAACCTCAACATCATCTCCTACGCCGACGACACCCAGCTGATCCTCTCCCTCACCAACGACCCCACCACCGCCAGAGCCAACCTACACAAAGGGATGAAAGACGTCGCCGACTGGATGAGGAACAGCCGCCTTAAACTGAACTCAGACAAGACGGAAGTCCTCATCCTGGGATCATCACCCTCCGCCTGGGACTACTCCTGGTGGCCCCCGGCCCTGGGCACCGCTCCCAAGCCAACGGACCACGCACGCAACCTGGGCTTCATCCTGGACTCCTCCCTGTCGATGACCAGACAAGTCAACACCGTCTCATCTTCATGCTTCAACGCCCTGCGCATGCTCCGCAAGATCTTCAGATGGATCCCCACTGAAACCAGGAAGACCGTTACTCAGGCACTCGTCACCAGCCGACCGGACTACGGGAACACCCTCTACGCCGGAACCACAGCCAAACTTCAAAAAAGACTCCAACGCATCCAGAACGCCTCCGCACGACTCATCCTGGACCTCCCCCGACACAGCCACATCACCGGACACCTGAGAGACCTGCACTGGCTCCCCGTCAGCAAGAGAATCACGTTCAGACTCCTCACCCACGCACACAAGGCTCTCCACGACCTGGGCCCCAAGTACCTCAATGACCGCATGACCTTCTACACGCCCACCCGCCAGCTACGATCGACCAGCCACGCCCTCGCCACCGTACCACGCATCCGCAGAGCCACCGCTGGAGGAAGATCCTTCTCCTACCTGGCAGCCAAGACCTGGAACTCCCTCCCCACCCACCATCGGCGAACCCAGGACCATCTCTCCTTCAGAAAGCAGCTCAAGACCTGGCTGTTCGAGCAGTAATATACCCCCTCCCCCAGCGCCTTGAGACCCTCCCGGGTGAGTAGCGCGCTTTATAAATGCCATGATTGATTGATTGAATATAGGTACATTTTGATCTCTTTCTGAAAAAAGGTGCTGCAGCACAAAGTATCTGTTTCTTTTCCTGCAAATGGCATCAAGGAAAGTTTTGCAGTGCTAAAACCGCCATCTAACCA
Organism: Triturus cristatus; assembly: GCF_964204655.1. Classification (NCBI taxonomy): domain Eukaryota; kingdom Metazoa; phylum Chordata; class Amphibia; order Caudata; family Salamandridae; genus Triturus; species Triturus cristatus. The sequence goes on from NC_140585.1 coordinate 96,788,641, forward strand.
GCTTTCAGGAACTGGCAACCTTGATTGCAAAATGTATTTTCTAACACAGTTTTGTCATTTTACTGGGAGATGGCCCATTTTCCCTATTTTTTGTGCTTTCATCCTCACTTCTAGTTTGTGGTGGAAACGTATTTAAAACCAATTGTGGATCCTGGAAAGGTAAAAATTTCTAAAAACTAGACAGAATTCTGAATTCAGAAAGAGTCAATTGTATAGATCCTTCAAGGTCTTCCTAAACACAATTAGGGCTTGATTACAACTTGGGCGGTGCAGTGGCTGACCGCAATTCTGGTGGCCCTATCTTTCCAACAACAAACCGGTGGTTGGGGCGCCTGCCAGCTAATAAGGCACTGCCATGGGAACACAAAAATGTTCCTGCATGGCATGGCTGTAAGGCCCATGCTGTGCAGGAACTGGGGTGCATGCACACGGGGGCACATGTTGTGCCCCCCTGCATGCACACCAGGTCCCAGAGGAAAAAGGGTGCGCTGGAGGGCCCACTTTGTTTCCTCTCCTCCACAGTTTCCATGGAGGAGGAACCACCAGGAAAACAGTGGCGGAGAGGAAATTTGTAATCTTTGTGGCAGGACTGTGGTGGTCCTGTCCAGCATATTTCTTCATCTACATCGCCACGCCATCACTGGGGTACTGCGGTTCACTGTCAGTGGTGATGGTCTAGTTGTAATAGGGCGATCAGAGCGCCGGTGCAGTGGTGGCTGGATTGCCATAATCGGGACCAAAACATGAAAATAAATTTCTTTTGAAGATTAGTAGGAAAAAATGGATATGTGTGACAATATTTTCATTTGTATCTTCTCATCACAATGGCTGAATCACAAAAGCTTTATACCATTACCTTGACTAGACCTTTCTGGTTGAGGGGGTGTACAGGGTTCATGGGTTTTCTAAGAACTCAGGGTGCCCATAGCCAATAACTGAGCTGCACCTTGCAATGATTTTTCATTGTCTAAACCTAGCAAATCTTTGTCCCTCTCGAGTACAGTCAGCTTTCCACTGTGTCACCAAGACTAAAACTGTTGTGGATACAACCATTTAAGTGAATCACTCGCCCAGTGCAACGGATCAATACGCACTCATCACCTTAACACTTAGGTCAGCAGTTGAAGCTCAGACATCCCCTTCATCTCAAAATTAAATTGCCATATCACCTACGATACACATAGTCAGCTGAAATGTTGATATTTTCTCTCCCAACGGGGTTTTACTAGACACTAAGACATGGTTGATAGAACAATATCACAGTACCTCACTTCCCCAAACGCCTAACAATGAAAAGGTTACTTCACAGTGTGTTGGGGTGTCCCTCTGCACATCCCATCCTCCTTGCTAGTGTGAGATGGGCGAACACCACAAGAGGCTGAAATGCAGGAAGGTTCAACTTTTATTGATTATACCCCAGCTATAGCTTGGTAGGAAGACCAACCTTCAATCACCAACCTCCAACTGTCATTTCTCACTCTCAACATTCTAAGGCCAGCGCTCAGAAGGTTCCACTTGACTAAGGGAGGGGATAAGGAAAGACACCACATAAGCCTTGCTCAATACACTTACTCCAAAGTACACAAAATATATCTTGTCTGCTCAACCTAAAAGAAAATAAATCATCAAGTTAGAGTAATACAAGCCTTGCAAACCTTTTCAACAAGAGCACTCTTTGTCAGCACTGTTTAAACCACAATTCACACCGTGTGACTAGGAGCAAGGACACCAACCCAGATTAGACACAGTTTTTTGCAAATGATGACTCATTAATTCGAAAAACCCTATGTGTGTATGCGGCGCCTCGCAAAACACACTACCATAAAACAACAGAATCTTGAGATCTTGAATTTAGCTGAATCTAATAACCAATACCAACCAATAATAAAAGAAAGTCCTCCTTAACATAAACATATTATAAATCACAAACATGAACAATACATCAAAAGAACAGATTTGGGTCAGCTACTGAACCCAGAATCAGAATTATGTATGAGATTGATTGGGCCTGCTCAGCGATGGAGTTCAAGATCAATAAATGTTAAAGGGTTTCATTGCAAAATTCAAAACTAAGTGATTCATAGTCAATTACAGTAAGACTTTCATTGCAGAGTTATAAGGAGTATGCAAAGATCAGAAAAAGGCCCGGAAAACTGTGTGTCAGCAGAGATATGATTTTCTTTAATATGACACAGTCATTTCTAAACATGTTAAGAATTTTGTTTAATAGAAAATCATAATATATCAGTCTGCACGTGTTAATAATTCATGTATTTAAATTTGTGTTTCATACTAGTAACGATGCACGGAAAGGTAAACATATGAAAATCTTTAACAACATTGTGTCTGGGATATTTGGGTCTAACCACACCCTGAAAAAGTACCTGATATAAATGACGCTCACTAAAACATGCTTTTCAGATTGCACCCTAGGCGACAAAGGGGGCTATTTCTGTCGTGGGAGGAGAATGTCACTCAGCAGTAAATGCCATCACTTCACCTCAAGCTGCACATACAGCATCTTCGTCATTGAGCCCTTCAGCTAGCTTCATGCTGGCAGGGGACATCTTTAGAGCTAAGATACCACAAGCATGCAAACACCAAATAAAACAGAATGAAAAGAAGTTGCACAACTCATGCTAAACAAGAGGAAGGGTGAAAAATGATTACAGGATGCACATTAAAAGAGTCTAAGGGGAACAAAACGCTGAGAGGCGCACAGAAGTCAGAGAAAAAAAGAATAAGGAAGGAGCTACAGAGGGTTGATTGTCAATGAAGCACGAGGAATGAAAAAAAGAAGAAAACACGCAGACAGACAGGACCTTAGTTACAAAAAAGTATGCAGCATGGCATCGCCATCTATGTATTTTAAAATGATAGGCCAGGGCTGCATCATTTTAAAATATATATCTATTGTTTATTTGTATTTGTTTGCAAAAAAAAAATAAGGGTATTATCATTTGTGTATGTGTTGATGAATGTTTGTTTCTGTGTTGTATGTGTATTGTTTTGCATTTCAAATCATCAACAATCTTTAGGCCGATGTCTCTGGATTCCAGTAATGGCTTAGTGAGGGGTCCCCGGATTCCAATAATGATTCAGTGGGGGTTCCGGGGTACCTGTTTTGATAAAGGGGGGGTCCACAGATGTCAAAAGGTTAGGAACCACTGAGTCAGAAAAAACAAGTGCAGACACTGGCAGATGAGAGAAAGACATCATACTCTGAGTGTTATGTCTTAGGAACTGGTTGCTATCCTCACTGTATTCTAGAAAGGTGACTCCAGTGGGGTAGTTGGAGTCAGTTGCTGAAGAGAGAGGGTGTGTACAGGGGTCCTTCTTACTATCCTAAATAAACTCTACAACCTCTGCAGCCCTAAGGGGCATATCATCAAGGCAATGCGATAATTATAGCTCAGCGCTCTTAGCGCGAGGATAATTATCACCGGCCAACTTTGAATTTTATCGCGGAGATAGCGTGCTATCAGCAACGCTTATCTCCAAAGCGATAAAATTCAGAGCGCAAGCTGCCAATTGTGCGATTATCGCTGAAAATACAACGATAACCACACAAGGTTTGGTGAAAGCTTGCTGATAGGGAAAGGCATACTTAGCCTTGATATTCACCTTCCATAGGATATCATGGCTAAGTCAGTTTTGAAGGAGGCATAAGGAAAGTAGCGATAAAAGAAGTTATTGCTACTTTGCTTGTCGCTCTGCAGGTTAGCGTGCCCATTGATAATTGGAGAAATGTCGCTTAGTGACATTTCTCCAGTTATGTCAGGGCAGGATGCCCACTTTGCATCTCATTAGAGATGCAAAGATGGGCGTTGGGGTAAAGGGCGATAATGCAAGGATTCACGCGAGAACGTGACCTTGCTGATTAGGTGATAAAATTATCGCCGCTTTCCGTCTGAAAACGGACGCTAACGCGGCGATAATTTTATCTCCGGGGCTTGATGATATGCCCCCAAGTGTCTTTAAAGTGGCGATGAGAATAGGATCAAGATCCATGGACACTGAATTTGTTTTTAGGATGGAGCAGAACTGTCCTTTTTTTTTAACCAAACAACCCCTGGTCTCTGTGAGCAACTGAGTGCTGGTGGTGCTAAGATAACGCTGTGTGCAGCTGTTGGATCAGCTTGGTGCGTTGATGCTTCAAGGTATTAATATTTGTGACTGCTTATTCTGCGCACATGGAAGCAGCCCTGCATCGCCCCGTGAAGACTGAACAAGTGCAGGTGGCGGAAGCGGTGAATGTGGTACGGCCCAAGGTGAGACCGGCCAGAGGGAAAAGACAACCGGAGATGAAGAAGAAAGAATGCGGATACTGCGGAGGCCAACCCCACCGCATGCAAGACTGTCCGGCCAGAGGGAAAAAGTGCAGCGCCTGCGGGTGGATGAACCACTTCGCAGCGGTGTGCAGGTCCACCAGAGTCAAGAAAGAGGCGGCCCATGCAGTGCAGGAGGGGGCGGATAGAGAAGACATGGACGATGATACAGAGGAGTACCCAGTCCACTACGTGTTCGCAATCAACCAGCCACAAAAGAAGAAGCGCAGACTTCCAAAATGTCGCATCTTGGTCCAACAACAGGAGGTAAAAGCGACCATTGATACAGGGGCGTCCATTGAGCTGATGGCCGCCAACGTCTATCACCAGTTACGCACCAAACCTCCGCTGCGAGAGGCAAAGATCCGAGTATTTGCGTACGGCCAGAAGACGCCCATCCCCCTCATCGGGTGCTTCAAGACGGAACTGCAACATGGGGAGAGGACAATAAGCACTACCATCTATGTCACGGAAGAGGGCAGTGGGATGCTGCAGACCGGGCAATCGGCCGAAGAGCTGTGACTGATATCGTTTGCCATGGCGGTCCTAGAGGAGGAGCTGGATACCATCATGGAAGAGTTCGGAGAAGTCTTCAAAGGAATCGGGTGCCTGAAAGGGAAGGAAGTGTCCTTACATATCGATCCATCTGTCCAACCAGTGGCGCTGAGGCACAGGCGAATCGCGTTCCATCTGAGGCAAAAGGTCGAGGAGGAGCTGGAGGCTCTGGAGAGACAAGGCATCATAGAGAAGGTCAGCGGGCCAACCCCATGGGTATCCCCGATCGTCATCGCCAGGAAGCCGAAACAGCAAGGACAAGTCCGCATCTGTGTGGATATGCGCCTCCTCAACGCCGCAGTAAAAAGGGAACGACACCTGACGCCCACCATTGATGACATCTTGGGGGAGCTGAACGGGGCCAGGTGGTTTTCGAAAATGGACCTACGATCAGGCTACCACCAGCTGCCACTCCAACGTGGCGGTGGACGCAAGCCCTTTTGGTCTGGGAGCGGTGTTAGCTCAACTTCAGAGCAACGGAGAGTGGGCCCCCATCGCCTACGCGAGCCGGTCCCTGACCGAGACAGAACAGCGCTACTCGCAGATCGAGTGAGAAGCCATTGCCATTCACTGGGCCTGCAGACATTTTCACGTATACTTGTATGGCCACCACTTCACGGTGGCGACTTATCATAAGCCCCTCATACCTCTCTTCCAAGGGTCAGCATCGAAACCACCACCCCGGATCGAAAAGTGGATACTCCAACTACATGGGTACGACTACCGGGTGGAGTACAAACCGGGGGCCACGAACCCGACGGACTATCTGTCAAGGCACCTGCGGAAAGCCCCCACGGAAGAAAGGGAAGAGGCAGAGGACACAGAGGAATATGTCCGGCTCGTGACGGAGCGGTCACAGCCCCTTCCGATGAGCCTAGCTGCAATCATTGAAGCGTAAGAGGTGACGAATGTTTGCGAGCAGCGGCGGAGGCCGTCAGGTCAGAAGATTGGAAAGCAATCCAAGAATCGCTAAGCCGGAGGACACCCCAAGCCAAACTGACACTGGAATCCATCCTGAGAATAAAGGGTGAACTGTCTGTCGACGGCCAAGGATGTCTTCTACAAGGCCCTAGACTGGTCATGCCGGCCAGCCTTGCCCAGCAGGCAGTAGACTTAGCCCACAGGGGGCATCAAGGAATGGTGAAAACCAAGGGCAGGCTCAGAGCCAAGGTATGGTTCCCTGGCATGGACGCTATGGTAGAGCAGACGATGAGAACCTGCACTTGGTGCCAAGCGGCCGGACAGCCGGACCGCCCTCACCCAGTGGTAACCGAAGCAAACCCCCAGAGGCCGTGGGAGTGCGTTAGTGCCGACTTCGGACACCTCCCAGATGGACGGTATGCACTAGTCATCATCGATGATTTTACTAAATATCCAGAGGTCGAAATAGTGGGGAGCCAGACAGCCAACGAGGTGATAGCGAAATTCGAGAAAACCATCGCCACTCATGGCATATTTGAAGTGGTCAAGACCGACATCGGTCCCCCCTTCCAAGGGCAGGAGTTTGCAGAGTACCTCAAGAGTTGGGGGATCCATCATCGCAAGGTGACACCAGGCTGGCCCCAAGCTAACGGAGAGGTGCAGAGATTTATGCGGACACTCAATAAGACCATATGCATAGCCATGGCGGACGGTTCTCCAATGGAAAGGGCGATTTACAGTTTCCTGAGAGAATACCGGATGACCCCCCATGTCACAACGGAGGCAGCGCCGGGAACGGCCACCATGGGAAGAATAGTGAGTGACACAATTCCCCACCACCCGACATGGGTTCCGGTACAAGCCAGTAATGAGAAGACTCTGGCCAATCGGACGCGCTCGAATGATCAAGCCAGCCGACGGAGAGGAGCAGCGCATGCACTTCTCAGACTCGACCTAAAAAGTATCAGTAAGCAAAAAATTGGCCGCCTCCAGTGTTCAATCCACATTACCTCGCAACATGTGACATCACTCTGGGATATCCTTCCCTTGTGTTGTTGACTGATACGCAGTGACGATGCACTATGCCCTCTCCTTTCTCCATGCTCTGGTTCATGCTCCACTGCTCTTGACAAGAACAAGTATGCACACTCCACCATGCACATGAGGAAAACTGTGCAACGTGTACCTGTAAATTCACTCGCTCTTATGCACGTTATGTAAAATGGTGCAAAAAAATTGTTTCTCCTGGGCCTAATTCAGTTTCTCGGCTTTCCGCTTTGTTTGTGTCACGATGCTGTATGACACAGCCCTACTCTTCTTGGATGTTCAATTCGAATACATCCACTTGTCAACACTGGATCCTTGCTGGGGCTGAAACTCCTTGCCACTTTTGTGTTGTTCAATAAATACGCTTCTTCAATCTCTCCATATTACAATTTTTAATGGGGCCCCACATTTCATCCCACTTACATTCAGTTCACTTTCGTTGGCGGTGTCCTACAACCCCATACTTTAGTAAGATAGTCAGGACAATGGGTTCCAAAATTACCACTGGGCACATACTGCTCCCATACGGCTCCAGTAGAATGGGCCTTGCTGGTTTTCTCCACCTGTTATTTATGTAACAGCTGGATTTTTAACTATCCACAAGACTTTAGTGACTTATCATTGATGGCTGCACCCCAGTCTGAAACTTGTTCCAGCACCATCGAGGTCAGTGCGTGACTCTTACTAGTCATAGGCCTCTTCTTGCTAGTGGTTGCCTCTGGTCGCAAGCCTCTTTACAGGGTACCCCTGCAGGCAGTGTCTGGCTTCGGGCCAAAATGTATTTTTATTTTTTATTACAATGTACCTTTGATATGGGACTCCCATCAATTAGTGATCACTGTAAGGTCATCAAGGTCATTTCTTCATCCCCCAACTCCGTTTACAAGGGGCACTGACAAAAATGTTGATTTTAGTCACAACTTCCAGTGTCTTACTTCCGGATACACAGTGTTGCAGCTTCCGGTGCCTTACTTCCGGATACACAGTGTTGCAGCTTCCGGTGCCTTACTTTGTATACACAGTGTTGCAGCTTCCGGTGCCTTACCTCTGGATACACAGTGTTGCAGCTTCCGGTGCCTTACCTCTGGATACACAGTGTTCCAGCTTCCGGTGCCTTACTTCTGGATACACAGTGTTGCAGCTTTGGTGCCTTACCTCTGGATACACAGTGTTGCAGCTTTCGGTGCCTTACACATGGCTATAAAGTAGCACAGCTTCCATTTCCGACTCTGCTTACAATCTTGTACTTCTGTTAGTGTCTGACTCTGACCAGTGCCTGAGTGATCAAAATCACATATTTGTGGCACGCCAGAGTAAGGCACCGACAGCAGTGAGGCACTGGGATCAGACTCAAACACTTGTAACCATCCCAAGCTTTGATATGCCTTTTCTGTCAATGTCACGGGTGAACTGTCTGACCTGGACACACCGTGCACTGCTGCCATTGTTTGCAGTTTTAATGAGTGGTGTACCGTTGCCTGGCACAGAGCAGGAGGCGCTAACTGGAATTGACTCCGGTCATTCATGCATTCCACGCGTGGTTCACTCTGTGTCAAGGTATGGCTAGTATTCAGAACACCAGGGCTCAATGATCTGACTTTGCTCTCAGAGCAACACTGATTCAGCTCCTGACTCAATTCACAGGGTGACAGTGCTTGACTTTTCTACAGGATGTCACCGCAGCAGTTTCTAGCTTCAGGCACAGTGGTGGTGTATTTTATATTACTTGTGTAGTTGTTTTCCACTCATGAAGTTAGTAACTGTCTTACCTGTTGAAGTCATCACCTCAGGCATCTTTGTATCCACTTAGTATATTTGTCTTCTGATTCTGGAATCCCCAGATGCTTGGGCCATTGGAGGTTGGGTCCGAGTTAGGTTGGCTTAGTTGACTGCGTTATTCTCCTGAAAACAAACTTACCTTGCAAACCGCAAAGTTCGATCAATAACAGATATTGACGCGGTGCCCATTTCACTTATCGGTAGATATCTGAGCAATTCACATTAAGGTTCTCACGATCTGTGTTTTAAAATGGCACAAGCAGAGTTTGAAGAAGTGTGATGCAGGCACTGTATTTCTGTTTTGTTTATACCAATTCTAACTGAAACCCGCCTCCCGTGGCTCGAAGGAGCACCCCTTTAGAATAGTCTGTAGGCTGCCAAAGCACTTTTCTTAAATGAGACATACAATGTTTCGATTCAAACGTGTTTTGCATGAATTCACACAGAGCATCAGCAGCAGCCGGGAGTCTGTCTTCCAGTGGCACTGCACAGACGGTCAGTGGTACCCAGGGCAACAGAACAAGAGCTGCAGGTTCAGCGCTACAGTGGATTAGCCGCACGCCGTGTCCCATTCACACCACCGCCCCAGCACATGGATTGCAAAGCATTAAGAACTTGTTTTAATAATAGATTATCTGAAGCACACCTGGTCGCCACATCAATGGCTGGATACAAATAAAATCCATTTCCTTTGCTAGATTCATGTGCATCGAAGGCCAACCAAAGTTAAAAAAAAAACTTATCACACTGCAAGGAAGTTAAAACAACATTTTCTGCGCAGATTGAAATCGATAGTCTCTCTGGTGTGTAATAAGCCCTATTTAGATATTTAAAGTGGACCAGCCTGTGTCTTCCATTTAAGTATTTGCGCTTTGTGCTGTCGCAGCAGTATTTCCACATATCATCATCAATGTCCCTGCCCAAGTCTCTTTGCCAGGCGAGGCAGGCTTTAGTGTAATGATTTTCCCTGTAGCTCATGGTCAGCTTGTAAATTTTAGACACAATCCGGGCCGGCGAGCCAGTCTTAATGACATAGGTTAGGAAGGCTAGTTCCGGAGGCTCCACCAAGTCGCCACTTAGGATATTCAGCAGTGCTTGTCGTGTTCTGTGAAATTGAAATTTAGGGAGGAAGGTTACTCCAGATTCGTCGATCCCCATCTCCCCACAGCTCTTTGCTGTGTTCCCCTCAAACAGGTTCCCTATTGTCTGGACCCCAATGGAGTGAAGAGCTCATGTTACTCCCTGGTCCCTACATGTGGGTAGCCAGTGGCACCAATCTAGTGGCGTGAGCAGGGAATTTAGGATGGCTCCCGCCTGCAGTTTTAGAAGGTGGTGCCAATCATGTTTTGTCGCATTAACTGAGTCTAGTATCCGTGTTCTCCAGTCCATGGGCGTAAAAATGAGTGCCGGCACTGGGAGAAGGGACACTACAGCCTGCTCTATGCGGAGGTGGGGCGTATCCGGTGAGGCATGCATCCAGTGAAATGCGCGTGCGATCCGCGCTGCTCTATAATATAGATCAAAGTCGGGCGCCCCAATCCACCCATCTGGTATGGCAATATAAGTACATTTCAGCTGACCCACGCTTGCTTTAGCCCAAGCCAACTTGGCCATCAACGCTGTGAGCTGATGAAAAAAGGTACTGGGGAGAACCAAAGGAATATTAGTAAAGAAAAACAACAAACGGGGCAATATTATCATTTTCATAAGAGAAACTCTGCCCAACAAGGTGGCAGCTGACTCCACCGTTCCACATCGTCTTCTTATTTGTTGAATGCCACCCCGTAGTTTTCCCTGAACATCACTTCAGAGTCCGTATGTATCTTAATACCTAAGTACCTCACCGGTTCTGTGGAGCACCGCAACGGATAGTCAGGTTCGAAGGGAGTTGCGGCTGGCGTAAGGGGGAATATTATAGATTTTGGCCAGTTAACGCGAAGCCCAGATACCACTCCAAATCTCACCACTTCACGCAATACAGGGCAAAGGTGGTTTTCCGGGTCCCGAACATATCATAGTGTATCATCCGCGTAAGTTGATACAATCAGTTTGTAACTTTGGAATCGTATAATTCGATATCTGCGGTACTCGCATAACGCACAGGCCAAAGGTTCAGCCACTAAGGCATAAAATATAGGCGACAGAGAGCAACCTTGCCGCGTGCCTCTAGTAACGTATATAGTATCCGTCACTAGGTGGACAATTTTGACTCTAGCTGTGGGTCGGTTATATAGCACCCCTATCAATTGGAGGAAGACACTCCCCAACCTATCCTAGTCAGGACCACCCTCATGCAGGGCCATTCGACAGAGTCGATAGCTTTCTCCATGTCAAGAAAAACCGCCACCACCGGTACTTCCGGGCGGGTATGCTGTATCGCACCAAGCAGTGTCCTTAAGTTGTAAGTTAAGTTTCTACTGGGAATGAAACCCGCCTGCTCCAGTGCGACCAGCAGCGGGATCAGAGGGACAAGACAGTTCGCCAAACTTTTAGCGAAAATTGTAGTGTCAACGTTAATCAGTGAGACTGGGCGATAATACCTGTCACACATATTTCATCAAACAGTGTAGCTAAATACGGCACTAGCAAGTCCCTAAAAGACTTATAAAAAGTCACTGTGAGGCCGTCAACTCAGCTACTATTGTGTTGTCCCGACGTTTTTTAAGGAGGCGAGCTAAGAGCTAAGATCGCACCTGGCCGTTCGCCCTTCCCATACGTACGATTGGCGTATTTACCGAGGTGCTTTATTTCAGCGTTTGCTGTTTCATGGTATTCTGTTTTAACTCCTGCATAACATTGTCGTCGGCCCTCTCCAGGAGTCGCTCTTCCAATTTCGCAAGGGAACGCTCCAGATCTGCCAGACGCTTACGTATCGCCTTAAGTACCCCGGAGTGCTTGGTCATCGTGATACCCCGGATATACACATTGAACGTCTCCCAGACCACTTGAAAGCTGTCAACAGATGCAATGTTACTGGCAAAGAATGTTTCAATTGCGTCTGCCAGTTCCTTCTTTCAAACGAGGTTGAGCAAAGAGTAAGGTGGAAACCTCCATGTAAAGGGGGGAATGTTTTTCTGGGGGGCATCAAGTACTAGCATTATCGGAGAATGATCTGAAAGCGTGCGCGGGAGTACCTCACAAGCTCGGGTTCACTCGAGTAACTGTCTGGTTGCCAGCCAATAGTCTATTCGGGTATGTAAATCATGAGGCGCTGAGTAATGCGTATACCCCCCTTGCTCCGGGTTTCGCTGGCGCCATACATTGCATAAGTCATACTGAATAATTACATCATCCACTTCTCGCGCTGCAGCTGTGATATGCCTCTCTGGTCCTCCTGACCTGTCTCTCTGAGGGTTAAGTAATAATTTGAGGTCACCTCCCCAAAGCTGTTGCCCATCTCCACACACAAGAACCTTTTCAGACAGCGCGGTGTAGAAATGAGTGTTATCGAAATTTGGGCCGTATATATTAACTATAAGAAGTTCAGCTCCCTTCCCCCTACATCTAGAGATCACATTTCGCCCTTCGCGGTCTGTGTCAACTGGTTCAAATTTAAAAGTAGTCCTAGGGTTCACCCATGTAAGAAGACCACACCCATGGGTGATGAAACTCGCAGAATGTATATTTCCCTGTAGCCCCCTGCAGTGCAGCATTGGATTATTGTCGGAGAGATGCATCTCCTGCAGTAATGCAACATCAATTTCATGTCTTGACAAGTAGGCCAGGACCTTTTTCAAGTTTCCTGTGATCGTTAAGGCATCGCACGTTCCAAGTGAGCACACAAAGTGCGCCACTTACTGCTCTAATTCTGGACCTACTGTGGCCTGTCATGGGGGCGTGTAGTGCCTGCATTGCATGACCTGCTGCCCTTACCGATAAACTGTGCAATTACAATATAACAAAATGGATACAGTGTGAAAGTCCTCATACATTTTCAGGCTCAATCTCTTCCCACCCCCCGCCCACGCCAAGCGGACCTCAACTGTGCCAGGACGGAACACCACAACAACTCCCCCCTCATGCTCCCTCAGAGTGTTCAGCAACTAAAAACAGAAAAAATCTGAACCAAAAACTCCCCCTCCCCAATGCTACTGCCAAGGTGTGTGGTACACTCGTGGGTGGATGTTGCCCGTCAATCTGGATATTGTGACCCAACCAAACTGGGTACCCCTCCCGCACGCCATCGTGCAAGTTTAGTGCATCAGCAATAGCATGCTCCCGCCTCCCCACTCCACCATTGCATTTCTTGTAATAAATGACATAGTCGATCGCAATACACAAACACTCCAATGCACTGGGGAGCCTATACTGCACAATGGGCAGATTGCCGAGACCTCAGGCTTCTAAAATGTCCGACCTCACAAGACGCGCCCCTTCAGTGTATACAGATCCACCGCCCAAGTCCCCTTGCTCGGGGGTATCCTCATTTATGGCTCGACCCCGCAGTGGGTCACAGTAGGGCATCGCAGTAGACTGATATGGCCCCACTGCCTCCCACAGGGTGAAAGCCTTCTCCACACACGGTGCGGTGCGTTGCTGTAGCACTGCTCTCGCCTGCGAGGCTGTACGGGAGCTTACTACGGGACTCTGGTTGCTGTGTCCCACTGGCACTTCACTGTTACAGGAATCGGTCGGGTCCCTACCACTGCCACTCCGAAGGGTAGCTTCACATTCGCTTTCCTCAGAAGCGCCCGGGAGCGACGCGGCCGCCGGATACCAAACTGCCGCCCGCCTTCCACGTCAGCCCGGGGATCACGGGCCTGGACGAGGGCTCAGTGAACAGAGCCGATCGGCGCAGTCTCAATACAGGAATGCGGTTCCAAATCAGCTCACATGGCACCGGGTCCACTCAGGAACAGGCAGGAGCCCAAAACAGATAGAAGACTTTTTCGATGCAGGATAAATGAAGGATCGTTTAATGGCTATGCGGAGCTCGCAATTCAAGCGGCCATTTTTGTCGCTAGCAAGCTCCGCCCCCCCACTTCTGCACGTACTTCCTATCATCTCCTTAACTATACAATCCAGCCCCCAAACACAACACACACACTCACTGCCATGCTTTTTATTTCATTTTGGGTTGGCCAGTTTTTCAGCAGCTTTGTATCACCTTCACACTGTCCTATAGACTCATAATTACAATTGGCACACATGTTCCCATTTTTCGGTGCATGCCAGTGAGAGGTCAAGGATTGCATGTGCATGTAAGCTAAACTCATTTATGGCCCACTGATAGGAATTGAGAATATCACACTCCTTGTGCCCTGTCATAAGCCCTTAATCTGAACTTCCTCAGACACGTGTAGGTGACTCTGATCATGGTATGCACTATGCAAGAGTCCTATGTTGGTTCACTGACAAAATATCAACTACACAAATATAATAACTACATTAAATTATGATACTAACATAATTAAAATTGTATATATATATATATGTATATATATATATATATATATTTTTATATATATATATATATATATATATATATCCTTGCACAATTAGCTCCTTCCGTCTCCCCACACCAACGCAGAGGATTGCAGAAGCCAGTAAAGCAAGCCGGTAATAATATCCGTACACATCCAATTATTGAAATCACGTGTGAACAAGCTCGCTGTGCGAGCGAAATGCGTTATTGTGAAATTAAACAACTACTGGTTACCTGACCTTTGAGTGGTCGCAATAATTGGATGTGTACGGATATATCATGTGATCAAGGGCCTTTCAGCTCGAAACGCGTCATGGCTGTGCTTTGCTGGAGCAGACATTAAAATAACACTTACAGTACCAAATTGCGGTCCGAGCTCTTGTCTTCAGCGGTGAAGTGAGTGTGAGAAAGGAGTTGCAATCATATATATATATATATGCTTCACAAACGACCAAGGTTACCGAAGTCCGTGGCCCATAGACAGGTGGCGAGTCAAACCAGGCAGGTCTCCCGATATATTAAATCACGCACAATGATCTTCTTCAAAGAAGGACTCGCACTCAGGACGAAACCAGAGGTTTATTCACCAAGGTAACGCGTTTCGACAGCCAAACTATCTTGATCACACCTTCTTTGAAGAAGATCATTGTGCGTGATATATATATATATATATATATATTCACTGAAAAAACCAAAGGTTTCACACGCGTTATAGTTAGGAATTAGCATTTTAAAAACCTTGCAAATTCACTGAAAAAACCATAGGTTTCACACATGTTATAGTTAGGTGGACATTTCACTCGTGAAAAACCAATGAAATTCCCCCGTTATAGTTAGTTCAGCTAACTATAACTCGCGCGCCCGCAATGCACTGCTGATGACGTCACATATTACATCACCCATGACATGGTCAGTGACATCACTCATGACATCACTGACGACATCTCAAATGACATCACTGATGACATCACTGATGACATCATCCAGTGAATGTGTGTTTTTCTGTAAATTAAATATGTTTTATATATGTATATCTCAAGGTCGATGGAAGAATACATGTGTATATAAGTGTCTAAATGGATGATTTGTTTTTGAAAAATTGATTGTGTAACTGACTGATTAAGTGTATCATAGTGAATACATGGCTTAGTGAGTAATGTTTAAATATGTAAATATCTGTATCAGTCTCTCACTTTGTGAATAAGTGGCTGCATGGGTTGGTGAGTAGCTACATGGGTGTCTATATAGGTTATTAGTTGGTTTTTTGAGTATCAGTCTGAGTGTCTGCATGGTTCGTGGGGGGTATTACGTAGTGCATAGGTGCATGAATGAGTGACTCACTGTTTGTATGTGTTAAAGACAGCATGTGTGCAGGACTGTATGGGTGGATGAGTGTGTGTATGGGTGTGTTAGTGAGTAAATGACTGTCTCAATAGTGTCTTTATGAGTAACTACATATTTTTTAAACTAGTATATGTGACTATTGGTGTATATAAGTGAGTATATGTGAGAGTGAGAGATTTAAAGAGTTCCTGAATGAATAAGTATGTGTTTCTATAAGTGATTGTTTAAAAGACTAAGTATGTGTAAGTTTCCGTAGAAGTAAGTGTGGTGGTGTGTGTATAACTGTATATGCAAGTAAATGTATGTTTGATTCTTTATTAGCACGAGTGACTATGTGTGTGAGTATCTCTATGGATGAGTGGCATTGTGTAACAGGATGTATAGGTGTATGAGTACATATGATGAGTGAGTACATGTATGAGTGACTGTATAGGACTGTTGGTGAATGAGTGGATGTGTATGTGGATCTTAGAATTACTGAAGAGGTTGTTGTAACTGGTATTGGTATGTCCATTGTTTTGAAAATTTTAGTCTCTATTTTTGAATGTGTGTATCAAAGGTTATATTAGGGTGAGAGGAGGTCTGCCACTCTATCACAAGGATGATGTCATCAGTGATGTCATCAGTGATGTCATTTGAGATGTCATCAGTGATGTCATGAGTGATGTCACTGACCATGTCATGAGTGATGTAATATGTGACGTCATCAGCAGTGCATTGCGGGCGCGCGAGTTATAGTTAGCTGAACTAACTATAACGGGGGAATTTCATTGGTTTTTCATGAGTGAAATGTCCACCTAACTATAACATGTGTGAAACCTATGGTTTTTTCAGTGAATTTGCAAGGTTTTTAAAATGCTAATTCCTAACTATAACGTGTGTGAAACCTTTGGTTTTTTAGTGAATTTGTACGGTTTTTTAAATGCTAATTTTTGTATTATTTAATTTAAAAAAAATGTTTTAGATTAAAAATTAAATTCCTATGTATTCATATATATAGTATCTGTATCTTTTTATTTGTTTTTGCTTTTTTTAAAAAATTTCAATTAGGATAAAGTTGAACAGTTTTTTTAATTTTTGCAATTAATTTTTCTCCACTTTTTTTTTTTTATATATAAATTCTTGGAGTGCGCGCTCTGAGCGCGCTCCAAGTACAATTTCGTAAGTTTTTTATGAATACCGCCGTACGTTATTTACGTACGCAAATATACGTTCTAGTGCGCGCTGGGAGCGCGCACCCACTCGTATGCGTACGTACATACGTATGCGTGCGTGCGTCCTACGCGCTCCACGCTGTATACTTCCGCATACGCTAAAATTACGCGCAATAACGGTCGCGTATACGCGTGTTCAACGTATGCGCGCTACGTACGCGCATATGACGTATGCACATGCGCTCCTACGCGTTCGCGCATACGTAATCACGAGGTGCGCGCTTGGAGCTTGCGCAGTGCGCGCACCTCGGGTTTATGCATAATAAAACAGCACTTCTTATTGGTTATCATTACTTTCAGTTTCTAATTGTTTCAACACCACACCCAATCCCCTCATGGCAAGTCATGAGATCAAGAATCATCACTTTTGATTGGTTTGAAGTACTTTCAGTTCCAGATTCTTCCCAAACCACACCTACTCCCCTCATTATTAGTTCTGATTCCTTTGGAGAAGGAGCTATTCTGTTGTTGAGAGACAATGGCTGAACAGCAACCATCTTCAGACAGTGACCAGGACACTCTTGAGAGGCAGAGGAACAGGAAGCAGAAAGACAGCTTTATATGGCAGTTTTTCACTTTTCCAGAGGGACAAAAAAAGGTAAATGCACCTAAAGTTACATGTGTACTTTGTCAAAAAGTCTTGTCACGTGGGAATCCTAACAAGAAATATTCTTTTAGCATTCACACTATGTTGAGGCATGTTGACAAAATGCATCCAGTGACTTTTCGTCGAGCTTCTGGAGCAAACCCTCCACCTGCTCTACCGACGACATCTGCAGCAGCTCAGCCGAGCACATCTTCGGCAGCTCAGCCGAGCACTTCTTCTGCAGTGGTGCCTTTGCCTTCTTCCACACCTCTTTTTGGACCACCTTGTTTGGCTAGGTTGTCCACACGCTGCACTGATTGCGGTAAACTTATTTCTGTGGGTGAGACCAGTCTTGATCTCATTCAGAGAAAATTTGATGCCCATGAGTGCAAGTAGGCCATAGATGTTTTTTCTTTTTTTTTGTTTTTCTCTTCCTGTTTCCCTCCATTAACTCAAGGGCTCTTTTAAGAGCCACTTATAAACTAAACCCCCCAAATTTTTTTTTTGAGGGATTTTTTTTTTATTTTTTTTTGAGGTGCGCGCACCCTGCGCGCACCCAGGGTTTTTTTTTAAAAAAAATTAAAAAAAAAAAAAATAAAAAATTTAATGTTCATAAAGAGGTGAAGAAATGGAAGCATGAAAAGGGAGAATTGAGTAATACTAATATTTTTCACTTATTTTTTTACAAAAATAATTTTTTAAAAAAAACATTTTTAAAAAAGTATTTTGCAAGGGAACAGAATTTTTTTTTTTTTTTTCTTTCTAGTTTCGGCAAAAAAAGAAAAAAAGTATTAATATTCAATCATACATTACAAAAAGCATTATATGTTTTTACATATTTTACTAAGCAATTTTTTGCCCTTTTTTTGCTGTTTTCAGAATTTTTTATTTTTCACTTAAAATAGTGAAAACAATTGTATTCATCATTTGACAGCGGGCAAAAAAAAAACAATCTGAAAGAATGCTTAAAAAAAGCCCTAAAACTTTCCGCACTAAAATATACCTTGTTAGAAATATTACATATATATCACAAGTACTTCTCTACATGAATAAAAATTTTCTAGGCAAACCGTCTTTAAACCTTGTCACAAAAGCACACATGCCAAAATAATTTCTGTCAAAGGAGTCCACAATTGTTTTTATTACTTTTCCTTTAGGCCAAATAGTAATTTCAAAATCCTTTTTAAGTGATATCTTCAATTATAATCCTTTAAAATTTCAAAAAATGCTTTCTTCAGATGCAGTTTTTAGTTTTCAAAATTTAGGTTTCAGAAAAATTAAGTAAGAATTGGGTAAATCATAAGGCAAACGTTGCTTGAAAATCAATTGGGAATCATTACACAGTGTCCAGCCTTTTTCACATTTAAGATAAACTGTGTACTGTCCAGAAGTTACAGTAGGTCCTTCATGAAAAATTATTGCAACTGTAACAAAAGTTTTTCCAGAAATTGATAATTGCTGTCCTATAAACTTCTTTATTAAAGTGTCCAATTTTGAACCATCAGCTCTACAACGTTGCATCATTAAAATTACATACTGACCATATTTCTGTAAAAATAACGTGGAAAACATGTCTGATTTACATTCAGAACATTTCATGTTGTGATTGGCATCTTTAACTAATTTACTAAAAGTCACTGATTTACTTTGTGGTAATGGTAAAAATATGAACCTTTCTGAATCAACATTAGTACTGCATGTGTTCATACAGTTTTCACAGCAATGTTCCCATTTGTAAGAGACAACAAATAAGTTTTCTACTTCTACTCCTTCATCTTCTAGTACACTCAAAATATATATTAAGAATTCCTGTGCATCTTGCTGGACATTTTCTTTAAACTGTGTAGAACCACAACATACATCTAAAAGATTTCTAACATCAGTAGCACTTTCTATTTCAGTTTTATCAGTACTCAGCTTCTCATAAAGGAGACTCAGCAGAGAACACAATCTTTTTCCATGATTTACTATTATCTGTTCTAGCAACTTTTCAAGATAAAATACAACATTCAGCACTACATTTGCATAGCAGTTGACACCAGAGCTATTTTCAAAATGGCAACCAACAACCTCTTCAACACTGTTCTTTTTCTTTTTCCTTGCTATCACATCACTGTCCTTTTTTTTTTGTTCTGTTCATCCACATTACAGATATTTTCAAATCTCCTTTTCCGAGAAGCAACATGTTTTTCAATCACAGGATACTGTCCTAAATGAGGAGCATAGGTTCTTCTTAATCTATTATACTCCTTTACACAGTTTGTATCAGCACTAACTTTTGAGTCATCAAAGTCTATCATAAATAAACCAGATAATGTTTTCACTCGTGACAAAGCAACATATGCCATACCTTCTTTAAACACAGTAGAACCAATGTTTACAAAAGCACTTTCTACAGTTAATCCTTGAGACTTGTGAATAGTTACAGCATATGCTAGAGAAAACGGAAACTGCTTCCTACGTACATATAAGTCTTTCACAAGCATGAAACGAACTGAACAACGACAAATTTCTTTAACTTCTTCTATCTGATCAAATTTTATTTTTAAACATTCAATTCCATCTTTTTTCTGGTAATTAATAAAACCCACAACTCTTCCCATAGCTCCATTCACTAAACCTTTTTCTACATCCAAATTTCTCCTTAAAATCACTCGACAATTCATGCAAACATATAGATTTTTTTCTAATCCAGCTGTTTTGGAAATATTCTTCTCTAGTGAATCCAATTTATTTTTCAGTTTGCCTGTTAATGTAAAAGTAATTCTTTCATGCTGAATTTTGTCCTCTGCTTCCATTTTCTTAATCTCTTCCTTCTCCAATTTCAAAAGTTCCTCATTGAATATTGAGCACTCCCGTAGTGTTGGCATTAAGCAGATTACAGTATTTTTTTTCTGCAATGTTCTGGTATATTTTCTCTCCAACTATTTCTTCATTTGGAAATAAGTTATGTAGCAACCGACTGTGTAATGCTTTTTTGCCAACTTCTGTGAGTAGTCCAATTCTGATATCTTTCAGAATACTTGCATAATCTTCGTCGTTTGCTTGTCTCATATTGGTAGTGAGTTCTTTGTACTCAAAGAACGACCAAATATTCGCATTACCAATGCTTCCTAATGACTTCTTTGTGTCTTCATGTGTCACAGTATTAAACACTGGTTGTCCTTTAACTGGAGTGAGCTGTAGAAGATCCCCAAAAACTATGACGTGTTTTCCTCCAAATAACATGTCATAGTCTCTCTTAAGAATTTGTTGCATTCTTAAATGCACAAAGGCAAGCATTAAATTTGAAACCATGCTCACCTCATCAATAATGAGAACTTGCATCTTCTTCAACACTCTTGAAACTTCGAGGCATGCTTCTCCAGTTAGCTTGTGGTATTCTATTTTGTTCTCATGCTCCACTGGTAACATTAGCAAGCGATGTAAGGTAATTCCTTTTATGTTATAGGCTGCTAACCCAGTTGGAGCAGTTACCACACAAAACAAATTTGAAGCTGTTTTTTGCTGTAGGTAGCTTCTGATGACTTTTAATAAGAAACTTTTACCAGTTCCAGCTTGTCCACTCACATACATCCTGATTGGTTCAAATAATGTGCATGAGCACTCTTTCTTTTCATGTAGTAATCCATGATCAATTTTTTTGATTACTTCTTCATAAATTTCTTTTTGTTCTTCATTCAGTTGTTGTTCCAGATTTAGTAAGTCGATTGAATCTTCCTGTGCTTGATTCATAGCCGTTTCTACTTCAGTCATGGCTCCTGCAGCTTCATTTTCTATGATTGGTTGTCCTAGGGGATCTTGACTAAGTGTTACTGAACTTTGGCTGTCTTGAGAACTGTCTCTAGCTACTTCAGCTGCAATTTTTGCTGCCTGTTCATTTTCTTCATTTAACATGTGGACATAAGTTGAGAAAGTACTGCATTCTATACTGTCTTTGCTAGCATTAAAAGAATCTTCATAGCTTTGAAATTCTCCCAGTAGTTCGTCCTCTGAACGCCATGGTTTAAACAGCTGTAAAAGAGCCAAGTAGTAAAATTCCTTTTTGTCAGTAGTTTCGCAACTGAGCTTCCTGTGATTTATCAAACTTCCTTTTGTTTGCTTCACCAAACATCCTTCCTCACCAATGACTTTATATTTTCCATTGTTGATGTCTTCTGTGGCATTCCGTGAATAAATGTAGTTCTGCAGCACTTCATAGAGACACATGTTCTCAAGATGATGACTTCTCTTTGGGTAATATGTGTCCAACATGTTTGATTTCAAAATATCTGTACTTTCTGGGTCATTCTCGGCCAAATATTCAATTTCTCCAACAGATTTCAGTACCCGATTTCTCATTCCTGCAAGGCCTAAGCTTACCCAAATTATTCTTCAGGATTTCGAGTAAAGACTTGCAGATGATAACCTATCTGAGCATTCGTAGGATCCAATTTCTCGATGCGATAACATCTTTAAACTGAAACTGTACAGCTTCTTACTGACAGTCTTCTCGTGAGAAATCTCTTCCCACATTTCCTTCAATTCTGTTTTCTCAGATTTAGTGATGTAAGATGTCACATACCGAGCAACAGCAATAGAATTGTCTGCCACATACTGAATATCCATGTTAGCATTCCACATGGATAAAATTACTGGGTTGAAGTCATTTATAAATTTTGACTCTTCATTTCTTTTTAGGTTGTAGGTATTTTTGGGAGATTTTCTGGTTATAGTATGTCGCACAGCTGACATAAAACTGTTGACTCTTCCTTTTGAAAGAACAGGTCTAGGAAATCCAAATCGACACTTTGTGTAGAATTGATCTTTCGTCTTGTACTTCCGTCGACAGTATTTTCCACACCGATGACTTTGGAAACGTAAAACTTGCTCTTTTAACTTTTTCTCTTCTGTGCTTTTAGGTATAGCACATGTTGCATATTCTTCAATGAAAGATAACACTGCTTCATCAGTATCTGTTCCAAACTTTGGGGCCTCCTTGATCCACAACAGCATATGAATATGAGGAGCACCTCTTGCCTGGTACTCTTTTCTCCAAAAGAAATCCACTACTTCTCCAAGAGGTGGATTTTTTTTATTGCAGATGAAGGACATCATAGCCTCAAATCTATGATTGAAATATCTGCAAACATTAACTGGATCCAATGAGCACAGTTCTCCAGCTGTCTTGTATGCAATGTTTTTAATGTTTGAATTTGCCTCTCTTAGAAAATCCAGTAAATCATCCCAAGCGTACTCGGCAAAGTTTAGGGTTAGAAACCATGTAGGAGTTCCCAAATTCCGTAACATGCATTTTAATTCACCATGGCATCGGTACCAATATTAATTTGTCCCACGCTGACAAGCCATCAGATTGATCAGTTGTGTTTCCAAATGGTCATCTCGGTGCTGCACTTTCTCCATAAAATCCTTAGCAGACACATTTTGTAAATGTACTCCACTTTTTAAAATGTGATTTACTGCATAAGATAATGCAGACAAGTCGCTTTCAAATAAAAGATGGAACAAATAAGGAATACTTTGACGAAATCTTGGATCTTCTGCATATAGTCTTGTAGTCCGATACTCAGAAGCTGGAATCTGTTCTGGACGTTCATCGTATCGTCCTCCTTTTCCTGTAGGAAACAGCTGGGGAAAACATTGAGCTTCCAAGCTCTCCTCCCATATACTCATGGGAGTTCCTTTTGCTTTCTTCATCTGAAACAGATAAATACTGTCTCCCATAACTTCTTTTGAATGAAGAGGATGTATGCTAAAATGTTCATAAATTTCTTCTTCCTTTGACTTGTCCACTTTTTCAATTTGACCAGTTGGTATTTCTGTGTCTTCTGGTAAATCTTCTTCTTCTTCTTCTATATAAATTGATTCATACCATTTATTATTTTTTTTCAAATACAAATTTGCGCTTTGTACTTTTCGTACATCCACCAGCTCTTGCCAAATCTTCTTATTCTTTGTAGGTACACCATTAACCAGAATTACTAATGGTTCAGTTTCCAAAGTATCTGCATCAATAGTTTCCATATTTTTTTTCAAATCCAAGGGCAAATACACCACTCTTCCTTTTAAACCTCTCAGTAAATCAGAAGGAGGTAATTTACCAGTTTTGGGCTCCATACGTACTATGGTCTGGAACGGATGAACACATTGAATGAGTATAGACTCATATGTATTTAATTCAGAAAGTTCGGCAGGAATAGCATCCAATTCTAAATTATTATGTACAGCTCTGGTCGGCATTCTATTTTCTTCTAACTTATTATAACAGTATTTACAAATACGCTGATCTTCACCCAATTCAAAACAATTTTCAAGAAATATATATGTTGCAAAATCCTTCCACTTATAATTATCTTCATTTTCATTTTTTTATACAGATCAACACTCCTTGTTTGAATTTTATAATGACTTCTGCGGCAACAAATACAAGTAATATTTGGTCTTTCATTAGAGGTGATAGTAAATGTTGTCATTTCATCCTCAAAATTTTTAGTAATAATGAGTTCTACATTCTGTTCCTCATTTTCCTCATTTACTGTGTCCTTTTCTGCACTTTCTTGTTCTGGACCAAAGTAACAAAACTGAATCTCATCAGTAACCTTCCCTACATCTGATACAGATCCACGGAACAGAGCATTATTCAACTCATTCAACTTTACTGCTGGACTTTTAGCAAAATACAATGTTCTCACAAACTTTCTCATTTCAGTATGATGAACAGCCAGCATCCTAAAATGATGAAAAACACTTTTACACACTTTTCTAGATAGACAAGCCAGAGAATGTCCCTGCAAACCAGTATTTTCTCTCACTCTGCATGGATCTAGTGTTTGAAGCACCTTCATCTTCTGTTTTACACTCTTTTTACTATATTCTCTTAGAAAGTCACGTAATTTATCAATAGATTCCTGACGCACAGTACAAATACTACTACAGTTCCAAGTGTACACTGGGGCTTTTGGACGTCTCCCCATAGCCTCAGCAGCCATTACTTCTTCCTCATTTCTTGGGACCATTTTCTCTTTTTGCATCACACAACCATCCTTAACTTCATATGCTCTACCATTGGTGTCAACTGCATGCAACAAACTATTACTTTGAAGATAACTCTCTTCATTAAAAAATGGTTCAGTACTTGAACTGTGTTTCCATTCTCCCAAGAACACTTACAAAAGTTACTTTTTTTCACTTCTCTTTTCCTTTTGCTTTGTGACTTCATTGCATTCACTAATTTTTCTAATCTACGCATCCTATTCAAAATTAGAATAAAAAGTTTTCTTTTTATTTCCAAAGCCTTACTTACAATATTTTCTATAAAAAAAAATTTCTTAATAAATTTTGTTTTTTTCTTATATTTTTTCACATCCTTTAGCAAATTTAACATCACTCTTCTATGAAACATTTTTCGACGAATGTTTTTAAAATCTAATTTTCGTCTTAAATCACTTTGACATACTTCTGATTGTACATTAGCTTTTTTTTTTGCTGTTGACTGTGTTGTTGCTTTGTACATAAAACTCTCTTTGTTTTACAGATATTTTTGCCATTTTTTTGTTTTTTGAAAATCTTTTTTAAGAAATCTCTGCTCTGCTTACCGGTAGACTTTTTCTTTTTGCCATCTCCAGCTTCTCCTGCTATTTTTTTTTTCCCAGTTTTGTCCAGATATACTTGTTGTTGCTTTTCTTTCCTTTTTCTTGTCCTTAAAGGCATTTTTTTTTCACTGTTGCTCAGCAATACCTGCAAGGAACTAAAAAAAAATCCTTTTTGTAATTATAATTCATTAAAATATTTTTTTTTACTTTTCATTTATTTCAAATGTTTTTCCATTTGTCTCTCATTTGTGATTTACTAATTTGTGCACAGTACTAACCACCACAGTTGAAAAAAAACAAGCTGCCCCTTTCCTGCAAGTGCATTTTTTAACAGAACAACTGCAACAGAAATTATATCTGTGGCCACAATTCCTGTGCGCACACAGCCTCATGGTGTGCTTCTAAGCAGAAAACAGAATTTGATTTGCAAATTCAAAGCACATTTACTACTCTGGTAGATCAAGTGATAATTGCTGTTACAGCCTTACACATTTTACCTGGAAAATCACAGAGGCAGAAAAGAGCACATTTCCTAACAGCTACTTCATACCATAAGTATCTGCAACCTGGGTGAGTGTTTAGAGTAGAGCAAAGAAAAAGAGGCCTTGGTGACGTTGAATGTGTTTGCATTACACACAGACCTGAGTAGTACGCATGGGAGTGTTGGAGAAGCTGCTGCATGTGTCCCAAGAGTGTGTTTCTGCAGACTATGGTGCCAATTACGATCCGGTAAAAACCGGGTTCGAACCGTCGGACGGAGCATATTCTCCGTCCGACGCGTACCCGGTCGTAAAAAAATACAAACATGGAATTACGATTCGCACGGGAACACCATTTCCGTACGATTCGTAAAAAACCCCCACCAAACCAAATAATCCTACAAATGCGATCCGGGAAAGCGCCGACCTGACGTCGGGACGCTCGCACCCTGCCATTCACGAACCAGGAATAACGATTCGCACCGACGTCATCCCGCACGGTGAATATTTTCCGGCAGCCAAAAACTGCCGGGAAATCAGGACGACGCGAACAAGGACCACCAGTACGCGACGGACAGACAGGACGACGCGAACAAGGAGGACCAGTACGCGACGGACACACAGGACGACGCGAACAAGGAGGACCAGTACGCGATGGACACACAGGACGACGCGAACAAGGAGGACCAGTACGCGACGGACACACAGGACGACGCGAACAAGGAGGACCCGTACGTGACGGACAGACATGGACCCAAACCTACGTGTCATCCCGGCCCTCATAGCAGTCGACCTCCTCTACAGGTTCCGACGCAGACGCCGCAGAAGGTCAGAACAACTAAGGGAGGGGGGGAAAGGGGGGGGGCAGGACCAGGGGCAGGCCACAAAACCACCACCAAAGTCACACAGCACACATGCCCTGGACATACCTGACCCCCATGCCCTGGTCACTACGAGGGGGTGGGGGCGTGTCCAGCAAAGCCAGCGTCCGCCACAACGGAAGTGCCTGACGACGCGAACCGGCAACACAACTATACAGGTACGTCCCGTACCCACGCCTTAAGAGCGTGGGTACGAGTCGTACCACGCCCACACCTACGTCACCCCAACAATGGCGGGACGGCTGTACCCACATGGCAAAGGCCTGGGTACGGACCGCACAAGCATCACATAGCGTGCGGACGGATATGTACGGACCCTACCCACACCCCCGTATGCATGGAGCGTACCCCCAACCCCAACAGTGTAAGTACGACCCGTACCCCCACCCGCGTATGTATGGAGCGTACCCCCCACCCCAACAGTGTACGTACGACCCGTACCCTCACCCGCGTATGCATGGAGCGTACCCCCCACCCCAACAGTGTAAGTACGTACCGTACCACCACCCCAACAGTGTAAGTACGACATGTACCCTCACCCGCGTATGCATGGAGCGTACCCCCCACCCCAACAGTGTAAGTACGTACCGTACCACCACCCCAACAGTGTAAGTATGACCCGTACCCTCACCCGCGTATGCATGGAGCGTACCCCCCACCCCAACAGTGTAAGTACTTACCGTACCACCACCCCAACAGTGTAAGTACGACCCGTACCCCACCCGCGTACGTATGGAGCGTACCCCCCACCCCAACAGTGTAAGTACGACCCGTACCCTCACCCGCGTATGCATGGAGCGTACCCCCCACCCCAACAGTGTAAGTACGTACCGTACCACCACCCCAACGGTGTAAGTACGACCTGTACCCTCACCCGCGTAAGCATGGAGCGTACCCCCCACCCCAACAGTGTAAGTACGTACCGTACCACCACCCAAACAGTGTAAGTATGACCCGTACCCCACCCGCGTACGTATGGAGCGTACCCCCCACCCCAACAGTGTAAGTACGACCCCTACCCCCACCCCGTATGCATGGAGCGTACCCCCACCCCAACAGTGTAAGTACGACACGTACCCCCACCTCGAATGCATGGAGCGTACCCACATCCGTGCATGTCATGAGCGTACATATTGTGAAATTGGAGAGGTGGGTGCAGAGTCCTCCCAGCAGTGCCCTGAGACAGGAGGGGTGGGGGCCTATCACTCCCAGCAGTGCCCTGAGACAGGAGGGGTGTGTGCAGAGTCCTCCCAGCAGTGCCCAGAGACAGGAGGTGTGGGTGCAGAGACCTCCCAGCAGTGCCCTGAGACAGGAGGGGTGGGGGCCTATCACTCCCAGCAGTGCCCTGAGACAGGAGGGGTGGGGGCCTATCACTCCAAGCAGTGCCCTGAGACAGGAGGGGTGTGTGCAGAGTCCTCCCAGCAGTGCCCAGAGACAGGAGGTGTGGGTGTAGAGACCTCCCAGCAGTGCCCTGAGACAGGAGGGGTGGGTGCAGAGACCTCCCAGCAGTGCCCAGAGACAGGAGGTGTGGGTGCAGAGACCTCCCAGCAGTGCCCTGAGACAGGAGGGGTGTGTGCAGAGTCCTCCCAGCAGTGCCCAGAGACAGGAGGGGTGGGGGCCTATCACTCCCAGCAGTGCCCTGAGACAGGAGGGGTGGGGGCCTATCACTCCCAGCAGTGCCCTGAGACAGGAGGGGTGGGGGCCTATCACTCCCAGCAGTGCCCTGAGACAGGAGGGGTGGGGGCCTATCACTCCCAACAGTGCCCTGAGACAGGAGGGGTGTGTGCAGAGTCCTCCCAGCAGTGCCCAGAGACAGGAGGTGTGGGTGCAGAGACCTCCCAGCAGTGCCCTGAGACAGGAGGGGTGGGTGCAGAGACCTCCCAGCAGTGCCCAGAGACAGGAGTTGTGGGTGCAGAGACCTCCCAGCAGTGCCCTGAGACAGGAGGGGTGTGTGCAGAGTCCTCCCAGCAGTGCCCAGAGACAGGAGGGGTGGGGGCCTATCACTCCCAGCAGTGCCCTGAGACAGGAGGGGTGGGGGCCTATCACTCCCAGCAGTGCCCTGAGACAGGAGGGGTGTGTGCAGAGTCCTCCCAGCAGTGCCCAGAGACAGGAGGTGTGGGTGCAGAGACCTCCCAGCAGTGCCCTGAGACAGGAGGGGTGGGTGCAGAGACCTCCCAGCAGTGCCCAGAGACAGGAGGTGTGGGTGCAGAGACCTCCCAGCAGTGCCCAGAGACAGGAGGGGTGGGGGCCTATCACTCCCAGCAGTGCCCTGAGACAGGAGGGGTGGGGGCCTATCACTCCCAGCAGTGCCCTGAGACAGGAGGGGTGTGTGCAGAGTCCTCCCAGCAGTGCCCAGAGACAGGAGGTGTGGGTGCAGAGACCTCCCAGCAGTGCCCTGAGACAGGAGGGGTGGGTGCAGAGACCTCCCAGCAGTGCCCAGAGACAGGAGGTGTGGGTGCAGAGACCTCCCAGCAGTGCCCTGAGAAAGGAGGGGTGTGTGCAGAGTCCTCCCAGCAGTGCCCAGAGACTGGAGGGGTGGGGGCCTATCACTCCCAGCAGTGCCCTGAGACAGGAGGGGGGGGCCTATCACTCCCAGCAGTGCCCTGAGACAGGAGGGGTGTGTGCAGAGTCCTCCCAGCAGTGCCCAGAGACAGGAGGGGTGGGGGCCTATCACTCCCAGCAGTGCCCTGAGACAGGAGGGGTGGGGGCCTATCACTCCCAGCAGTGCCCATGGAACGCAAAGGGTGGAGTAGTCACATATACCATGCCCACAAATGTCAGTCAGGTGCACAAAGACCCTGCAGTACATGTACCACATGTGTGCGAGGCTGGGAGTATACGCATGCATAGCGCAGAAAAGAAAACATGTACACATGAAGTCATGTCAATAGGCCACATACACAAGTACAATGACTACCAAGGATGCCACGAATGATGCAGGTGGAGACATCGCTCAGCATGCATGTGCAAAGGTGAAGGACTAGCTCACACACCCAGCTAATGGACACACAGCTCTGTGCTAAAGTCAGGGGACACCCTGCAGGGAAGAAGTCAGGGTACACAGAGGAAGGAATACACCTTGGGACAATTGCAACATGCAGCAACTGCATACATGAATGGAGAAAGGTAGCTAACACCGTGTGAGGCACACAGATCCCAGGGTCCCCCCTATGAGCAGCACACTACTACATTTCCCACACACCCAACACATAACCAACACCCACAACCATGTAGCAGCCCCACCAACAGCAATGCCAGCAATGCAGGAGTGTTCCAAGGGAAAAAAATAAATAGCTTTATTCAGCATGAGCAAAAAACTAGTATGACGTAAGTCCAATATTAACAAAGCCCATAGGGCAGTCCAGGAGTCCCAGCTGGATGGGGGACACAGTGGGATGCGTGTCCCCTAGCTTGCCTGCACAGTTACAATCCGTTGTCTTCCACAGGGGTGAGGGCATCATGTGGGCGTGAGGAAACAGGCACCGCAGGGACAGGAGGGTGAAGGGTAGGCGTCGTGGGTGCAGGGATGGAGGAATCCACCACAGGGGGTGGGGCAGGGCCAAAGGCGGAGGCCAGGATGTCACTGCACACCTTCGCAAGGTCCTCCAGGGACTCCCCTGCACCCGAAGGAACCACAGGCCCCAAGGTGGGGGGGGTCAGAGGGATGGGTCGCAGCGCCACTGGGGGAGGATGTGGACGGGGGGGGGACTCAAGCACCCTGACCGGGGACCTCCTTGACCGCTTGCGGGGTGGTGTCAATGTGGGGCTCAGGGACAGAGCGGCCATGAAGGAGTCCTTGGGGGAGATGTGGCCAGGAGAGCTGAGGGGAGGGGATTTGGAGGGAGTGGATTGGGTGGAATGCGGACTCCCACTCTGGCTGCGTGTCACACATTTGCCCCCCGACCCAGTGGGTGTGCCTACTGCACCCTGTGTGTGCGTGTCAGGAGGTGTGCGGCGGACCTTCCCTGCTGGTGTGGTGCCTGTGTCTGTTGTGGTGGGTGCATGCTTACGTCTGGGTGTATGTGGGACAGGCATAGGAGTGGGAATTGTGGAAGGAGCAGGGGTAGGGGGTGAGACCTAGCGCTGCAGGAGACCCACTGCTGCAGTCAGTGTGGAGTCTATGGACCTCAGCAAGTTGCGTTGGTCAGCCTGCAAAGAATGAATGCCCTCCAAGTATGCCTCCATGTTGTTGAGGACCTGGCTGTGGCCATGGAGGACATTAAGGATCGCAGTCTGACCAATCTACAACTGCCGCTGGATGTCCACAGACTCAGCATTGGCGGCAGCAGTGGAGACAGGGGCAGGGGGTGCGGTGCCTGGCAGGAAGGAGACATGTGGGGACCGGGCGCGATGGGAAGGGACACGAGCACGTGGGAGGCGGCTGATGCCAATGGAGGGGGCGGTGCCAGATGTAGGGCTGCTGTCAGATGGTGGTGCAGCCACCGCCCACTCAGAGTGATCCTCCTCGGACCCGTCAGCTTCATACTCTGTTGTGCCAGTCGACAGGTCCCCGGGTTCACTCTCCACCGCCTCAGTCCCACTCGAAGTGCCAGCCCCGATGTCACCGCTGGCACTGGTGCTCGGTCCCTCCGCGCCGTCTGTGTCCATGTCTCCCTCCGTGTCCCCCGACGATGCTGTGGGCAGGGTGAAGAGACAGAAATTAATCATACACCTGTATACATATGTCACATGAGTCAAATCTACTTAGGTCACAGTGCATACCCTGAAACAAAGGAAGAGTTACAACTACAAAACAAGGTACATATGTAGGCCCTGCAAGACACAGTTGTGTGACCCACCATGCCATGGAAAAACTATGGAGAGCATGACACAATAGCAAATGAGATGACATGGTATTTTGACTGAGGAGCAAGGCCCTGGGGACAATCCAGCACTGCATCTGCACCACACAGCGTGGCAGGCAATAGGGATGAGCAGGGACCATAGGCAGGAACTAGAGGCACATGCAGCATAGGTAATACTGAGAACATGCCCACCCTGACTGGCACAATACACCTTGAGTGTATGTCTAGACAAACATCACACACTGGCCAGACCTAGCAAGGAGATGACAGGTCTTGACATGTAGGCCATGCCCGCACCACCCACCCCCTACATGAGACAAATCTGTGGAGACACAGGAAGCACTTACATCTCTTAGACAGGGTGAAATACACATGGGATGCAAAACTTCAATATTGCACACAAACTACCCAAGGTGCGGCTGTCCAAATTATCATGTACAAATGGGCATCATCAGATGATTGCAACAAGACACAAAGGCAATGGCCACCGTGAGTATGTAATAGGAAATTCAGGTCAGGCTGTACAGTGGACACTTGCAATACATCTCACGTCAATATACATGGTGCCAGGGGACAATGGCACAGAGCGCAACCTATGCTGTAGACACAGAGATTGTCGACATTCTTGGCTTACACACATGATACCTAGGAAATGATGCCCCTGGGGACAGTAGTGGCCACACAACTCCATGCACCTGAATGGAAATGACTGCAACACACGCTAACATCCCTGCACTATGCGTAACGCACAATCATGCACTACATGTCACAGGCCACCACATGGGACATGCCTGCTGGAAGGCCTTGCACTCGAGAGATTAACTCCAATGTCTGGAATCAGCATTAGTGCCAACTGACATGGAACCCACAAGTCCAGAACTGGACAGGGCACAGGCAAGGTCACTAAACCTGTTACACACCACCCCCACACATGATGCTGCAGGCATTGGACACTTGGAGAATGTGTCAGGCTACATAACTTTGTGATGGAGTGACTACACAGAGACCAGGGAACACACTGCAAGGAGGGGAAGGCAGGCAGGAGAGCACTGCAATACTGTGGGGAATAGGATCTGCACAGCACCATAAACCCTGGAAGTGTATCCATGGAACATTGCACTTACAAATGCTGGTGAAACACAACAAACACACATATGTACCTACCCCCTTCCGGCTGCTGCATCTCCTGTAGACGCCTGTCCAAGTCAGGAAAGACCACCGCCAGCACACGTTTCTGGATGTGGGAGAGACGGCGGCGCCCGCGGTTCTTGTGGCTCTCAGGTGAGTCCCCCAGCAGGACCTGTGCGATCCTCCGCGTCCAGCACCGGATATCCTGCCAGTGTTTCCTCACCTGGGTCAGGCGCCGCTTCCGACCTTCCGCCCTCCTCACGGCGCTGACGGCGTCCAGCCATATCTGCTCCTTGGCAGAGGCGTCTACCTGTGAGGATGGACAAGTGACACTACATCAATACACCTGGCACATGTCACAGGGACACAGATTAGAACACATTCGCTGTTTACAACAAGGCCTAGTATGCATCCAACGCATTGCACCTTTGTCATAGGGACATGATCCTCTGGGGAAGGGCAAAAGCAGTACGTGCCATTGAAAGTACACAGGTGGAATGAGAGCAACGACACAATCAATGATCCAGGCTCACACTGTGCATCACACCCACCCCTCCTGTCTCAGGGCACTGCTTGGAGTGATAGGCCCCCACCCCTCCTGTCTCAGGGCACTGCTGGGAGTGATAGGCCCCCACCCCTCCTGTCTCAGGGCACTGCTGGGCGTGATAGGCCCCCACCCCTCCTGTCTCAGGGCACTGCTTGGAGTGATAGGCCCCCACCCCTCCTGTCTCAGGGCACTGCTTGGAGTGATAGGCCCCCACCCCTCCTGTCTCAGGGCACTGCTGGGAGTGATAGGCCCCCACCCCTCCTGTCTCAGGACACTGCTGGGCGTGATAGGCCCCCACCACTCCTGTCTCAGGGCACTGCTGGGAGTGATAGGCCCCCACCCCTCCTGTCTCAGGGCACTGCTGGGAGTGATAGGCCCCCACCCCTCCTGTCTGAGGGCACTGCTGGGCGTGATAGGCCCCCACCCCTCCTGTCTCAGGGCACTGCTGGGAGTGTTAGGCCCCCACCCCTCCTGTCTCAGGGCACTGCTGGGCGTGATAGGCCCCCACCCCTCCTGTCTCAGGGCACTGCTGGGAGACATCAGGCATTCCCCCCCCTTGGGACCCCCCCCTACAGTACATAGCATGTGTGTCACACCTGGACACAATGGCAGAAGTCACAGTCACAAAAAAGGGACACAGTCTGTGGCAGTGGACACTGCACTCACCTGATAACCTGGTCGCCCATACAGCATGGGGTACCGTGGGAGGATCACATCCACCAAAGCCATGTTCTCCTCCAGGGTGAATGGCTGTGACCTCTCCACAGCCCTTGACATGGTTCCAGGGAATCAGTAGCAGCAGCTGGGTCGTGGAATACAGAGATGTGCAGGCAAGTGCTCCCTCATGGGACCTGGCTGCCTTATATCTGCCTTGATGGCCCATCTCATGCACAGGAGTACAGAGTGATTGGGCACTCACATTTGCATCCTATGTTTCCTCCAATCCCTTCAAACCTAGCAGTCTGTGGGTTCTCTATCGGTTTCATTCTCCTGCATGATGTCAGCCCCACAATCAAATTGCAACAAAGTAGAAGAATTCCAACTGACTTCTGCTGTGTACCTTCCAGAACAAATTCGAAATTTGAACTTGGTCTCCATGACAACCAGCATGCATGTAGGCCTTAATACTTGTCCCTCATGTGTCCCCTATGTAATTTGGAGCGTCACACACAGGTGCGGTGCGTTTCGGGGCCCTAGGGCACCCCAAATGCATTGCAACGGGCCGTACACGTGTGCCTACGTTCACAATCACTATGGGTCTCCTCGCGTATGCGTACTCGTAGTGGTACGGGCCGTACACACGCATGTACGCTCACTATCACTATGGGTCTCCTCGCGTATGCGTACTCGTAGTGGTACGGGCCGTACACACGCATGTACGCTCACTATCACTATGGGTCTCCTCGCGTATGCGTACTCGTAGTGGTACGGGCCGTACACACGCATTTACGCTCACTATCACTATGGCTCTCCTCGCGTATGCGTACTCGTAGTGGTACGGGCCGTACACACGCATGTACGCTCACTATCACTACGTGTACGCATACGCGAGGAGACCCATAGTGATAGTGAGCGTACATGCGTGTGTACGGCCCGTACCACTACGAGTACGCATACGCGAGGAGACCCATAGTGATAGTGAGCGTACATGCGTGTGTACGGCCCGTACCACTACGAGTACGCATACGCGAGGAGACCCATAGTGATAGTGAGCGTACATGCGTGTGTACGGCCCGTACCACTACGAGTACGCATACGCGAGGAGACCCATAGTGATAGTGAGCGTACATGCGTGTGTACGGCCTGTACCACTACGAGTACGCATACGCGAGGAGACCCATAGTGATAGTGAGCGTACATGCGTGTGTACGGCCCGTACCACTACGAGTACGCATACGCGAGGAGACCCATAGTGATAGTGAGCGTACATGCGTGTGTATGGCCCGTACCACTATGGGTGTTCTTGCGTATGCGTACTCGTAGTGGTACGGACCGTACAAATGCCTGTAAGCTCGCCATCACGATGGGTACACATACGGCAGCACTCCCATAGTGATTTGGGAACGTACACAGGCCCTCTTAGCAGCAGTACGGCAGTTTTCACACATCACAGTGGTGATAGGCGGCACACAGGTAGGAATAGGGCGGACATACTTGTCCATTGATGGACATACTTGTCCATGGATGGACATACTTGTCCAGGAATGGACATCAAGGCATCGTCTGTGCATTACTACATGTGTGGGGCACAGGTGTGACAGGCTGTGATGTGGAACATTACTCCTGAGTGGAGAAGGCACCACATGTATGATGAGATGTGTACAGGTGTACTGTGTGACTGTGCAATGTGTGCCAGGCATGCCCTTGACTCCTTTGACATGTGTGCATGTCGTACTGCACACTTGGGGTGAGCGTCACTGGCATGGCACGGACACCAACACACGGAAGTGTCCCCTGATGCCCGGTACAGGGGTTACCACACCTGCCTTGAAACTACCCACGGTGCACAATGTGACTATGTCATGTATGTGTGGGGGCTTCCCATCAGGTTGATGTTGGTGCACCCTCAAAAGCTGCAGCTGTTGCAGCAACCAACATGTGTCTGTGTGTAGATGGACATCGCACACTGTTCCGCACACCATGCCACATGTGGTATCGGATGTGAGGTGCACATGTATGCATGGGACACGGAGTAGCGTGACATGGACATGTCTGCATCCTCACAATGATTGTGTGGTGAGTCATGACATGTGCACCGGCATGGCAAGGTGTGTGGGCTGTCCTAGTGTAATGTCATGTGACCTGTGTCTC
This sequence comes from Triturus cristatus, assembly GCF_964204655.1. Classification (NCBI taxonomy): domain Eukaryota; kingdom Metazoa; phylum Chordata; class Amphibia; order Caudata; family Salamandridae; genus Triturus; species Triturus cristatus. The sequence continues at coordinate 96,824,083 of NC_140585.1, forward strand.
TAGTGTTCCGCTACCAGTCTCTGCAATCGGCATCCTACTTCTGCAGATGTGTGGGCGTATGTCACTCCTGTCTTGCGTCTGGCTGTTCACTTGCACTGGGACACAGCTATTCCCATGCCATGGCATGTGGAGGTTCAGAATCTCCGTGTGTAGCTGGGTCTTGGTAGGAGTGCCACCTGGCAGCCATACGTGTCCTGGCCATGTAGCACATACCTGACTCCCTATGTAGCATATGTGTATTGACAGATTTACATGTGCTCAGTACATATGACTTGTTGTCGTTGTGCACTCACTCTTCCTTGTCACTTCCTAATTACTGCAGAGCGCCGCCTCTTGCCCGACCAAGTCCGGACTTGGCTGCCATGCGGGAGAATGACAGCATCCGTTGCTACCGCTTCCCCCAACCGTTGATTCTGGAGTTGACGGCGAGACTGGCACCACACCTGCAACCGCAGCACAGGTATCCTACGGCACTGACACCCCAGCTGAAGGTAATGGCTGCCCTACATTTTCTTGCCACGGGTACCTTTCAATATACCATAGCTCATGTTGGTAGCATGTCCCAGAGCATGTTCTGCCGTGTGCTGCATGATTTCTTAGAGGCCATGTTGATTCACCTGGATGACTTCATCAAGTTCCCAACCCCTGAACAGTTGACTGCGGTCAAGCATGGATTCTATGCCCTGGGAGGGATGCCCCATGTCATTGGGTCCATAGATGGGACACATGTAGCTTTGGTATCACCACACGCACGGGAGGTAGCGTACCGCAATCGGAAGCACTACCACTTCATCAATGCCCTTGTGGTGTGTCAGTCCAACATGTTGATTTCACATGTCTGTGCTCGTTTTCCAGGATCAGCACACGATGCCTACATCATGAGGTGTAGCAGGATGCCTGAAATGATGATGCAGCTGCGCAACGAAAGAGCATGTGTTGTTGGTGGGTACAGTCTGTCTGTCCTTTATTTTGCATAGCCTACCTGCACGACCGCTTCACCAGTTCTAACGATGTCAATGTGCTTCCCATGTAGAGGACGCTGGCTATCCCAAGATGCCTTGGCTGCTCACACCTCTCCGCAACCCCATCACGCCGGCCCAGCTCTGCTACAACACCGCCCATGGCCGGACAAGGCGAGTGATAGAGAGGACGTTTGGCCTGCTGAAGAGCCGCTTTCGGTGCCTCCACAAGACCGGCGGCGCCCTCCCATATGCCCCTGCGAAGGTCTGCAAAATCTTCATGGTCTGCTGTATGCTGCACAACATGGCAGTTGAGAAAGCTGTGCCACTCATCCTGGATCAACATGACGAGGACCATCCACCCATGAAGGACGAAGGGCTTGGCAATGGGGCTAGTGATGTGGAGGATGTGGAGCCGCAGGAGGACATCCGGACTTGGCTCATACGCGACTTCTTTGCTTAGTGGTGAGTACCAGTGTCTGAGTGTGCACGCATTGGTCCCCGTGTGGCATGTGTTGTGATGTGTGTCTCCACCTGCATGTATGGCACGTGAGTCAGAGGTGTGTGTGGGTGTGTCACTGGAGTGATGGTGCCAGTGATGGTTGTATTTCCCCAGTCATAATTGTGACCTAGCATGTTGTCATCCATACATGTGTCGAGTAAATGCACATGCAAGTGGCTCTGCTTTTTGTGGCTGACTTCTTGTGTGTCTCTCTTCCCCAGGTACTTGCGCATGCCGTCTGCTGGTTGCATTGTTGTGGCACTGCTATTCCTCATGGACACGTAATCGTGGGCTGACTCAGCGTTACAGGCACGGACACGTTTGGAAGTCTCCATAGGGTAAGGGATGCATCAGGGGTGTATTGGGTGTGGCAGTTGTTCATGATGTATGCACACTGCCCCTGTCGATGTTTGGTTCCTCTGCAGACATGTTGCATCACCATGGGACACGACATGCAGCTGTGTACACCTGAATAGATGGTCTGACTGGTTGACAGTCATCAGTGATGGGATAGTGGATTGTGATGATGGCATCAATGTGTGTGACACTGCCCTCAGACACATACGGTTAGCATTGGCTTGACATGGTGTGGGACTTCCACATCAGCGTATCAATGGTGTATGGCAGGCTCTCCGTGAGCAGCTGTGGGTGTTTAGCTGTTAGCCGACAATTGTGTGCCAGTTCCATGGCTAACACGCATTTGTGCTGCAGAAGGGGGGTGCCAGTGTTGGACCCACATGTTACTCCACAAGATGTGTTCATGTGTACTTCAAGTTGCCTCTGCAATCCCGAAAACATGACTAATAAAGGTGTCCCTATGCCCCCAAGGTGCCTCTTCTCAGTCAATGCTGGTGTGTTGCCACGGTGCATCCAGCATGTCTGGCATGGTTTTCCCTGATTGTGGCTATGTGTCAATGTGTCGAGTAGCAAGATGCAAGCTGTGTGTGTGGGCTGAGACTGTTTAGTGGGCATGATGTCCATGACTGTGTGGGTATTGTGACATGTGCCATCCCCATGCATCCAACGTTGCCCAGGCCCCCATTCTCTGCATCCACCGGAATCAAGCTTGCAGGACATGGTTCTGCCACCTGTCTACACATACCTGCGTGCCCCCCAGGACACTCCACATGATCCCTGACCTCTAGGCATGACTGTTGCTGTACTCAATGTGTCTGTCAGCACGGTTGTGCGGCCACCCCCTCAGCTGGTTGGGCCCATCACGGGTGTGTATGGTGCTCCATGTCTGTCTTGCCTAATACACTGTGACCCGTGTGTCCTGTGCCAGACTCAGGCCCCAGGGTGTGGATGGTTGAAGTCAAAAGATAACTCAGGCATGTTTAGACTTTACAACACACATGTAAGGTAATAATGCAACCAGCAGGCATCTTCTCTTCATAGTGTGATTTATTATTTGGGGGGGGGATAAAGTGAGGGGCTTTCCGGGAGTTTGGAATCCAAAGTTCAGTAGGGGAGTTGGTGTCCTTGCCATTGGAAATCATCAGAGTCCATGCCACAGTCTTTGTCAACATTGGTCAGACAGTGACTAGCAGGGCCATGTGGCAGAGAATGTCTCTTGATGCTGTGATGCTGTTGCTCCAGTGGGCCAGGTGCCAGGCCAGGTGTCCTGGGAGATGGTGATGTTGCGCCGACCCTCACGGTCTTTTCCGTGGACGACCCGCCCTCCTGCGGGGACCCTCAGAAGCAGGCCGTGACGATGTCTGGGATGCTCCATCGGATGTTTCCTCCTCCTCCTCCTCCTGCTCCCTCCCTGTGGGTGGTGATGTTCTCCGCCTTCTGGCACAGGGAGGGTCGGCCATGTTGTCGGCCATCCGACGGAGTGTATCGTGAATTCCCGTGTACGCCGTCACGAGCTCAGCCTGTCCGTCCTCCATCCTCCGTTGGTGTTGCAGTAGACAGGCATGTAGCTCCGCATGTTGCTGGGCCTGCTGGGTCTTGATCCCCTCGAGGACGGACACAACTTGGGCCAGGCCCGTGGTGTCCTGCCGGTATGTGTCCAGGATGTTACGGACATGGGAAAATACCGGTTCCCCAGCCAACTGGTCAGGCTCGCGCCTCCGCCGTCCTCCACTCCCACCACCCCTGCCCACTTGCACCTGGCCTGCCCTTGTGGGTACATCGGGTCTCCGGGACCCCTGAGGGGTGGCATTGGCGTTGTCGCCTGCCTCCTCCTGGGTGCCCGGGACACCATGTCCCTCCTGGCCAGCCTGGCTGCATTGTGGTGGTGGGGCAGGGATCCTGGGTGTCTCCTGGGATGTGGCAGGAGTGGGGGTGGTGGTTGGCACAGTTGTACCTGACGCAGGTGCTGCAGGTGGTTGGACACCAGAGGGGCCAGGTCGGTCGGGGTCGTCCACAGAGTGGTGAGAGTGGTCGCTGCCGGTGGGATCGGGCTCCTGCAGATCCGGGTCCTGTGAGTCTTCCCCCCCAGTGTTGGGGGTTGAACCACGACGTTGACCTGTGTGTGAGAGAGACAATGTTAATTTTGGTCCATGCAACATCCATGTTTCATCAGTTTCAAAGTTGGCACTTTTCCTCTTGGAATTAGGATCTGTCTTGCATTCCACTCAGAGTGCACTTGTGCATGGGTGTGTCCCTTGGGCACCACTGTGGCCCCTTTAACTATGTGTGGTACAGTCTTACTTGCTGCGTCAAGTGTGACTGCAGTCAGCAGTGGAGTGGGCAGGTGTGGCGAGCCATGCATTGGCGCCTTCCGTGTAGCACTGTACATGTGCACATGGAGTGGATCCACACACTTATATAATGCAGGTAGCTGTCGTTTTGCTCGTGCACAGGTTGTGACATGGCCCTGTGTTTTGCCATGGAGAAGAGGGGGGGTTCTGGCACTGGCCACCCTTGTCTACATGCACGCAGTCTACCTGCTGACGAGCAGACATTCGCACACGCCACACGGCTGATTTGCTCTCCCTGTGTCTCGCTCCCTCTCTGTCCCCCTCTCCCTCCCTCGGTGTGTCAGCCTCCTCCCTCTGTCCGTGTCCCTGTGTCTCCCTCCCTCTCTGTCCCCCTCTCCCTCCCTCTCTGTCCCCCTCTCCCTCCCTCTCTGTCCCCCTCTCCCTCCCTCCGTGTGTCAGCCTGCTCCCTCTGTCCGTGTCCCTGTCTCCCTCCCTCTCTGTCCCCATCTCCCTCCCTCTCTGTCCCCCTCTCCCTCCCTCTCTGTCCCCCTCTCCCTCCCTCCGTGTGTCAGCCTGCTCCCTCTGTCCGTGTCCCTGTGTCTCCCTCCCTCTCTGTCCCCCTCTCCCTCCCTCTCTGTCCCCCTCTCCCTCCCTCTCTGTCCCCCTCTCCCTCCCTCTGTGTGTCACCCTCTGTCACCTCAGGCCAGCTTCCTGGGCACACACTGTTAGCAGATCTTTGAATGGCCCTTGGCTTGTTGATGTGAGTTTGTTTCTGATCTCCAGGCACCGATTGGGTGTAGTGTGTGTCTGTGCGCTGCTGCTGTGGTGGTGTGTGCTGCCACTCTTTCACAATGTTGGCTGTTCATTAGCTGCTGTCATGTGCAAGAACGTGCCGTCAACCCCATGTGTTGATGCAAGGCGTCCGCCATTTGCTGGCGAGTCTTTCCTGTGTGGGGACACAGTGTTTGTCTGGCTGTGACCTAGGCCATATGGGCAGAGGGCATTGTTGTCTGCTTCTGAGTTGCACTATGTGGATTTTGTGGCCCACCCTCCCGCCATCCGGGTTACCGTGTCAGGTATTGGTGTCTTCTGTGGCCTGTGACTTGACATTGTCCAGCTGGGTGCATGGGGCATGGTGGCGGCAGTGGCATGTGCGTGTTCATGGAGTGTGGTTGAGTCATGCGATGGCTTGGGGTGGTTGCGTGCCTGTTAGTGATTTTGGTTGTGGATGACGTTCTCCCCATGTGAGGTGCGTTGTTTGTGTACTCACCCGGGTCTCGGAGTCCTTCTAATCCGTCCACTGCCTCCACCGGCAGTATGGCCATCACCCTCTCCTCCCAGGGCTGGTAGTGTACGGGTCTGCGGGAGGGCCCTCCTCCAGTGGCGTTGGCCTGGTTGTGTTCCTCCTGCATCTTGGCTCGGACCCTCCTCCGCAGATCGTACCACCTGGATTGGCATTCATGCCTGGTCCTTCTGGTGTCCCCAACAGCATTCACAGCATCGATGATGGTCTGCCACATGGCTGTTTTAGCTGCCATGCTGGTGTTTCTGACCAATGTTCCAAAGAGCTGTGGCTCGACTCTGAGGATTTCATCAACAAGAACCTCTAACTCTCGGTTACTGAACTTTGGATTCTTGGTAGTGGGCATGGTGAGGGGTGTGGGTGTGGATGGTGGGGGGTGTGTGTGGATGGTGGGGGGGTGTGTGGATGGTTGTGGGTGTGTGGGTGTGGTTGTGCAGGTGTGTGTGTGTGTGAATGTGATGAGGGGGTGTTTGTGAAGGTGGTTGTGTGAAGTGTAAGGTGTGGTGAAGCTTGTAGTATGGTGCTGTAGGTTGTCTGTGGTGTCTGGCAGCAGTGAGTCTGTTGCAAAGGCTCATGGTTTGTGTGTGTGGGCCCTTTTAATTGGTCCATTGGTGGGTGTGGCTGTGTTTGAAGTTTGGGTGGGTGTGTTATAAGGAGTGGTGGTGTATTGGGCCTCTGTTTGTTTTTGGCAGTTGCAGGTCAGTGAATGTGTTATTTTAGTGGTTGTTGGACATGTTTAGTGGCTTAGTGGCATTCGAATGGTGTATTCTTGTGTTGTTTTGTTTTGTCCTGGTTGTGTACGTGCGTTTTTAGCGTGTGTACGGTGTGTACATGGGCCATTTGGTTGTACGGTGCTGTCCTTGTGTGTGGCTTGGTACGACTCGTACATGCGGTTGTGATGTTGGGGCATGGGGTGCGCTCCGTACTTAGGAGGTTGTGGTGGGGGTGCGACTCTGACGTACAGGGGTGTACATAGACGGTGGTATGACACGTACAGGGGTGGGGGTAGGACTCGAACGTACAGGGGTGTAGGTACACGGGGGTACGACACATACAGGGGTGGGGGTACGACTGGAACGTACTGGGGTGTACATAGACGGTGGTACAACACGTACAGGGGTGGGGGTAGGACTCGAACGTACAGGGGTGTACATAGACGGTGGTACGACACGTACAGGGGTGGGGGTACGACTGGAACGTACTGGGGTGTACATAGACGGGGGTACGACACGTACAGGGGTGGGGGTTGGTCTCGAACGTACAGGGGTGTAGGTACACGGGGGTATGACACGTACAGGGGTGGGGGTACGACTGGAACATACTGGGGTGTACATAGACGGGGGTACGACACGTACAGGGGTGGGGGTACGACTGGAACGTACAGGGGTGTAGGTACACGGTGGTACGACACGTACAGGGGTGGGGGTACGACTGGAACGTACTGGGGTGTACATAGACGGTGGTACGACACGTACAGGGGTGGGGGTAGGACTCGAACGTACAGGGGTGTAGGTACACGGGGGTGTGACACGTACAGGGGTGGGGGTAGGACTCGAACGAACAGGGGTGTAGGTACACGGGGGTACGACACGTACAGGGGTGGGGGTTGGACTCGAACGTACAGGGGTGTAGGTACACGGGGGTACGACACGTACAGGGGTGGGGGTACGACTCGAACGTACAGGGGTGTACATACACGGGTGGGGGTGTACATACACGGGGGGTACGTGTCGGACGTACGGGGGCGGGGGGGAGTGTTGGGCGCGTATGCGGGCACATGTCTCCATGGTTGCAATGGGAGTTCGGTGCGGACGGTGTTTTTTCCATACGGTTGTGAGATCGGACGCACGGGATGGATCGTGATTCCTCGGTCGGACTTCACCTTTCACATTTGTACGGTAAATCGTCCGAGGACGTGTCGGACACATTTTCTGACCCGAGGACGTGTGGGGAAAGATTCCCGATGCGGTTCGTATGGACTTTTTCCCATGCGAATCGTGATTGCCAGTTCGTACGGCACTTGTACGATTCGTACGGTAAAAAGACCGGATACGAGTCGCACGAGGAATTTTTTTACCGGATCGTAATTGGCATCTATGTATTGTCAGCTGCAAGAGACATGAGCAAGGAGATTTCCAGAACTGCATGAAGACTACAGGGATGTACGTAACAGTGCATGTGTGCTAAGGGATAATTTGTGTAAACACAACAGGCTGCCCCTTTCCTGGGACTGCAATTCTTACTGAACAACAACTTCACAAATTAAATCTCTGCCCACAATTCCTGTGCGCACACAGACTCATGCTATGTTTTTTGGAACAAAACAGTGTCCCTGAATAGTACCAAATTACTGTTACAGCCTGACACATTTCCCTTATCATTTACAGAAGCAAAAAACAGCACATGTCCTAACAGCTCCTTAAGACCATGACCATGTGTTACAGGGTGAGTGATTAGACTAGATCAATTTAAATGAGGCCTTGGTGATGTTGAATGTGTTTGCATTACACAGTGCTATCTGAAACAGCACACAGAGCTGAGTACTACACATGAGAGTGTTGGAGAAGCTGCTGCGTGTGTGCCAAGAGTGTGTTTCTAAACACTGTGTATTGTCTGGTGCAAGACAGATGAGCAAAGAGACTTCCAGAACTGCATGAAGACTGCAGGGATGTATGTAACAGTGCATGTGTGCTAAGGGATAATTTGTGTAAACACAACAGGCTGCCCCTTTCCTGGGACTACAAATCTTACTGAACAACAACTTCACAAATTAAATCTCTGCCCACAATTCCTGTGCACACACAGACTCATGCCATCATTTTAGGCACGTAACACAGGCTGCCCCTTTCCTGGGACTGCAATTCTTACTGAACAACAACTTCATAAATTAAATCTCTGCCCACAATTCCTGTGTGCACACAGACTCATATAGTCATTTTAGGCACATAACACAGGCTGCCCCTTTCCTGGGACTGCATTTCTTACTAAACAACATCTTCACAAATTAAATCTCTGCCCACAATTCCTGTGCGCACACAGACTCATGCCATCATTTTACACACATAACACAGGCTGCCCCTTTCCTGGGACTGCAATTCTTACTGAACAACATCTTCACAAATTAAATCTCTGCCCACAATTCCTGTGCGCACACAGACTCATGCCATCATTTTACACACATAACACAGGCTGCCCCTTTCCTGGGACTGCATTTCTTACTGAACAATATCTTCACAAATTAAATCTCTGCCCACAATTCCTGTGCGCACACAGACTCATGCTATGTTTTTTGGAACAAAACAGTGTCCCTGAATAGTACCAAATTACTGTTACAGCCTGATACATTTCCCTTATCATTTACAGAAGCAGAAAAAAGCACATGTCCTAACAGCTCCTTAAGACCATGACCATGTGTTACAGGGTGAATGATTAGACTAGATCAATTTAAATGAGGCCTTGGTGACGTTGAATGTGTTTGCATTACACAGTGCTATCTGAAACAGCACACAGAGCTGAGTACTACACATGAGAGTGTTGGAGAAGCTGCTGCGTGTGTGCCAAGAGTGTGTTTCTAAACACTGTGTATTGTCTGGTGCAAGACAGATGAGCAAAGAGACTTCCAGAACTGCATGAAGACTGCAGGGATGTATGTAACAGTGCATGTGTGCTAAGGGATAATTTGAGTAAACACAACAGGCTGCCCCTTTCCTGGGAGTGCAATTCTTACTGAACAACATCTTCACAAATTAAATCTCTGCCCACAATTCCTGTGCGCACACAGACTCATGCTATCATTTTACGCACATAACACAGGCTGCCCCTTTCCTGGGACTGCATTTCTTACTGAACAACAACTTCATAAATTAAATCTCTGCCCACATTTCCTGTGTGCACACAGACTCATATCGTCATTTTAGGCACATAACACAGGCTGCCCCTTTCCTGGGACTGCATTTCTTACTGAACAACAACTTCATAAAATAAATCTCTGCCCACATTTCCTGTATGCACACAGAGTCATGCCATCATTTTAGGCACATAACACAGGCTGCCCCTTTCCTGGAACTGCATTTCTTACTGAACAACATCTTCACAAATTAAATCTCTGCCCACAATTCCTGTGTGCACACAGACTCATGCCATCATTTTAAGCACATAACACAGGCTGCCCCTTTCCTAGGACTGCATTTCTTACTGAACAACAACTTCACAAATTAAATCTCAGACAACAATTCCTATATACACACAGACTCATGCTGTGTTGGTAGGCACAAAACACAGGCTGCCCCTTTCCTGAGTTATCAATTCTTACAGAACTAATGCTTTTTTCAAATGTGCTGCCATTTTCCTCTCTTTTCTTTCAAAGTGATTTCTGCTAAATGCTAACCATCACAATTAAAAAGAAGCTGTCCTTTTCTTTCAACTGCAAGTCTTACTTTTCAACAGCAACACAAATTAAATCTCTGTCAACAATTCTTCTCTGCACACAGACTCATGGTTTGATGGTAGGCACAAAACAGTATTCCTCATTGTTACCAGTAAAAATTAACTTATGGTGAAAACATACTCCATAATATTTTACATATTCAAAACAGTTAAATATCTCCCAAAACAGAAAATGTAAATCACAACTTTAAACAAATAATCACAATTCTTTTTTTTATATCTAAATTAACCACAAACACCCCCTCTCAAACTCATAACTCACCTTTAAAATGAGTTAGTTGTGAAAGAAATGTGGCAGTCACACAGCAGTTTATCAGACCAGAATCTCTGAGCTGAACACCTCTCTCCTCTCAGCAGAACCAGTTAATGGCACAGTTTCCCTCTCTTTTTTCACACATATACATGTTAATTTCCAATCTCAGTGCTTCCCACTTTTTTTCAAATGAAATCACGCATTTCTGTTGGTTGAAAACTTCAACCCCTTTCCAAATGTACCCTTCACCCAACTTGACTTCTGCCTGCTACCATAGCAACAGGTCATGGAACACAGGTGTGAGCAGAGAGGTCAGAAGTTCAGCAGACAATGTTTCATTTTCAAAGAGCAAGACTGCTTGACTTTTCAAACCTAACAGCAAATCCAAACTAATGTTCTTTGTTCACACATTTTTCTCAACCAATACAAAAAATGCTTTTTAAAATTTAAACATACAGCCTAGTTTTTAGTGTAGAATGGTTTGAAACAGCCAATGAGTTCTTTTTATAAAAAAAAGTATGTGTGCCTCCATTTTTCAACTGTCTTTCATTTCATATTGCCTTTCTACTGAAAGACACCTCCTGAGTGCATCCAGATCTCCTTGGAAGATGTTCACAGTGTGGATTGTAGGTCACAGCTATGTCTTGTGGAGTGAAAAGTATGCAGAAAAAAGAGGTATGGTGAGAGACCTTGCTTTGCCAAATGTAGACATTAAATGGATTGGTCAGAGAGGGTTAAAGTGGCACCAATTAATGCCTTTGGTGAAAACCTTTCTACATCTCCCACTGCCTAACCTTATTATTGTGCACTGTGGTGGAAATGACCTAGGCACTTTAACTGGGGTAGGTCTGGAAATGCTTATTAAGGACACCTTTGTGCAATTGATGTCGCTTTTTCCTCAATCTGCCTTCGTATATTCTAACATATGCCAAAGGCAAAAGTGGAACTGGTCCAACCAATTTTGTCCGCAGATTGACAAAGCAAGGAAGCACGTCAACAAATCTATTTCTGCTTTCCTCAGAGACTATGGTATGGGTTCTATATACCACAACAACTTCCGTTACAACATGCAAGACATTTATAGAGGAGATGGTGTACACTTCACTGATGAAGGCAACAGAGTCTTCCTCTTGAACTTTAGACTCTGCATCGGTACTTACTTGTAGGTACCGAAAAACACACAATAAACACAAGGGCTCTTTTTAGAGCCACCTTATATCTAAACACTTAAATGCGATTTTTTTTTAAAAGGATTTTTTTCGGGTGCGCGCTGGGTGCGCGCACTCGGCGATATTTTTTAAAAAAATATTAATCTTTTTTTTTGCCCTACAAGGTCCTACTGTGACCCCCTTACAATGCCTAGTGGGTCAATATCTCCCCACTCTGCCCCCTTTTCAAGTTCTCCCCCTTTGTTTATCACCCCCTCTTTATGCGAGAGACAAAATGGCGGCCGCCGCTTCCTGATTTCCACCGATTCGAATGTTTACTGACATCTAAGAACTAATCAGAAGTGCGCTCGCGATCGGCAAGGTGCGCGCACAGGACTTGCTCAGTGCGCGCACGGTACGCGCGTACAGATATATATATTGATTTAAATGCTAATTTCTCAGGAAATACTGAACAGATTTACACCAAACCTGCAAAAGGCACTTCATGGACCTTATGGCTACCTCTCTGCCAAATTTCTCATAATTCTGTTCAGCCGTTCGGGCTGTAGCTGCGACTAAAGTCCCTATGGAAAAATGCATGGGGAAAACGCGTTTTGAGACCCCCCTTTTTTCTCAGCCCCCGCTTGACGAATCCCCCCGAGACTTTCAGGGTAGGAGCTGAGCAGAGCGCCCCATTAGTTTTGAAAATTTTGCGAGGATTCGTCAACCGGCGCCAAAGTTATTCAAAATAGAATTTTGAGATTTCCTATGGAAACACGGTCCTAACTATAACTACCTACTGGCGCCCGCCAGTAGGTAATATATATATATATATATATAAATATATATATATATATATTACCTACTGGCGGTCGCCAGTAGGTAGTTATAGTTAGGACCACGTTTCCATAGGAAATCCGCAACATTCTATTTTGAATAACTTTGGCGCCGGTCGACGAATCCTCGCGAATTTTTCGAAATAGGTGGGGTGCTACGCTCCGCTCCTACCCTGAAAGTCTCGGGGGGATTCGTCAAGCGGGGGCTGAGATAAAAGGGGGGTCCCAAAACGCGTTTTTCCCATGCATTTTTCCATAGGACCTTTAGACAGGGCTACAGCCCGAACGGCTGAACAGAATTTAATGAAATTTGGCAGAGAGGTAGTCCCCAGGTCAAGGAAGTGCCTTTTGTAGGTTTGGTGTAATCTGTTCAGTAGAAACTGAGAAAATAGCCTTTAAATCAATATATATATCTGTGGCAGCTTACCGTGCGCTTACCGTGCGCTTACCGTGCGCGTACGGTGGCGTGCGCGAGCGCGATTCTGATTGGCTGTTAGATCTTAGTAAACATTCGAATCGGTCGAAACCAGGAAGCAGCGGCCGCCATTTCGTGTGTTTCACTCAGAAAAAAAAGAGTGAAATCTTGAAAAGGGGGCAAGGAGGAGAGTTACAGACCCCCTAACATTTGTAAGGGGGTCAAAGAAGGACAGAAAAGTTCAAAGAAAACATTTATTAATTTTAAAAAAAAAACGCGGGGTATGGTAGAAAATAAAATAAAAAAGAAATAAAATTCAGATTTAAGAGTTTAGATATTAGGGGGCTCTAAAAAGAGCCGTTGTGTTTATGAAGTGATTTGTTAGTGGTACCTACAAGTAAGTACCGATGCAGAGTCTAAGGTTCAAGAGGAAGACTCTGTTCCCTTCATCATTGAAGTGTACACCATCTCCTCTATAAATGTCTTGCATGTCGTAACGCAAGTTGTTGTGGTAAATGGAACCCATACCATAGTCACGGAGGAAAGCAGAAACAGATTTGTTGACGTGCTTTCTTGCTTTGTCAATCTGCGGACAGAAATGATTGGACCAGTTCCATTTTTGCCTTTGGCATATGTTAGAAAACACAAAGGCAGTTTTAGGGAAAAGTGAAAACAGTTGTGCAAAGGTGTCCTTCATAAGCATTTCCAGACCTACCCCAGTCAAAGTGCCTAGGTCATTGCCACCACAGTGCACTATTATGAGGTCAGGGTGTTGGATTTGCATGAAGGATTTCACCAATGGCATCAATTGGTGCCACTTTAACCCTCTCTGACCAATCCATTTAATGTCTACATTTGGCAAAGCAAGGTCTCTCACCATACCTGTTTTCTCTGCAAACTTTTCACTCCAGAAAACATAGCTGTGCCCTACAATCCACACTGTGAACATCTTCCAAGGAGAACTGGATGCACTCAGGAGGTGTAATTCAGTAGAATGGTAAAAAGAAATGAAAGACAGTTTGGAAATGGAGGCATACATATTTTTTTCATTAAAAAAAAGAACTGATTGGCTGTTTCATACCATTCTAGAATAAAAACTAGGCTGTATGTGTAAATTTATAGAAGCATGTTTTGTATTGGTACAGAAAAATGTGTTACCAAAGAACAGTACTATGGATTTGCTGTTAGGTTTGAAAAGTCAAGCACTCTTGCTCTGTGGAATTGAAACATTGTGTGGCGAACTTCTGACCTAACTCAACACAGCAGTGTTCCATGAGCTGTTGCTATGGTAGCAGGCAGAAGTCAAGTTGGGGGAAGGGTACTAGGCAGAAGTCAAGTTGGGGGAAGGGTACTTTTGGAAAAGGGTTGGTTTTCAACCAATAGAAATGTGTGATTACATTTGAAAAAAAGGGGGAAGCACTGAGATTTGAAACTTACATGTATATGTGTGGAAAAATAGAGGGAAACTTTGCCATTATCTGGTTCTGCTGAGAGGAGAGAGGTGTAGAGAACAGAGATCCTGGTTCTGATAATCTGCTGTTTGAGTGCCACATTTCTTTCACAGCTAACTAATTTTAAAGGTGAGTTTAGAGTTTGAGAGGGGATGTATTTGGAAAATTAAGAAATGAATAATAGAAATGCAATTCCTTTTGTTGAAGTTGTGTTTAACATTTTCTGTTTTGGGAGAAATTTAAATGTGAGGAACATGTAAAATAATATGGACTATGTTTTCACTATAAATTAAGGTGTACTGGTATAAAAAAAGAATAGTTTAAGGGTTTGAGGTTGGACTCAGTAATGCAAATACATTCAGCATCACTAAGGCTGGTTGCCCTTGCTGGAATGTAGGCAGTCACCCAGGTTACACATGGAGGTGGTCTGAAAAAGCAGTTTGGATATGTGCTTTTTAAAAAATCTGAAAAGTGGATTCATAATGTGTCAGTCTGTAAAAGTGATTATCACTTGCCAAAAAAAAGAGCAGTAAGTGTGCTTTCAAATTGGCAAAGAAATTTCGTTTTGTGACTAATGTGAAAACATGACTCTGTGTGCACACAGGAATTATAGGCAGAGATTTATTGCGTATTGCTCTGGTGATTTGACAGTTGCATAAGATGGAAAGGGGGAGCCATTTTTTGGTGCAGAAGCAGACTCTTAGCACACTCCCAGCTGCTAACCATGTGGAATCATGCACAGTATTTACAAGCGAGTGGGGTTTGAGGTTGGACTCAGTAATGCAAATACATTCAGCATCACTAAGGCTGGTTGCCCTTGCTGGAATGTAGGCAGTCACCCAGGTTACACATGGAGGTGGTCTGAAAAAGTAGTTTGGACATGTGCTTTTTAAAAAATCTGAAAAGTGGATTCATAATGTGTCAGTCTGTAAAAGTGATTATCACTTGCCAAAAAAAAGAGCAGTAAGTGTGCTTTCAAATTGGCAAAGAAATTTCGTGTTGTGACTAATGTGAAAACATGACTCTGTGTGCACACAGGAATTATAGGCAGAGATTTATTGCGTATTGCTCTGGTGATTTCACAGTTGCATAAGATGGAAAGGGGGAGCCATTTTTTGGTGCAGAAGCAGACTCTTAGCACACTCCCAGCTGCTAACCATGTGGAATCATGCACAGTATTTACAAGCGAGTGGGGTTTGAGGTTGGACTCAGTAATGCAAATACATTCAGCATCACTAAGGCTGGTTGCCCTTGCTGGAATGTAGGCAGTCACCCAGGTTACACATGGAGGTGGTCTGAAAAAGTAGTTTGGACATGTGCTTTTTAAAAAATCTGAAAAGTGGATTCATAATGTGTCAGTCTGTAAAAGTGATTATCACTTGCCAAAAAAAAGAGCAGTAAGTGTGCTTTCAAATTGGCAAAGAAATTTCGTTTTGTGACTAATGTGAAAACATGACTCTGTGTGCAAAGAGGAATTATAGGCAGAGATTTATTGCGTATTGCTCTGGTGATTTCACAGTTGCATAAGATGGAAAGGGGGAGCCATTTTTTGGTGCAGAAGCAGACTCTTAGCACACACCCAGCTGCTAACCATGTGGAATCATGCACAGTATTTACAAGCGAGTGGGGTTTGAGGTTGGACTCAGTAATGCAAATACATTCAGCATCACTAAGGCTGGTTGCCCTTGCTGGAATGTAGGCTGTCACCCAGGTTACACATGGAGGTGGTCTGAAAAAGCAGTTTGGACATGTGCTTTTAAAAAAATCTGAAAAGTGGATTCATAATGTGTCAGTCTGTAAAAGTGATTATCACTTGCCAAAAAAAAGAGCAGTAAGTGTGCTTTCAAATTGGCAAAGAAATTTCGTTTTGTGACTAATGTGAAAACATGACTCTGTGTGCACACAGGAATTATAGGCAGAGATTTATTGCGTATTGCTCTGGTGATTTCACAGTTGCATAAGATGGAAAGGGGGAGCCATTTTTTGGTGCAGAAGCAGACTCTTAGCACACACCCAGCTGCTAACCATGTGGAATCATGCACAGTATTTACAAGCGAGTGGGGTTTGAGGTTGGACTCAGTAATGCAAATACATTCAGCATCACTAAGGCTGGTTGCCCTTGCTGGAGTGTAGTCAGTCACCCAGGTTACACATGGAGGTGGTCTGAAAAAGCCGTTTGGACATGTGTTTTTTTAAGAATCTGAAAAGTGGATTCATAATGTGTCAGTCTGTAAAAGTGATTATCACTTGCCAAAAAAAAGAGCAGTAAGTGTGCTTTCAAATTGGCAAAGAAATTTCGTTTTGTGACTAATGTGAAAACATGACTGTGTGCACACAGGAATTGTTTTTAGATATTTAATTTGTGATGGTGTTATTGTGATTTTCACTTGTAGGAAAGGGGTACATAGTATTAAAATATTTGAAAAGATCATAAAAAATGTAGTAATATATTTAAATTAAAAAAAGAAATTTTTTTTTAGTTTTTTTCAGGTATTGCTGAAGAGCAGTGAACAAAATTTAAGATGCCTACAAAATCCAGAGAAAAGAAAGACCAGAAAAAAAACAAATATTTGAAGACAACTGGAGGACCTAAGTTAGTTGGAGATGCTCATGTTGGGAAAAAGAAAAAATCTTCTGGTAAGCAGACAAAAACATTTTTAAAGAACATATTCAAAAAAAGGAAAAATGTACAAAATGTCTGTACTGGAAAGAATGTTCTCAATAGAAAAGGACAGGAAAAAATTGAGAATTTAGTTAATGCAAATATACCTTCTGCAACTAAAATAATTAACTTAAACAGAAAAACAGCGTTTAAAGAGATACGTAGAAAAATGTTTCAGAGAAGAGTTATGTCCAATTTGATAAAGGATGTGAAGAAATATAAGCAAAAGGCTAAGTTTTATAAGAGAAAAAAAGAAATTGAAGCCATTGCAGCAAAA
Organism: Triturus cristatus; assembly: GCF_964204655.1. Classification (NCBI taxonomy): domain Eukaryota; kingdom Metazoa; phylum Chordata; class Amphibia; order Caudata; family Salamandridae; genus Triturus; species Triturus cristatus. The sequence goes on from NC_140585.1 coordinate 96,840,983, forward strand.
GCATTAGAATTAAAAAGGAAACTATTCATTTTAATTTTGAATAGGATGCGTACATTAGAAAAAAAGGTTAATGTACTGAAATCACAAAGCAAAAGGAAAAGAGTAGTAAATAGAACAAACTTTTGTAAAGTGTTTTTAGGAAAATGGATGCATAGTTCAAGTAGTGAACCTTTTTTTAATGAAGAGAGCTATTTTCAAAGTAATAGTTTGCTGCATGCAGTTGACACCAGAGGTCGTGCTTACGAAGTGAAAAATGGTTGCATAATGGAGAAGGAGATAATGGTTCCAAGAGATGAGGTACAAGTGATGGCGGATGAGGCTATGGGGAGACGTCCTAAAGCCCCAGTGTACACTTGGAATTGTAGTAGTATTTGCAGTGTGCGTCAGGAATCTATTGATACATTTCGTGAGTTTCTAAGAGAATATAGCAAAAAAAGTGTAAAACAGAAGATTAAGGTGCTTCAAAGTTTAGATCCATGCAGAGTGAGAGAGAATACTGGTTTGCACGGTCATTCTCTGGCTTGTCTATCTAGAAAAGTGTGTAATAGTGTTTTCCATCATTTTAGGATGCTGGCTGTTCATCATACTGAAATGAGAAAGTTTGTGAGACGGTTGTATTTTGCTAAAAGTCCAGCAATAAAGTTAGATGAATTGAATAGGGCTCTGTTCCGTGGAACGGTATCAGATGTAGAGAAGGTTGTTGATGAAATTCAGTTTTGTTACTTTGGTCCTGAACAAAACAGTGCAGAGAAGGACACAGTAAATGAGGAAGAAGTGGAAGAAAATGTAGAACCCTCTGTAAGTAAGACATTTAATGATCACATAACAAAATTTGCAATAATCTCTAATGAAAGACCAAATATTATTTGTATTTGTTGCCGCAGAACTCATTATAGAAAACAAACCAGGTATGTTGATCTCTACAGAAAGAGTGAAAATGAAGATTATTATAAGTGGAAGGATTTTGCCACCTATATATTTCTTGAAAATTGTTTTGAATTGGGTGAAGTTCAGCGTATTTGTAAATACTGTTACAACAAGTTAGAGGAAAATAGAATGCCGACCAGAGCTGTACATAATAATTTAAAATTGGATGCTATTCCTGCTGAACTTTCTGAATTAAATACATATGAGTCTATACTCATTCAATGTGTTCATCCGTTCCAGACCATAGTACGTATGGAGCCCAAAACTGGTAAATTACCTCCTTCAGATTTACTGAAGGGTTTAAAAGGTAGAGTGGTGTATTTGCCCTTGGATTTGAAAAAAAATATGGAAACTATTGATGCGGATACTTTGGAAACTGAACCATTAATTATTCTGGTTAATGGTGTACCTACAAAGAATAAGAAGATTTGGCAGGAGCTGGTAGATGTACGGAAAGTACAAAGAGCAAATTTGTATTTGAAAAGGAATAACAAATGGTATGAATCAATTTACATAGAAGAAGAAGAAGAAGAAGATTTTCAAGAAGACACAGAAACACAAACTGGACTAATTGAAAAAGTGGACAAGTCAAAGGAAGAAGAAATATATGAACATTTTAGCATTCATCCTCTTCATTCAAAAGAAGTTATGGGAGACAATATTGATCTGTTTCAGATGCAGAAAGCAAAAGGAACTCCCGTGAGTGTATGGGAGGAGAGCTTGGAAGCTCGATGTTTTCCCCAGCTGTTTCCTACAGGAAAAGGAGGACGATACGATGAACGTCCAGAACAGATTCCAGCTTCTGAGTATCGGACTACAAGACTATATGCAGAAGATCCCAGATTTCGACAAAGTATTCCTTATTTGTTCCATCTTTTATTTGAAAGCGACTTGTCTGCACTGTCTTATGCAGTAAATCACATTTTAAAAAGTGGAGTACATTTACAAAATGTGTCTGCTAAGGATTTTATGAACAAAGTGCAGCACCGAGATGATCATTTGGAAACACAACTGATCAATCTGATGGCTTGTCAGCGTGGGACAAATGAATATTGGTACCGACGCCATGGTGAACTAAAATGCATGTTACGGAATTTAGGAACACCAACATGGTTCCTTACCCTAAGCTGTGCCGAGTACGCTTGGGATGATTTACTGGATTTTCTACGAGAGGCCAATTCAAACATTAAAAACATCGAATACAAGACAGCAGGAGAACTGTGCTCATTGGATCCGGTTAATGTTTGCAGATATTTCAATCATAGATTTGAGGCTATGATGTCCTTCATCTGCAATAAAAAAAATCCACCCCTTGGAGAAGTAGTGGATTTCTTTTGGAGAAAAGAGTACCAGGCAAGAGGTGCTCCTCATATTCATATGCTGTTGTGAATCAAGGATGCCCCAAAGTTTGGAACAGATGCTGATGAAGCAGTGTTATCTTACATTGAAGAATATGCAACATGTGCTATACCAAAAAGCACAGAAGAGAAAAAGTTAAAGGAGCAAGTTTTACGTTTCCAAAGTCATCGGTGTGGAAAATACTGTCGACGGAAATACAAGAGCAAAGATAAATACTACACTAAATGTCGATTTGGTTTTCCGAGTCCTGTTCTTTCAAAAGGAAGAGTCAACAATTTTATGTCATCTGTGAGACATACTATCACAAGAAAATCACCTAAGAATACCTACAACCTTAAAAGAAAAGAAGAATCAAAAAATATAAATGACTACAACCCAGTCATTTTATCCATGTGGAATGCTAACATGGATATACAGTATGTAGCTGACAATTCCATTGCTGTTGCTCGATATGTAACGTCTTACATTACGAAATCAGAAAAAACAGAATTGAAGGAAATGTGGGAAGAGATTTCTCACGAGAAGACTGTCAGTAAGAAGCTGTACAGTTTCAGTTTAAAGATGTTATCGCATCGAGAAATTGGATCCTACGAATGTTCAGATAGGTTATCTTCTGCAAGTCTCTACTCGAAATCAAGAAGAATAATTTGGGCAAGTTTAGGCCTTGCAGCAATGAGAAATCGGGTACTGAAATCTGTTGGAGAAATTGAATATTTGGCCGAGAATGACCCAGAAAGTACAGATATTTTGAAATCAAACATGTTGGACACATATTATCCCAAGAGAAGTCATCATCTGGAGAACATGTGTCTCTATGAAGTGCTGAAGAACTACATTTATTCACGGAAAGCCGCAGAAGACATCAACAATGGAAAATATAAAGTCATTGGTGAGGAAGGATGTTTGGTGAAGCAAACAAAAGGAAGTTTGATAAATCACAGGAAGCTGAGTTGTGACACTACTGACAAAAAGGAATTTTACTACTTGGCTCTTTTACAGCTGTTTAAACCATGGCGTACAGAGGATGAACTACTGGGAGAATTTCAAAGCTATGAAGATTCCTTTAATGCTTGCAAAGACAGCATACAATGTAGTACATTCACAACTTATCTGCAAATGTTAAATGAAGAAATTGAACAGGAAACTACAATTGCAGCAGAAGTAGCTAGAGACAGTTCTCAAGACAGCCAAAGTTCAGGAACACTCAGTCAAGATCCCCTAGGACAACCAATCGTAGAAAATGAAGCATCAATAGCCATGAATGAAGTGGAAACGGCTATGAATCAAGCTCAAGAAGAACTTATAGACTTACAAAATTTGGAAAGACAACTGAATGAAGAGCAGCAACAAATTTATGAAGAGATCAGAAGCAAAATTGATCACGGATTTCTACATGAAAAAAAAGTGTGCTCATGCACATCATTTCATCCAATCAGGATGTATTTAAGCGGACAAGCTGGAACTGGAAAAAGTTTCCTTATAAAAGTCATCAGAAGCTACCTACAGCAAAAAACGGATTCTACTTTGTCTTGTGTGGTTACTGCTCCAACTGGGTTAGCAGCATATAACATAAAAGGAATCACCTTACATCGTTTGCTAATGTTACCAGTGGAGCATGAGAACAAAATACAATACAACAAGCTAACTGGAGAAGCATGCTTGGAAGTTTCAAGAGTATTGAAGAAGATGCAAGTTCTCATTATTGATGAGGTGAGCATGGTATCAAACTTAATGCTTGCCTTTGTGCATTTAAGAATGCAGCAAATTCTAAGGACAGACTATGACGTGTTATTTGGTGGAAAACATGTCATAGTTTTTGGGGATCTTCTACAGCTTACTCCAGTTAAAGGACAACCAGTGTTTAATACTGTGACACATGAAGACACAAAGAAGTCATTGGGAAGCATCGGTAATGCAAATATTTGGTCCTTCTTTGAGTACAAAGAACTTACTACTAATATGAGGCAAGCAAACGATGAAGAATATGGAAGTATTCTGAAAGATATCAGGATTGGACTACTTACAGAAGTTGGCAAAAAAGCATTACAAAGTCGGCTGCTACATAATTTATTTCCAAAGGAAGAAATAGTTGCAGAGAAGATATACAAGAACATTGCAGAAAAGAAAAGTGTCATCTGCTTAATGCCAACTCTACGTGAATGCTCAATATTCAATGAGGAGCTTTAAAAATTGGAAAAGGAAGATATCAGGAAATTGGAAGCAGTGGACAAAATTGAGGATGGAAGAATTACTATCAGATTAACAGGCACACTGAAAAATAAATTGGATTCACTAGAGAAGAACATTTCCAAAACAGCTGGTTTAGAAAAAAATCTATATGTTTGCATGAACTGTAGAGTATTTTTAAGGAGAAATTTGGATGTGGAAAAAGGTTTAGTTAATGGAGCTATGGGAAGAGTTGTGGGTTTTATTAATTATCAGAAAAAAGATGGAATTGAATGTTTAAAAATAAAATTTGATCAGATAGAAGAAGTTAAAGACATTTGTCGTTGTTCAGTTCGTTTCATGCTTGTGAAAGACTTATATGTACGTAGGAAGCAGTTTCCGTTTTCAATAGCATATGCTGTAACTATTCACAAGTCTCAAGGATTGACTGTAGATTGTGCATTTGTGAACATTGGTTCAACTGTGTTCAAAGAAAGTATGGCATATGTTGCTTTGTCACGAGTGAAAACATTATCAGGTTTATTCATGATAGACTTTGATGACTCAAAAGTTAGTGCTGATACAAATTGTGTGAAGGAGTATAATAGATTAAGAAGAAGCTATGCTCCTCATTTAGGTCAGTATCCTGTGTTGGAGAAACGTGTAGTTTCTCGTAAAAGGAGAAATGAGAATATCTGTAATGAAGATGTAGAGAGGAGGAAAAAAAAGAGGAGTGATGTAATTGCAAGCAAAAAGAAAAAGGAAAATGAAGAACAGGTTGTAGGATGTCATTTTGAAAATAGCTCTGGTGTCAACTGCTACGCTAATGTAGTGCTGAATGTTGCATTTTATATGGAAAGTTTGCAAGAGCAGATAATAGTAAATCAGGGAAGAAGATTCTGTTCTGAGTTGAGTCTCCTTTATCAAAAGCTGAGTAATGATACAACTCAAATAGAAAGTGCTACTGAAATTAGAAAACTTTTAGATGTATGTTCAGGACGAACACAATTTTCTCAAAATGTACAGCAAGACGCACAGGAATTCTTGATCTATTTTCTTCAGGTACTGGAAGAAGAAGGGGTTCCCATTGAAAATTTATTTGGTCTCTCTTATAAATGGGAACATAGTTGTGAAAACTGTTATAATATATGTGGCTCTAATGTTGATAATGAAAGGTTTATTTATTTAACATTGCCAGAGAGTAAAACAGTCACTTTTGCTAAATTAGTTAAAGATGCTAATCATAGCATGGAATGCAGTGAGTGTCAATCTGACATGTTTTCAACGTTAATTTTAAAGGAATATGGACAGTATGTAATTTTAATGATGCAACGATGTAGAGCTGATGGTTCAAAATTAGATACTTTAATAAAGAAGTTTACAGGACAGCAATTATCAATTTCAGGAAAAACTTTTGTAACAGTTGCAATAATTTTCCATGAAGGACCTACTGTAACTTCTGGACATTACACAGTTTATCTTAAATGTGAAAAAGGCTGGACACTGTGTAATGATTCTCAATTGATTTTCAAGCAACGTTTGCCTTTTGATTTAGCAAATTCCTATCTAATCTTCCTGAAACCTAAATTTTAGAGAGACTTGGCAAGATCTGTACAAAACAATTTTTCCATTTCATTGGATTACCATTGGAATTTTCCCAAAGAAATGATTTTTCAAATTATCATTTGGCCTAATGGAAAGATAACCAATTGTAATGTGGACTTTTTAAATTTTTAAGGAAACTTTGGAAAACCAAAAATTTAGAAAAAATCGGTAACATCTGCACAATTAAAATTTTGGAATGTTATTGGATTGCCATTGGAAATTTATTCTAAAAAGATTTTTAAAATACTATTTGGCCATGAGGAAAAGTAACCAATTGTATTGTGGACTTATTTAATTATTAATTAATCTTTCGGAAACCAAAATGTTACAGAGAATCGGTGAGATCTGAACAATTTAAACTTTAGAATTTTATTGGATTAAGATTGGAAAGTTAATCAAAAAAGAATTTTAAAATTACTATTTCGCCTAAAGGAAATGGAACCAGATGTATTGTGGAGTTATTTGAGATATATTTTTGTGATTATACTTCTGTCAGACGGTATTGTTAAGTTTAAGTAAAAAGCGAATCTGGGCTTTTTTTAAACAATCTTTGAGATTGTTAATTTTTTTTTTGCCCGCTGTTAAATGATGAATGCAATTGCTTTCACAATTTAAAGTGAAATGCAATATATTCTGAAAACAGCAAAATAAAGGCAAAATTTTTTTTAGGAAAAATAAGTAAATATGTGTACTGTGTTATATATTGATTTATTTAATATTAATACTTTTTTCTTTTTTTTCAGATTGTGAAAGAAAATTTTCAAGAAAAAAACAACCATTTTTTTCAAGTAAATAAAATTACATTATAATTATAAATTAAATTGTTGGGTGGGACAGGTAAGTGAGACATTTGAAAGTCTCTTTCTTCCACTTTATCTCAAAAAGATTTTTAAAAATTAGTTATTAATTTCTCAAGGATCTTGAGATGTGGTAATTGATTTTTAGTTTAAAAAAAAAAAAAAAATAATAATACGCTTACCGTGCGCGTACGGTAAAGAAAAAGAAAAAAAAGTTTAAAGGAAAAAATAAAAAAAAGATGAGAGGTAAGGTTGGCTCTTATAAGAGCCGTTAGGTTCATACAGGGATGGAGGAAAGAAAGAATGGGAGTATTATGAGCGTCTACAAACATGCTGGTCTATCTTACTGTTAATAAGGGGAACACTGACCTCCCCAAAAACAATAAGACCACCACATTTTGTACACCTCATTTCAACACTCCCAAATCGAGGGTTGATGTCCAAAGGAAAAGAAGAAGGTGATGCTCCAACAACAGAGGAAGGGCTCAGCTGAGCTGCCGATGATGTACTCGGCTGAGCATCTGAGGCTGGGCTCTGGTGACTTACTGAAGAGTTTTCTCCAGTATGTCGAGCAAAGGTCCTTGGGTGTCTGTCCTGGAGGTGTCTCTTCATAGAGTGATTTCCAAAGGAATATTTCCTCCTTGGATTTCCTCTTGATAAAACACGACCACAAAGTATGCAAGTGACCAATTGAGCATTCACCTTTTTCTCCCCCTCTGGAAAAGTAAAATACTCCCATACAAAAGAAGTCTTTTGTTTCCTCCTTCTCTGGATCATGGTGGTGCTGCTGGCCTCACTCTCAGAAGAGGTCTGCTGTTCTGCCATTGTATCCCAATGTCAATCCAGCTCCTGCTCCTAGAGAATCACAAGCAGAAATGAGGGGAATGGGTGTGGTGTGGGAAGAATCTGGAACTGAAAGTAGTTTCAACCAATGAAAAGTGTTCTTTCAAGCAGTAATGAGGGGAATGGGTGTGGTGTGGGAAGTTTCTGGAACTGAAAGTAATTTCAACCAATAAAAAGTTTTCTTTGTAAGTCACATGACCTGCCGTGCGCGCACGTGACGCTTACGGTGCGCTTACGCAGCGCGTATGTCACTTTCGCGCATGCGCATTACACGCCCCTGCGTAACCGCGACGTTGCTTCCGGGTATACGCGTACGGCACGCACGTATCACGTATCGCGCATGCGCATTACACGCCCCTGCGTAACCGCGACGTTGCTTCCGGGTATACGCATACGGCACGCACGTATCACGTAGGCGCGCTGTACTAATGACGTCCAGAGCGCGTAGCGTCAGCTTACCGTACGCGTATCCTACGAAGCGCGTAGCGTCAGCTTACCGTACGCGCACGGAAAAAAATGCATAAAAAAAAAAAAACCCTTTCCATAATGGAGGATATAGTACATATATTATTATATAAAAAGGCTTACAAAAAATGACATCAAAAAAAATTTGCATTTAAAAAACAATACAAATACACTGAAAAAACCATGAGAAACACACACATTTTAGTTAGAAATTACCATTTTAATAATCTTGCAAAGACACTGGAAAAACCATAGGTTTCAAACATATTATAGTTAGGAATTAGCATTTAAAAAACCTTGCAAATTCACTGAAAAAACCATAGGTTTCACACACGTTATAGTTAGGAATTAGCATTTAAAAAACCATAGAAATTCAATGAAAAAACCAAAGGTTTCACACACATTATAGTTACCTGGACATTTCACTCGTAAAAAACCAATGAAATTTCCCCGTTATAGTTAGTTCAGCTAACTATAACTTGCGCGCCCGCAATGCACTACTGATGACGTCACATATTACATCACTCATGACATGGTCACTGACATCACTCATGACATCACTGATGACATCTCAAATGACATCACTGATGACATCACTGATGACATCATCCAGTGAATGTCTGTTTTTCAGAAAATTAAATATGTTTTATATATGTATATCTCAAGGTCAATGGAAGAATAAATGGGTATATAAGTGTCTAAATGGATGCTTTTTTTAAAAAAAAAATTTGTGTAACTGACTGATTAAGTGTATCATAGTGAATACATGGCTTACTGAGTAATGTTTAAAAAAGAAAATATCTGTATTAGTCTCTCACTTTGTGGCTGCATGGGTTGGTGAGTAGCTTCATGGGTGTCTATATAGGTTATTAGTTGTTTTTTTAAGTATCAGTCTGAGTGTCTGTATGGTTCGGTGGGGGTATTATGTAGTGCATAGGTGTATGAATGAGTGACTCACTGTTTGTATGTGTTGAAGACAGCATGTGTGCAGGACTGTATGGGTGGATGAGTGTGTGTATGGGTGTATTAGTGAGTGAATGACTGTCTCAATAGTGTCTTTATGAGTAACTACATATCTATTTAACTAGTAAATGTGACTATTGGTGTATATAAGTAAGTATATGTAAGAGTGAGAGATTGAAAGAGTTCCTGTATGAATAAGTACGTGTTTCTATAAGTGATTGTTTAAAAGAATAAGTATGTGTAAGTTTCCGTAGAAGTAAGTGGTGGTGTGTTTATAACTGTATATGCAAGTAAATGTATGTTTGATTCTTTATTTGCATGAGTGACTATGTGTGTGAGTAACTCTATGGATGAGTGGCGTTGTGTAACAACATGTATAGGTGTATGAATACATATAATGAGTGAGTACATTTATGAGTGACTGTAGAGGACTGTTGGTGAATGAGTGGATGTGTATGTGAATCTTAGAATTACTGAAGAGGTTGTTGTAATTGGCATTGGTATGTCCATTTTTTTGTAAATTTCAGTCTCCATTTTTGGATGTGTGTATCAAAGGTTATATTAGGGTAAGAGGAGGTCTGCCACTCTATCACAAGGATGATGTCATCAGTGATGTCATCAGTGATGTCATTTGAGATGTCATCAGTGATGTCATGAGTGATGTCAGTGACCAAAAACCTATGGTTTTTTCAGTGAATATATATATATATATATATCTATATCTATATATGAATAGTTTAAAAAATGACAACAAACATATATATGTATTAATATATACATATTTATTTACATTTATTTAATTAAATAGTATTGTTAAGTTAATATTTTTAATTGATATTATAATTTAAAACTTTTTAAATGTAATTATATAAACAATAAATATATATACATATATCCAATACAATTTTACATAAACATAAATAATGAAAAGAAAAAGGTACTGGAAATCAATAAGATAGATTCCCTCTACAATTTATACAAGAGTGGACAAAGGGGGTGATTACGACCGACATGGAAATGGGACTGACGGATGGCAGAACACCCTCTATGGGAGCTCGTGTTAGGCAATGGTAACACATGCTACCATAGAGGAATGAGACTCTGTGTTCATCACTGTACTGTGTGGCAGGCATCTCAGGGTACCTGCCACACGGTGCAGGGATAAACAGGGGGCACTGGGGCACCATAGATGCCCCCTCGGCCCCCAACCAGAGACCTCAGAGGCAAGGGGTCCTGCTAGGGGCCCACATACTTGCTCTCCGATTTCCATGTCAGAAGCCCAAAAAGGCTCTGCCCAACGATGGGAGTCTTTCCGGGCCGAAACATAATATGGCCCAAAGGGTCATACTCAGGAGGTGTAAAATTTACAAGTCCAACTTCCCTCAATACAACATTGGAGAAAGTGTTGAATTGCAGGGAGGTAAAAATAAACTATGCCCACTCCACTCAGTTCAACAGTAGGGAAAATATTATATTGTGGCGGGATTCATTTTACTATTCCCAATCGAGTCAGTTCACAGTAGGGAAAGTGTTGGATTGCAGAGGGGCAAAATGTACTATGCCCCCAAAAGTCAGTGTAACAGTAGGCAAAGTGTTGCATTGCAAAGGAGTAAAATGTACTATTCCCACAAAATATATTTAATATTAAAAATGTAAAATTAGTTTACTTCCCGCCCCATACCCATACAAAACCCACAACCCTCATCTAAATTTTAAAGAAAAGCTTTACTTGTACCATTAACATAATTTTGTAACAAATGTTATTCATGAAAAACTAAATATAATTTCATTCAAATTAATTACATTTCCTCCCTTTCCGCTTATGAACCCCACAACTCCAACCAAAAAGTAATTTAAAAAACAATTAATACCGCAATTCAAATAAATAATTTGCAATGATATAATTAATAGTATTTAACAAGTAATTATTAATTAAATTATTTTACTCCCACAACCCAAACCTAAGAAACATTTAATTAAACAATTATTATTAATTAACAATTAATTATTAAAAAATGCATTACTTCCTACCCTGGACTGGAGGAATATCTTTCTGAGCAGAACAATAACAATAAAAAAATAACTTCCTTCCATATACTTTATTTCGGCCACAAGGGCCATAAAAGTAACATACATTTTTACAAACCAAGTTAAAACAAAAAAGAAAACATCAAGATCAAGTCACAGAAGTACATTAAATAATATAAAAAGATTACCAAGATTTGTGGAATTATACTTGAACTTAATGATTAATAATTAGTGCAGAATTTCCTACGTTTCATCCACATAACATTTAAAAAACGTGAAACTGCAAAGACAATTGGGGGATAACTAAATTCATTAAATCTTGCTTGTGCTGTGCAGAGCCTGTAGGAAGAGGGGTGTAGCGGAGAAAGTACTGACAGCCTCATTTATACTTTGATTTTTGTGTGCAAAACATGTAAAGAATGTGAGGGGAAAATTCAGTGTTTGAATTGTAATTTTTATTGGTATTCATACCTTGTCTGTTATTGGCAAAAAGTCTGGTCTTTTTTTTACTTACAAATATGGCAAAAATAAGGAAAACATCTAACCTTATCAAAGCAGTTTCAATGAATTATCCTCTTCCTATTTACTTATGGAATTTCAAGTGGGCGATGGAGAGCATTTGGAAATAGCCTACTTTTAGATGGTAGTTTCTAAGAGAAAATGCGATTAACTGGTCATATGGGATTTCTCCTGTGAAAGAGGTCTGCAGCTAACAATGAGGCATATTCTCAAGAACGTGTGATAACCGTCGCAAAATTAGCTTAACAAACTTTTCATATCACAGTCTATCGCGGGAAAACAACGTTGTGTTAACGTAGTATTCTCAACCCTGTGGTACTATGCGATAGTTCCACGATAACAGGTTAAATGACCGCATTAAAATCAACGCGACGCCGCAAAAATGCAAAATATGAACGCGAAAAAAGTTGGGATGAGGCCAATCGTGATACAAAAATCAGCGAAGACCAGCCACAGGCCTGCAATTCCCACATATCATGTAGGAAAATGCACTATAAAAGTAGAAAAAAAACATAGAAACAAAAGCCAAGAAACAGCGAAGCACTATGGAGGTAGCCGGAGCAAGTACAGAGGACAACCAGAACCCCACAAGCCCACCCGGAGGGCCAGTCTGGGACCTCGGGGTCAGGGAAGTACAAGAAGAGTAGGAAGTAGAGGTTCAGTCCGCAGGAACACAGGATCCTGATAACGGAGGTGGTGGAACACCATCAACTACTGTTCATCACCTCCACTGTGTCACTGGAAACTAGAAACGGGATATGGCAGACCATCGTGGACAAGGTGAATGCAGTCGGAGTGCTGAAGAGGTCAATGGAAGAGATCAAGAGGCACTGGAATGATGTGAAGCGCAAAACCAAGCAGAAACTGGCAAACAACTGGAAGGCTGCAATGCAGACTGGAGGTGGGAGTCCAGTGCCACAGTAGGAGCTGGACGAGATGGAGGAAACGGTGTCCACAGTCATCAGTGGGGAGACAGTGGCAGGTGTTGGGGGCCCAGACACTGCTCAACATGGCAGAACACAACATCAACAGAGTGAGTAACAACCAGGGACTGGGGGGACGGAGGGAGATGGGCAATATGGCACACATTCGCAATTAAGCATAGCACATCTGTGGACAAACCATGCCCCAGACCCCCAACTCCCACCAAGAGAATAATGCACCCAAGTATGCAAGGTCTCAGCACTGTATAAGCACAGAAGACAGAGGCACACCACATGTAAGGGATAAGGGGCAGCTAAATCAGAGCTGCAGGGGCGACTCCCTCAAAATGCGGCACACACACATTACATTCAGAGCACATCAACACTGACAACGATGTGGTTCAAACGTTAACACGTCCAAAACAAAACAGAGGACACAACTTGTGCCACATGTGCGTAGAAAGTGGCCAATCACATTTGGCATTGCAGGGAAATGTGAGTTGACAATGTACAAGTACAAACACACATCCGTGATGTTGTCAGAATGACCACTGTTCAGCATCAAATAGGCAGCTCCCCCCAAACAGTCAAAATATACACTGTCATGCAGCCTGAATGTAAACATGTACAATGCATCAACATACATGTGAACACAATGTTAAACCGCATCTCCCCTTCACATTGCAGGGGAACATCCAACACCTACTGTAGAGCAGTCTGAACCTCTCTTCACTGATTACGAAGAGGACCACCACACCTTCGATTCCGATGCCATCCAACAGCTCGCGGAGAGCCTCCGCAGCCCACCTCCAGGAGAAGGGCAGCTCTGCTGCTATGAGGAGAAACCACCCCCTGCACAGAACACACAGCAGGCAGCACACACCACCACGGCTGCCTCCCAGGACCCCCACGACGAACATATGGCCTTCCAATGCCAGGTGTTGGGGTGCCAGGAGAAGCTGGCTGGACAGGTGTAGGTGGGGTTCGACCGCATAGCAGCCAAACTAGACGCAATACGTGGGTGTCTAAGCCCCATCAGGGACCATTCACAGTCCCTAACGGACACACACAGTCCGCTCCATGCTCTCAAATGAACCATGGCTGACATTGCTAGAGTCCTGACTCTGTGGCAAGAATTACTGTCTAGTCAGAGTGCCTCCAGCGAACTTGCCCAGGAGTTCAGACACATGCGAAGGATCTTGGAGAACATGGAGTGGATGAAGGCGGAAAGAGCGGCTGCCACGGCTGCACACCAGCAAGAGGTAGCAGGGTCCCTCAATGCCCTAAAGACCCTCCTCATGGCATTGCTGCCACAAGGCTTGGCGCTGATGCATGCTGCTGCTGCCACCCCATACACATCTCCAGCCCCTTACGTGTCAGTGCTGAACAGTGCAGCAGACATTCCACCTCCAGCCCCTGATGTGTCACTGCCATACAGTGCTGGAGACAGAACACCACCACCCCCATGTGAGGCCCATGCAACAGCAGCAGACAAAGATGCGGATGGATCTGCCTCCGTGGTCAGAGGTCACAGTAGCATTTATCACCGCCATGTGGCCTGTTTCTGCTTGGTTCTGTCCTCTGCATCATCACCTTCCACTGTCCCCCGATGCACTCTGCAACACTCACCTTGGACCTCGACATGGACTGCCATATTCTGTACGGTCACCAATGACACAGCTATCAGACTGCGGACTGAACTCCTCCTCTTCAGATGTACTTCTCATTCCCGGAAAGACTCTGGCTGGCCCTCCACGGGCCAACAATGTGAAGTGGGGTTTGCATGGCCCTGTACTGCTCCAGCTGCAACACTCCACTGAATGTGCAATAAATATGCATATACACACAGATATGTCATGTCTGTGATCTTTCAAGTGTGGAAGTATGGATGAATGCAGGCTCAGTGATTCCCCCTTACGTCCATGTTGCTCATGTTGTGGGACTTGGGTCACAGGTTGACACATTGCCGATTGTAGTCCGGGTGGCATAGACACTACTACGGAGACACACACATTAGTTACTTCCTTGTCCAGCCCTGGACGGAACCACGCCCAGAGCCCCGGGTCATTGTTCACACCCTTACGCTGGACTGGCATGCGCCACTCCGCTTACGCTCACAGGGGGGACGACAACGCTTCATGTCCCAGGTCTCCCCTGTAGGGCTCTGCTGATCACAGGTCTAGTTGTCAGCATGCCATGGCCACTCCCTCACGGCTGGTTTACACCCACACCACACTCACCCAGCACACGCGTCACAGGACATGTGACCCAGCCTAACAAGAGGGTCTGGCATACGTGCTGGATGCCATTTCCACTCTCTAACTGGGTGTCCCCGTGTGGTTATCAGTAGTGCATGAGGGCCTAGGGCAGTGCCACCTCACATTGCCCAGTGCCAGGGGTGACATGATGGCGTCTGCACCACCAGACTCAATCATAAAGGGTCCAAGGCTAGCGGTGTAAAGACTTGGTGGCACAGGATAACACTGCGGCAGGCACAGGCACACCACCACGGAACGGTGACTTTCGGTGCACTGAGATAGGGACACTTTGAGTGCCGAGCGGGTGTGCAGCCTGCGATGATACGCCGTCCTGACCGTCCAAACTGGTTAGCATTTGTGTGAGCCCTGCTGGACTGCAGTGTAGGCCTGAGCCAGCGGGCAGTGCAGACCTTCCACCACATGGCGTTGCCTCGCGTTACACAGAGTTAGTGGCACCTCAAGGGCTGAACGGGTGTGCAGCCTGCGATGATGCTGTGTGCACTGATATGGTCTCTGCCATAGCGAAATCAAGACCCAGAATCAAATGTGTGACCTGGTGGCCAGCGGTGTGGGGCTGCATGATGTGGATGGTATCAAGGTTGCGGGCCCCGGGCTTGGAGATCCCACCGGCACGTGGTGGGCCCTCTAGGAGACATGCCGGTGGCGGAATGTGAGCAGTGAGGCCTGGTTGTGCAGGGGCGGACAATCACCGCTAGGCGGCGGGAAGGGCTGGGGTGCAGCAGCCTGTGTACGCAGGGGTGGGCAATCGGTGATGACGTGTGCAACTGTATGGACTCTGCCATTCATGTCTCTGGAAACTGTTTCAGATAAGGGACCTCGGTGACTGCAGTGTATACCGGCACGTGGTTGGAGACACACCGGTGGCAGCTGTTGAGGAGTGAGGCCTGGGTCCGCAGTGTCTGCACTCCCTCTCTCTCTCCCTCTCTCCCTCTCTCACTCTCTCCCTCTCTTCCTCTCTCTCTCTCCCTCTCTACCTCTCTTTCTCTTTCCCTCTCTCCTTCTATGTCTCTCTCTCTCTCTCCCTCTCTTTCTCTCCTTATCTCTATGTCTATCTCTCTTTCACCCTCTCTTTCTCTGTACTTTGGTGAGTGCATGACACACCTTCTTATCGGGATTTCTGTCTTGCAGGCTGTGACTTACAGAATGTCCTGAGAAGACCTGCCATGACTCTTCAGAATTGTTGTTTTTTGTCTTCTCTTTAATAAACATTTTATTGCGTTATTATGAGATGAATATATGTTTCCCTTTTTCTGACCACATGTTAGGCGAATTATTTGGTTCATGATTTCGTGGAGTTGATGTGCAATATCTTTGTCCAAAGGGGGGGTGCCCAGGGTTGGGCCCTGGGTGGGGGTCTTGGGGGTGGTGTTGGTGGGTGTTGTTGCCCTATTGGGGCTCTGGGCTGCATGATCAGTTGCTCCAGGGCATCTGTTGTTCTTCATGTGTTGCTATGGGCTGTGCTCCCTTGTTTGGGGACGGTTGTTGTCCGACTTTACACCAGGTAAGTTCAGGAGTTAAAATCCTGCTGCTAACGTGCCTTATCGCATGTTTATGTTCTCATCGCCGATCTGGCTGGTCGTTGAGAATGTTGTGGAGTGGTGTTGTCATGGCTTTTTGCATGGGAACGCCTACTCTGTATCTCATTAGTTGCCGGGGTCATCTGTGGCAATGTTTTTTTGCGAGTGCTATCGCAGGTGAACTGGTGATTGTGAATGGGGCGATACATTTATTGCGACTTTAGCTGCAATAGCAGGAGCTGATGTTAAGGTCCCTAACCTACGCCTACGTAGAAAAGGGACCTTTTACCGACATTTGTCCTACTTTGCTCTGCATAACGGTTCTAGCAATGACCTTTTACCCACTTATGTCCTGAATAAATGTCAATTGGTTTTCTTGAAACTAGTCTCATTTATTATGCATGAGGATTCTTAACATCATATATTAATCCTCTGCACATGACGTACATAACAAGATTAACATACTCTCTACAAAAGTCATCACTATCTTCATCTTCAAGCAAGGGCTACTTTGCATAGTTATTGGTATAAAAAAAACACACAACTTCACAGGGTAACAGAGGAGACGCTTCTACGCTGACACTGACACAGAGGTTCCTGCATGCAGAGGCTTCAAAATGCAGCAGTCTGACATCTCTTTTTGGGTGTCCAATTTGTGACCAAAACAGGGTCCTTCATTCTCTTCCATCAGGTAATGGGGGTGGCTCTCTCCTAAGGGATTCTTGGCTTCACACCCACACACATGCTAGGTACATTGAGGTACACTTAGGTATGGTACGCACAGTAGAAGTACAATAAGGTTACTGTTTTTATATATGCCTACATATATTCATTGCTTAGCACCATGGTAGAAAGGTATCTACTATTTACTCTATTGGTGCTTGTAATCTTTTACATTTGGTTCTGTCTATTGACTGTCACAGCAAACATACTAGAATGACGCTGGTTCAAAAAATGTTTATTGAAAAATCTCCAAACGTTTATTCTGTGTATCTATCTGAGACAAAGTGAGCACGAGTGACTGAGTGAAAAGTACTATACTGCTTCCACAATACCCGAAGGGTTGTCCTTTTTAGTTGTTGCCAGAAAGTATTTGCATCTAGGGTAGGTAGAGTTTGGGAGCTTATGGTGGCACTGTGAGCTAGCTGGTCTATGGGCTAACATATCCTATTGGGGTGTTCGGAATCAGTCTAGACACCAATTCCTTAGTTTATGTTGTCCAACAAACGTGAAGATCCTATGTATTTTTAGGAACTACACAACACTGAAATTTTCTCGTATGAATGACAGACAAGGGGTGTTGTTTCAAAGATTAATATATAGAGTAAATAGGCAGGTGACATAGAACATGCCATAAGTGAATTTAGCAGCAAAGCATGCAAATCAAAGGTGCACAGATCTCAGTAGTGTTCTAATTAAAATCTGGCATAGATTTGCCTTCTAGTAGGTGGTGAATAGGGTCTCTCTAACACAGAAATCCACATGTCCTTTTAGAGGGCTTCAGACCAAGACATTTATGCATTCTGCATGAGTACATGGTTCTCGGGATATGCACCAATAGGAAAATAGCAAAAAGAAACATTTTGCTATAGAATATATTAGAAGATTCTCTCTTAGCAGAAATAGACTGGATTCTAGTCATTTTCAAAGTTTACTTGAGCAGTTCAATTGATACGTTGCATAGTGACGGCCTGGAACAAATGAAATGCCCTTGGTCAGGTAGAGTGAGAGACAGTCTTTGGGTACACTCTCTGTTTAGTAGTGTCAATCCTAATAATGCTTTATTTAGCACAAGAAGAACAGCAGCAATCATCAAGTGATGTACTGTGACATTGAAGAAAGATAGACGACAGTGTAAACACAATTTAGGGTAGCGTAAACTCAGTTTGTGATGAGTTTAAAATGAGGGGAGAAATATGATCGATACCTGTAGGAGGATGGACTACTAGTAGGGGTAGGTGTGCACCTTCCACTAGCAATAAGGCCACCCACTCAATATAAGGCCCAGAGAAGATCTCCATACATTAGCTCCTGGCTCAACCCCTGGTAGCAGGCTGTCATCAAGAAGGCTTACCACAGTAGACAATACGGTAAAGCATTTGAAGACACCAATACGTTAAATAAGTAAGACACAGCACACATCCTATCTATACTCCTGCTCACCTCCTTGGAAAAGAAAACCTGGAGAGCACTCCTGCGGCCTATGTGGATATGAAAGTGTGGATCTTGTTCACATAATCTGCATCTGCCCAAGCCTACTGGACGTCAGGCGAGCACTGCTCCGCCCTATCCTCAAACAAAAAGACACCAGGTCCTTTAGGCAGGCAGTGAAGCTCTGCTTTAATCCAACCACTACCCAACTAAACTGCCACTTTACAAGGTTTCTAAGCTCAGCAGATAGGAGACTGGCTCAAACCTTGTCTTACAACAAAGTTACAAGTGCGTAAAATAACAACCGGCCCAAGAGGATATTGAACTCACCAAACAGGAGCAAGCCAGGCCGCTAAAATAACTTCTCATCGTAGAGTATGACATCATTCTTCGCAAAACACACACAGAGCCACCACTCAAGAAACCTGGAGGTAGACAAAACAAGAAAACCAATAAGGACCCATAAACCAAAGCAAAAAAATAAATAAATAAATAAAAGGAACTTTTTGCACACAAAAATTTGCACAAAGATCATTAAGCAGTCCATTCTTTTTAAAGATGATTTTATTCTCTTTCAACTTGTTTTGAGTTATGTAAATGAATTAGCAAAGTGAAATGTGTGTGCAAATGTTTTTTATTAATCATGCGTAATGATAATAATAAACTTTCTTCCTAGTAAAAGAAACAGTAAAGCTTGTGCACTTATATGTTTCATGGCATTAGTGCGGACAAAATCCCACAATTCAGCACATGAGGGTGCAGGCCTAAATAGCCCCGGAAAACTGCTTCCTTCAGCAAAGATTTGGTTTTTAGGCTGAGCCTAGCGCAGCGCACATTCGCTGCAATAGGAGAGGGCCTCTTGGAATCACTCCAGACTTCCCAGAGACTTCTCCATGTGGGTCGGACTCCTCCCACACATTACATTGGCCTTTGTGTGTGGCTTTTAATAATGAAAGCAAGCAAATGGCCAAAGACGGGTGCATGTCCCGCGTTTCCTCTAAACGTTCACTCCCATGGCCTATGGGTCTCGAGAGCGAGCAGCGGCGTGCAGGCTGGCAGCTGGTCATGGATCAGGTTATTAATTTAACATAGCGTGGTCGTTTTCTCTTTCGTGGCAACGCTTTTTATGGAAAGGGATGTCCTGGGCTCCGCTCACAGCTCCAGCTTTGGACTTCCCTCCCGCACTAGTACCACATGCTGTTACACTTAACACTTTCTTCACAAATCCCAGACACTGATCTGCATTATTTGTGTGCTTCCTCAACTGAATTTTAAATGCCGTAATTTGTACTTATTGTTCCAGGCGCAACAGCTATGGACTTCCATTGCCGCATTTCAACAACCCTAATGGCATTTATTTTTCATTTTAACTTCTATGTGTGCAGCTACAGACTTCCCTGAACGCATTTAAACAATTATTTTTTCTAGCTAGTGTTGCAGGCATCACAGCTACGTAACTCCCTCATTGGATCTGCGTGGGAATTTTTTTAAAGAAACAGTGGTCTACGATACCGTATTTACAGGATCCTAATTTCTTTTCAGTGTTGCAGGCACTAAGGCTATGGAATTTACCGACTGAATATCCCCCACCATAATGGACTTAATATTTTGTTTGCATAATACGGACAGCCACTACCATTTGCAGCACATTTTAATTACTGACAGGATGTAATTACACTGTGATAGGAGGTCGCCATATAACATTCTTCTTAAATAGGTTGCAATGAGTTCCTGGTTTTTAATGTTTTCAATGTTGCACCAAATGTTACTTTGTGTTTTTTTATCGGCACACTGTTCTACAATACTGTTAAATTGCACAGTGTATGCCCAGGTTTTAGATATAAGTACAGTCAACATAGTACCGCTCAGTACCACATAATAACACGTCACATATTTACAGACTATTCAATGCAACATAAATACACTCCACATAATACCACTGTCCCACATAATTACACTCTACTCAATGCAACAAAAAATACGCTCCACAAAATACCACTCAGTGCGACATAGTTACACGCCACATCATTACACTCTACTCAATGCAACACAAAACACTCCACATGATGCCACTCAGTGCCAAATAATGACACTTTAATCAATGCAACATAAATACACTCCACATAATACCATTCAGTACCACATAGTTACTCTACTCAATGCAACATAAAAACACGCTACATAATACCACTCAGTGCCACATAATTACACACCACATAATTACACTCTCTACAATGCAACATAAATGCACTCCACATAATACCACTCAGTGCCACATAATTATATGCCACTTAATCACACTGCACTCAATGCAACATGCACTCCATATAATAGCAATCAGTTGCATATAATTACACGCCACATAATTACACTCTACTAAATGCAACATAAACACATTCCACATAATGCCACTCAGTGCCACATAATTACATGCCACATAATTACACTATACTCAATGCAACATAAATACACTCAACATAATACCAATCAGTACCACATAATTACATGTCACATAATTACACTCTATTCAACAACATAAATACACCTCACATAATACCACTGTGCCACATAATTACATGCCAAATAAATACACTCTACTCAATGCAACATAAATACACTCCACAAAATACCACTTAGTGCGAAATAGTTACACGCCACATCATCACACTCTACTCAATGCAACATAAAAACACTCCACAGAATACCACTCAGTGCCACATAAGTATATGTCACATCATTACACTGCACTCAAAGCAACATAAAAACACTCCACACAATACCACTCAGTGCCACATAATTACACACCACATAATTACACTCTACTCAATGCAACATAAATGCACTCCACATAATACCACTCAGTGCCACATAATTATATGCCACTTAATTACACTGCACTCAATGCAACATGCACTCCATATAATAGCAATCATTTGCATATAATTACACGCCACATAATTACACTCTACTAAATTCAACATAAACACATTCCACATAATGCCACTCAGTGCCACATAATTACATGCCACATAATTACACTATACTCAATGCAACAAAAATACACTCCACATAATACCACTCAGTGCCACATAATGATATGCTACATAATTACACTGCACTCAAAGCAACATAAACACACTCCAGATAATACTACTCAGTGCCACATAATTATATGCTACATAATTACACTCTACTTAATGCAACATAAATACACTCAACATAATACCACTCAGTACCACATAATTACATGTCACATAAGTACACTCTATTCAACAACATAAATACACCTCCCATAATACCACTGTGCCACATAATTACATGCCACATAAATACACTCTACTCAATGTAACATAAATACACTCCACAAAATACCACTCAGTGCCACATAATTACACACCACATAATTACACTCTACTCGATCAATCAATCAATCAATCAATCAATCAATCAAGCATTTGTATAGTGCGCTACTCACCCGGAGGGTCTCAAGGTGCTTGGGGGAGGGGGGTCCGCTACTGCTCGAACCGCCAGGTCTTGAGTTGCTTCCTGAAGGAGAGGTGGTCTTGGGTCAGGTGGAGGTGGATGGGGAGGGAGTTCCACGTCTTGGCAGCCAGGTAGGAGAAGGATCTTCCTCCTGTTGTGGCTCTTCGGATGCGGGGGATGGCGGCGAGGGCGTGGCTGGTTGATCGAAGCTGGCAGGTGGGAGTGTAGAAGGTCAAGCAGTCGTTGAGGTACCTTGGGCCTTGGTTGTGGAGAGCTTTGTGTGCGTGGGTGAGGAGTCGGAACGTGATTCTCTTGCTGACGGGGAGCCAGTGCAAGTTTCTCAGGTGTACGGAGATGTGGCTGTGTCGGGGAATGTCCAGGATGAGGCGTGCTGAGGCGTTCTGGATGCGCTGGAGTCGTTTCTGGAGTTTGGCTGTGGTTCCGGCGTAGAGGGAGTTGCCGTAGTCCAGTCGGCTGGTGACGAGGGCCTGGGTGACCGTCTTTTTGCTTTCGGTGGGGATCCATGCGGAGTTTGCGTTGACTTGTCTGGTCATGGAGAGGGAGGAGTCCAGGACAAAGCCCAGGTTGCGTGCGTGGTCTGTTGGTTTGGGTGTGCTGCCAAGGGCAGGGGGCCACAAGGAGTCGTCCCAGGCAGAGGGTGATGATCCCAGGATGAGGACTTCCGTCTTATCTGAGTTCAGTTTCAGGCGGCTGTTCGTCATCCACTCGGCTACGTCTTTCATCCCTTCGTGTAGGTTGGTTCTGGCGGTGGCGGGGTCGTTGGTGAGGGAGAGGATCAGCTGGGTGTCGTCGGCGTAGGAGATGATGTTGAGGTTGTGTTGGCGTGCGATGGCTGCGAGGGGGCTCATGTAGACGTTGAAGAGGGTGGGGCTGAGTGATGATCCTTGTGGTACGAAGCAGATGACTTCGGTGGCCTCGGATCTGAACAGGGGTAGGCGGACTCTCTGTGTTCTTCCGGCGAGGAAGGAGATGATCCATTCCAGTGCCTTCTCCTGGATACCGATGTTGTTGAGGCGCTGCACTAGGGTGCGGTGGCAGACCGTGTCGAACGCCGTGGAGAGGTCCAGGAGGATGAGGGCCATTGTTTCCCCGTTGTCGAGCAAAGCTCGGATGTCGTCGGTGGCTGCGATGAGGGCGGTCTCGGGACTGTGGTTGGCCCGGAAGCCGGACTGCGAGTGGTCGAGGGATCCGTTCGTCTCGAGGAAGGCGGCCAGTTGTCTGTTGACGGTTTTCTCGATGACTTTGGCCGGAAAAGGAAGGAGTGAGATGGGGCAGTAGTTTTTGAGGTCGGTGGGGTCCGCTGATGGTTTCTTCAGTAGGGCGCTGAGTTCGGCGTGCTTCCAGCTCTCTGGGAAGGTGGCAGTGTCGAAGGAGGCGTTGATGATGTCCGGCAGGTGGGGTGCGATGACGGAGTCGGCCTTGTTGAAGACGTGGTGAGGGCAGGGGTCGGTTGGAGATCCTGAGTGGATGGAGTTCATC
Source organism: Triturus cristatus (assembly GCF_964204655.1). Lineage (NCBI taxonomy): Eukaryota > Metazoa > Chordata > Amphibia > Caudata > Salamandridae > Triturus > Triturus cristatus. The sequence goes on from NC_140585.1 coordinate 96,864,508, forward strand.
GTGCAGATGGTGTCTTCGGTGTTGACCGGGGTCCAGGCACGGAGGGTGGTGGTGGGGGGCGTTGTTCCGGTCGTAGGGTGCGTTGGCTGTGTGCTGAAACTGTTGTGTATGTCTGCGATCTTGCTGTGGAAGAACGAGGCGAGCGAGTTGCAGAGGTCTTGCGAGGGCGTTATGTCGTTGTTTCCGGCGCTGGGGTTCGAGAGCTCTTTGACGATGTTGAAGAGTTCCTTGCTGTTGCGGGCGTTGTTGTCCAGTCGTTCCTTGAATGCGGATTTCTTGGTGGCGTGGATCAGCTGGTGATGTCTTCGAGTGGCGAGCTTGAGGGTGGTCATGTTGTCTGTAGTTGGGTCTCTGCGCCAGGCTTTCTCGAGGGCCCGGCAGTTCTTCTTGGAGCTCTTGAGTTCGTCGGTAAACCAAGATGCTTTCTTGGTGCCGGGTCTGGCGGGGGTGGTCTTCAGTGGAGCGAGGACGTCTGCGCAGTTGCTGATCCATTTCGTGAGGTTGTTGGTGGCTTGGTTGGGGTTCGCTGATCTGGTGGGGGGGTTCTGGCTCATGGATGCAACATAAATACACTCCACATAATACCACTCAGTGCCACATAAGTATATGTCACATCATTACACTGCACTCAATGCAACATGCACTCCACACATTACCAATCGATGCCACATAATTACACCCCACACAATTACACTCTACTTAATGCAACATAAATACACCCCATATACCACTCAGCATCACATAATTACAAGCCACATAATTACACTCTACTCAATGCAACATAAATACACTCCACATAATACCACTCAGTGCCACATAATTACACACCGCATAATTACACTCTACTCAATGCAACATAAATACAATCCATATAATACCACTCAGTGCCACAAAATTACACGCCATATATTTACACTCTACTCAATGCAACATAAAGCACTCCACATGATGCCACTCAGTGCAACATAATTACACTCTAATCAATGCAACATAAAAACACTCCACATAATACCATTTAGTGCCACATAATTACTCTACTCAATGCAACATAAAAACACTCAACATATTACCACTCAGTGCCACGTAATTACACGCCACATAATTACACTCTCCTCAATGCAACATAAATACACTCCACATAATAACACTCAGTTCCACATATTAATATGCCTCATAATTACACTGCACTCAATGCAACATGCACTCCACATAATACCATTTAGTGACACATAATTACACGCCAAAAAAAATTACTCTACTAAATTCAACATAAATACATTCCACATAATACCAGTCAGTGCCACATAATTACATGCCACATAATTACAGTGCACTCAATGCAACATACACCCCCCAAAAAATACCACTCAGTGCCACATAATTGCACGCCACATAATTACACTCTACTCAATGCAACATAAATACACTCCACATAATACCAATCATCCCCACATAACCACACGTCACAATTACACTCTATTCAATGCAACATAAATACACTCTACATAATACCACTCAGTGCCACATTATTACACACAACTTAATTACACTCTACTCAATGCAACATAAATACACTCCATGTAATGAATGAATGAATGAATGAATGAATGAGAGCATTTATAGAGCTCAGCTTTCACTCCCAAAGGAGCATCTTGGCGCTAAGTGGCGGGTGGACGAAGTGTCAAGGAAAATGGTCTATGTTTGTACCGTAATCAGATGAGGAATAGAGCTAGGTTATCTGGTGTTGTATTCCGCTTTAGGTGTCCGCATATAGGTTTTCATGAAACATGTCCTTATATAGGCACAATTCGCATTGCCCTTAGATAGGCATAATAATACAGTCCTTATTTAGGCATTAGCCATGCTATCCAAATACAGGCATGGTCACCTACATCCGCCCACCCCAACGTCACAACGAGTTCTTAGAAACCAGACCATTAAGTTCTTGGGAGTTCCCCTAGCACAGGATAATTGATTTCTCCAAGAACTCATTTATTATGCATGAACCGCTATTACTTTAGGGTTCATTCCTGACGTCTTCCTCTGCCTGACTTTACGTCAATGCTAACATTCCAAGGCACCTACGAGGTATAAATATACCTTCCATTGACCAAGCAAGTAGGGGGAGACCTCGACTTTAGAGGAGCCAATGTCCCGGGCTGACGCACTGACAAGAGACGCTGTCAACCCTGCTCGCAGGGAATCCAGCTTCCAGTGTTCTGACTCCCTTCGTGGGGTGTTAGAGTTCGAGACCCGGAAAGAGATTCCCACCTCTCTCATTCTCAAGGTATGGAGCTGACTAGAACCTAATGGGACTCTTGGCATAATAGGCTTTAGCATATCATACTATAGAATACAGCACCTACTTCTTACATTGTACTACACTTGGGTTAGGTACACTGGGGTAGAACTAGTGAGAGAAGCATCTCATGAGTACTCGCATTTTTAGCTTATGTTATACATGTATATGAATATTTGTGTCATAGCTAAAGGATAATGCTAGTGCAGTATTAATTCTTTCTACTGCCTATGCTGTACAGAACATATCTCGCATACTGTCTTGTGATTGTAACAGCTAATATCTCTTACATGGGAAACAAGACTGTTCAATAAATCCTTTTATTGAAATGCCCGTCTATTCTTTCTGTGTGACTCTGAAGAAGCTAAGCATGCACGATTACTAAGTGAAACTGTTATCTATTGTTTCCACGATTCTGAGAGTGTTCCGATTCTAAAGGGAAACAAAGTTGTCATGTTTATGAGGTTGCCAGAAACTGATCCCTTCTTGTTTACAAAGAGTTTCTAGAGGCCTCTGAGTTAGCTTGGCACAAATTAATTAAGCTTAATATACTCGATAGGGGCATACTGACCTCATTCCTATGCCAAATCTATAGGGTATATTATTCAATGCGCAGAGCCTATTAGGGAAATAGGAACTACAATACACTGGGACTGCGAAGATCCAAGTTTTAAGTCTTTTCTTAAAGATAGCTTCTGACTGTGTGAGTCTCAGAAGACTGGGCAAGTGGTTCCATGCTTTTGTTCACAGGGCTTCCATTGACTTTCCTCCTCTGGAAGTCAGGCGGAACCGAGGTGGTACTAACACATGTTCCGTGGAGGACCTTAAGGAACGTTTCATTACATATGGTTTAATTCTTGTCCTGAGATATTTGGGTCCAGTTTGCTTCACCGATCTAAAGATTATAACGAGGATCTTAAAAAGTACCCTTTTATATAGGCAGCCAGTGAAGGGTGTGGAGGGCCGCCGAGTCCCCCTTGGCAATTTCAGTACAAATCGGTCAGCGGCATTTTGCACAGTCTGTGTCTTTTTCTGAGTGGTCTTCTTTTCCTGCATAAAGACTGTTGCAGTAGTCCAAACGTGATAAGATTAATGCCACTGCCACAGTCTTTCGCGCTATCGCTGGAAGGAGATCACAAAATTTGTTTTAGTGTTTTGATCCAGTGAAAGCACGAGCCTGCCACCGACAGCTCCTGCTGATGAAAGGACAGTGAGGTGTCAAATCCAATCCCTAAGTTCTTGACATTGTCCACTGTATTTGGGGGAGGGGTTGTATCAGTTGGCCACCACCATTTGGGCATAAAGATATTGTGTTTTCCTAGCAGCATAATTTCAGTTTTTGGGCTATTGCACTTAAGGTGGTTGGATTTCATCCAATCAAACACAGCAGAGAGGCAATGTTGGAAATGTTTTTCTGCTGCTAGAGACTCTTTATCCAAGGTAAGACTAAGCTGTGTATCATCAGCATAGGACACAGTCTCGATGCCAAATGATGACACCAGGTCTAATAGGGGCACCATGTATATGTTAAAGAGTATTGGGCTCAAGGCTGAGCCCTGGGGGACCCCTGAAGGAAGTTGTTTCTTTGAAGATGTGTAGTTACCTAGGGTTACTGTTTGTCTTCTGTTCTCAAGAAATGATACCAGCTAGGCCAGCGCTTTTTGCGAGATGTCGGTTCTTTTTAACTATGATTCCTAGTCAATTTCCTATGAAGTTTTATAAAGTTGTTGATCAACACCATTCTAAGGGGGTCATTAGCATGAAGGGCGTATTGCCACCGCAGGCCCGGCGGTGGTCACCGCCGGCCTGTGGCCCCATATTTGTATGGCATGGGGCACCACGGCGGATGGAAAGATCGTCCGCCGCTAAGGCCCTAAACATGGGCCATCCATTTTAGTATATGGCTCTTACAATGCCATGGAAAGGCAAGCGGTTTTTACTTTAGGGCCCCGTTGTGGGCCTGGGGGTGGTGGGGGTCTGCACTTGGTAGCCCCCTTGCGGTGCCTGTCACGTTGTGCATGCCAATGGACAACATGCATCTTGGACATTGTGGCGGATGCTGCTTGAAGCACCGCCCGCCACAATGTTCAATATGCGTGATGCGACCACCACAGGGGTGCGGCGGTCCCGCACAGCGGGACCGCCGCACCCCTGGCGGGTGGCCCCGCATACCGTTACGGTGGCGGGCGGACTTTGTCCACCCGCCATCGTAATGGTGCTCTCAATTTCTCTGGAACAGAAGAGCACCTCATATTGGTTAAAGAAACTAAAAGGGGCTAAATGTAATGGAGGATTCGGTTTTCCAGATTTGTTTAATTGTCATAAAGCGTTTATTTTAAAACAAAGCTCTGTTTGGTTTATTCATTCCCACCTGATTAATCCTCCTACATGGCTTCTTATAGAAAGGAGTCTGGCAACTCTGTTTCCGTTGTCTACCTTGTAAACCATGTCTAATAAGTCAATATTATTTTGAAATCCACAAAACTAATATTAAATGATTTTGACTCACTTTTTCAATCAACTATTTCTAACACTGTAGATATGTCATTATGGTATAATCAACGCCTAAAACTTTCTCGAACTGTTAAATTTTGGCATTCATGCATTACAGCTGGCATTTTTTATCTTAAAGATATCTACAATAATAAATATTTTATATTGTTTGATGTATTACAGGCAAATTTTCACTTACCATCTTCTGATTTCCTCAAATATGAACTTTTATGTAACTCTATATTAGATTCCTTTCCTAATAATATTCCTTCAAATACTACTACTTAAAACGGTATCTTCTTCGTCTCATGCTGTTTCATTAATGTATAAAAAGATGAATGCATTTCAAGGTAATAATATTGATTCAATTTCTACATTTTGGAATAATGAACTTTTGACCTCTTTCTGATGATACATGGAAAAAAATGTGGTTGAATAATATCTCAGGGTGGTTACTTGTATCACTTTATCAAACAAATACTTATATTTTGTCTAATTTCTTATAGTCCTCCTTAAAGTTATTTCAGGCTAAACTTCTTCTGAGTTCAAATTGTTGGCATTGTAACTTACATACTGGTGTGTTAAAACATCTGAATTTTGATTGTGCATCTGTTTCTAAATTTTGGACTGAAGTTTGGAATACTCAGGGGCCCATTAGGACTGCGGGCATCTTCAGCCCGCCCGCCATCCTCGCGGTGCTGGGACCAGCCGCCAGATGTGTGGTGGTCCCGCACCTTTGATTAGGATGCGACTGCCAGCCTGGCGGTTGCATTCCACATATTTGACATGGCGGCGGGTGCTGCTTACTGCAGCATCTGCCGCAATGCCAAATTGACATGTTGTGCATTCCCTTGCACAACGTGGCAGGCACCCCCCCACCCCTCTGGGGGCCCACAATGGGCCCCCTAATTGCATCCTCGCCAGCCGAAAGGCTTTGAAACCAGGCATCATAATATGGATGGCGTTGCCTTCTAGGCACCACCACCATATTGTGCCCCAGCTCCACCCAGCCAGCAATCAAACGATTGCCGACTGGCAGAAAAGTGGCTGACTCACTTTGCTTCCGCTCCGATCCCTTCCGCCATAATAATATGGCTGGGGTAAATCTAGTTGGGATGGTGGGCGGATCGCTACCGCCGAGTCGGCGGTGGGAATCCGTCCGCCATCCTAATGACCCCCTCAATATCTCTGATGAACTGTCATATAAATTGTTGATTTGAAAATATGCTGTTCTTTCCAAAGAATTGTCTGACTTAGAATGTAAACTTTTTAATTTTACTGTTATCAGCTACTTTAAAGTCTATTACAGCATGTTGGAAAGATGTCTCATTATTATCTGCGCATGCTTGGGGGTTATGGGTTATTTTTACTAGAAGAGGTGCCTGTTTATCTTTGACAGGTATTACTCACAACTGTAATTCTTATCATTTATTTTGGAAACCGATTGATCATTATTTATCTTCTTAGATATATCTTTCTTTGTTGTTTACTTATATTATAAGTTGCTCACGTTTTTAACTTATAGTAGCTCTACTCATATTGTTTGTTAACATATATATGTGTATTCCTATCCCTTCCTCTTAATCTTTATTGTTATCAATTCTATATTAGATTGTACCTGTTTTAAATTGAATTATTATTCTTCACAGTTATGTAGCCTACATGGGTACTTTATATAGCATATTGTATATATTGTATTGTCACTGTTTATTATAAACTTTTATAAACTATTTTGAACACAGAATATTCAATATTTTATACATCTATATTTTTTACATTAATATTATTGTTTCGATATTCAATATTTTTATAGTTACAATTTTAAATATAGGATGTTCACATTTTTGACATCAATATTTTTGCATCAAAATTTGGGTATGGGGATATTTCGGGAATCGATATTCTATCAGTGAAATGTTAGAAAAAAATTTGATTGTGATGTTTTGCACTACGGGTAGGGTTAGTTGCTGGCCGGATTTTAGGCGCAAAATCCCTAGAAATCCTCTTCATGATGACACTGAATTAAACTATGTGAATACCGTGCGAGGGGGCGCAAGCTGCACCTATACCTAGAAAGGGTGCTTCCATGCCCACCCGTCTGTCCTTATCTGAAAGAGGAGGTCTAATGCCTTATTCCTCAGCGCAAGCTCCAAAAGTCTGCTAACTAGTCATTTTGGATTCCTGCTTCTGGAAGAGATCTGCCGCGTACTAGGAGTCCTCACCAGAGTCACCCTGGCTTTTTTATTCCACTGATATTTTCTTTTATCCTTCAACTTGGCTTCTGTTGGCCAGTTATCATATGCTTTGACAGAAATAAATATTCAGTTTTCAGATATCAACTAAATTACCGGACTTGAGAGCACTCTGGTAACAAGCAAAGGGAGGGGGTTTGAGGTTGGGGTGTTCTGATGGTTATGGATGGAATGCAATCGGTGTTGAAGATAACTCCAAGGGGCAATGTAATTGCTGCATCTGAACCTTTTTTGGTGCGCAAATTATCCAAAAAATTCAACTCATTCAGGCATACCAACAGCTAGGACTGGGAGCGCAGTAATCTTGATACAAACTTTGGTGCTCCCATGACATGAGCCGTCCCTTTTGTATTAGTTTAAGCGCCATAGCAGGTGCTGAAACATTCACGTAAGAATGACAAACAATGGTTGCTGTTTCAAAGCTTTATATAAAGAGTTAATAGGCAGGTGACATAGAACATGCCATCAGTTGGCGCCCAGAACTCGGTAGGATTTTAAGTGATATATGGCATAGGTCCACTTTATAGTAGATGGTAGAATAGGGTATCTTGAATACAGATATCCACAAGTCATTTTAGAGGGCTTTAGACAAAGACATTTATATATTCTACACGAGTACATGGTTCTTGGGATATGCACCAATAGAAAACAAGCAAGAAGAAACATTTTACCATAGAATACATTGGAAGATTTTCTCATGGCAGTTATACACTGGATTGTAGTCATTCTAACAGTTTACTCGAGCAGTTCAGTTGGTATATTCTATTGTGAGAGTCTGGAACAATTAAAATGCCCTTGGTCAGGTACAGTAAGAGACAGTCTGCGAACACTCTCAGTTTACTATTGTGGGCCCTAGTAATGCTGCATTTAGCACAAGAAGAATAGCTGTAATCATCATGTGATTTACTGTGACAACGGAGCAAGATGGACGACAGAGTAAACGCGATCTAGGGTAATCAATCAATAAATCAATCAATCATAGCATTTGTTAAGCGCACTACTTACCCGTGAGGGTCTCAAGGCGCTGGGGGGTGGGGAATGCTGCTACTGCTAGAAAAGCCAGTTTTCTGAAGGTCAGCAGGTCTTGGGTCTGCCAAAGGTGGATGGGGAGGGTGTTCCAGGTCTTGGCGGCGAGGTGGGAGAACGATCTGCCGCCAGAGGTCGCTCTTCGAATGTGGGGGGCTCTTGCGAGGGCGAGGTCGGCAGAGCGTAGCTGGCAGGTAGGAGTGTAGAAGCTGAATCATCTGTTGAGGTACGCTGGTCCGGTGTTGTGGAGTGCCTTGTGTGCGTGGGTGAGGAGCTTGAAGGTTATCCTCTTGTTGACGGGGAGCCAGTGCAGGTCTCTCAGGTGGAGTGTGATGTGGCTGCAGCGAGGAATGTCAAGGATCAGGCGTGCAGAGGCGTTCTGGATGCGTTGAAGCCTTTTCAGGAGTTTGGCTGAGGCTCATGCGTAGAGGGCATTTCCGTAATCCAACCTGCTGCTGACGAGGGCCTGGGTGACCGTTCTTCTTGTTTCGGTGGGGATTCACTTGTAGATCTTGCGGAGCATACAGAGGGTGTTGAAGCAGGTGGAAGAGATGGAGTTGACCTGCTTAGTCGTGGAGAGGGTGGAGTCGAGGATGACCCCTAGGTTGCGTGCGTGGTCGGTGGGTGTTGGAGCTGTTCCCAGTGCGGTCGGCCACCAGGAGTCGTCCCAGGCCGAAGGGGTGGATCCGAGGATGAGGTCCTCCGTCTTGTCAGAGTTCAGCTTCAGTCAGCTGTTCCTCATCCATTCGGCGACGGCTTTCATTCCTTCGTGGAGGTTGGTTTTGGCAGTGTGGGGGTCCTTGGTGAGGGAGGGGATCAGCTGGGTGTCATCGGCGTATGAGATGATGTTGAGGTCGTGCAGGCGGGCGACGTGGGCGAGCGGTGCCATGTAGATGTTAAACAATGTGGGGCTGAGTAATGAGCCCTGGGGTACGCCGCAGATGATCTCGGTGGCTTTGGAGGGGAAGGGGGGAGGCGGACGCTCTGTGTTCTGCCAGAGAGGAAGGAGGTGGTCTAGTCCAGGACCTTCGCTTGGATCCTAGCGTCATGGAGGCGTGTTCGTAGTGTGCGGTGGCAGACCGTGTCGAAGGAGGCTGACAGGTTCAGGAGGATGAGGGCCGCAGTTTCTCCGTTGTCAAGCAGGGTCCTGATGTCATCGGTGGCGGCGATGAGGGCGGTCTCGGTGCTGTGGTTGCTGTGGAACCTGGACTGGGACGGGTCCAGGATGCAGTTCTCCTCAAGGTAGCAGGTCAGTTGGTTTGTTGACGGTCTTCTCGATGACCTTCGCCGGGAACCGGAGCAGGGAGATGGTCCGGAAGTTCTTGAGGTCCTTGGGGTCCGCCTTGGGGTCTTGAGTAAGGCAACTAATCACAGCGATGAGGGTTTACTACTCTGTGTGCACCAGTGAGTATATAAAATTCAAGCAATCTCAATTAATACATTTTTTCCACTCACCTTCCAGTGGCCCACCGCCAAAGCCACTAATGTATACAGAATAAACAAATAACAGAAGGAGCGGAATAACAGTAATAGCAATTCAAGCAATTAAATATTGCAATCAAAAGATGCAGTCCAAAACGATCTTCTTCCAATTTGATTCTTTTATTATATTATTTGGGTATTTTCAAATGGATTACTCCAACCAATTGTCGTGATTGTTACATATCCACCAAATTGATTGCAAAAATAAGAGCCTTCATTCTTTCAACAAATTCCTGCAGAGATCTTTCTCGTATAAATTCACAATTTGTGCATATCCAATACGTTGATTATAAACTCTAAACAACCATAGCCATATTTTAAGTAACCACAGCCAACGCGTTTTTGTCCCTTTAGGGACATCATCAGGGCTGCAAAAATAGAAAAAGAAAATAATATCACTTAAACAGTACTTTATAGATATCTATTATCTTAATGACACGAAAACAAAATTATATATATATACCATTTCGGCTTAGAGAGTCCTACCTATTTAACAATCTTAGGTAAGAAAGATTTCACCCAAAAAACAAGATCATGTTGACTACATTCACAGAATCACATATACTCACATAATTCATTAATAGTTCCAATGTTTATAAAATTCCCCAGAATCATTTGTGCCATGAATATGTTACAGTTCATAAGGCTAAATATGCCCAATAGCCTCTTCTTAGTCCCAATGCTGTGTGAATAATCATGAGACAACCAAATGCAAACAGATTTTTAGCAGATTTTTATATTGAATTTTGTGACCAAAGATGATTCCCACAATATGTGTTCCTATAGCAGAAAATATCAACTCTTCTAGTTATATGCTCATTACTTTAAAAAAATGTCACTTATTAAATATCCTACCTACAATCATGAAGAAAAATTGTAACATACCTCCTACTTGTTCAAATCGTCACTTTTATATCCACCTAAACTATCTTCTGTGCATTATTTTCTTGCTTTTTCTTATCCTTAGAATCTTCACATAAAGAAACCCATGATATGGCCACTTCCTCAGTCACAGTCTAAAAGTAAAATGATAAAGGGCATCCTCATTACTATTAATCAAGAGACCCCGGATAACAATATACCTTTGCGCTAGACTTTTTCCGCTTAATAACATACCTTGTTGCCTGCTTAATTTCTTTTCAATGGTCCCAACATCCTTCCAGCTGGTCTGATAAATCCGTTCTGGTGCAGGTTTACCTGCCACTGCGCTATTTAAAGCTACTACGCACCAATCATAATTCTAGCTACGAATTCAACCAATCAGCAATCTCCCTGTATTGCTTCCATTCTGGTCCGCGTGGTTTTAAACCTATCAAAATGACTGACAAGTTTGTCCTTATTGCGCATAGTAACCATAAATGTCTTACAACCAAATCCACCAATCCAAAGAACCGGTCTTTATTTCTTTCTAAAACCCCATCAAAATCGTGGAGATTAGCACACAATCCAATCATAAGGCTCGTCCGATCAGCCAATCACAAGCACTTATGTGTTCCAAAACATGCTTCCTCCGTGGTCCGCTACTCGTTTTCTACCATTGAAAAAATAGTAATATTGCGTATTTTCCTGAATGCAAATTATTTCCCTTAACCGTAAGTCACAGGGAAACAGGAAACAATAAAATTCTTAGTGAATGGTCACCCAGGGAAGGTCCACGACCGTAAGTCACAGGGAAACAGGAAACAATAAAATTGTTAGTGAACGGTCACACAGGGAAGGTGCACGACCGGAATACGCGCCAACCGAACAGACCCCGTCCCCACACCAATGTAAACGGCGCTCCCGGACCAGCCCGATCCAGGAACAGACCAAAAGACAGCAAGCAGGCGGAACCATGCATCCCGACATCGTTAATACACAACATCGCAACACACATTTCCGCCCGCTCGCCGTGCCCCAGTACGCCCCCAAACCAAACCAATCCAAAAGCACCATCCATACCGGAACAAAATCCAGGTCGACCCGGCCAGCGCGCACCCCTTCCACAAACCCCCCCTGAGCGACCAATCACCAGGAATTAAATATTAAGCACAAGTTTCCTCTATAGCTGTTCCATCACCCTTGTCGAAAAAGAATCCTTCTTATCAGACGTTGACATTTTTTTTTTTTTTTTAACCACCCATCACCATAAACAAGCATGAAACATTCTCATTTTCCTATTCCATTATTAATGATCTACTGTTTTTTATTTAATCAATTTAAACTCGCATAAACCCTAATGAAGTAGTAATTACAGTTTTGTCCCACTATTAAAGATGCAATACCAAATTAATGTGACCCATCTTATTATGACTCAATTCAGAAAGTATATCCTGATGGTTATTACGTCCCATGATAATCTCATTACACATTGGAACCTCCTAATTAAAACATGTATGTCCACCTCAACCCAAATATCTTGTCATATCCCTATCATCAATTTTCCAAAATAGCCACAGTATAAAACCAATCATATGATCTAACCCAGTTCAGCTTAAGTTTGAATGGCACTATCTTCTTCTGCTATCGAACTTGTGTTATTCCAAAAAGTAATGAACCTCATTATCACTATTAAGTCCCAGTTCCACAGATCTGCAACGACTGATTCATCGTGCTTCTTCTTGTCTAATCTTCAGTTCCCAGTTACCTCCTCTACATCCTGGGATAACTTTTTGTATTCCATGAAACCTTACTCCACTTTCCCTCTGGTGTGCTTCCCTGATGTGTTGATAGAGTGGGGATTTAGTGTCATGATTCGCAATGGAACGTTTATGTTCCTGAATTCTTAACTTCAAATTACGTTTAGTGCTTCCTATGTAGATCTTTCCACATGCACAAATTATAACATAAATAACCCCTACACTGTTACAATTGATAAATTCCCTGACAAAATAACATTTGTTGCTATTATACCTGAACTCTTTGATTTTGTTGATGCCTAAGACACAAACATTACATGATCCACAGACATAGAAACCATTATTCGGAGGTGGCAACCAATTCAAATCCACACTTTTTATAGGTTCTATATAATTTCTGGTAACCATTTCCTTTATAGTAGGGCTTCGTTTGAAAACCACCCCAGGTCTATCTCCAATCACATTAGTCAATCCCGGAACTCCTTTCAAGAGACTCCAATTCTTTCCCAGAGCCTTAAATATTTTGTTTTGTTGTGAACAATACGTGGTCACAAATGCAATTCTCTGCACTGATCGATTTGTTTCTTCTTGTAACAGAGTATTCACTCTCTCTACCTTCATTATTCTGTTCTTAGCCTTATTTAAATTCCTCTTTAGATATCACCTACATATTAAGCGTTTTTGGAGATTCTCCAATTCCTTACCAAAATCCCTTTCTGTGCTACAATTTCTTCTGATCCTGATCATTTCCCCAAGCGGGATTCCTCTGGTTACCGTTACTGGATGAGCACTGTCCGCCCGTAATATAGAATTAGTAGCTGTACTTTTCCTGAACAGCCTGCTATTGATGGTTTCCCCATTAATAAACAATTCCACATCCAAGAAGGCTATTTTCTCAGTGCTATGAATCATTGTGAAAATGATATTGAAATTATTACAATTGAGAAACTCCAAATACTCATCCAATTCACCTCTACTGCCCCTCCAAATCATTAAAACATCATCGATAAAACGGACCCAAAATAAAATGTGATCTGTCCATTCAGATGCATTGCGGCTTCAGACATGCTCCCTCTCAAACCATCCCATAAAAAGGTTGGCGTAAGAGGAAGCAAACCTGGAACCCATCGCAGTTCCCCTAATCTGGTGGAACCATTTATCCTCAAATAGGAAAAAATTATTCCTCAAAATCAATTGACTCATTTCCACTAGCATTTTGAAGTGGTCTCTCAAACTAGCACTACGGCTTCTCAAAAAATAACTCAAAGCCTGAATACCTTTATCATAATCTATACATGTGTATAGTCCAACCACATCAAGAGTTACTAAACTCATATCTGATTCCCATTTGATGTCCTGTAATTTATTAAGGACATCCATTGTATCTCCAATGTAGGATGGCAAATTGGTGACTAATGGTTTTAAGAATACATCGACAAATTCCGATAGGTACTCTGTCATACTTCCAATACCCGATACTATCGGTCTGCCTGGTGGGTCACATCTAGATTTATGCACCTTCGGCAGAGTGTAAATAAAGGGGTAGGCAGGATTTTTGATATACAAATACTTGAATTCGGCTTCATCTATCAAACCTTCTTCCTTCCATACAAACAATCTCTCCATAATATGTCTGTTAGCCTGTTCAATAGGATTAAAATGTAGCTTCACATAACAACTGGTATCACTGAGTTGTCTATTGATTTCTTTACAGTAATCGGCTCTATCCATAATAACTATATTCCCGCCTTTGTCGGCTTCGCGGATAACTATACTACTATCAGTCTTCAAATTATTTAAAGCCATTCGTTGTTCACGAGTCAAGTTATCCTCATCCTGCAAATGCCATCCAACCTTACCCTTCAAGCACAGTGCTTGTGATTGGCTGATCGGACGAGCCTTATGATTGGGTTGTGTGCTAATCTCCACGATTTTGATGGGGTTTTAGAAAGAAATAAAGACCGGTGCTTTGGATTGGTTGATTTGGTTGTAAGACATTTATGATTCCTATGCGCAATAAGGACGAACTTGTCAGTCATTTTGATAGGCTTAAAACCACGCGGACCAGAAGGGAAGCAATACAGGGAGCTTGCTGATTGGTTGAATTCGTAGCTAGAATTATGATTGGTGCGTAGTAGCTTTAAATAGCGCAGTGGCAGGTAAACCTGCACCAGAACGGATTTATCGGACTGGCTGGAAGGATGTTGTGACCATTGGAAAGAAATTAAGCAGGCAACAAGGTATGTTATTAAGCGGAAAAAGTCTAGCGCAAAGGTATATTGTTAGCCGCGGTCTCTTGATTAATAGTAATGAGGATGCCCTTTATCATTTTACTTTTAGACTGTGACTGAGGAAGTGGCCATATCATGGGTTTCTTTATGTGAAGATTCTACGGATAAGAAAAAGGAAGAAAATAATGCACAGAAGATAGTTTAGGTGGATATAAAAGTGACGATTTGAACAAGTAGGAGGTATGTTACAATTTTTCTTCATGATTGTAGGTAGGATATTTAATAAGTGAAATTTATTTAAAGTAATAAGCATATAACTCGAAGAGTTGATATTTTCTGCTACAGGAACACATATTGTGGGAATCATCTTTGGTCACAAAATTGCATTAAAAAATCTGCAAAAAATCTGTTTGCATTTGGTTGTCTCATGATAATTCACACAGCATTGGGACTAAGAAGAGGCTATTGGGCATATTTAGCCTTATGAACTGTAACATATTCATGGCACAAATGATTCTGGGGAATTTTATAAACATTGGAACCATTAATGGATTATGTGAGTATATGTGATTCTGTGAATGTAGTCAACATGATCTTGTTTTTTGGGTGAAATATTTCTTACCTAAGATTGTTAAATAGGTAGGACTCTCTAAGCCGAAATGGTATATATATAATTTTGTTTTCGTGACATTAAGATAATAGATATCTATAAAGTACTGTTTGAGTGATATTATTTTCTTTTTCTATTTTTGCAGCCCTGATGATGTCCCTAAAGGGACGAAACGCGTTGGCTGTGGTTACTTAAAATATGGCTATGGTTGCTTAGAGTTTATAATCAATGTATTGGATATGCACAAATTGTGAATTTATACGAGAAAGATCTCTGCAGGAATTTGTTGAAAGAATAAAGGCTCTGATTTTTCAAATCAACTTGGTGGATATGTAACAATCACGACAATTGGTTGGAGTAATCCATTTGAAAATACCCAAATAATATAATAAAAGAATCTAATTGGAAGAAGATCGTTTTGGACTGCATCTTTTGATTGCAATATTTAATTGCTTGAATTGCTATTACTGTTTTACTGCTCCTTCTGTTATTTGTTTATTCTTGAGTAAGGCGTTGATCTCAGTATGCTTCTAGCTCCCTGGGAAGGTTGCTGTCTCAAAGGAAATGTTGATGGCTTTCCTGAGATGGGGTGAGATGGCTGTGCTGGCTTTGTTGAAGATGTGGTGTGGGCATGGGTCTGACTGAGATCCAGAGAGGATGTTGTTCATGATCTTGATGGTGCCGATGTCCTTGATGTTGGTCCAGGAGAGCAGGCGGTTGGTGCGGTTGGTGGTCGTGGGGGCGGAGGTCTCAGTGGTAGTTGGGGAGGTCGTGGCGTTGAAGCTGTCGTGGATGTCTGCAAACTTGCAGTGGAAGAAGGTGGCCAGCGAGTTGCAAAGGTATTGCAACGGTAGGATGTCGTTGGTGTTGGAGCTGGGGTTGGAGAGTTCCTTCACGATGTTGAAGAGCTCTTTGCTGTTGTGTGCGTGGTTGTCTAGGCGGTCTTTGAAGAAGATCCTTTTGGCGGATCTGATGAGGTTGTGGTGTCTGCGGGTGGCATTCTTGTGGGCTGTGTAGCTGTGCAGTGTTTGTTCACGGAGCCAGTTCTTCTCCAGCTTTCGGCAGGCTTACATGGAAGCCAGGAGGTCCTCGGTGAACCAGCTGGACTTCTTGCTGGTGTGTCTGTTGGAGGGTTTCTTGATCGGGGCAAGAGAGTTGGCACAATCTTCGATCGACTGTCTGAGGTTGCGGGCGGCGGTGTTGGGGTCGCTGGGATCGACGGGTGGGCTACGGACGAGGGTGGTAGTAAGCTGGTCTTCAGTGACTTTGCTCCAGCTGCAGCAAGGGGTCTGCTGGGTGCGGTGGTGCGTGGTTGGTTTCTGGAAGGTGAAGTGGATGCAGCGATGGTCGGTCCAGTGGAGTTCGGTGGTATGGCTGAAGGCGACGTGGGAGCTTGTGGAGAAGATGGTGTCAAGCGTGTGGCCGGCAGAGTGGGTGGGTGTTGTGACGAGCTGTCTGAGTCCGAGGTTGGTGAGGTTGTGGATCAAGGAAGTGGAGTTGGTGTCGGTGTTGTTCTCGAGGTGAAAGTTCAGGTCCCCGAGGAGGATGTGGTCTGTGGAGGCGAGGGAGTGTGTGCTGACGAAGTCGGCGATGGAGTCGCTGAACTGTGGCCAGGATCTGGGGGGTTTGTAGACGAGGGTTCCTCTGAGTGTGGTGTTGCGATCGGTGTATATCTGGAAGTGCAGGTGAATGGCTGTGCTGAGAGAGTCTTTGGTGCTGGTCGTGATTCTGAGAGTGTTCCTGTGGACAATGGCGATTCCTCCTCCAGTTCCGTTGGTGCGGTCCCTGCGGGTGATCTTGTATCTGTCGGGGATGGCTATGGCGATGTCGATTGCCGAGGATGGGTTCATCCAGGTCTCCGTCAGGAAGGCGACGTCTGGCAAGGTGGTCCCAGAGTTCAACGACGTGTTTGCAGGTGGTGCGGGTGTTGAGAAGGATGCAGCTGAGGTGGTTGTGTTTGAAAGGAATCAAAACCCTAATTTAGATTTAGGACCTAATTATTCAGTTTTATCTGTCACGTGCCCGAACACAGTGAAACATTATGTAAAGACAGAAAAACTGTATAATGCTGTTTAAACGTGCATGTTAAAGTTGCACAATTGTATCTGGAAATAGCCTCCAGCCTGCTTTCAAAAAAAGGTCTCAATGCGGTGTGGTTTAAACGTTTTTTCCTCTTCATTGTATTCAAGCTGAGAACGTCCTGCATAGGATATTTAACAGGAAATTCAGAGCAGCAAGAATGTTTTCCATTGTAGTCTGTTAGTTTGGCATGAGAAGTCACCAACAACAGGAAAGAGCTGTTCTTTAAATATATGTTTGTAATCTGGGTGGGACATAACGGAAAAGCAGGAAGTGTTTTGTATTGTGAACATTGTATTAAATATGAATCTAGGCCAAAATTAGTATTATAAGAAGTAGACTTGAAGTGTATGTTAGTTGAGGCTGACTTGTGCTTCGCTCATAGCACATCACTCTCCCAGCTGAATTAGCCTGGCATGTACAATAAACCTTTTTGTACTCCCTTTTGTTGCAGATGTGGTGATTAAATGATTTGCACTGCTTTAAGGATTTTTCCCGACATCGTGGCAGAGCCAGCCAAGAGATCCCTTTTGCTCCGGCCTGCCGGTGGGGAGGTTCCCCTTCGGGGCCCCTTCGGACAACTAAGTTAGTCGTGCACAATTTGAGGAGGACGACAGACGCCCGTTGATACGAAAGATCTGGTTTTTGGACGACAGGGGTACCGGTCTGGGGGACCTCTGCAGCGGCCAGATAAGGTAGGAAAAAAGAGCGATCGTCGAATCCTTGTGTATTGATCCACATCTGTTACAAACGGAGATGTGTGTTTAGTTAATCCTGGCAGATCTTTGTTCAGGAATCGTCAGAGAGAGAATTAAATGTGTTTTGTTGATCCTGACAGACCTTTTGTTTAGGAATCATCAGAGAAATAAAGGTTTATTTAGTTAAACTTGGCAGACTGTTTTTCTTTCCCTTTGGGAATTATTAGAGAAATAGGAATTATCTAAGAGGTTTATCCTGACAGTTTGAATTAGGAAAACGTCAGAGAAAGAGGAAAAGTTGACATTTTGTATTTATATGTTATGTGAGTTGTTTTTCTAAATATATATGTATATATAAATATAATGTAGATTTGTGATTGTTATATCATGTGTAATAGATTATAAGTTCTCTTGCATTATCAGAGGTACCAACTGTTTTTTTTAGTGTGAACTACATTAGGACAGGAGCCTTTAAGAATAGTAAAAGTTTTTTAGTAGATTAAAAGGAAAATTGTGAGGTCATGCCTTTCTTTAAGAAATCTTCCAAGGGGAGGCAGGGAGACAAATGGACTCCTTTAGGCCATATAATTTGCACATTTCCAGGAGACAGAATAAAAAGACATTGTCAGGAATGGGCAGAAGGCACAAAGACTTTCCTGGTTCCATGGCCACCAGATGGCTCTTTTGATAATACAGTGATAGCCCATGTAATGTCATATATCTTAGGAGCATATAAAGGAGATAAGAGAACAAAATGATTAGCATCATTGGACATGTGGAAGATATTCAGTCAGGATTCCCATGTAGAAGCCACAGCACCACCCCCTGACATATTCTGAGATAATTAAAGGGCCCTTATGCCGTCAGGGTATGTATCCATCATTGTCAGTGGAAGATAAGGAATCCACTACCCCAATAGGCTCAGTGGACACTGATGTTCCAGCTTTAGGCTATACAGATCCGATATTAATTCCTTTGACTGACATAAACAAATTTACACCAAAGGTTGATGATTTATTAAAAAATGGGGGAGGTTGATTTTGCTCAAACAATTAATAAAGACCCTCTTAAACCTGAAAAAGTATATGAGGGAACAGTGTCCTTAACAGGAGACATTTCAGTAAAATTAAGACAAGACAACAATGGAACGTTGCTGGAACAAAAGTCAAAAGATATATTAGAATGGGCTAGCAATATTCCTCAAAACTCAAGTGAGGGAAATGGATATTATACTAGCACCCCACAGGTGAAGTTTGATTTAGGGGCACGATCAAAAATATATCAGGAAGAGGATAAGGGTTATCGTGCCATGACCACCACTGTAAAGGGAATACAGAATACAATTAAGAGATTAAGCCTTATTGCTGATGACTGTTCAAATAAATGTAATTCCATATCATTTAAACCAGATGCTAAGCCAGTTGTACGGGACATAGGATATGATCTAGAAATCAAGAATGTGACAGGAGAGGATGAGAAAGATGAGGAAGAAATAAACTCAGTGGAGAGTGAAACTAGAAGGGTTCTTGACCGGGAACGCATGGAATTATGGCAAGAGGCTGAGAACAGAAATGCTGAAATAAATAGAAGAAGATTAGAGGAACAAAGTGCTTTTAGAGAACAATTAAGAGGACAGCAGGTGTTTCCCAGTAGTACAATAAAGTCTGGGCATCCATTTCGCGCAGAGGGTATGATAGAGTTAGGACAACGTTCCCCTCCAGCTGAAGTAAGATCCCTTCATGTACGAAATATGCAGGGAATGACAAGTTTTATAGAGAGAAAATAAAGGAAAGGAAACAGTGACTTGACACCCAATGAAATAGTAGCAAAGGGAGAAAATAGTTGGTATAATGTTGTCCCATTTACTAATAACCTTGCAGGATAGCCAGCAGGCATGTTGCCACAGATGAAAGTGTGGCCAAGAGCAGGATCCTTTGACCCTGAATTAATAAATATGGCTGATTTATGTATTTTTCAAGGTTATGGGGATCCAGAGTGGGATTAAGATTACATGCAGCAAAGTCTGTGTGTGTGGAAGAAATATGCTTTAAGGTCTGACACACCTTATGAGGGACATGGTGACAGGAATACCTCTGTAATGCAGATGCCACTGGTGTATAAGACACAGGGGGCACAGCCTGTCTATGGTCCATGGCAACACATGGATAAAAAAAATCTAAAAAAAGGCCTGCCTCCATTACATGAAGTAGCAGGGAAATGGATAAAAGCATTTGAAAATGCAACAACTGGGATACCTTTTGCTCTTGGGGATGTAAAGAGCCTTTTGAGCTCGATAGTAGGGGATGAGGGGGATAGTATAATGAAAAGTGCAGGGATACAAGGAGTAACTATTACTAAAGGAAAACATGATGGCTCTGCTTTTGGAGTTGGCGCTCTAGAGTGTGGACTGAATTAAGAAATAGGTACCCAGACCGACCAGATATTGGGGCATTGATGACACAAACTATGTCTCCAGGACAGTCCTGTGCAGACTACATAACAATGATGAAGAAAAAGTGGGAAACAGATGTAGGACCTGTAGACATGGGAGGTAGTTGTAGATTATTCTACAATGTTTTAAAACAGGGGCTACCAGGAGACATACAAGACCATTTAGATCAGGTTGTGGCTTTAGATGTAAAACCCTGGGCAGAAATACAAGCACATATTAAACATTTTTGCAGAGAAAAGGAAGAAAAGGAAAGGAGGAATAAAGACCAAAAGTGACAGAACCCAAGCTAAACTGGTGACACAAAAAATACAGAAAAATGAGAAGGAAAAGACAAGAAAAGAAATGACTGTGCAGGTTCCTGTTGCAAACAGGGAGCAAGGAAGGGGTCAAAGAGAGGGGAGACAGATGCAAGGAAGAAGACATTTTAAATGCCATTACTGCGGTAATATTGGACATTTTATTGCTGAAGGCCGCTTTAAGAAGAGTGATGAAGCGCAGGGAGTGATAAGAATAGGGAGAGGAAGGGGAAGACAAAATGTGAACACGTCAGGGCCAGCGCCTCAATATGGTCCATATCAGTATGCCCCCTATCCTCAACAACAAATAACTCCACTACCACAGGTTTATATGTCACAACAGCAATTTACTAGCATACCTATTCAAGGGGCACCAGCACCTGTTGTGCAGGCAGGAGGCCAGTATCAGGTGCAGACTACTGCACTGGTGAACACAGGGAGTCAAGGACAGGGGGGAGTGATTGTTCAAGGTGGAAACCCCTTTTATCATACAGCCTGATGGGATGCACCGGGGAATCCCAATAGTACTGTGGTAGCTAGGACTATAGAGCCAGAGGAAGAACCATTGGTAGATTTGATTATAATGGGAAGGAGGTATGTTTTTTTGGTTGATACATGGGCAACAAAATCTTGCCTCTCAGAAGGAAATGTTCCATTGTCCTCTGCCCCCATGGATACGCAGGGCTTCTCTGCTGAAGTACAGCGCATTCCATACACAACACATGTGCCCATAGAGGTGGCAGGAGTGCGAACGCAGGAGCGTTTCCTTTATTCTCCAAATTCACCAGTAAATTTATTAGGAAGGGATATCATGTCTAAATTAAACATGAAAATAAGATTTTCCTCTGATGGGTCCATGACATGTGAAATACCAGGGCAAGCGAAATGTGGGATACATTTACTAAAAATACCAAAGGAAAATGTGGTTGGAAGGGCAGAGCCAGTGCATTATAAACTGCTAGCAGATGCTGTACTTACGGTTCTGAAGACAGAGGAAATACTTTTAGGGAGATGGATGGAATTACCACCAAGATTAATTTTCAGGAGACAAGCTGGTGGTGATGAACTAGGACAGGTGAATACCCTTTATCTTGAGTGCATGGAAATATCCAGAAGGTGGGGCGATCTGGTGGCATCAGATAATGATGGAGGAATTTGGAAGGTCCTGAATTTTCTTATGCCTGGTCTGAGACTGCGGGACATTTCTGATTCAGAAGTCTTTTCAGACGATCCCACCAGGACTGAGTTAGTTTATACACACACTGCACCCCTGTTAGTATGTGTTTACCGTGCACAGACCACGTTACCAGTTGTGCCATCCCCCTCCAATGATATTGAAGCACTTCAGGCAGTCCCACCGTGTCTCTGGACATCAGCTCCAGATGAGGTAGGACTGATACTATCTGCAGAACCATTTAAGATAAAGTTGAAGCCAGGTGCACAATTGCCACTTGTAAAACAGTATCCACTGTCTAAAGAAGCAAAATAAGGTATTAGAGGGACAATACAAAGACTGAAGGATCAGGGAGTCCTATATTCCTACAGGTAATACTTGGAGGATGGTTCAGGATTTTCGCCCCCTTAATGCCATAGTATTAGCAGAGTACCCCATAGTGCCAGACCCATCTGTGATATTGACTAATATACCAAGTACCAGCAAATGGTTTTCTGTGGTGGATTTAAAGAATGCTTTTTTAGCATACCTTTACATCCTGACAGTCATTATTTGACAGCCTTCAGTTTTGATGGTGAACAAATCCAGTACTCTAGACTCCCACAAGGCTATTGTGAGTCTCCATCTGTGTTTAAAAGAGTAATGAGAGATGATTCGTTAAATTTGCAGTCAGACAGTACAGTTTTGCAATATGTAGATGATTTATTAATATGCAGTAAAACAGAATCTGAATGTGTTCTGGACACTGTCAATCTCCTAATGCTACTTGCTACTAAGGGATACAAAGTGGACAGGACAAAATTACAGTTTGTGCAAAAAGAAGTGCTGTATTTGGGCCAAGTGTTGTCTGCAGAAGGCAAAAAGATAGCAGGTTCTAGAATACAAACTATACGTGATCAGCCTCAGCCCAAGACAGTAAAAGACATGCAGACATTACTAGGCCTTTTAAATTTTGTACGTCAGTGGGTATTTGATTATACAACCACTAGTATATGCAATGAAGCAAGCTAAAACGGACAACACAGGCATTCAGTGGAGTGATGACAGTGTAAGAGCATTTCAGACATTGAAAGAAGCAATTGCTTCAGCCCCAGTGCTAGCAAATCCAGACGATACAAAGAGATTGTTTCTGTTTTCTGCTGCCACAGAGGATTCCATGATATCAGTCCTTACTCAAAAATACCCAATGGGTCACAAACCTGTCGCTATTTTAGTGGACTATTAGATCCAGTAATGAAAGGTCACTTTCCTTGTGAGCGAGCGCTTGCAGCAGCAGCTTTTGCAGTAGAAAAGAGTAGTACTATTATAGCAGGATGCCCTGTAACATTGTATGTTGAGCACTCTCCATTTGCTGTGCTGCAGAAAAGTAAAAGTACACTGACCACTCAAAGAGCAACAGGTTATGAAGTAATACTGTCAAATCCTTCTATCTGCATTGAGCGAGTACACTCAGTCAATCCTGCAACTTTTTTAGTGCACCGACTACAGCCCACTGATCATGACTGTAGTGCAACATTGAAGGAGGACGATCACCTGGCACATGAGGAAACCCCTTGTCTGATGGCCGACAATTGTTTATTGATGGTTCCTCATGGATAGACCAGGAGACAGGTAAAAGACATACAGGTGCCGCTGTTGTTGAGGCTATTGGTACACCTACTGATTATACCTTACACACATTGCACCTCTTACCCTTTCCATCCCAAGACTCAGCACAAGTGGGGCTGAATTAAAAGCATTGATAACGGCCCTACAGGCTTGTCAGGGTCAGCCAGTAACAATATACACTGATTCAGCCTATGTAGCTTCCACAGTTCACTCAGGGCTGAAGAGATGGAAAAGGCGAGGATTTCTTAAATCTGATGGGACACCAGTAGCGCACCAACATCTTTTAGCTGACCTTATTGCTGCATTACAAATACCATGTCAAGTAGCAGTGGTTAAGTGCCAGGCACATACAAAGGGAACAGATTTGGTGTCTAAGGGAAATGAAGCTGCTGATACAGCAGCAAAGAAAGCTAGTTTATATGCAATGAGAACATGCAGTATGCACACTTTATATGCAGATGATGAGGTTGAGATACATCACTATGAGAATATTTCTACAGAGGCATTATTAGACATTCAAAATGCTGTGCCACAACATGAGAAAGATCTCTGGAAATCAAGGGGGGGAGTGACTGGATTTCCAGATCTTCTTTATAAACCAGCAACTTCAGGTAAAGTTATAATGCCTCAGTCATTACTTAAAACAGCCCTTCGACAACTTCATTTACCAACACACAATTCTAAAAGAGTAATGATGGCTGAATTGAATAAAAGCTGGTTTATCCCTAATCTAGGACCATTAGTTGGTGTATTTCTAGCTTCATGTCATGTGTGTTATCAGCACTCTAATAATAGGTCACCAAAAATCCCTTCATCCTCCATTCCAAGACCAATAGGTCCTTTCATAGAGTTACACATAGATTTTGTAGATATAATACAAAAATGTAATGGATATAGGTATTATTTAGTAGTGGTGTGTCCATTTTCACCATGGATTGAAGCAGGACACTGCTCCAGGTGTGATGCTGACCAGGCAGCCGAATTCCTGGTGAGAGAGGTCATACATAGGTGGGGGGTTCCGGAGGTGATACGCAGCGATAATGGAAAACACTTTGCTAACACAGTATTTCAGCAAATTACTACACTATTAGGAGTGGAACACCAGTTTACCTCAGTTTACCACCCAGAGACTAATGGAATTGTTGAGAGGATGAATGGCTTTTTGAAAAGCAAAGTGTCAAGAGTTTGTGAGACACCGAAAAATAATTGGCTTTACTGCCTTCCCCTTGCTCTGTATGCATTGAGAAATGCCCCTTCAAAAGATCATCATTTGACCCCTCACCAAGTTGTAACAAGTAGGCATTCTAATTTTTCTTTTAAACAAAATCAAATGATTCGTTCTGATACCAAGTCTGCATCAGAAAGTGTTTGGCAAGAAATGAATGCATACATGTCTGCCTTAACAAAGGTTGTACAGGTTTACTCTAAACAGGTTCAGCTGCAACAGGCCAACAGTACTGCACCACCCCTGCCCTTGTCTACAGCCATCAGCATTGGTTCCTGGGTCTTCGTGCGCAACTTTGTGAGAACATTGAAGGATCTCAAGTTTCTAGGCCCCTACCAAGTAACACAGAGCATGCCAACAGCAGTAAAAGTGGAGGGAATGCGAAATTGGGTGCACGTAACAGACATTATTCCATTTTTGGCCTCACTCCCACAAGGAGTGGAGGAGGCAATGGTCCAAGAACAAATTATACAATGAAGAGTCAGCTAAATGATATTTTTCATAGTATAATAATGAGTTCAGTGGTTATGATTATTACTCTGATAATTTACTATTGTAGTATGTGTTATGTAGATGCAAAAGATCCCACCCATAGGGAAGATGTATTACGCTTTCATAGGGCTGTTTTCAATGAAACAGATATACATCCTATGCATGATTCTCTACTTGATAATTTGTGGTACAAAAGCATGCATGATATAGGTACCAATACACAAAATGATAGTTGTTATGTATGTTCTCTTATTCCCCATGCCATAGAAACACCACCTTTAGTGTATCCTAAAGAAGTGCCTGTTAATATGACAAAGTGTTTATTGCATCTTTTCTTGTGTAGGATAAAAGCACAGTTACAGCCAACGCATGTTAGTCCTATGACAGCCAGAGTTAATACAACCAGATGTGATACAACCACTGAAATTTTGCACATTTTGACAGATAAAACAGAGATAATGAAAGAGATATCCAGAATGAAAGGAAATATGCAAACTGACCGTGCAATAAAACGTGGTATAGAATTGGATTGTTTTATCCGTGAGTATGTTTTAACTAACGTGATGGATGTAAACTATACCCCTACAATTAATGCTCCAACATTTAGAGGTAGAGACCACTGTTCAACCATTGACTACATTTTCATGACACCTGAATTAATTGATTGCCTTCTAACAGCTGGGGTCCTAAAAACTGCTTTCGGGGACCACAATGCACTAGTTGCAAAAATTAAATTGAGTCCCTCTCCAGTATTTGCACATTTTTTAGGTGCCAGAGACATTAATCCTGCTACAAATAATTTGAGGTTGAAATGGAGGGGGGTTGATAGTGGAAGGGTAACTGAGCATGTTATAAATAAACACCAACATCTGATTGACTCATGTACATTCCCAGACGGGAACAATGAAAGGGTAATTAAAGACTTTACTAGTTTATGTACAGTCATAAAATCACTTCTATCTGTCCCTAACCAAAAGATAGGTAAGGATCCTAGGTGGTTTGACAGAAACTGCTCAGTTGCTAATAGGGCTTTACGCAAAGCACTGAACGTAAAACCGAGATCCCAACTGGAGGTCACGGCGGCAAGAAAGAATATAAATTTACGATAGAGATGCGTAAGGCAGCGATCCTGAAAGAGCATTGGGAGGAGCTATCTGACGCCACTGCAGGAAAGAATGCATCTACTTTCTGGTCTGCAGTGAAAAAGATGCGTAACATGGGAAAACAACTGTCTACAATTAGTTGCATTATCCCGAGTGACCGGTGGGAAGATCACTTCTCAAAAGTATATGGAATACCCCTAAAAGTAACTGATGAATATACACCTGGTCAACTATGCTCTATACAGATTAGTTTAGGTGAGGTGACTGTGGCTATTAAACAAAGTCTTGGCAATAAGGCCCCCGGGCCAAATGGTTTCCCAATAGACATAATTAAATGGAAACCGGAACTTTGGGCACCTATTCTAATGAACGTTTTTAATAGTTTACCTCTAGCAGCTATGCCTGAAACATGGTCCACAAGTATAATTGTACCAATATATAAAAAGGGGGAGAGAACAGACCCAGTAAATTATAGACCTATTTCACTTTTGGACAACACACTGAAAATTTTGGGACGAGTCTTATATAACAGAGTAAACATATGGGCAGAGGAATTAGGTATTCTGGACCCATGCCAAATGGGTTTTCGAAGTAGGGTCGGGACGACGGAGCAGTGCATAAATCTAAATTTAGTAATTGGCAAATACAATATCGCCAGGTCGTCACCAATCTACCTAGCTTTCATGGACTTATCATCCGCATTTGATTTTGTTAATAGGTCCAAACTGTGGTCTATCCTTTTAAATTATGGCCTAGATACGCCCCTTGTACATTTTTTGGCCTATCTGCATACTGACACAAAAGCCCAAGTAAGGTTTGGGATGGCAGGGGAAACCTCTGGGGCCATAAGAGTGGAAAGAGGAGTTAGGCAGGGGTGCGTTTTAGCACCCCTGTTGTTTATTATCTATATTAATGGGTTAAGTAACTCCCTAAAATTGGCAACTACGGATGTCCCAAAAATAAGGGGGAGGCCTTTACCGACATTGCTTTACGCAGATGATGCGGTACTTATGGGTCTCACCCCGAACGCCTTGCGCATTTTGGTTAAAAGTTTTGTACAGTACATGGATAAGTTAGATCTTAAAGTAAATTTAAAAAAATCTTTTATTATGTCCTGTGGGCCGGGGAAAAGACAGCTTAGTGCTATTTCGGTGAGAACTGACAAGCTATACTCTACAAATACTTTTCCCTGCTTAGGAATGGTTTTTGCTGCGAACGGCTCGTGGAGTGGACATTTGGCCCACGCCACGAGCAAGTTCTCAAAATCCATTAATTCTATTCTCAGTCTCCCTAAGAAAATAGGAGCTACTAAAGCTATTTTAAAAAAATTTCAATCACAATGTGTACCGGTAGCAACTTATGGGGCTGAGATATGGGGTCTGGTCAAGATACCGAGGTGCCGATTACGATCCGGGAGAAACCGGGTACGAACCGTCGGTCGGAGCGTATTCTCCGTCCGACTCGTACCCGGTTGCAAAACTTTACAAACATGAAAGTACGATTCGCACGGAAACACCATTTCCGTACGAATCGTACAAAACACCAACCGAGAAAAATATACACACAAATGACATCAGGAAAAGCGCCGACGTGACGTCGGGACGCATGCAGCCTGCGTTCCACGAACCAGGAAGTACGATTCGCACCGACGTCATCCCGCGCGGAGAATATTTTCCGGCAGCCAAAAACTGCCAGGAAATCAGGACGACGCGCACAAGGAGCACCTGTACGCGACGGACAGACATGGACCCGAACCTACGTGTCATCCCGGCCCTCATAGCAGTCGACCTCCTCTACAGGTACCGACGCAGATGCCGCAGAAGGTCAGAACAACACCCAGGGGCAAAGGGGGGGGGGCAGGGGCAGGACACAAAACCCCACCCAAGTCACACAGCACACATGCCCTGGACATACCTGACCTCCAGGCCCTGGTCACTTCGAGGGGGTGGGGGCGTGTCCAGCAACACCAGCGTCCGCCACAACGGAAGTGGGCGACGACGCGAACCGGCAACACAACAATACAGGTACGTACCGTACCCACGCCTTAAGAGCGTGGGTACGAGTCGTACCATGCCCACACCCACGTCACCCCAACAATGGCGGTACGGCCCGTACCCATGTGCCAAAGGCCTGGGTACGGGCCGCACAAGCACTCCACAGCGTGGGCACGGGTACGTACGGACCATACCCCCACCCGCGTATGTATGGAGCGTACCCCCACCCCAACAGTGTATGTACGGACCGTAACCCCACCCGCGTATGTATGGAGCGTACCCCCACCCCAACAGTGTATGTACAGCCCGTACCCTCACCCGCGTATGTATGGAGTGTACCCCCACCCACGTATGTATGGAGCGTACCCCCACCCCAACAGTGTATGTACGGACCGTACCCCCACCGCGCGTATGTATGGAGCGTACCCCCACCCCAACAGTGTATGTACGGACCGTACCCCCACCCGCGTATGTATGGAGCGTACCCCCACCCCAACAGTGTATATACGGCCCGTACCCTCACCTGCGTATGTATGGAGCGTACCCCCACCCGCGTATGTATGGAGCGTACCCCCACCCCAACAGTGTATGTACGGACCGTACCCCCACCCGCGTATGTATGGAGTGTACCCCCACCCCAACAGTGTATGTACGGACCGTACCCCCACCCGCGTATGTATGGAGCGCACCCCCACCCCAACAGTGTATGTACGAACCGTACCCCCACCCGCGTATGTATGGAGCGTACCCCCACCCCAACAGTGTATGTATGGACCGTACCTACACCCGTGTATGTGCGGACCGTACCCACACCCGCATATGTATGGAGCGTACCCCCACCCCAACAGTGTATGTACGGACCGTACCCCCACCCGTGTATAAATGGACCGTACCCACACCCGTGTATGAATGGACCGTACCCACACCCGCGTATGTATGGAGCATACCCCCACCCCAACAGTGTATGTACGGACCGTACCCCCACCCGTGTATGAATGGACCATACCCACACCCGTGTATGAATGGACCGTACCCACACCCGCGTATGTATGGAGCGTACCCCCACCCCAACAGTGTATGTACGGACCGTACCCCCACCCGTGTATGAATGGACCGTACCCACACCCGTGTATGAATGGACCGTACCCACACCCGCGTATGTATGGAGCATACCCCCACTAGGGGTGGGCGGAATTTGCGGAATTAACCTTCGCAAATTATCGCGAGAATGTTTAAAATTATCGCAAACAAGCAGAAATATCGCGAAGATGCGGAAGTTTTTTTCCGGCATGTTCGCGCGATTTTCTGCATGGTTGCGGGTCGCCAACTTACCCATGTGGCTGCTTGCGGGCGCGGCCATCTTGTTTTGAGTTGTTCTCGCGGTGCATGATCGCGAGAAGAAAGACGTGATCGCGCGACGCATGACGTCACTGCGGGCGCGAACTGTCGCGAGACAGCGCAAATGGCTAAAAACAATACAACATCTCATGGAGAACGCGACCGGATCAAGAAAACTTGTCGGCGAACGCAGGGATTCAGGTAAGGCGATCGCGCGCGCGCGAGAATGTATCATTTTACAGCGCGAGCAAGAAACAAATTATCGCCAAGCTGCGGAAACCGGAATTTTTGACATTTTCGCGCTCTCCGCGGAACGCAAAAATGTCAAATTATCGCAATTTCCGCGAACGGAACGAAATTTTTGCCCAGGCCTAACCCCCACCCCAACAGTGTATGTACGGACCGTACCCACACCCGTGTATGTACGGACCGTACCCACACCCGCGTATGTATGGAGCGTACCCCCACCCCAACAGTGTATGTATGGAGCGCACATGGCCACACGCAGGAGGGGTGGGTGCAGAGTCCTCCCAGAAGTGCCCAGATACAGGAGGGGTGTGTGCAGAGTCCCCCCAGCAGTGCCCAGATGCAGGAGGGGTGTGTGCAGAGTCCTCCCAGCAGTGCCCAGATACAGGAGGGGTGTGTGCAGAGTCCTCCCAGCAGTGCCCAGACACAGGAGGGGTGTGTGCAGAGTCCTCCCAGCAGTGCCCAGACACAGGAGGGGTGGGTGCCTATCACTACCAGCAGTGCCCACACACAGGAGGGGTGTGTGCAGAGTCCTCCCAGCAGTGCCCAGACACAGGAGGGGTGGGTGCCTATCACTACCAGCAGTGCCCAGACACAGGAGGGGTGTGTGCAGAGTCCTCCCAGCAGTGCCCAGACACAGGAGGGGTGGGTGTAGAGTCCTCCCAGCAGTGCCCAGACACAGGAGGGGTGGGTGCCTATCACTACCAGCAGTGCCCAGACACAGGAGGGGTGGGTGCCTATCACTACCAGCAGTGCCCAGACACAGGAGGGGTGTATGCAGAGTCCTCCCAGCAGTGCCCAGACACAGGAGGGGTGGGTGTAGAGTCCTCCCAGCAGTGCCCAGACACAGGAGGGGTGGGTGCCTATCACTACCAGCAGTGCCCAGACACAGGAGGGGTGTGTGCAGAGTCCCCCCAGCAGTGCCCAGACGCAGGAGGGGTGTGTGCAGAGTCCTCCCAGCAGTGCCCAGACACAGGAGGGGTGGGTGCAGAGTCCTCCCAGCAGTGCCCAGACACAGGAGGGGTGTGTGCAGAGTCCTCCCAGCAGTGCCCAGACACAGGAGGGGTGGGTGCCTATCACTACCAGCAGTGCCCAGACACAGGAGGGGTGTGTGCAGAGTCCTCCCAGCAGTGCCCAGACACAGGAGGGGTGGGGGTAGAGTCCCCCCAGCATTGCCCAGACACAGGAGGGGTGGGTGCCTATCACTACCAGCAGTGCCCAGACACAAGAGGGGTGTGTGCAGTCCCCCCAGCAGTGCCCAGACGCAGGAGGGGTGTGTGCAGAGTCCTCCCAGCAGTGCCCAGACACAGGAGGGGTGGGTGCAGAGTCCTCCCAGCAGTGCCCAGACACAGGAGGGGTGGGTGTAGAGTCCCCCCAGCAGTGCCCAGACACAGGAGGGGTGGGTGCAGAGTCCTCCCAGCAGTGCCCAGACACAGGAGGGGTGTGTGCAGAGTCCTCCCAGCAGTGCCCAGACACAGGAGGGGTGGTTGACTATCACTACCAGCAGTGCCCAGACACAGGAGGGGTGGGTGTAGAGTCCTCCCAGCAGTGCCCATGGAACACAAACTGTGGAGTACCCACAGATACAATGACCAAATTTGACAGTCAGGTGCACAAAGACCCTGCAGTACATGTACCACATGTGTGCGAGGCTGGGAGTACACACATGCGTAGCGCCTAAAAGAGAACATGTCCACATGAAGTCTTCTCAACAGTCTACACACACAAGTACAGTGACCACCAAGGATGCCACAAATGATGCAGGTGGAGACATCGCACAGCATGCATGTGCAAAGTTGAAGGAGTCTGTTACACCCCCAGCTGATGTAGACACAGCTCAGCACCACATAGTGGAAACACCCTGCAGGGAAGATGTCAGGTTACACAGAGGAAGGAACACACCTTGGGACGATGTAACCATGCAGTAACTGCTTACATGAACAAAGTAATTTAGCCAACAGCTTGTGATGGCACACAGATACCAGGGTCCACCCTATGACCAGCACAAGACTACATTTCCCACACACCCAACACATTATCACCACCCAAAATCATGGAGCTGGTCCACCAATAGCAACACCAGATAAACAGTAGTGTTCAAAGGAAAAAACAAATTGCTTTATTCAGCATGATGTAAGTAAAAAGCAAGATAAATGTCAATATATACAAGGCCCATAGGGCAGTCCATGACTCCAATCCGGATGGGGGACACAGTGGTACGTGTGTCCCCTAGCTTGACAGCACAGTCAGACTCCTTTGCCTTCCACAGGGGGGGGGGCATCATGTTGGGGGGAAGGACCAGGCACCGCAGGGACAGGAGGGGCAAGGGGAGGTGTTGTGGGTGCAGGGATGGACGACTCCAACACAGGGGGTGGGGCAGCGCCAAAGGTGGATTCGAGCACGGCGCTGCACACTACTGCCAGGTCGCTCAGCGTCTCCCCTGCACCCGAAGGAACCACAGGCCCCAAGGACGGGGGGGGTCACAGGGATGGGTCGCAGCCCTACTGGGGGGGGTGTGAACAGGGGGGACTCAACTCTCCTGCCGGTGTCCTGCCTCCACCGCTTGCGGGGTGGTGCCACACTGGGGCTGATGGACAGACTGGGTAGGACTGACCCTGTGTCCGACTCTTGGCCAGGAGAGCTGAGGGGAGTGGATTTGGAGGGTGGTGGTCGTAAGGAATGTGGACTCCCACTCTGGCTGCGTGTCTTACGTTTCCCCCCCGACCCAGTGGGTGTGCCTACTTCACCCTGTGTGTGCGTGCCAGGAGGTGTGCGCTTTGCCTTCCCTGCTGGTGTGGTGCCTGTGTCTGGTGGGGTGTGTGCATGCTGACGTCTGGGTGTACGTGAGACAGGCATGGGAGTGGGAAGTGTGGATGGGGCATGGGTAGGGGGTGGGACGAAGTGCTGCAGGAGACCCACTGCTGCAGACAGTGTTGAGTCAATAGACCGCAGCAAGTTGCGTTGGTCAGCCTGCGATGCTGAAATGCCCTCCAAGTATGCCTCCATGTTGGTGAGCACTTGGCCGTGGCCATGGAGGACATTAAGCATCGCAGCCTGACTGTTAGACTTGGGGGGTCTCTGGTTGGCGCAAGGTTGCCCTTGTGTCAAGCAGGAACCCTCTCCTCTACGTCAGGGCGCAGGATAACCCCTTGTGAATGACCCTTGCTCACCCTCTAGGTGCGTGGCGTGAGCAGCCAAGGCGATTCCTCAGGCGTTGTTGGTTAAGCACTTACAATCATACACACAGTAAATTCATCAATCCCCCCAGAAACGGACACCAGACTTGGATATGTAGAAAAATACGCTTCTTTATGTAAAAATAAGTATATATATCTCAGCAGACTTATCACAAGACCAATACCGTTTTCGCTATGCCACCAGGTTGTAAAAGCAGGCAAATGTTCTTTGTTCGTAGCTTCAGATAGATACTTTGCAGTCTCTTGCAAATGTTACTTGTGGTTCCAGTACTTACAGCGATCGACTCCTGTGAACGGGGAAATAAGGCGTTGCGGACCCCGAGCCCGATACTGGAACTTCTTCAGTGATGGGGAGAGTCGGCACAGGTCGGTGCGACTCTCGGCTTGGGAAGTGGTCTTGGGTCCTTGATCAGCGGGTGTGGGCAGGTAGGCAGGCGCGGCCAGCGACCCTCAGCACGGCGGTGCAGGGGGGTCTCCACAGCGGGGGCGGCGCGGCCTGAGGTGTCCGGGGATAACGAAGCGGGGTCACAGGGCACGGTCAGTGCAGCTGGATGACCCGGCATAGATCACAGTCGTCGGACGGTTTCCGGCGGGAGGGGTGATAGCGCGTTCAGCGCGCTCCAGTGGCAGGCGGTGACAGGGGCGCAGGCGGCCTAGCCCGGGGACAGAGAGCGGCTCCGGACGGAGCGGGGCTCTCACGGGGTTGCGGCAGGCGAGCTCCTGAGTGTCACGACCCTAGGAGGAGCGTTGAGGGGCGCAGTCTCTTTCCAGCGGGATGCACACACGGCTCGAATCGGAGGACGAGCAAAAGCACAGAGAACCCACTGGTCCTGGGGTTCAGTTCAGGGGGCAAGCTCAGATCAAGCCCTTGGAGAATGTTTAAAGCACAAAGCAGCAAAGTCTTTTCAGTAGTCTCTTCCTCTCCTCTCTCAGCAAGGCAAGCAGCAGGCCAGCTCCTCCAGCGTCTTCTTCTCCTTCTAGTCGGGCAGAGGTTCTTTGTGGTAAAACAGGATTCTGATTTCTTAGGAGCCAGGCTCCTACTTTTATACAGTGATTCTTTTGTTCTTTAGCGCCAGGGGGCCTGGGCCTGGCCCAGTCCAGTTCTGGAGCACTTTGTTATGGTGACTCTGCTCTTTCCTTTCAGCAGCAGGGCAGAGACATCAGCCGCCCCACAGGGGGCGGCGCCGGCTTTGTGGTGGCAGAGCACAGGTCTATTCAAGAGTCAAGGTGTACTCCTCCCACCCATCCTGGTGTCATCTCCCTACTCACCACCTGGCAGCCAACCTGTCTCTGGGGATTCCCCAACCCTGCTCCTTACTGTTGCTAGGCAGAACACACACACACAGCAGAGGCGGACTGAAATGGTCAGGTCAGTAAATACTAACTTTCTAAAAGTGGTATTTACAAACCCAGGATATTAAAATAAACTTGACTACAAGAAGTATTTTATTATTCTGAGTTCAGGCATACTAAACTTGACATTCTACCATGCTCTCTGAGTCCACTGGGGTCACAGCGTGTAGTGACTCCAGCAGCCCATTCTGGCCTATGGAGAGCAGGTAGCCTTCAATAGTGAAAAACGAAAATGGCTGTAATTCACTATTAAGACATGCCACACACTCGGGGCTTGTCCTACCTTACACCTACAATGCACCCTGCCCGTGGGCCTACCATAGGGGTGACTAACATGAGGCAAAGGGAAGGTTTGGAGGCGGGCAAGTGTGTGCACTTGCCCAGCCAGCATGACAGTACCAGACTGCACGCAGGTTCTGCAGTGGCAGACCCTAGACACATTTTACAAGGCCGCTTCTGTGGGTGGCGCAAGCAGCGCTGCAGGCCCACCAGCAGAATTCGCATTTACAAGCCCTGGCACTCCTGGTGCACTTTACTAGGGGCTGATAGTAAACCGAATAAGCCAAACATGGACACCAATCAATGTATACATTTTACCATAGGGAGAGCATATGCACCTTAGCACTGGTCAGCAGTGGTAAGGTGCCCAGAGTCATAAAACAGCCAACACCAGGTCAGAAAAAATACCGGAGGAAGGCAAAAAGTTTAGGGGTGACCCTGCAAAAAGGGCCAAGTCCAACACAACCCCCTTCCAGCCAAAACGCAGGGGAGACCAATCACCACCGTGATGGTCTTCCCTGCTTGGGGCGATAGAACAAGGACCTGGCCCGCAACTGCAGGGGCTGACTCCATTTCTACGCCAATCTGAACCTATCGGACTCCCTCTGTCCATACTCTCAGGGCCCACCAAGCCAATCCATGGGGAACCCTTCTCCTCACCTGTGGACACCACCTGTGCAGCACCTAACCTTAACTGGCCCACAGGTGTGTCCCAACAGACAGACAGCAAAATGCTACAGTGGCCACTGACAGTAGTCAGGGATGAGACCCAGGCCGTATGTCTCTCAGGGCTCTCAATCCTCTGTGGCTCCAGGGAGCGGGGGGCAGTAGCCCCAGGTGCTTGGCACCCTTTGTCCATTCTCCCCCTTGTCAGGTCAGGTATGACATCCTGGCACTGACCCACCAGCCCCAGGACTGTACCCGGCGGCTGGACCCAAGACTGGGGTGGCCTCTCCCACACCCGGTCCTTCTCCTTGGGGCTCTGTACCCTCCCACCTGGAGTGGTACCCCCTTCCAGAATTGCCAGGGCACCTGGGGCAGGTGTCCTACGCAATTCGCCCACCAGTTCAGGTGTTCTATCCTGCAACTGGGCGTCCAGGTCAGGGGGGACACCCTGAACCTGGCCCTCCAACCTAGGGTCTAAACCCTTCAGTTGAGCCGGGGTCAGAGGCGAGGACTCCCTCCCTCTGCACCCCCTTCCAGAGTACTGCCCACTCCCAACTGGCATGGTACCCCCAGAAGCAACATGGGTCAGGACACTGATTACAGTAGTCCCACCCTCCAGGTGAGACAACACCTGAACCTGCCTTCCCAACCCTGGGACCAACCCATGCGGTTGAACGCTCGCCTGGCGCACCAGGACTTCCCGGGGAGCATGCATGCCCCCCCTGAGGGTGACACATAACTCATGTGTCGTGTGACAGTCTGCCTGGCGCTGATCTCCCGACCCCTGTCCATCTGACAGTGCCTGAAGATCCCCCAGGACAGAAGTGGTGTCACCATGGTCACTCACGGGGGACGCAGCCCTTCTGGCTGGCCCCTGACCCACTGGTTCTTCCACTGGGGACTCTTTCCCCCTCTCACCCCTCAATCTGGACCTCTGCACCCTCCCAACTGGAGCGGTACTGCCAGACACCAGAACTGATGGAGGCCTGCTTACAGACACTCCCAGCTCACCAGACACTAGGGGATCCCCCTCAATGGGTGGCCCATCAGGACAGCCTAGGCTCCCCGCCTGGTGTTCCCTTAAAGAACCATCCAGGCTCTGAGACTGGGTTTCGGGCACCTGGGGGCATGCAGCCCCACACTCACTCCTTCTCCACTGAGACAGGACATGAGCCCCTACACCCCTCCCACTACCATGGGACCTAGCTGGGCTATTCTGCACCACTTCCACCACTCTGGGTTGGAAGATACCTGAGCCACTCCCCACAGGGTCACTCCCCAATGCCTCTCCAGACCCTCTGGAATCCACCAAAAGGTCTGCTTCCAATGTGAGTTCTCTGCGGTCAGAGACCTCACCCTCACACAGGTGTTGGCATAGCTCTGGAAAACAGGGACTTAAAATATGCTCTCCCACAATTGGATCACACAGCCCCCTAGCAGGGTTAACCAAACTATCCTTCACCTTACCATCCAGTGCCTCACACACGTACTCCACATCACTCTCCTGAGACTGGCAAGACAGTATCTGACTGTCTCTGTCCCACAACCTACACTCTTCTGGGCGGTCCTCACACTCACCCACCAGGACTTCAATTTTGGGGGAACCCCTCTCCCTGTACCTCTCAGCTAGAGTCAGTAGAGTGTCCCTCCCTCCACTAGGACTATGAACCCCTGCGCCAGTTACCCTATTCCCTTCAGGGATACTGCGCACTACTGGAGCTACCTCATGCCCTTGAACCTCCTGGTGTATGTTAACCCCCTCCTTCAAGTCAGGCGCCACATCTCTGGGTGTGCGTACTACTCTCTCAGCACTGTAAAACTCAATATTGCTGCCACCAGAGGGAGAGCGGTCTAAACTCTTGATCTTGAGATTCAACTCCCTCATTTTTAGATCATGATCCATTTGGCGTTGTTGTGCCTCCAAGGCCAACTTCTGCTTTTCCATTTCTATTTGTCCTGCCAACTTTGCCATCTCCATTGCATGCGCCCTGTCTGCTGCCCTGTCTGCCAGCTCCTCTGGCGACAGGACTCTGCTGGGCTCCACAAGGTTGTCGGGTGGGACGATGTCCCCCGCATTCCGTGGGTCTCGTGACTCATTCCAGGCTCTCAACGCCTTGGTGTACTGGACCCTCCTCTTGAATCCAGCATGGGGAACTCTGAATTTTACACTGTAGCCTTTCAATTGCTCTACCGTGTAGCCTTCCAGTCTCTCCCAATCCACCTCATCCATTCCAGAAATCACAGAGAGTGCTCTTCCAGCAGAGAGTGAGCCAGGCATGGTTGCAGTAATGGCAGATGTCTCAACAAAGTTCAAAAATGAAAACCTGTGGCTGCGTTACTTGGTCTGCTCTCACTATCTGGTGATTAATAATTCACTGTATGCAAATTACAAATGCAAATCCGAAATCCCACCGCTGCCACCAATGTTAGACTTGGGGGTCTCTGGTTGGCGCAAGGTTGCCCTTGTGTCAAACAGGGGGGTCTCCACAGCGGGGGCGGCGCGGCCTGAGGTGTCCGGGGATAGCGAAGCGGGGTCACAGGGCACGGTCAGTGCAGCTGGATGACCCGGCGTAGATCACAGTCGTCGGACGGTTTCCGGCGGGAGGGGTGATAGCGCGTTCAGCGCGCTCCAGTGGCAGACGGTGACAGGGGCGCAGGCGGCCTAGCCCGGGGACAGAGAGCGGCTCCGGACGGAGCGGGGCTCTCACGGGGTTGCGGCAGGCGAGCTCCTGAGTGTCACGACCCTAGGAGGAGCGTTGAGGGGCGCAGTCTCTTTCCAGCGGGATGCACACACGGCTCGAATCGGAGGACGAGCAAAAGCACAGAGAACCCACTGGTCCTGGGGTTCAGTTCAGGGGGCAAGCTCAGATCAAGCCCTTGGAGAATGTTTAAAGCACAAAGCAGCAAAGTCTTTTCAGTAGTCTCTTCCTCTCCTCTCTCAGCAAGGCAAGCAGCAGGCCAGCTCCTCCAGGGTCTTCTTCTCCTTCTAGTCGGGCAGAGGTTCTTTGTGGTAAAACAGGATTCTGATTTCTTAGGAGCCAGACTCCTACTTTTATACAGTGATTCTTTTGTTCTTTAGCGCCAGGGGGCCTGGGCCTGGCCCAGTCCAGTTCTGGAGCACTTTGTTATGGTGACTCTGCTCTTTCCTTTCAGCAGCAGGGCAGAGACATCAGCCGCCCCACAGGGGGCGGCGCCGGCTTTGTGGTGGCAGAGCACAGGTCTATTCAAGAGTCAAGGTGTACTCCTCCCACCCATCCTGGTGTCATCTCCCTACTCACCACCTGGCAGCCAACCTGTCTCTGGGGATTCCCCAACCCTGCTCCTTACTGTTGCTAGGCAGAACACACACACACAGCAGAGGCGGACTGAAATGGTCAGGTCAGTAAATACTAACTTTCTAAAAGTGGTATTTACAAACCCAGGATATTAAAATAAACTTGACTACAAGAAGTATTTTATTATTCTGAGTTCAGGCATCCTAAACTTGACATTCTACCATGCTCACTGAGTCCACTGGGGTCACAGCGTGTAGTGACTCCAGCAGCCCATTCTGGCCTATGAAGAGCAGGTAGCCTTCAATAGTGAAAAACGAAAATGGCTGTAATTCACTATTAAGACATGCCACACACTCAGGGCTTGTCCTACCTTACACCTACAATGCACCCTGCCCGTGGGCCTACCATAGGGGTGACTAACATGAGGCAAAGGGAAGGTTTGGAGGCGGGCAAGTGTGTGCACTTGCCCAGCCAGCATGACAGTACCAGACTGCACGCAGGTTCTGCAGTGGCAGACCCTAGACACATTTTACAAGGCCGCTTCTGTGGGTGGCGCAAGCAGCGCTGCAGGCCCACCAGCAGCATTCGCATTTACAAGCCCTGGCACTCCTGGTGCACTTTACTAGGGGCTGATAGTAAACCGAATAAGCCAAACATGGACACCAATCAATGTATTCATTTTACCATAGGGAGAGCATATGCACCTTAGCACTGGTCAGCAGTGGTAAGGTGCCCAGAGTCATAAAACAGCCAACACCAGGTCAGAAAAAATACCGGAGGAAGGCAAAAAGTTTAGGGGTGACCCTGCAAAAAGGGCCAAGTCCAACACTGACCAACCTGCAACTGCCGCAGGATGTCCACAGACTCGGCATTGGCGGCAGCAGTGGATACAGGGGCAGGGGGTGCGGTGCCTGGCAGGAAGGAGACACGTGGTGACCTAGCACTCCAGGAAGGGACACGAGCAAGTGGGAGGCCGGTGATGGCAATGGAGGGGGCGGGGTGAGATGTTGTGCTGCTGTCAGCTGTTGGAGCATCCTCCACCCCCTCGGAGTGGTCAGCCTCGGACCCGTCAGCTTCATAATCTGTGGTGGCAGTGGACAGGTCCTCCGGCTCACTCCCCTCGGCCTCAGTTACACTCGATGTGCCAGCTAAGGTGTCACTGCTGGCACTGGTGCCGGGTCCCTCCGCACGGTCCGTGCCGGTGTCTCCATCCGTGTCCCCCGACGATGCTGTGGGCAAGGTGAATGAACAGGAATTAATCAGACACCTGTATACATATGTCACATGAGTCAAATCAACAGAGGTTACAGTGCATAGCCTGAAATGAAAGATGAGTAACATCTACAATACAAGGTACATATATAGGCCCTGCAACACACAGTTGGTTCACCCACCATGCCACTGAGAAACTATGGAGAGCATGACACATTTGCAAATGACATGATATGGAATTGGACAGAGGAGCCAGGCTCTGGGGACAATCCAGCACTGCATCTGCACCACACAGCGTTGCCCTAACTAGGGATGAGCAGGGACCATCTCCATGAACTTGAGGCACATGCTGCAAAAGGAATACTTAAAGACACGCCCAACATGAATGGGACACTTCACCTTGAGTGTATGTCCAGACAAACAGCACACACTGGCCAGACCGAGCAATGAGATTTCAGGGGTCGACATGTAGGCCTTGCCCGCACCAACCACCCCCTACATGAGACAATGTGATGAGACACAGGAAGCACTTGCATCTCTTAGTCTGGGAGAAATACACATGGGCTGCCAGAAACCCATATTGCACCCAAAATACCCCATGTGCGCCTGTACAACGATCTCATTTACAAATGGCCATCATCTGTAATTGTAACAAGACACACAGGCACTGGCCACCGTGAGTATGAACGAGGAAAATTAGGTCAGGCTGTACAGTGGACACTTGTAGAACACCTTACGTAAATATGCATGGTGCCAGGGGACAATGGCACAGAGCACATCCTATGCTGTAGACACTGAGAGTGTCCACATATTGTGATGACACACATGATACCTAGCAAAGTATGCCCCAGGGGACAGTAGTGGCCACAATATTCCATGGTCCTGAATGGTAATGACTGCAACACAGGCCACCATCCCTGCACTCTGTGTATCGCACACTCATGCACATCATGTCACAGGCCACAACATAGGACATGCTTGCTGTAAGGCATTACACTTCAGAAACATACTCCTATGTCTGGACTCAGCATCAGTGCCAATTGACATGGACCCCACAAGTACTGTACTGGACAGGGCACAGGCAAGGTGCCAAAACCTGTTACACACCACCCCCACACATGATGCTGCAAGCATTGGTCACGTGGATTAACTGCCAGCCCAGATGACCTTGTGAAAGTGTGACTACACACAGACCAGGGAACACATGGCAAGGAGGGGAAGGGAGGAAGGACAGCACCGCTATACTGTGTGTGACAGGACCTGCACTGCAAAATTAAACACTGGCAGTGTATCCATGCAACTGCGCACTTGCAAATGCTGGTGACACACAACAAACACACATGTACCTACCCCCTTCCTGCTGCTGCATCTCCCGTAAGCGCCTGTCCATGTTTGGAAAGACCACCGCCAGCACACGCTTGTGGATGTGGGTCAGACGGCGACACCCATGGTTCTTAGGGTCCACAGGTGAGTCCCCCAGCTGGACCCGTGCGATCCTCCGCATCCAGCACCGGATATCCTGCCAGCGCTTTCTCACCTGGGCCAGGCGCCGCTTGCGACCATCCGTCCTCCTCACGGCACTGACGGCGTCCCTCCAGATCTGCTCCTTGGCAGTGGCGCCTACCTGTGGGGTTGAAAAAGTGAGACTACATCAATACACCTGCCACATGTCACAGAGACACACATTAGTACCATTTAGCTTGTTTCAACAAGGCATAGTATGCAGCTAAAGCATTGCACCTTTGTCATAGGGACATTTTTCTATGTGTAATGGCAAATGCACCACGTGCCATTGAAAGTAACCAGGTGGCATGAGGGGTACGACACAATAAATGATCCAGACTCACACTGTGCATCACAAGGTACACCATGCTTATGTGCAGCACCTCAAAGCAGTCACATGCCACAGGCCACTGACGCTACCTCAGCAGAGTAC
Organism: Triturus cristatus; assembly: GCF_964204655.1. Lineage (NCBI taxonomy): Eukaryota > Metazoa > Chordata > Amphibia > Caudata > Salamandridae > Triturus > Triturus cristatus. The sequence goes on from NC_140585.1 coordinate 96,906,142, forward strand.
ACAGACACACACAGGCACAGGACATTCACCTGCCATTGCCAAATGCAGCTACAAACCTCACTCTGCACATGTGCCACTAGACTGGGGGGGCTCACAGGTGTGGGGCTGGCTCTGCACGTCACACACACAGCACTGCTCCCTGCTCGCATCAGATGGCCAGGGTATATCCATCCCTCATGCAGCTTGGGCGCTACACTCCACATATGCACCCACCCACATGACAGGGGACTTACACACACACCGATGTCCAGGGTACAAACACATCATGTGGACACTCTCAGCACAGGTACACTGAACTAACACACATCTGTGGGTACAGTCACCTGTCACACTGGGCTGACCACATAATCACATGAGGTCTGTAGAAGCAACATTCCCAGGAGGCTTAGACAGGCAGAATGTGGTATGCACCATGCAGTGATTGTCACAGTAAACACAATGCAAGTGAGGACGGCAGGCATGCACCACAGTATGCTCTGGCTGGGAGACATCAGGCATTCCCCCCCCTGGGACCCACTCCACAGTACAATGCATGTGTGTCACACCTGGACACAATGCCAGAAGTCCCAGTCACAAAAAAGGGCCACAGTCTGTGCTAGTAGACTCTGCACTCACCTGAAACCCTGGTCGCCCATACAGCATGGGGTACTGTGGGAGGATCACATCCAGCAATGCCAGATTCTGCTCCAGGGTGAATGGCTGGGCCCTCTCCACAGACCTTGACATGGTGCCAGGGAATCACGAGCAGCAGCAGTCTTGTAGATTCAAAAGATGTGCAGGCAAGTGCTCTCTCATGGGACCTGGCTGCCTTATATCTGCCTTGCTGGCCTGTTTCATGCACAGGAGTACAGAGTGATTGGTCACTCACATTTGCATCCTATGTTTCCTCCAATCCATTTAAACCTAGCACAGTCAGTGGCTTTGCTAATTTTTTTTCTTGAGCATGATGTAAACTCCACAACCACATTGCAACAAAGTAGATTAATTCAAATCGACTTTTGCTGGGCACCTGATGAAAAAAATTCAAACTTTAAACTTGGTCTCCATGACAACCAGCATGCATGTAGGGCTTTATACTTGTCCCTCATGTGTCCCCTATGTAATTTGGAGATTCACACACAGGTACGGTGCGTCCCGGGGCCCTAGGGCACCCCAAATGCATGGCAACGGCCCGTACACGCGTGTGTACGGTCCGTATCACTATGGGAGTGCTGCCGTAGGCCTACCCATAGTGATAGTGAGCGTACACGCGTGTGTACAGTCCGTATTACTGTGGGTACGCATACGCGAGCAAACCCATAGTGATAGTGAGCGTACAGGCATGTGTACGGTCCGTATCACTATGGGTACGCATACGCAAGCACACCCATAGTGATAGTGAGCGTACACGCGTGTGTACGGTCCGTATTACCATGGGTACGCATACGCGAGCACACCCAGAGTGATATTGAGCGTACAGGCGTGTGTATGGTCCGTATCACTATGGGTTTGCTCGCGTTTGCGTACCCATGGTGATACGAACCATACACACGCCTGTACGCTCAATATAACTATGGGTGTGCTCGCGTATGCGTACCCATGGTGATACGGACCGTACACACGCCTGTACGCTCAATATCACTATGGGTGTGCTCGCGTATGCGTACCCATAGTGATACGGACCGTACACACGCCTGTACGCTCACTATCACTATGGGTTTGCTCGCGTATGCGTACCCATAGTGATACGGACCGTACACACGCGTGTACGCTCACTATCACTATGGGTAGGCCTACGGCAGCACTCCCATAGTGATAGGGAACGTACACACGCCCTCAGAGCGAAGGTACGGTGCCTTACACACATAACAGTGGTGACAGGAAGCACACAGAAAGGAATAGAGCTGACATACTTGTCCATGGATGGACATCAAGGCATTGTCTGGCCAGTACTACATGTGTGGGGCACAGGTGTGAAAGGCTGTGAGGTGGCACATTACTCCTGAGTTGTGAAGGCAATAGATGTATGATGAGATGTGTACAGATGTTATGTGTGACGGTGCTATATGTGCCAGACATGCCCTTCACTCCTTTGACATGTGTGCATGTCGTACAGCACACTTGAGATGAGCGTCACTGGCATCGCACAGTCAACAACACACGCAAGTGTCCCCTGATGCCCGCTACAGGGGTTACCACACCAGACATGTGACTACCCACGGTGCACGATGTAACTATGTCATGTATGTGTGGTGTGTTCACATTAGCTTGATGTTGGTGTTCCCTCATAAGCATCTGCTATTGCTGCAACCAACATGTGACTGTGTGTAGATGGACATGGCACACTGTTACGCACACCAGGCCACATGTGGTATCGAATGTAAGGTGTGTATGTATGCATGGGACACGGAGTAGCGTAACAAGGACCTGTCTGCATCCTCTCAATGTATATGTGGTCAGTCATGACATGTACACCTTCATGGCAAGGTGTGTGGGCTGTCCTAGTGTAATGTCATGTGACCTGTGGCTCTAGTGTTCCGCTACCTGTCTCTGCAATCAACATCCTACTTCTGCTGATATGTTGATGTATGTCACTCCTGTATTGCGTCTGGCTGTTCACTTACACTGGGACACAGCTAGTCCCATGCCATGGGATGTGGAGGTTCACAATCTCCGTATGTAGCTGGGTCTTGGTAGGAGTGTCACCTGGCAGCCATACGTGTCCAGGGCATGTAGCACATACCTGACTCCCTATGTAGCATATATGTATTGACAGATTAACATGTGCTCAGTACATATAAATTGTTGTTGTAGTACACTCACTCTTCCTTGTCACTTCCAAATTACTGCAGAGCGCCGCCTCTTCCCCGACCAATTCCGGACTTGGCTGACATGCGGGAGAATGACTGTATACGCTGCTACCGCTTCCCCCAACCGTAGATTGAGGAGTTGATGGCGAGGCTGGCACCACACCTGCAACCGCTGCACAGGTATCCTACGGCACTGACACCCAAGCTGAAGGTAATGGCAGCCCTACATTTTCTTGCCATGGGTACCTTTCAAAATACCATAACTCATGTTGGTGGCATGTCCCAGAGCATGTTCAGCCGTGTGCTGCATGATTTTTTAGATGCCATGTTGCTTCACCTGGATGAGTTCATCCATTTCCCAACTCCTGAACAGTTGACTGTTGTCAAGCGTGGATTCTATGCCCTGGGAGGGATGCCACATGTCATTGGGTCCATAGATGGGACACATGTGGCTTTGGTACCACCACAGGCACAGGAGGTAGCGTACAAGCACTACCACTCCATCAATGCCCTTGTGGTGTGTCTGTCCAACATGGTGATTTCACATGTCTGTACTCGTTTTCCAGGATCAGCACACGATGCCTACATCATGAGGCGTAGCAGGGTGCCTGAAATGATGACGCAGCTGCGCAACGAACGTGCGTAGACTTCCAGCCCAACCGCTTCTCCTGTCCTACTTATGTCCATGTGGTTTCCATGTAGGGGACGCTGGCTATCCCAACATGCCATGGCTGATCACACCTCTCCGCAACCCCAGCACGCCGGCCCAGCTCCGCTACAACACGGCCCATGGCCGGACAAGGCGAGTGATAGAGAGGACATTTGGCCTCCTGAAGAGCCGATTCAGGTGCCTACACAAGACCGGCGGCGCCCTCCCATATGCCCCGTTGAAGGTCTGCAAAATCTTCATGGTCTGCTGCATGCTGCACAACATGGCAGTTGAGAAAGCTGTGCCACTCATCCTGGATCAAGATGATCAGGACCATCCACCCGTGGAGGACGAAGGGCTTGGCAATGGGGCTAGTGATGTGGAGGATGTGGTTCCGCAAGAGGACTTCCGGAGTCGGCTCATACGCGACTTCTTTGCTTAGTGGTGAGTACCAGTGTCTGAGTGTGCATGCATTGGTCCCCGTGTGGCATGTGTTGCGATGTGTGTGTCCATCTGCATGTATGCCACGTGAGTCAGAGGTGTGTGTGGATGTGTCACTCGAGTGATGGTGCCAGTGATGAGTGTATTTCCCCAGTCATAATTGTGACCTAGCATGTTGTCATCCTTACATGTGTCGAGTACATGCACATGCAAGTGGCTGTGCTTTTTGTGGCTGACTTCTTGTGTGTCTCTCATCCCCAGGTACTTGCGCATGCCGTCTGCTGGTTGCATTGTTGTGGCACTGTCATTCCTCATGGACACGTCATCGTGTGCTGACTCAGCGTTACACGCACGGACAAGTTTGGAAGTCTCCTTGGGGTAAGGGATGCATCAGGGGTGTATTGGGTGTGGCAGTTGTTTACGATGTGTGCACACTGCCCCTGTGGATGTTTGGTTCCTCTGCAGACATGTCGCGTCACCATGGGACACATTACATGTAGCTGGATACACCTGAATAGATGGTCAGACTTGTTGACAGTCATCTGTAATGGGATAGTGGATTGTGATGATGGCATCAATGTGTGTAAAACTGCCCTCGGACACATATGGTTTGCATTGGCTTGACATGGTGTGGGACTTCCACATCAGAGGATCAATGGTGTATGGCAGCCTCTCCGTGAGCAGCAGGGGGTGTTTAGCTGTTACCCGACACTTGTGTGCCAGTTCCATGGATATCACGCATTTGTGGTGCAGAAGGGGGGTGCCAGTGTTGGACCCACATGTTAATCCACATGACCTGTGTATGTGTACTCCGAGTTGCCTCTGCATTCCGGAATACATGACTAATAAAGGTGTCCCTATGCCTCCAAGGTGCCTCTTCTCAGTCAATGCTGGTGTGTTGCCACGGTGCATACGGCATGTCTGGCATGGTTTTCAGTGATAGTGGCTATGTGTCTATGTGTAGAGTAGCAAGATGCAAGCTGTTTGTGTGTGATTAGACTCTGCATTGTGCATGATGTCCATGACTGTGTGGGTATTGTGACATGTGCCATCCCCATGCATCCAACGTTGGCCAGGCCACCATTCTCTGCATCCACCTGACTCAAGCTTGCAGGACATGGTTCTGCCACCTGTCTACACTTACCTGGGTGCCCCCCAGGACACTCCACATGATCCCTGACCTCTGCGCATGACTGTTGCTGTACTCAATATGTCTGTCGGCACAGTTGTGCGGCCACCCCCTCAGCTGGTTGGGCCCATCACGGGTGTGTATGGTGCTCCATGTGTGTCTTGCCTAATACATTGTGACCCATGTGTGTCCTGTGCCAGACTCAGGCCCCAGGGTATGCATGGTTGAAGTCATATGAGAACTCAGGCATGGCTAGACTTTACAAGACACATGTAAGGTAATAATGCAAAATGGAGGCATCATCTCTTTATCGTGTAAGTTTTTATTTGAGTTGGGGTACGTGTTGGGGGGGTATGACAAGAGGGGCTTTCCGGGTGCGTGGAATCCAAAGTTCACTGGGGGAGTTGGTGTCCTTGCCATTGGAAATCATCAGAGTCCATGCCACAGTCTTTGTCAACATTGGTCAGACAGTGACCAGCAAGTCCATGTGGCAGAGAATGTCATTTGCTGATGTGCTGCTGTTGGTCCAGTGGGCCAGGTGCCAGGCCAGGTGTCCTGGGAGATGGTGCTGTTGCGCCGACCCTCACGGTCTATTCCGTGGACGACCCGCCCTCCTGCGGGAACCCTCAGAAGCAGGCCGTGACGATGTTTGGGATGCTCCGTCAGATGTATCCTCCTCATCCTGATCCCTCCCTGTGAGTGGTGATGTTCTTCGCCTGGTGGCACACGGAGGGTTGCCCATGTTGTCGGCTATCCGACGGAGTGAACGGTTAATTCCCGTGAGCACCGTCACGAGCTCAGCCTGTCTGTCCTCCATCCGCCCTTGGTGTCGCAGTTGACAGGCATGTTGCTCCGCATGTTGCTGGGCCTGCTGGGTCTTGATCTCCTCGAGGGTCCCCTTCATCTCGTTGAGGGTGGACACAACCTGACTCATGCCCGTGGTGTCCTGCCGGTATGTGTCCAGGATGTTTCTTACATGGGAATATACCGGTTCCGCAGCCAACTGGTCAGGCTCACGCCTCCGCCGTCCTCCACTCCCACCACCCCTGCCCACTTGCACCTGGCCTAACCTTGTCGGCACATCGGGTCTCCGGGACCCCTGAGGGGTGGCATTTGCGTTGTCGCCTGCCTCCTCCTGGGTTCCCGGTACACCGTGTTCCTCCTGGTCAGCCTGGCTGCATTGTGGTGGTGGGGCAAGGTTCCTGGGTGTCTCCTGGGATGTGGCAGGAGTGGGGGTGGTGGTTGGCCCAGTTGTACCTGACGCAGGTGCTGCAGGTGGTTGGACACCAGAGGGGCCAGGTTGGTCGGGGTCATCCACAGAGTGGTGAGAGTCGTCGCTGCCGGTGAGATCGTCATCCCGCAGAGCCGGGTCCTGTGAGTCTTCTCCCCCAGTGTTGGGGGTGATCCATGACGTTGACCTGTGTGTGTGAGAGACAATGTTATTTTTGTTCCATGCAACATCCATGTTTCATTAGTTTCAAAGTTGGCACATTTCCTCTGGGAATTTGGATATGTCTTGCATTCCACTCACAGTGCACTTGTGCATGGGTATGTCCCTTGGCCACAGCTTTTGAGACTTTACCTATGTGTGACACAGTCTTACTTGCTGCGTCAATTGTGACTGCAGTCAGCAGTGGAGTGAGCAGGTGTGGCGAGCCATGCATTGGCGCCTTCCATGTTGCACTGTACCTGGGCACATGGAGTTGTTACACACACTTATATAATGCAGGTAGCTGTCGTTGTGCTCATGCACAGGTTGAGACATGGCCCAGTGTTTTGCCATGGAGAAGAGAGGGGGATTCAGGCACTGGCCACCCTTGTCTACATGCATGCAGTCCACCTGCTGACGAGCAGACATTCCCACACCACCCAAGGCTGAATTGGTCTCCCTGTATATCCCTTTCTCACTCCCTCTCTGTCCCCCTCTCCCTCCCTCCCTGTGTCAGCCTCCTCCCTCTGTCCGTCTCCCTGTGTCTCCCTCCCTCTCTCTCCCCCTCTCCCTCCCTCTGTGTGTCACCCTCTGTCACCTCAGCCCAGCTTCCTAGGCACACACTTTTTGCAGATCTTTGAATGGCCCTTGGCTTGTTCATGTGAGTTTGTTTCTGATCTCCAGGCACCCATTGCGTGTAGTGTCTGTGTCTGCGCTGCTGCTGTGGTGGTGTGTGCTGCCACTCTTTCACAGTGTTGGCTGTTCATTGGCTGCTGTCATGTGCAAAAAGGTGCCTTCACCCCCATGTCTTCATGCAAGGCGTCCACCATTTGCAGGCAAGTCTTTCCTGTGTGGGGACACACTGTTTGTCTGGCTGTGACCTAGGCCATATGGGCAGAGGGCATTGTTGTCTGCTTCTGAGTTGCACTATGTGATTTTTGAGGCCCACACTCCCGCCATCCCGGTTACCGTGTCTTGTGTTGGTGTTTTCTGTGGCCTGTGACTTGGCATTGTCCAGCTGGGTGCATGGGGCATGGTGGCGCTAGTGGCATGTGCGTGTTTATGGAGTGTGGTTGAGTCATGCGATAGCTTGGGGTGGTTGCGTGCATGATTGTGAGTTTGGTTGTGGATGACGTTCCCCCCATGTGAGGTGAGTTGTTTGTGTACTCACTAGGCTCTCGGAGTCCTTCTACTCCCTCCACTGCCACCACCGGCAGTATGGCCATCACCTTCTCCTCCCAGGGATAGTATTGTACGCGTCTGCGGGACGGCCCTCCTCCAGTGATGTTGGCCTGGTTGTGGTCGTCGGTCATTTTGCGGCGGACCGTCCTCCGCAGATCGTACCACCTGGCTTGGCATTCATGCCTGGTCCTTCTGGTGGACGCAACAGCATTCACTGCATCGACAATCGTCTGCCACATGGCTGTTTTTTCGGAAATGCTGGTCTGTCTGACCAATGTTCCAAAGAGGTGTGGCTCGACTCTGAGGATTTCGTCGACAAGGACCTCCAACTCTTGGCTAGTGAACTTTGGATTCTTGTTAGTGGGCATGGTGAGGGGTGTGGGTGTGGATGGTTGTGGGGGGTGTGGGTGTGGATGGTTGTGGGTGTGTGGGTGTGGTTGTGCAGGTGTGTGAATGTGATGAGGGGGTGTTTGTGAAGGTGGTTGTGTGAAGGTGTGCAGGTGTAAGGTGTAGTGGAGGTTGTAGTATGGTGCAGTTGTTTCTCTGTGTGGTCTGGCAGCAGTGGGTCTGTTGCAAAGGATCATGGTTTGTGTGTGTTGGGCCTTTTTATTGGTCCATTTGTGGGTGTGGCTGTGTTTGAACTTTGGGTGGGTGTGTTATAAGGGGTGGTTGTGTTTTGGGCCTCTGTTTGGGAGTTTGGCAGTTGCAGGTCAGTGAATGTGTTGTATTTGTGCTTGTTGGACATGTTTTGTGGCTTTGTGCGATTCGAATGGAGTCTTCTTGTGTTGTTTTGCTTTGTCCTGGTTGTGTACGTGTGTTTTTAGCGTCTGTACGGTGTGTACATCGGCCATTTTGTTGTACAGTGCTGTCCTTGTCTCTGGCTTGGTACGACTCGTACATGCGCGATGTTGGGTGAGGGTGCTGGTGTTGGGGCCTGGGGTGCGCTCTGTACTTAGACTGTTGGGGTGGGGGTACGCTCCATACATACGCGAGTGAGGGTACGGGCCGTGCATACACTGTTGGGGTGGGGTACGCTCCATACATAGGCGGGTGTGGGTACGGGCCGTACATACACTGTTGGGGTGGGGGTACGCTCCATACATACGCGGGTGAGGGTACAGGCCGTACATACACTGTTGGGGTGGGGTACGCTCCATACATACGCGGGTGTGGGTATGGGCCGTACATACACTGTTGGGGTGGGGGTACGCTCCTTACATACGCAGGTGAGGGTACGGTCCGTACATACACTGTTGGGGGGGGGTACGCTCCATACATACACGGATGTGGGTACGGGCCGTACATACACTGTTGGGGTAGGGGTACGCTCAATACATACGCGGGTGAGGGTACGGGCCGTACATACACTGTTGGGGTGGGGTACGCTCCATACATACGCGGGTGTGGGTAAGGGCCGTACATACACGGTTGGGGTGGGGGTACGCTCCATACATACGCGGGTCAGGGTTCGACTCGTACGTATGGGGGTGTACATACACGGGTGGGGGTTCGACTCGTACGTACACGGGTGTACATACACGGGTGGGGGTTCGACTCGTACGTACACAGGTGTACATACACGGGTGGGGGTTCGACTCGTACGTACATGGGTGTACTTACACGGGTGGGGGTTTGACTCGTACGTACAGGGGTGTACATACACGGGTGGGGGTTTGACTCGTACGTACACGGGTGGGGGTTCGACTCGTACGTACACGGGTGTACATACACGGGCGGGGGTTCGACTCGTACATATGAGGGCTGGGGGGGTGTTGGGCGCGTATGCGGGCACATGTCTCCATGGTTGCTATAGGTGTTCGGTGCGGACGGTGTTTTTCCATCCGGTTGTAACATCAGACGCACGGGATGGATCGTACTTGCGCGGTCGGACTTCACTTTTCACATTTGTACGGTAAATCGTCCGGGGACGTGTCGGACACATTTTCCGACCTGAGGACGTGTGGGGAATTATTCCCAATGCGATTCGTATGGACTTTTTCCCATGCGAATCGTAGTTCGCAGTTTGTACGGCACTTGTACGATTCGTACGGTAAAAAGACCGGATACGAGTCGTATGGGGAATTTTTTTCCAGGATCGTAATCGGCACCCTAGTATCCAAACCGAGGAAAACCGTTTCTGTAGAAAACTCCTTGGAGCCCCTATTGCCACATCGGAGTATATCTGTCATTGTGAATTAAATTTGCATTATATAACAGATTTTATAGGAATAAGACCGGCCCTGTTTTGGCTGACAATTTGGAGGAATAATGCGGCATCCTTAACCCATGAAATTATAAGAGATTGCTTAAACTGTGAGAAAGGGATGAGAATCCCGTGGCTTGCTGGTGTTTTTAAGAAATTATGCAGTGTGGGTAAAGGCCACTTATTTATTGAGCCCACAGATAAAAATGAAATTAAGTCTGCACTGTATGCACTTTATAGTAATACAAGATCAGATGTGGAATTAACTAAATCAACCGTCCAGGCCTATGACAAATTGGGAAAGCTCGTTATTACTCCGTCTAAGGGCAGGTACTGTCAGATTTTTATTATGTTTTCCATTAGGTTTTTGTTTATCGAAATCTGAAAGAATGCTATGCCCATGTGACGGAGCGAGTCTACAAAATGATCTACACTTTTTCTTTTTCTGTAAATTTTATCTAAAATATATTAAAAAGTTTTTATTCCCATATTTTAAGAAACAAAGACCACTTTCTTTGGAGCAGTCTTACGCGATGTTGCTCACCCTGCATACTGACGAATTGATCTTCCGTGTTAGCACTTTTTTGAGAGTTGTAACCCATGTACGTAAAACAATGGAAAACCCCTGAAATAATTTTTGTTACCATATAATATGTACCATGTAATGTGTGTTGTTTACATATAATTGGAATTATAATTAATTTTTTGGGTTTGTGCATATGTCACTGCTTTTATGAATTTTGAAAATTCGAATAAAGATGAATTGAATTGAATTGAAAGGAGCAGGGCAGAAATATAGTTATGCAAAATGGGAGGAAACCGTATTGGAATGAGGTATTCTAGGGAGATCTAATCCACCATCCACCTGTAATAATTATTCTGCCAAACCACTGCCCCCAGATTGCGCTGCCAGGCCAGTATTAAGTATTGAAGCATCAGTATTTGCCAATAATAAATGGTTTACTGGAGCTAGGTTTTCATGTAGGGCCATATCTTTATGGAATGGCACAGAAACAAAAAATCATTTGAGATTTGATGATATAAAAGCATCATGTCAGCAAGTATGGGATAAAAACATACAGAGATATACATGGACTGGAACTAAACGTCATCCTAAGCTGGCTGTGAAACTAATGAGATTTTCTCTTTGCTTTCAGGGAAATGGGATTGTTAAAGTGGGACGGAATCTCAATGGCAGTTCAACTATTTACAATGCCGATATGTAGTGCGGTATCTCCAGCCTTATGGATTTTTACTGGCAGTGTGGAGCTCGAATATACAATCAATCACCCCCGACTGGAGCGGAATCTGCTCTTTCGTGACTTTGCATACTCCATCTATGGTAATACAAGCAAAAGAAATAAAAAATTTGCATTTGCATTCCATGAGTAAAGTATCAACTTTGCTGCATCATCACAGAAGAAAAAGGATGGCTGAGTACTTTGGAACTTCAGTGTGGCAGGATGTGTCCAAAGAGTATAGGTTGTTCAATGACGCCCAAACATTATTTGTAAGTCTGATACCTATGTTTCAAGCAAAAGCAACTGCTCACTGGGTTCAGATCACCTGCTGGGAGCTGATGAAAGCCATAAATGCTACTGAAGATGGTTTAAATGCAATTAAAGAAGAGCTGCGTTCAATCAGACTTATGGTGATGGAAAACAGATATGTTTTGGACTTAATGACAGCAATCGAAGGAGGAGTATGTGGAAAAACTAAATCCAGTATGCTGTACTTTCATACCAGCGAATGATGAAGATAAAGGAAATCTAACTCAGGCCATATTGACTTTGCATAATTTGCATGCACAGATGAAGAAAGACGGGGGTGCTCCAGATGAGTGGTTCACTGGCTGGTTTGATTGGGTGCCGTCCTGGATGTCGGGGTTGTCTAAGGCCTTGTTGCCTATAATAGTTCTGTTGCTATTGATGTGCCTAGTAAATCAAGTTATCTTAGCATGTTGCTAGAGGGTTACAGCTAAAGTGGAAGATATGTTCCCTATAAGGAGGAAAAAAAAATGATGAAAAATATAGAATTGGGAGAAATGCACAGGGTAGGGAAGAAGTAGTCAAAGAATCGACTAGAGAGGGGAATGAAAGGAATCAAAACCCTCATTTAGATTTAGGACCTAATTATTCAGTTTTATGTGTCATGTGCCCACACACTGTGAAATTTAATGTAAAGACAGAAAAATGGTATAATGCTGTTTAAACGTGCATGTTAAAGTTGCACAATTGTATCTGGAAATAACCTACAGCCTGCTTTCCAAAAAATTTCTCAATGCGGTTTGGTTTAAGTGTTTTTTCCTCTTCATTGTATTTGAGCTGAGAACGTCCTGCCTTGGATATTTAACAGGAAATTCAGAGCAGCTTTCCATTGTAGTCTGTTAGTTTGACAAGAGAAGTCACAAACAACAGGAAAGAGCTGTTCTTTAAAGAAATGTATGTAATCTGGGTGGGACATAACGGAAAAGCAGGAAGCTTTTTCTATTGTGAACATTGTATTAAATATGGATCTAGGCCAAAATTAGTATTATAAGAAGTAGACTTGAAGTGTATGTTAGTTGAGACTGACTTGTGCTTCGCTCATAGCACATCACTCTCCCAGTTGAATTAGCCTGGCATGTACAATAAACTTTTTGTACTCCCTTTTGTTGCAGATGTGGTGATTAAATGATTTGCACTGCTTAAAGGATTTTTTCCTGACAAGTTCTTTCACGGTGGGTTAATTGGCGGATTGGATGCTGGTGAAGCTGTAGTTGCGGCAGGTGAAGGGTCCCTGGGTGCGCTTTGGGGCAGCCCGGAAGCAGGAGTGCGATCGTTCTGTGTTGAGTGCGAGGAGGGTGTTGGTAGCATAGCGGAGACGGGTGTCGTGGTGTTCGCAGGGGCCAGGGGTTCTGGCGCTGGGCACGGTCCAGGCTCGGACGGGCGCAGACGGGTTTGCCTTAGGCGCGCCAACGGTGCACCTGCTGCGCGCAACCACTGAGCAGCTGCGCGGCAGGTGCCATATAAGGGGAGGTGGAAGGCGGGAGTGGGGCGGCGAATGGGCGAGAAGGGGGGCGTGGCTGCAGGGGACACAGCAGCGGGAAAAGAGCGGGAGGGGGTACAGAAGAAAAGGGGATGAGAGGAAATGGCGCACCTAAGGCAACCAGGCAGTCAAGGAAAGCAAAAAAACACAGGAAGCTGCAAGTAAACAATCAGGCACAGTATACCAGTAAGGCACAGTATACAGAGAAGAACACAGGGGCAGAGAATGGGAGGGGCGGGCCGACGGGGATGCAGCAGCGGGAGAAGAGCGGGAGGGGGTTACAGAAGGAAAAAAAAGGGGGATGAGGAGCGGAACAACTGAGGGAATAGGCAGTTAGGAAGGCAAAACACAGAGTGCTGAAAAGAAATAATAAGGCACAATTTAACAGCAGGACAAAATTAACAGATAAGAACCCAGGGGCGGCGAACTTACAGCAGCGAGCTTGGGAGGCACGGACACACAGGTGGTGCTGTGCGGCGTGGGGAGCGGCCTAACCTGCAAGCAGGGTCAAGGGTCGCTCCCTTCACCGCACAGCGGGCGCCATATAAGGGGAGGTGGGAGGGAGGAGCGGCTGGGTGGCTGGAGCGGGGCGGCGAATGGGCGAGAGGGGGGAGGGGCCGCAGGGGACACAGCGGTGAGAAAAGAGCGGGAGGGGGGTACAGAAGAAAAGGGGGATGAGAGGAAACGGCGCAACTAAAGCAACCAGGCAGTGAAGGAAAGCAAAAAACACAGGAAGCTGCAAGTAAACAATTAGGCACAGTATAACAATAAGGTACAGTATACAGAGAAGAACCCAGGTGTGGCGAAAGGGTGGGTGGGTGGGTGTGGCCACCAGAGACGCAGCAGGGGGAGAAGAGCGGGTGGGGGTACAGAAGAAAAAAAGGGGGATGAGGAGCAGAACAGCTGAGGCAATAGGCAGTTAGGAAGGCAAAACACAGAGTGCTGAAAAGAAATATTAAGGCACAATTTAACAGCAGGACAAAATTAACAGATAAGAACCAAGGGGCGGCAAGGCAAACTTACAGCAGCGAGCTTGGGAGGCAAGGACACACAGGTGGTGCTGAGCGGCATGGGGAGCGGTCTAACCTGCAAGCAGGGTCAAGGATCGCTCCCTTCACCGCGCAGCGCCTGCCATATAAGGGGAGGTGGGAGGGAGGAGCAGCTGGGAGGAGGGAGTTGGGCGGCAAATGGGCGAGAAGAGGGGGGCGGGCCGCAGGGGACGCAGCAGCAGGAAAAGAGCGGGAGGGGGTACTGAAGAAAAGGGGATGAGAGGCAATGGCGCAACTAAGGCAACCAGGCAGTCAAGGAAAGCAAAAAAACACAGGAAGCTGCAAGTAAACAATCTGGCTCAGTATAACAGTAAGGCACAGTATACAGAGAAGAACACAGGGGCGGAGAATGGGCGGGGCGGGGCCGCCGGGGAGGCAGCGGCAGGAGAAGGGCGGGAGGGGGGTACAGAAGGAATAAAAAGGGGATGAGGAGCGGAACAACTGAGGCAATAGGCAGTTAGGAAGGCAAAACACTGAGTGCTGAAAAGAAATAATAATGCACAATTTAACAGCAGGACAAAATTAACAGATAAGTTCCCACGGGCGGCGAACTTACAGCAGCGAGCTTGGGAGGCACAGACACACAGGTGCTGCTGTGCAGCGTGGGGAGCGGCCTAACCCGCAAGCAGGGTCAAGGGTCGCTCCCTTCACCGCACAGCCGGCGCCATATAAGGGGAGGTGGGAGGCAGGAGCAACTGGGATGTGGGAGCTGGGCGGCGAATAGGCGAGAAGGGGGACGTGGCCGCAGGGGACGCAGAGGCGGGAAAAGAGCGGGAGGGGGGTACAGAAGAAAAGGGTGATGAGAGGAAGTGGTGCAACTAAGGCAACCAGGCAGTCAAGGAAAGCAAAAAACACAGGAAGCTGCAAGTAAACAATTAGGCACAGTATAACAGTAAGGCACAGTATACAGAAACAGGGGCGGCGAATAGGCGGGTGGGGGGTCGGGGCCACCGGAGATGCAGCGGTGGGAGAAGAGCGGGAGGGGGGTACAGAAGGAAAAACAGCAGGACAGAATTAACAGATAAGAAAGAACCCAGGGGCGGCGAACTTACAGCAGAAAGCTTGGGAGGCACGGGCACACGGGTGGTGCTGTGCGGGGTGGGGAGCAGCCTAACCTGCAAGCAGGGTCAAGAGTCGCTCCCTTCACCATGCAGCGGGCGTGGGCTAGGCTTGGACGGGTGCAGACGGGTCTGCCTTAGGCGCACCTGCTGCGTGCGTCCGCTGTGCGGCTGCGCAGCAGCCACCATATAAGGGGAGGTGGGAGGGAGGAGCAACTGGGAGGTGGGAGCGGGGCGGCGAATGGGCGAGAAGGGGAGCGGGGACGCAGGGGACGCAGTGCCAGGAAAAGAGGGGGAGTGGGGTACCGAAGAAAAGGGGGATGAGAGGAAACGGCGCAACTAAGGCAACCAGGCAGTCAAGGAAAGCAAAAAACACAGGAAGCTGCAAGTAAACAACTAGGCACAGTATAACAGTAAGGCACAGTATACAGAGAAGAACACAGCGGTGGGAGAAGAGCAGGAGGGGGGCTAAGAAGGAAAAAAAGGGGGATGAGGAGCGGAACAACTGAGGCAATAGGCAGTTAGGAAGGCAAAACACAGTGTGCTGAAAAGAAATAATAAGGCACAATTTAACAGCAGGACAAAATTAACAGATAAGAACCCGGGGGCGGCGAACTTACAGCAGCGGGCTTGGGAGGCACGGACACACAGGTGGTGCTGTACGGCGTGTGGAGCAGCCTAACCTGCAGGCAGGGTCAAGTGTTGCAGCGGCCTAACCGGCAAGCAGGGTCAGTTAAAATGAGGGGGATAAAATGATCAATGCCTGTTACCAGCGCTTTGATCGGAAATATAAGTGCAGGTACTCATTATTTTGAGTACCTCTTTACTCCTGAGAAGTGCCAGTACTCTCTCATTAAATTATTTGCGGCAGTGCTTAGAAGTGCAGGTACTTTCCCTTTCAAATGAAGGAAGTATAGGTACTCAGTACCAGACAGTGCCTGCCAATTTAAAGCACTGCCTGTTTCACAATCTTTCCTCCTACTTTCCTTGGCTGAAAAAAACGAGCATTGGCAAAGCCAATAGTTCTTGGCAGTCCAAAAGCTATTGGCGATGGCAATGTTAATGCATTAGTGTATATGAATAAAAACAACTCCAGAACCATACACAAATGCATTTACATTGCCAACATATATAGTTCACAGATTGCAGATAGTTATTTGCTTTGACAATGGTTGTTATTTAATAAATGTTGCCGATAACTTCAGTGGCGTGACGGTGCAGCTGCCTAGGTGCTGTGTATGAAATAGGCATCAAGGCTCGTAGGGGTACAAGAGGCTCTATTCCTACCTCACGAAATAAAAGTATAAACTCTCGCTGTTTGCGAGTAGTAAAAACGTGTTATTTCGGTTCACTTTCCAAAGCACATCTGACAAAACAAGAGAGGGACCACAGGGCTTCAGAAATGCTGGAAACTGTCCTCCAACCACAAGAGAGAAAAGGCAGTACGAGACATGGAGAAAACAGGAGCAGGTGCAATGGCGCATAAATAGGGTGGGCAAAGGAACAGAGACAAGACAATGAAAAGAAAGACTAGAGTTAAAAAAAATAGGAATAGAATGGAGGTGAATTTCTCTCCCTGGGAGAGCAGGGAGAGATGGTATTGGGAGAAATGAGACAAGGGGGTAGTTAAACATGCTACACAGGACAGAATAAAAAACGATGGGGTATATTTACAATAACTGGCGCATCCCTGCATATTAGCAGGGATGCGCCAGTTATTGTGTGCCACAGCTCCGCCACCATGGATGCGCCGCATTTACAATGCAGCGCACCATGAGGCAAAAACGGCACAGATGCGTGACGCATCTGTGCCCTAAAAGTGGCGCATTGCTGGAGTTGCGTCACAAGCGCGACGCAGCTCCAGCAATGCTCTGGGGGGCCCTATCTTGTTAATGCTGCTTCAATCCTTACGCCTGCTTCGGGCAGGCACAGGGTTTTTACGCAGCATGGGCCTAAAAGTGACTGAGTGAAATCTTGTAGATTTCACTCAGCCACTTTTAAGGAGGCGTTCCTGTGCCGGAACGCCCCCCCCTGCGCAGGAACGCCTACATGTGGCGCAGGGCTTTACAACGTGACGCATCTGCCAGATGCATCACGTTGTAAGTACCCCGCACCATGGCGCAGGATTTGCGCCGCCGCTGCATCACAAAAGTTTAGCAGGAGTTGGCCGTTGCTCTTGGGAAGGAATAAACAATGATAGAGGCATGAGGTATACATGCCCTTGACAAATGGGGATCTTTCACAATGGAGCAACAATGATGCAAGCCAATGGCTATCCTATGGCTGGACAGCAGCCCACCATGTAGATACAGCATGTCTCTCTCTTAGTCAGTTCATGTACGCCATCTAAGACCTAAACCCCAAAAAGTAAATATAAATAAAAAATACAAACATACTTTGGGGGCCTTTGGGTGGCGCTCTTAATTGATTGAACTGTTAAACTGTTGTTTACATTTTGATTTCACCCACCATAACATACTGCACAGAGCAATGGGTCAGCCTGCTTCAGCCATAGACTTTTATACAGTGTGATGGTTTTTTACTACATAATGTGCGCAATTGCCTAAAAAGAAATGTACTTTGCCACTTGGGATTGTAGTCCAATACTTTCTTTTCCTATGCTTTATTTTTCTTTCCATTATTTATTTATATGTTAGTCCTATTTAGATTTTAATTATCATTACATGTTAAAGCTATATCTTCCAATCACAGTATTTGAAATCTTTTCTTTGTGCCAGTAGCAACAAGAGAAGCAAAATGTAGCTTTGTCTTTCCAACAAGGTGGACCTATAGGGCCTCTGTAGGATGGCGGGCGGACTATAGCCCGCTGCCAACCTAGAGGTGCTGGGACCGGCCGCCAGCGGTGCTGTGGTCCCTCACCACCAATTAGGATGTGACCGCCACCCTGGCGGTCGCAATCCGTATCTTTGACATTGCGGCTGGTGGTGCTGTAAGCAGCACCCGCCTCAATGCCAAAGAGGCATGTTGTGCATTGCAATGCACAATGTGGCAGGCACCGCGTGGTGCCTGCCACCTTGAGCATGGCAATGTAGGGGGGTACCATAGGTACCCCCCAAGTGCAGCTCCCCACCCTCCCATCCACCCGGGGGCCCGCAACGGGCCCCCAAATTGAATTCCCGCCAGCCTTTCCATGGCGGCACTTTGTGTCCACCGCAAAACACCCAGCTATTGTAATATGGTGGGGGGTTCACTCGTTACGATGTCGTAACGGTCGCCACCGCCAGCTTTGCGGTGGTCTAAGTCACAACATCTTAATGAGCCCCATAGTGTCCATACATATGATGTGTACCAGAGAACAAAAATAAATGAAAGACTGTATGAATGAATGAGTGTGTGTGTGATTTGTATAGCACGGTCTGGTACTCAGAGGGTGTTGGAGACCTAAAAGCTGCACTGAGGGAATTCAGAGAAAGGCTCCAAGCAGGAAGCTAGGGTGCCAGACTTAGTGTAAATAAGTTATGATGGTGACAATAGTGAAGCAGAGGACAGGACCATTGAAAGACAAAGATACAGATGGAGAGTTGGTGACAGATGCAAAGGCTGATAAATAGAAAGAGAAAAGTGAAGGCCCACAAGTAATAATTCTAGAGGAAAAGAGTAAAAAGAAAAGAGTGTAAGGGAAGAAAGAAAAATACTGTATTCACGAACCGTCAGAACGAGACAATGAGAGTGCAAAAGACTGAAAGGCAGAGAGTGCAATAAAGCAATTGATCAGACTCAGAGGTGGCTTCAGCAGTACTCAGCAGCTTTTCACAGCCCACTGTTTATTCCAAAGAAAAGGATGTGCACACTATTAATGCAATGTGGGGATAGAGAGAGAAGAAGCTGTGTCATGTTTCACCTGAGCACATGGCACTAGTGAAGAGGTGAAGCTGGTAGTTTTACCCCCTGCCAAGGGGATAAAGCCCTCTTTTGCCCAGGACACCGGGTGGCAATGATCGTGCCCATCTTGACCCCAGCCGCTGTTATTCTTATGTTCTTACTTTCGCTTAGTCGTGACTAGTGCTTGTCTCCCTGGTGCTGAACTGAAGCACTATGCTGCTGTTTCACACAAGCAGAACTGAAGTTTAGACAGGGGGCATCTGTTTCTCTGCCTTGACCTATTTCAGGGCACCCTCTTGTAAACCTGTGCCAGTGTGCCGGGCTGGGGCATGGCAATGTCAGTCCAGGAAGGAGGGTGAAACATGGGGCATTCCACTGAAATCCCCCTTGACCAACTGGAATGACACGGGTGACAGAGCCTATCACTTCGGAAATGGTGGCGCCTATGACACAATATGGGAAAACAAGTAAAAAGTCGCCATTGAGGCAGAATCATACAAGGTCTGACAGCCAGTGAAATTGCAGAGTTACAGTCCTGAGTTTATCTTTGACTGAAAAAATGATAGCTTTAGTCTAATTAGAGTCTGTAAAGGTTTTCCTAGAAAAAAGCTGCCTTTGTCTTTTTAATGGCAGCTTAATTGGCATAATTCAACCTCGCTGCACACTGCATAATATTTGTAACCCCCCCTTGTCGCACTGCCGTCCAAAAACGTGCAGCTGCCTGTGGGTAGTCACGTGCGGTACATTGCTGAGCTGCCAGAATGCCGCCGTACCGGTACTGGGGCGTTCCTTGGCTCTCAGAATGCCCCCTCGCGGGGTATTACAGAAACTGGCACAGAAGAGAAAGTGAAACATGTGCTGTGTTCTCTGCAAGTTCGCGGGCAAAGTTCTCCCTTGTGGCACAGACCCGGCGGCCTGAGATGGCGCGTCTTCTGCCTTCTCTGCTCAGAGGCCGCTGGGGCACAGTATCCCTTGCTCACTTTGCCACTGGATTCAAGCAAGCCTGGCTGAAGACGGCTGAAATGCCAGAAACCGGTCCTAGGAAGCTTGTTTCCGGTCCAGGGAAGGCATGGCTTGGCAGTTCGGGCTGGACTGTTCCCATGAGGCACAGGCTCAGACTGATTTGCATATGGCCATGTCTGAACTGGGGTGGCAGAGTGGGCTAAAGAAAGGTGATGGATCAAACCCAGATCTGTTGACTGGGTGTGAGTGTTTGATTGGTTCTGATGCTCCGTCCATCGCCACCCCCTTTTGTACCGCTTTGTTCGCCATAAGTTGGCAGGGTATGCTCAGACGTGAGTCCCTTGCTCACTTTGCCACTGGATTCAAGCAAGCCTGGCTGAAGACGGCTGAAATGCCAGAAACCGGTCCTAGGAAGCTTGTTTCCGGTCCAGGGAAGGCATGGCTTGGCAGTTCGGGCTGGACTGTTCCCATGAGGCACAGGCTCAGACTGATTTGCATATGGCCATGTCTGAACTGGGGTGGCAGAGTGGGCTAAAGAAAGGTGATGGATCAAACCCAGATCTGTTGACTGGGTGTGAGTGTTTGATTGGTTCTGATGCTCCGTCCATCGCCACCCCCTTTTGTACCGCTTTGTTCGCCATAAGTTGGCAGGGTATGCTCAGACGTGAGTCCCTTGCTCACTTTGCCACTGGATTCAAGCAAGCCTGGCTGAAGACGGCTGAAATGCCAGAAACCGGTCCTAGGAAGCTTGTTTCCGGTCCAGGGAAGGCATGGCTTGGCAGTTCGGGCTGGACTGTTCCCATGAGGCACAGGCTCAGACTGATTTGCATATGGCCATGTCTGAACTGGGGTGGCAGAGTGGGCTAAAGAAAGGTGATGGATCAAACCCAGATCTGTTGACTGGGTGTGAGTGTTTGATTGGTTCTGATGCTCCGTCCATCGCCACCCCCTTTTGTACCGCTTTGTTCGCCATAAGTTGGCAGGGTATGCTCAGACGTGAGTCCCTTGCTCACTTTGCCACTGGATTCAAGCAAGCCTGGCTGAAGACGGCTGAAATGCCAGAAACCGGTCCTAGGAAGCTTGTTTCCGGTCCAGGGAAGGCATGGCTTGGCAGTTCGGGCTGGACTGTTCCCATGAGGCACAGGCTCAGACTGATTTGCATATGGCCATGTCTGAACTGGGGTGGCAGAGTGGGCTAAAGAAAGGTGATGGATCAAACCCAGATCTGTTGACTGGGTGTGAGTGTTTGATTGGTTCTGATGCTCCGTCCATCGCCACCCCCTTTTGTACCGCTTTGTTCGCCATAAGTTGGCAGGGTATGCTCAGACGTGAGTCCCTTGCTCACTTTGCCACTGGATTCAAGCAAGCCTGGCTGAAGACGGCTGAAATGCCAGAAACCGGTCCTAGGAAGCTTGTTTCCGGTCCAGGGAAGGCATGGCTTGGCAGTTCGGGCTGGACTGTTCCCATGAGGCACAGGCTCAGACTGATTTGCATATGGCCATGTCTGAACTGGGGTGGCAGAGTGGGCTAAAGAAAGGTGATGGATCAAACCCAGATCTGTTGACTGGGTGTGAGTGTTTGATTGGTTCTGATGCTCCGTCCATCGCCACCCCCTTTTGTACCGCTTTGTTCGCCATAAGTTGGCAGGGTATGCTCAGACGTGAGTCCCTTGCTCACTTTGCCACTGGATTCAAGCAAGCCTGGCTGAAGACGGCTGAAATGCCAGAAACCGGTCCTAGGAAGCTTGTTTCCGGTCCAGGGAAGGCATGGCTTGGCAGTTCGGGCTGGACTGTTCCCATGAGGCACAGGCTCAGACTGATTTGCATATGGCCATGTCTGAACTGGGGTGGCAGAGTGGGCTAAAGAAAGGTGATGGATCAAACCCAGATCTGTTGACTGGGTGTGAGTGTTTGATTGGTTCTGATGCTCCGTCCATCGCCACCCCCTTTTGTACCGCTTTGTTCGCCATAAGTTGGCAGGGTATGCTCAGACGTGAGTCCCTTGCTCACTTTGCCACTGGATTCAAGCAAGCCTGGCTGAAGACGGCTGAAATGCCAGAAACCGGTCCTAGGAAGCTTGTTTCCGGTCCAGGGAAGGCATGGCTTGGCAGTTCGGGCTGGACTGTTCCCATGAGGCACAGGCTCAGACTGATTTGCATATGGCCATGTCTGAACTGGGGTGGCAGAGTGGGCTAAAGAAAGGTGATGGATCAAACCCAGATCTGTTGACTGGGTGTGAGTGTTTGATTGGTTCTGATGCTCCGTCCATCGCCACCCCCTTTTGTACCGCTTTGTTCGCCATAAGTTGGCAGGGTATGCTCAGACGTGAGTCCCTTGCTCACTTTGCCACTGGATTCAAGCAAGCCTGGCTGAAGACGGCTGAAATGCCAGAAACCGGTCCTAGGAAGCTTGTTTCCGGTCCAGGGAAGGCATGGCTTGGCAGTTCGGGCTGGACTGTTCCCATGAGGCACAGGCTCAGACTGATTTGCATATGGCCATGTCTGAACTGGGGTGGCAGAGTGGGCTAAAGAAAGGTGATGGATCAAACCCAGATCTGTTGACTGGGTGTGAGTGTTTGATTGGTTCTGATGCTCCGTCCATCGCCACCCCCTTTTGTACCGGGGCACAGTAACCCTGGCAGCCCTGACTTTTTGCTATCTCGTCTTCTGTTCATGTCCTGTGTATAAAATAATGTTTTCCAGCCAGGGCTTTGGCTGGGAGTAGGGGAGTGGGGCCCGGTGTTTTCCAGAAGGAAATATATGGTGCATATAAATGTAGGTTTATGAATGCCTCTTCATGCGCCGATGGATGTTAATCAAAACCGTATAGAAATGAAAGCAATGTTTATGTTACTGCTCCGGCCCATTTTCAGTATCTCGCAATTATCTACTGGAACCCACTCTGGTCAGATGGAACTTTTTACTTGCCCAATAGCGTGGAGGGAAAAACACAATTATCAAAATTACAGTCTACAATTTGCCATAATCAAGGACTCGAGACTTAATCTCTTGGCTCTCTGGTTTTTATTATCAACATAAAGATTTGAAGATACAAAGTCCTCAACACGAGGCACAACAAGTACATAGGCACTAAAACAAATGCTACTCTACGAAGAATCCGCATACGGCTAAAAATAACTAAAAGTACAATCTCTAAAAGCATGAGGTAGAACACTACCAAGCAAATGTCGATACTAGGGACACTGAACCATACCATCTCTGTCCCTACTCTGCACTAGGTGACATCCCTACTTAGCAATCCCTTGAGACCCTCATCAGATAAAGGTGTCAGAGTGAAACTTCCTAAGAAGTCTTCACTTAGAGAGCTTGGTCTAAGTTGCCCCCTCTAACCCATCGCCTAGCCGTCCTCTGCTTTGGGCTGCTCAGCTCTACTCTGCCTCCACCCTCGGGGCGCTGTCCCTAATACAGAACCCCAAGTCTCAGAACACGCCCTTTGCGCCTCCTCTTCTCCGGGGTCGACTTTCAGTACTTTTCCACAGAGCGCTGTCCAGTTCCATCGTCCATCGCTTGGCCTTGAGTCCCAGACGCCATCCGCACTAGGAGTTACGATTGGCACATTCCAATACACTCCCATGTCTGGCTTTTACTACATAATTCAAATTGCGAACAAAGAGCTTCTCTACTAACGAGCAACTGTCCTTGCACCTGGGGTGAGATCATGCAAAGCAGACATTCTTCACATCTTTTAAGTTGCAATTTACTACAGCCTGAAAACCTCCACTGAGATAAATCCCTTTTGGCCTATTGCCCTTGGCCAACATAAGAAAATACCAGGCCTTTCGCCTCAACGATATATGCGAATTCTGGCCACTACTTCGGTTACACAAGCATGTTTAAATCACAGTATTGACATTTACGTCTTTCTTTCATGTGTGGTCAAACTAAACAAACTACAGACACGAAGTCTAGGGTACACATTTCTAACACCACATTACATTTCACGTGGCTAAACACTATACATTTCTCTAATACGTTTACCATGTGCTTGTACATAGCTAGCACTTCTACTTAAAATCGATATAGGTTATACAATTCGTAATACATTGCACACAAAATCCCTGAGTACACATTTGGTTATATGCGGGTGCCGACTAACAGTGAATATAACGCACCCCTACAATTTTCAAACTTTTAAGCGCTACATCAGTTCCCCCCTTTGATGACATCCGTCATCACACCATTACATTTCCCTTCTTTAGGACTGATTTAAACCGCGCTAGTCATAACATTTCCATGTCGGACTCCCTCCAGTTTCTTAAGACTCTCATATTGCTGCTCCTGGAGCTTCGCCATCCTCTTCTCGTTTGCCTTTAGAGCTCTTTCAACCTTGCCTCCTTGATACCACTTCCATGCCTTCACGCATCCCCACAAACAAATCACGCAAACCACAGCAATAATAATTGGCTTCAACACTGATCCCAGAAATCCCCTTCCCAGATTCGCAAACCAAGTTCCCACTCTTCCAAATCCTAATCCAATCTTCTCCCACACATTCACCTCCGTCAAATCCATAATCTCCTTGTGAATAGTCGTGATGTTGTCTATGTACTTCCCTATCTCCTTCGAGTTGTCTGGAATGTATGTGCAGCATTCCTGAACCTTCAATAATTTGCAGACTCCGCCTTCTTTTGCTAATAATACGTCTAAAGCAAGGCGATTCTGCATAACCATATTCTGGATCGACAACATCTCTCCAGCCACCAACAACAAAGATCTCGCCGTATTCATAGACAACTCATCAACTACAGTCGCCAACCTTCTGATCTTCACGTCATTCAACACCACACCCATACTAGGTATCATTGCTCCGTATATGTCCCCAATCACTGCACCGGCATTTGTAGCCCTACGTTTCCTAGGCTGTCGCTTCGTCTCTAACAACTCCAAATCCTCTGTGTGATAAATCTTCGGGAATATGATAGCCAAATAGCATACGCCATACCAATTGTCGGTTAGTCTGACATAAGCATTCGTCCCACAAACATAATACACTGTCGGGATTACTTCTACTGGACCTTGCATAAAATTCTTAGCATAAGCTTCCATTGTAAAAGTCTGAGAACAAATGCTATGTCCTACCGCGACCTTCTCCGTCTTGGATTGAGGCCGTGCAATACACAAATTCCCTCTCTGTGCCTCATCTAACGCTATTGGTCCATAACTTCCCTTGGATCTGTGAGCTCTCTCCTCGTCCGTCCAATCTACTGGGCTATCTCCGGTGTGTCGTGTCTCGGTCAACTTTCTATACCTGTCCTCTACTTGGTCTATGAATTTCTTCTCTATCTCAGATAACGCACATGTCAGGTTATTCCTGTGAGCATGCGCCGTATCCAGTTTCATAGTCGGTTTAAAGTATTTCAGGAGTCTGTCCTCTTTCTTATCCAGATCATATCTATTCAAATGCTTGATTGCTGGCACCTCGGGAAGTACCGTGTCAAAATTTGAAAAGAAATACTCGAACTGTCTCCTGTCATAAAATAAACTGAGCAATAAACTACAAGAAATCCCATAAGTCAATGGGAGATGATGATACTTGATACCTTCATCCACTGAAGCAGGCAACTGCATGCACACATAACAATCCTTCACATCCATCGCGTCAACATACTCATACAGCAACCTTGCATACGCGTTAAGCTTAAAATCACCCTTTGACAAATCCATGTGAAGTCTGCGAACATCTCTCAGCTCCGATAATTCCTGTTCTCTAATACTGACACCACTCTGCCCTGGGGTAATAGGTGTGGGTGCTCCCTGAACCTTCCCCTCTTGCCTGTGAGCCACCATGTATGAACTGATCACTACCGCAAATATGGTGACTACTACAACTCCTACCAATGTGCCTATTATCAGTTTCGCCCTACGATGTGGGTTTACAGGATCTGCCATCTTCGGAATATGCTCAATGTCCACTACAGTCTCTGAAAGGATAAGTCTCTTTCTCATTAATGTCTTTTCGTGAACTTAGGCAAACCTCCCTAACTTTTCTTCGTTCTACAACGGAAAAATCCCTAATTTTGTTCTTCTTCCGCTCGGCTCTAGGTAATCTTCTTCTCTGCTTGGAACCTTCTCAATCAATCTAACATAAGCGCTGGCCCCAACAGTTCCAGGACTCCCTGCAATATTTCGAGCTTAAGGATAATCAGTTCTTGTGGATCTGGCAATGCTGTGAACGTCGGGAACTCTAAATTGTCCAAGATCATACCTCGAATGACACTCAGGAATGGCGGACTTGGGATATGAATCGTCAGAATCCCTTCGATCTCCAATCCCGGAACTTTCAGCAACACTTCCACCCTCTGGAGCGGGACACTGTTGACCAATGTCATCGACCTCAATCTTCCCGTGCTCGGTAACCCTGGCATCAGTCACTTGGTATGCCCACTCTGGTGAAGCGTACTTCCGACTTGGCACTCGAGTTCTCTTGGACCTTCTCACACCACCTTGAGGATTTTCCTCGTCTCCTGATTCTTCTTCCGGTTCTTCCGAAACTGGTGCAAGGTCGGTGTCTGGGGCCAACCTCAGGTTTACCCGGTTCTGCTTTGCGGGCCAAACCCTTTCCGCTTCGGTGGCACCTCCGGTCTTCTCTCCGATACCCTGTGCACTGACTTCCTCTTCTTCGGCAGAACTTGATTCTGTACTACCCACTGCACCTCTTGCTCCTTCGCCGGTTTCTGGGTCAGTACTTCTTTCACGTTCTCCCCCAACTCGATTCAGTGCACCATCAGCTGCTTCAGCAACCCTTACAGCTTGACTGGCCCTCTCAGGAGGCTCTGTCGGCTCACTGGGATCTTGGTTCTCGAGAGGGGCTGTATCTTCCAAGGGTGCTGGAACTCTGCGGGTATGAGAAGCATGCACCCAGTTCGGTAAACCTCCACACTTGACAGCTGTGTTCGTAACAAGGATTACTTGGAAAGGACCACGCCACCTAGCATCCAAACAACTCTTCCTCACGTGCTTTCGGACTAGGACCCAATCGCCTGGGTCCAAGTCGTGGCACCTGTCACTCGCAGCTGGAACCGTTGCTGTCTGCACCTGCTGAGACACAGAACGGACCACGTCAGCAAGGCCTTTACAATAGTCCAGGATCATATCATCAGTGATATTTATCAGAGCAGTAGCAGGTATTGCAGGCAAACGCATCGCTCTTCCCATGAGGATTTCATGGGGTGACAACCCAGTTCTTCTATCAGGCACACTTCGAAGGCTCATAAGGACCAAAGGTAATGCATCAGGCCATTTCAGAGACGTAGACGAACACACTTTCGCCATCCGAGCCTTTAGAGTTCCATTCACCTGCTCCACTATCCCTGAAGCTTCTGGTCTATAGCTACAGTGTAACTTCTGATCTATATTCAAAGCAGCGCAAAGCAACTTCATAACTTCGCTGTGGAAATGAGTTCCTCTGTCCGATTCAAAGGACGTCGGGAACCCGTACCTAGGAATGAGTTCTCTCAATAATAGTTTCGCTACTGTGAGTGTGTCGCATCTGCGTGTAGGGTATGCCTCCACCCACCTGGAAAAGACACATACTATCACTAATATGTACCTCAACCCATTACACTTCGGCATTTCGACAAAATCCAACTGCATCCTATTGAAAGGTCCCCCTGACCTCCCTATGTGACTCAATGTCACAGCAGTCCTTTTCCCTACGTTCATCTGTTGACAAGTGACACATCTCTGGCACACAGTTTCAGCCACTGCACGAAACTTCGGATTGTACCAGGTCTGACGAAACACTCTCATCATGGCATCCCTACCCAGATGTACAGCACCATGTATCAACCTCGCCATGGGATTCAACAAACTTTCCGGCAACACTGCTCGTCCATCATTCGAAACCCATATATCCACATCTCCCTTCTCACATCCTGCTCGTATCCAGCTGTCCCGTTCCTGATCCGAGACCCCTTCCTGAAGCTGTTTCAGTTCCTCCCATGAGTCAGCCATTGCTAACATCTGACCGTACACCACCTCCTCCCCAGTTTCCTCAATGTGGGTCTCAGTAAAGTTGCATCCCTGCTCTGCACAAAATCGAGCTACTTCATCTGCATAATTATTTCCCAACGAGACAAAGTCACTTCCCTTCGTGTGTGCTGCACATTTAACAACGGCAATTTCATCAGGACCTTGCAATGCTTTTAACAGTTTCCGCACATGATCACCATTTCTTATGGGAGAACCTGAAGACGTCATAAACCCTCTCTGGGACCATAGCTGTCCGAAATCATGAACCACACCAAACCCGTACTGACTGTCTGTGTAAATAGTTACACGGATTTTCTCAGCTGCCAAACAGGCACGAGTCAAGGCAATGAGCTCAGCCACCTGCGCGGAGTGTACTCCTTCTAAACAAGCGGCTTCCACCACACCCGTGATGGTGCATACAGCAAACGCTGCTCTCAATCGACCGACACTGTCTCTTAAACATGAACCGTCCACAAAGAAAATCTCATCAGACACTGGGAGCGGTTCATCTACAATGTCGGGTCTCGGTTTGGTGCATAGTTCAGTCACATCGAGACAATCATGGTCCTCACAATCTTCATTATCATCTATATTTGGAACAGGTAACAATGTAGCAGGATTTAAAACAGCACACCTCTTCAATGTCACATTATCGGCTGCAAGGATGACTTGCTCATAACGAGTCAGCCTATTATTCGTGAGGTGCTGTGTTTTAGTCCGAGTCATCAACAATTCAACAGAATGTGGCACATGTACAGTAAGTGGATGACCCATCACAATGCTCTCACATCTCTCGATGCTGACACCTGTTGCCGCAACGGATCTGAGACATCCGGGCAACGCAGAAGCTACTGGATCTAAAGTAGCTGAGAAATAAGCAACTGGTCTACGGACACCTCCATGATTCTGGGTTAACACTGCTAATGCGCAACCTTCTCTTTCGCAGCAGAACAATGCAAATGCCTTGTTATAATCCGGCATTCCCAACGCAGGAGCGCTACATAAGGCTTCTCTCAGCCTCAGAAATGATTTCAAACAGTCGTCGTCCCATGGTACCGGATCATTTACATCCTTTCGCGTCAGCCGCTGTAAAGGCTTCGCTTCAAAGGAAAAGTTTGGGATCCACTGGCGGCAATAGCCCACCATTCCCAAAAACATTCTAACTTCCCTCTGCGTCGAGGGAACTGGCATTCTCAGAATCGCATCAATGCGATCTGGAGACACCTTCCTTTTACCCTTCTCAATTCTGTGCCCCAAATACTGTACCTCAGGTAAACAGTATTGCAGCTTGGTTGGAGACACCTTGTGACCGTTCTCTCCCAGGAAATTCAACAACGCAATGGTATCGATCCTGCAAGCGTCTTCTGTCTCTGACGCGACAAGCAGGTCGTCAATGTATTGCACCAAAACAGAGTTTTTCGGCAACACAAGACCTTCCAGATTCTTCTTTAAGAGCTGATTGAAAATCGATGGGCTCTCCGTATACCCCTGTGGGATACGACACCACGTTAATATACGATTCTCTAGCCTAAATGCAAAAAGAAATCTACTCTCTTCGTGTAGGGGAATCGAAAAGAATGCCTGACATAAGTCAATCACTGTGAACCATCCAGCTTCGCATGGGATCTGGAACAGTATCACAGATGGATTCGGTACCACTGGACAACATGGAACAACTATGTTGTTTATTTTCCGCAGGTCTTGCACTATCCTGAACTTCCCACTTGGTTTCTGCAGTCCCATAATGGGTGAATTACACGGACTACCCATGATCTCCACCAATATTCCCTGCCTAATCATAGACTCGATCACAGGTTTGATCCCAGCAATCGTCTCAGGCGACAGTTTATACTGAGGGGTTCTCGGGAATTCCGCGTTTGGCTTAACCTGTATCTTCACTGGTACCACTCCCCTGACTAAGCCGATCTCCTCTCCGCTAAGATCCCACACATCGGTCGCAACTGACTCCCTCAAGTCCGGTGGAAGCTCCTCCACAGTCAGAGCCGGATATACTTCCACGCACACCTGCTGATTTGCAACCTTAAAAGTCGCGTCGTCATCTCTGGTCTGTACCTCTACTCCCCTCGGGGTACAGTAAATTGTGCAATTAAGCTTACACAATAAATCTCTTCCCAACAGACAAACAGGACTAGAATCGCACACCACGAACTGATGTCGATCCCTAAAGTTTCCTATCCTAACTGGAATCGGTTCTGTCAAGGGGCTAACTAGTCTCTTATTCGCCACTCCAACCACTTGTATACTTTCTCCCGAGAGGGCTACCCCCGGAACTACTGCTGATCTTATGGTTGACCTGGTAGCCCCCGTATCTACCAAAAAGGTAGTAGGGCGTCCATCGAGTTCTGCTTCCACAAAGGGTCCTTTCTGATCTACCTCTAGTATGGCCCTAAGTAGGCAATCATCGTCCTGGCCTAGACTTAGCTGCGCCAGCAAATCTGCATCCTTCTCCTCTTCCACTTCGAACATGGGCATCTGCAAATAAGTCCGAGCTCCCTGCTGTATGTTCTGCATCCTGGGTGGCTGGGGAACCTGCCCCTGCGAGACGCCGGTCCCCCCTTGCATCATTCTCGGTACAGTCACCGTCTGTACCTGCTCCGCCCCAGGGACCTGACCCATTCCTCCCTCCATCTGCGGCTGATTATAGGGGTTCAAGGGACACTCGCGCCTCCAGTGTCCCACCTGGTGACACTGGTGACAAGCAGTCGTCTTTTTCAAGATCGCTACGTCTATACCTGTCCTAGGGTCAACAGGTCTCGGCCTTCCTTGACCCTGCACATTCTGATTCCCTGTCTGATAATTTCCCTGTCTCCGCACCACTGGACCCCCATTCGGCGGTCCCTGAGCCGCTTGCATCTGAATGAGCAATAAGTTATCCTTCATCTTCTTATGCTTTGACTCAATCTCATCCGTGCAGTACCTGGCGTACCGCAAGATCTCGTCTACGGGCTTATTCTGCCAACAGATCAAATGCTGCTGTATCATAAGACTGACCTCGGGCTTCAAACCCAACACGAACTTAGACACAAACTGTCCCATGTCCTTCGTTTCCAGCTCATCTAAACCACTGCACTGCTTAAAAGCCTTCAATAGTCTCTCATAAAATTCATGTACTGTCTCCTTTGGCTCCTGCACTGTCCTGTCTATCTTCACCCAATCAATGTCTTGGGGTGAAACCTTCGATTTCAACCAGGTAATTACTTTATCGTACAGCCTCATTACTACGGGTGACGGACCATTTGTAATCATGTTCCTATCAGGCTCATAGTCCGGCCAATCAACAGCAATCTTGCATGCGTTCCACAGATCTCCCGGAACCACAATATCAAACAAGGTGTTCAGGTCTATCCACAACACCTTCGAAATCTTAACAAAACGATCGACTTGCTTGTACCACTCGGCAGGCTTCTCCCTAAGCCGGGGAAAATCATTCGTAAATGATGCCAAATCCCCCCTGCTCCACGGTACATGCACATATCCTCCATTCGCCACTTCCCTAAGGGGAAAGGTCTTCGCCAATAGCAACCCCTCTGCCGGAGCTCCTCCTTCCGCTCCCCTTGAGGTCTTTTTCCTTGACCATTTCTCTTCCCATTTATCAAGCGTCAACCATGGCCGCATGGCTAGGACCAGTTCTCTAGTATGTGACCTCAGTCCAACAACCCTCTTCTCCTCTAATTCCCGCTCAGTATAATGCATCCTGTGACTTCCTTGCAACGCCCTAGTCTTGGACAAATCCACACCATATTCCTTCGCCAATCCCCTCAATTTCTCGTGTGCCATTCGTGCTTTCCGCGTCACATCTTTCGCCACGAAAAACAGGTCATCTGGACTGTAAGATACTATCCTCTCAAGAGGTAGACTTCCATATATAATTTCATCTGCCTCTGCCTTAAGCCTTACTACGTCTATCATCCCTGCCTTCAAGGCTCCTTTCAGCACCTGACAATTTGCTCCACGTCCCTCATCATATTCGCATTCTGGTTCCTTCTCTCTCCTCTCTTCTGGCGTTTCTATGGGAGCAGAATGGCTCTGAAAGCCGACTGGAGTTGTCCCCGCTCGACCCATATTCCAGCTCATTTGCTGCTTTGGCGGTACCCACGACCTTAAATCTGATCTCGACTCCATCAGAGTCTTCGGCCTTGCCGGTCTCTCGTCCTCTTCGCCCCTAGATGTGTCTGACACCGCTGCTAAGGGTGTGCTCCATTGTACAGGGCTTGGAGGCCGGGCCGTTGGCCCTTCCAACTCACTTTCCCCACTTTCTCTCCTAGTTCTTTCTGTCTCTTGTCCAGACCTCTCTCTCGCCTCTGATTCCGGACTGTATTTTGACACAATCGGTCCAATGGTGACCGGTACCCTCAAAGCATCCGGTAACCTCATCTCTCTTTCGATACTCCCGCTGGTCTCCGACTGACCCTGCGAACTCGCTGCGTCAAACGAAACCAACCCTTCCACTCGGGTCTCAGGCTGGATTGTTACCCTTCTAGTTTCTCCCCTCTCACCCCATCTATCATCCACTTCATCTGGATTATAAGGGGGTGGTCTCTCGTCTAGCAATCTTTGCAGTACCCCATCATCGGAATCACTATCCTCCTCTTGAGCCTTCTCCTGTGCTTTCACATGACGTATCCCCGTCGAATCTATTATCATGGGATACAGTTTCGCCTCCTCAATTGTCTGCACTCTCCATTTTTTCTCCGCTGCGTCCCACTTGGCATCCTGAAATGCCCTAATCGACTTCCTCATCCTCTCCTGACTTCTTCCCTTTTCCTTATCATGCGCTGCTCTAATCCACGCATGTAATGCTTCAAACTGTGCTGGTCTTGGCAAGGGTTTTAAGGACCCCATCACCGTCTTCAGTTGGTACAGCACCGCTAATCTAAATGAGCCGTACCTCGGGAAAGCTAATTCCCCTTCTCCTCGTGTAACCTTGTGCCAATTCTCGATCCAAACTATAGTATGTAACCCCACATTCTGTGCCATGTAATGTGCCGGGGTATCCTCGGGAGGGGCTTCTTCTCCCCCGCGGACAACCACATGCCTATCACCTCTACACAACTCCCGCAAAGCCCTAAGACACTTCATGATGAGCAAATTCGATCTCGCGCTCTATTTACTTCTTATTCTCTAATCCTCCAATGACAGCGCGACTCACACCAACCGGCCTATCACAGCGCGACACTCTCTGACGTCACCTCCCTTCGTTCGCAGCAGTTCCCTTCTCCAAACTCGTTTCACGCTTACTCACGTCCCACTCATACACTGAAATAACCACTTAAGTTATTTCTCTGGCTGTCCGTCCACAGCCTCTGACTGTTCGTCCACAGTCTCTCGACCTTGTTGACCTCGATTGGCGCCCGTCTGCCCCCGTCCGGCCAGACAAATCGCCTCTGATAAGTTACTAACCATCCGATCTGCACACCACAACCCACGACCAGCGTTAAGTTGCCATACACACACGCATTCGCTCCCCCTATCTCGGTCCAGGTGATCGATGGTACCTCACGATCTCCTTTGGGTGGTCAACAAAATCTATCTCAGGTGTCTTCTACACCACAATTCCCGGGCTGCGCGCGCTCACAGCCTGATCTCACAATCACACGACATACACAACAACTCCGCAAGACATCACACAACAAATCAACACCGCAATCTACAACATCTCATTATGTTCATACTCACTCCTGGAACTGCTGCTTTCTGCCGCGCTGCTACTCGCCGTCGATGCTCATCTGCTGCCGTCTGCTGCTCGCCATCTGATGATTCAGCATCACTTATCGTCTCTTGGGCCTCAAGGGTCACTTATACTTATCTAATCTTCCCTCGCTATCAGAAAGAAACCATCCTCGTTTGCTACCAACTGCTCCGGCCCATTTTCAGTATCTCGCAATTATCTACTGGAACCCACTCTGGTCAGATGGAACTTTTTACTTGCCCAATAGCGTGGAGGGAAAAACACAATTATCAAAATTACAGTCTACAATTTGCCATAATCAAGGACTCGAGACTTAATCTCTTGGCTCTCTGGTTTTTATTATCAACATAAAGATTTGAAGATACAAAGTCCTCAACACTAGGCACAACAAGTACATAGGCACTAAAACAAATGCTACTCTACGAAGAATCCGCATACGGCTAAAAATAACTAAAAGTACAATCTCTAAAAGCATGAGGTAGAACACTACCAAGCAAATGTCGATACTAGGGACACTGAACCATACCATCTCTGTCCCTACTCTGCACTAGGTGACATCCCTACATAGCAATCCCTTGAGACCCTCATCAGATAAAGGTGTCAGCGTGAAACTTCCTAAGAAGTCTTCACTTAGAGAGCTTGGTCTAAGTTGCCCCCTCTAACCCTTCGCCTAGCCGTCCTCTGCTTTGGGCTGCTCAGCTCTACTCTGCCTCCACCCTCGGGGCGCTGTCCCTAATACAGAACCCCAAGTCTCAGAACACGCCCTTTGCGCCTCCTCTTCTCCGGGGTCGACTTTCAGTACTTTTCCACAGAGCGCTGTCCAGTTCCATCGTCCATCGCTTGGCCTTGAGTCCCAGACGCCATCCGCACTAGGAGTTACGATTGGCACATTCCAATACACTCCCATGTCTGGCTTTTACTACATAATTCAAATTGCGAACAAAGAGCTTCTCTACTAACGAGCAACTGTCCTTGCACCTGGGGTGAGATCATGCAAAGCAGACATTCTTCACATCTTTTAAGTTGCAATTTACTACAGCCTGAAAACCTCCACTGAGATAAATCCCTTTTGGCCTATTGCCCTTGGCCAACATAAGAAAATACCAGGCCTTTCGCCTCAACGATATATGCGAATTCTGGCCACTACTTCGGTTACACAAGCATGTTTAAATCACAGTATTGACATTTACGTCTTTCTTTCATGTGTGGTCAAACTAAACAAACTACAGACACGAAGTCTAGGGTACACATTTCTAACACCACATTACATTTCACGTGGCTAAACACTATACATTTCTCTAATACGTTTACCATGTGCTTGTACATAGCTAGCACTTCTACTTAAAATCGATATAGGTTATACAATTCGTAATACATTGCACACAAAATCCCTGAGTACACATTTGGTTATATGCGGGTGCCGACTAACAGTGAATATAACGCACCCCTACAATTTTCAAACTTTTAAGCGCTACATCATTACTGTTTATGAGGGAGTGTTGATCCTGGTGTGAGACAAGCAGTCATTCAGAGTATGATACTGCTTAGCTGACAGTAAGGCGGACTGTGCTGCCAGCGAGCCTTTACGACCTGTAGTTCATGGGGGTTTTGGGAGGGGAGGAAAAAATTGTCCCGAATCCAAGCCTGATAATGGGCACTGCGTATCTTTAGCGGTGGTTGCCCGCTGCTTTCGGGGAGGGCCAAACAACGGAAGTGGCATGACGTGGGCATGGCCTTGACAAAAGGTGAGTATGCAAAATAGAGCAACGATGGTGCCAGCCAATGGCAAGTCTTTAGGCGGGCAGAAGCCAACAATGTAGGTATATTTGATTTGATCGTATAGCAGGACTCATATTGATTACTTGTTTGAGAGTGGATCAGTATTACTTGAATATTTGATGGTTGCTCTATATGTTGAGTAAGTCCTGAAGATGACCTCATAAATTAGCAAGGTTGAAACGCACTTGAAGCATATATTGTGTTTTGTTTTTGTCATCTGACAAACGTGTCTTTGTATCTTTTCCTTTGCCATTGTTTTAGTTTACACTTAAGTTTGTATTTTTTCAGTTCCGTATGTTTGTGTAACCTTATGAGCACCATTATAATATTGTATATTTGGGTATTGTATATTTGTTAATTAACACGTAATCTTTTGATATATGTTTGCGGGTACTTCATTATTCATTTTTGTGTTCCTTGAATGGACCATTATATGCTGTAACTGTTATTCTTTCAAATTCGACCCTGAACCATTGTTGCTCTTATATTACACAATGTAGGGACAGCACGTCTTGGTTCGAGCAGCGCATGCGCGCTATCTAGAGCTGAGACATAAATAGAAACTGTGAAGCATGCGCACTTGTATGTTTCATGGGAATAATGGGGACAATAGCCTAGGATCCAGTGCATGAGGAGGCCAATAAAGGGCCAGAATACCGCGCCTTTTAGCAACGATGTCGTTTACTTTAATATGACGCTCAGTCATTTCTACACATCATGTGTATTTCATTTCAAAGAAAACCACATATATTAATATGTATTTTCTGTGTTTTGTTTCTTTCTGAAAACGTAATAAAAATTCTTAAACAAAAAAAAAAAAAAAAAGAAAACCACATTATTTCTTCTTGCACATGTTAACAATTTGTGTGTTTACATTTGTGTTTCATGCTGTACAAAAAAGTGACAGGAAACACATAAATAGGTGGACGACTGGTTGTCAATGAAACATGAGGAATATAACAAGGAAAATAATATGCATGCATACACTGACCAAAGACATGAGACACAGCACAGGCACAAAATAGAGCAGTATACCAAACCAGTGGTCTAGGGACCCCTGTGGGCCCGCAAAGCCTCCTCAGGGGATCCATGGGTGCTTAGAAAAATAAATAATATTAACAAAGTGTACATAAATATTGGGGCAACATGTACAAGTAAAAATTTTGAAGCATACTGTTGTTGCTCAAATGTGAATTGATCTTGAAAAAATTAAAGACATGAGGCGTTTGGCAAAACAGGAACACTTTGGTTTAATTAAACACTGCAACTGGGAGACAACTACAGAAATGGGGTTTCCGGCTGTCAAAGTACAATGATTTTGACCACATTTTATACATTTTCCAAGGCATCATGTTTAGGTAAAAGAATGTGGGCAGTTGTCTTGGAGTCAGAAATACGGTTCCTGATAACAAATGCAGGTTGGGCTCGACCTTGTGTGGACACAATGTTAGCCAGTAGGTGAAGTGTCCGGATGTCCGGAATGAAGGTAATTGCTGCATGTACTGTGTGTGCAATGTTCTGAAAAGCTCAGTGTCCCTAACTACAAATGGCATCTCACTTTATGGTGTTGTGGTTATGCGCGCACTCCTCCGGACCCCCCCCCCCCCTCCTTGTGCTTTGCAGCCTGAGTCTAATCTGAATCTGGTTTAGACTGACAGGGGCCTGTTTTGTGCATTCACTTTAGTCACAAAGGGAGCTAAGGTGTGCCCCACATATCCTGATGGATCTTCCTAAGCTAAGAGACACAGGAGGAGTTGTCACTGACACCTGAATAGGTCTCTCACAATGCTGTTTCAACTCCCCTGTAGTGTGTCTGGAACCAGGGCTGGGGATTGAATGGGAGTCGTCCTGCACTTCTAAAGCTTGTTTAAAGTTACCTTCACATCGAAGACATTTTGAGTGTAAATACAGGGGCTCTGACCCCATGATTTTAGACACTGTGTGGGACTTGTAATTAGACGCTGCTGGCTCTAAATACTGCGCCAGGAGGAACCACCATTTGGATTGCTTGCCTTGTCTCTCCATGGATCACTGTGTGTGCCCTTCTGCTTTTGCACATTATGTGGAGGCCTGAATCTTGTGGATGTATGACGGGTGAATCCTCTGATGATAATTGGTCATTGATGTGTGCGTACTATCCAAGCTACTGCATTTCATGCCTTGGTGCGTTTGCTGTATTTGTCTCGCCCTGTATTTTTAGGTCTCGCCTTGGTAGTGCATGCTCTGCATGCACTGTCTCAGCGAGACCTAAAGTAATCTGTATGTTGGGGTAAACTTAATGTAATCTGTCTTTCCGCTTGCTATTGGCTTACTTGTGGTAGTGTTGTTGTTATCTCCCTTTCTGTTGGCTGTTGGTCATTTGCTAACTTCCTTGTTGTCCCAATACAGCGGTGCCTAACTACAGTGTTAGTTCGCTCTCCTTGCACTTCTTTTAATTGAAGTGCAGTGTGCCATTCTTTTAATTGAAGTGCAGTGTGCCATCTGTTTTACAGCTGTGGCCTGGTAACTGAAGACTGCTCTGTACCCAGGACCGACAACGCTTCCTGCACCGTCTGAAGCACTGGTCTCCACTCTCACCAAACGAATTCAGGCTTCACGGCCGCCGCCACGCTTCATTTTCATGAAACCCAGCTAGCGTGAAGCAGGCGCCGTGATGCTAAAAGAAGACACAGACTCTGAGACTCCAGCGTTTCCGACCTCTGTTAACATGTGTGGCCAGAAAGTGGCGGGGTTGCCAGCCGCTTCTCAAGGCTGCTTTGCACAAACCATTCGCAGGTCAGGAAGAGAGCGTGAGCGCTGTGAAACCCGACACTGTCAGCCTGCGAGGCCAGTGACAAGGAAGGCTGCTCTTTATTTGTTTCATGAATGGGCTTGTTTCACATTGCCTTTGATAACAACACCATTACGCTGATCTTCCCCCCAAACACAAGCCAGTTCCAGCTGTGCGTGTGTGAGTTGCATTACATTATTTATATTACTACGGTATCTTTGTTTTATTTGGTTCCTGCTCGTGTGTTTGTCTGTGTTACAACAAACAAATGATGGACGGAAGGCTGACAATGCAGACATTCTCCCCCAGTCAAGAGATCTGGGTTGAATCCATCGTTCTTTTGCCCACTACACCACCCCAGTTAAGACATGGCCATATGCAAATCAGTCTTGACCCTGTGCCTCATGGGAACAGTCCAGCCCGAACTGCCAAGCCATGTCTTCCCTGGACCGGAATCAAGCATCCTAGGACCGGTTTCTGGCTATCAGCCGTCATCAGCCAGGATAGCTTGACTCCAGCGGCGTAGTGAGCACAGGTCCCATGTCTGGCTTGGCAGTTCGGGCTGGACTGTTCCCATGAGGCACAGGGTCAAGACTGATTTGCATATGGCCATGTCTAAACTGGGGTGGCAGAGTAGGCTAAAGAACGGTGATGGATTAAACCCAGATCAGTTGACTGGGGGTGAGTGCTTGCAATGTTCAACACTCCGTCCATCATTTCCTTTGGTTTTTGCTTTGTTCGCCGTAAGTTGGCAGGGTATGCTCAGACGTGAGTCCCTTGCTCACTTTGCCACTGGATTCAAGCAAGCCGTAGGGTATTCAAGTGATACTTCCAGGTTGTTGTGTAGCATATTACTGTTGTATAGTTCATACTTTGGGATTGAGAAATCTGTTGTTGAGGCTAAAGGAAGTGCAAGTTTCTCTCAGTGCTTGTTAGTGGGTCAAAAGATATTGTGAATACATGGTCATCCAATCCTTGGTCTATCTGTATATCACATACAGCAATAGTCACCTATTCTAGTCGCAATTGCAAATGTGTAAAGGAAAACTGTTGCACTGTTCAGTACATTTTCTTCTCCATGTTTTTATTAAGTTGCAACAATAATTGATTTAACTAACTCGCTATCTGGCCTAGTTTGCCAATGAGCCTTCCAGTCTACATGCCCTGTACTGTTCATGGGTGCATGAAACCTCTTTTTCTGCGGTGTCTGTAAAATTGAATCACCATATAGACCATGGTTGGTATTGGATTAAAATACAAAATGTAGACTATTTGGGGTTTTTCACACTTTTTACATGCAAACAGTGTTAGATGGGGTAATGCCTTTGGAGGATGTGTGTTGTTGTGGACATTATATTTTGTTTTGACATTGCTGAAGTAATTCAGTGTTCTCTGTGTTTCCACACCTCTTTTGTCCAGCCACTGTGTGTGTGTTTGTGTTTTTGGCATAGGCCACCATTTGCTTTTGTTGCTCAAGAATCAGTATGCCATGTTGCCAGGGGCCATTTTTTATAGTCAGTGTTCACCCTAGGCCTGCATGTGTTCTTTGCTTTCCAGGCCTCCTGCTTGTTGTTGATGTGGCCATGTGGCTGGCAGTCATTTTGTGTAGCCAGCCAATGTGCTTTCTCATAGGCCTCCATTTTTTCTTTGTTTGTGTCCATGCCCCCTTTGCTGGTTGTTGTTGTTTCGACCATGTGGCTGGTGGCCATTTTTTGTAGCCAACCAGTGTGCTTTCCCCATATGCCTGCATGTCTTCTTTGTTTGTGGTCATGCCTTCATGCTGGTTGCTGTTGATGTCTGAGCATTTGGCTGGTGGCCATTTTGTGTAGTCAGCCAGTGTGCTTTTGCAATAGGCCTGCATGTCTTCTCTTTGTTCCCAATGCCTTTTTGCTCTGTGTTGTTGTTGTTGATGACCATGTGGCAATGGCAGGTAGCCATTTTGTGTGTCCAGCCTGTGTGACCCTTTGACATATGCTTTCATGGGTGGTTGAGCAATGAGATATCCATTCCTGTGTATTCCCGTGTATTCCAGATGTATTCCAGACGTACCGACATTGCAATTTGGCACCCCAGAGGTTGATTCAGACCCTGACCGCCCTTCGCATTGTGGACACGGGCAACTCTTAAATGCATCCAGCCCGCGTTGGTTTTAGCACGCACTCTACATAAACATTGGCCCGTCATGGTCTATGCAGTAGCATTGTTCTCAACTCCGGCTTCGTCTTTAATACAGCCCTTATCTTTAGGGTCCTTGCGGCACTTAATCAACTCCAGCTGCGGCCGTCGTCACTGCTGCTACCCCATACCAGGACGCGCTGCTGATCTAGACTTTCCCTTGCTCTAGGTCCACATTTTCGGACTATACATCTCCATGCATCACTGCACACCGTGGAGGTTATGTATTCAGGCAATACCTAATGTCCTGATGATGATCCCATATATGTGTTAAGGGGATCGAAACGTCGTCGACCTATAATTACAGCATATACACCGACCTAATATGTAATTTTGATGTGTATTGGTGTCAAAAGCATTTTTGTTTGCCGTATGTCGATATCTAACATACAAACAAACTCTCTAGCCTGAGCCCTTCCTCCCTTGTGTGTAATAATTCCCTTATTTTTCGTACCCCTTGTAATTCTCTATTTTTGTTTGCCCTCTTGTTTGGTTGGATGCAGGCTTGTGTCCCACCGGTTTATCTGTTTCTAAAATCATTGAAAATATTTAAAATTAAACCTATTTTCTCCTAGTCTATATTTATCAATTGTACCTATCTTGTTGTCTTGGGACCACTGTTCCTTATAGCTACGTTAGGGGAAATAACACCTTGCATACCTTATAAACAATAGCACTCTTTGTCAGCATTTTTTAAACCACAATTTATACTGTGTGGCTAGTAACAAGGACAGCAACCAAGATTAGACACAGTTTTGTGCAAAGGAAGACTCATTAATTCGGAAAACCCTATATGTATGTATGCGTCACCTCGCAAAACACACTACCATATGCAGACAGGTGAAACCACAATATCTTGAGATCTTGAATTTCGCTAAATCTAATAACCAATACCAACCTATAATAAAAAAAACATCTTCTTTAATATAAATCTCAAACATGAACAATACATCAAAACAACTGATATGGGCCACCGATTGGCCACAGGAGCCCTCTTCTGCCTTTGCCACCCCATGCCGCTGACTGTCTGAAGGGGACTCCATCCCCCAA
This sequence comes from Triturus cristatus, assembly GCF_964204655.1. NCBI lineage: Eukaryota > Metazoa > Chordata > Amphibia > Caudata > Salamandridae > Triturus > Triturus cristatus. The sequence goes on from NC_140585.1 coordinate 96,947,378, forward strand.
TGTGCCCTGCGGCCCCATGGTCACCACCGGATTAGCTTCGCGCCAGGAGACGCATAAATACAACACAGGCATCCCTCAGCATAGGATGCATGCGGATGCGCCCAGGCCACGCCCGGGCCAAGGGCGGTCCCGTCTGCACCTGTCAAAGCCCGGAAGAGGCTGTGCTACCCCCCCCCCTGAGATTTGCCCTATGATCCATTGTGACTTATGTCCTGTGGAGTACTCAAGCTGCTTTTACAAAAGAAGGTAGAGTGTCATCTCCTCTAATTCTTCTTCTTGGTGTCTTGATTTGTGGCCAACGTCTGCTGGTCCCTTGTTGTGTCTTGCTTGCTGAGTTCTCACCGGATTATACTACCTTTTCCCAATTTTTTCCCATCCTAAATCATCATAGTGTATAATCATGGGTAAGAGGAAGGGGGGGTCCCAGTATACCTAGTGTGTTACCTCCTCTACGCACCCACTCGAACAATGACAACTACTTAACCTGGGCAGTTGATATGGTCTCCAACGAAATACGTCTGGTGGAAGGCCATATTTCTCTCACTACTGACGAAATTACTGCAACTGCCCCCTTATCCATTACCCAAAGTTGTATTGACATGCTACCACCGTCGAATACCTCCACCTTAATAAGTCCTCCTCCTTCCTAATGGTCCATGAAAGTCACGGGGAGCCTTGTCAAATTTCTGGCATCAGCATAGCCTGTTTGGAGGCTGGGTCTTTAGCGCATGGAAGGGGAACTGAGTCTAACTCTATTGGGCCAGAGGGTTGTGACCATTTTTGTGAAGTTGATGTTGAGTGTGGAAAACAGCCAAATCAGCGAAATCAAGAAATCTTGCTTTAACCGGCAAAATAGCTCATCACAACATTACTTGTAGCAAACTGAGTACGCGTATTGGTGAACTTTTAGACTCTAAATTGCGTCCTATTATTGACTGACTAACCCAAATTGAAGCCAATCCGGTGAAGCCCTAGGACCTCAGGACCTCCGTTTCTACTCAGTATTTGGTCTCTAATTTACTCCCTATCATACCTGACCAGAGTATGGAAATGCAATCCTCTAATGTTAAACTACCTGAAAAGCAATTGGCACCACGTACCTTGCATCAGGCAGCCCTTCCTGTTATTGATCTCCTCCTGCTCCTTGTGTTGTTGCCGTGACCAATTTTCCTAAGATCAAAGCAGCCAGTATCGAAACCATTAGGGGCTCGATTAATAAATCCATTGGCTGGCTGAATAGCAATGCTGCAGGGAACTGGGGCATTTTAAAAGAGATCTTGATAGCAAGGCAGGTGGTGGGATAGGCGGAAGAGCACAATGGTGATGTTATTGTGTGTAACTTTCGCAATACTTTTGTTGTCCAGGAAATCTTGCATAAAGCAAGCATAGGAATTGTTAAACTTAGTCCCGTCAAGATATTGACACTTGGCTTTTTTATCAGAATCTTGTTGAACCCTCTTGTTTTCCTGGCAGTTGGACCTCGTCAATGAGTGTGTTACTCAGTCTCCCCCCTCAAACTAAAATCCCCCTGAATAATAGATTTTCAGCTTTGTCCTGGTTGGAGGACAACGATTGATGGTCAATCAATCAATCAATAAAGACATTTATAAAGTGCACTACTCACCCGTGAGGGTCTCAAGGCGCTGAGGGGGATGCTGCTACTGCTCGAAGAGCCAGGTCTTGAGTAGCCTCCTGATTCGGATTCGGGGATCGGTGGCGAGACCGAGGACTGTGGAGCGAAGCTGGCGAATTGGGGTGTAGAAAGTGAGTCGGCTGTTGAGGTATGCTGGTCTGGTATCGTTGAGTGCCTTGTGTGTGTGGGAGAGGAGCTTGAAGGTGATCCTCTTGTTGACAGGGAGCCAGTGCAGGTGTCTCAGGTCGGGGGTGATGTGGCTGTGTCGGGGAATGTCGAGGATCAGGCGGGCAGAGGCGTTCTGTATGCGTTGTAGTCGTTTTAGCAGTTTGGCCGGGGCTCCCACATACAGGGCGTTTCCGTAGTTCAGCATGCTGTTGACGAGGGCCTGGGTGACCGTTCTTCTTGTGTTGGTGAAGATCCACCTGTAGATCTTGCGGAGCTTGCGGAGGGTGTTGAAGCAGGAAGAGGAGACATTGAGTCGAGGATGAACCCCAGATTGCGCACATGGTCGGTGGGTGTCGGTGCTGCTCCCTGGGCGTTCGGCCACCAGGAGTCATCCCAGGCTGAGAGGGTGGAACCGAGGATGAGAACCTCCGTCTTGTATGAGTTCAGCTTCAGAGAGCTGTTCTTCATCCATAAGGTGATGGCTTTCATCCCTTCATGGAGATTTGTTTTGGCGGTGAGGGGGTCCTTGTGAGGGAGAGAATCAGGTGTGTGTCGTTGGCATAGGAGATGATGTTGAGGTCGTGCAGTCTGGCGACGTGGGCGAGCAGGGCCATATAGATGTTGAACAATGTCAGGCTTAGGGATGATCCTTGGGATACGCTGGAGATGATCTCGGAGGCTTCGGAGCGGAAAGGGGGAGGCGGACAGTGTCGAAGGCAGGTGAGAGGTCCAGGAGGATGAGGGTCGCGGTTTCTCCGTTGTCCAGCAGAGCTCTGATGTCATCGGTGGCGGCAATGAAGGCAGTTTAGGTGCTGTGGTTTCTGCGGATTCCGGACTGGGACAGTTCCAGGATGTTGTTCTCCTCGAGATAGCGGGTCAGCTGTTTGTTGATGGTTTTCTCGATGACCTTCGCCGGGAATGGGAGCAGTGAGATGGGTTGGAAGTTCTTGAGGTCCCTTGGATCCGCCTTGGGATTTTTGAGCAGGGCGTTGATCTTGGCATGCTTCCAGCTCTTGGGGAAGGTCGCGGACTCAAAGGAGATGTTGATGGCCTTTCGGAGATGGGGTGCGATGGTGGTGCTGGCTTTGTTGAAGATGTGGTGCGGGCACAGGTCTGACAGGGAGCCAGAGTGGATGGTGTTCATGATTTTTATGGTGTCCTCGTCATTGATGTTGGTTCAGGCGTGCAGGGGGTCACTGTGGGTTGTGGCCGTGGGGTCTGAGGTGTCGTTGGCTGTAGGGGTTGTCAGGTTGTCGAAGCTGTTGAGGATTTCTGCGATCTTGCAATGGAAGAAGGTGGCGAGAGAGTCGCACAGGTCTTGCGATGGTGGGATGTCGTTGGTGTTGGAGAATTCCTTCACGATGTTGAAGAGCTCTTTGCTGTTGTTTGCGTTGTTGTCGAGTCGGTCCTTGAAGGAGGTCCTTTTGGCGGATCTGCTGAGGTAGGGGTGTTGGCGAATGGCGTTCATATGGGCTGAGTGGTTCTCCGGTGTTTGCACACGTTGCCATTTCTTGTCTAGTTTTCGGCAGGTTTGCTTGGAGGTCTGGAGGTCTGCTGTGAACCAGCTGGCATTCTTGTTGGTGCGTCTGTTGTAGGGCTTCTTGATCGGGGCAAGGGTGTTGGCGCGGTCGTCGATCCAGCATCTGAGGTTGTTGGCGGTGGTGTTGGGGTTGGTGGGGTCGGCGGGTGGGCTTCGGGCGGCGTTTAGCTGGTCTTCGGTGATTTCGCTCCAGCTGTGGTGGGGGATCTAGTAGGTGCCGTGGAGGGTTTCTGGAAGATATAGTGGATGCAGCGATGGTCGGTCCGGTGGAGTTCGGTGGTGTGGCTGAAGGAGACGTGGGAGCTTGCAGAGAAGATGGGGTAGAGCGTGTGGCCGGTGGAGTGGTTGGGCGTTGTGACGAGCTGTCTGAGTCCGAGGTTGGCGAGGTTGTCAATCAGGGTGGTGGAGTAGGTGTCGTTGTTGTTCGAGGTGGAAGTTCAGGTCTCCGAGGAGGATGTAGTCTGTGGAGGCAAGGGCATGCGTGCTGACGAAGTCGGCGATGGAGTCGTTGAACTGAGGCCGGGGTCCGGGGGTGTCTGTATATCAGAGTTCCTCTGTGGGTGGTGTTGAGGTCAGTGTGGATCTGGAAGTGCAGGTGTTCGGCGGTGCTGAGGATGTCGCCGGAGTTGGTTGAGATCTTGAGGGTGTTCTTGTGGATGATGGCGATTCCACCTCCTACTCTGTTGGTGCGGTCTCTGAGGGTGATCTTGTAGCTGTCCGGGATGGCTATGGCGATATCGGGTGCCGAGGAGTCGTTCATTCAGGTCTCTATCAGGAAGGCGAGGTCTGGGGAGGTTGAGTCGAATAGGTCCCAGAGTTCAACGGCGTGTTTGTGGATGGAGCGGGTGTTGAGAAGGATGCATCTGAGGTGATTGCGTTCTTTCACGGTGGGTGGGTTGGCGGATCGGATGCTGGTGAAGCTGCAGTTCCGGCAGCAGAAGGGTCCGCGGATGCGCTTTGGGGTGGCCAGGAAGCAGATGTGCAATCATCAGGTGTAGAGTGCGTGGAGGGTGCTGGCATCATAGCGGAGACGGGCATCGTGGCGTCCGTGGGGGCTAGGGGTTCTGGCGCTGGGTGCGGTCTAGGCGTGGACTGGTGCAGACAGGCTTCCCTTAGGCGCACCTTTGGCGCACCAGCAGCGTGGCTGCGCAGCGGCCGCCCTTAAAAGGGAGGTGGGAGAGAGGAGCAGCTGGGAGGCTGGAGCGTGCCGATGAATGGGACGAGCAGGGGGGTGGGGCCGCAGGGACGCAGCAGTGGGAAAAGAAACGGGCGAGACCAGGGCACAGAGGCAAGGGAAACACAACAGAAAAATAAGGAGAGAACCGCAACTAAAAACAAAAATTACACTGACAATGACAATAGGGTGCACAAAATAAGGGGAGAACAGCAACAAAACAAAAATTACAGAGACAATAACAATAGGGGGCACAAAATAAGGAGAGAACAGCAACAAAACAAAAATTAAAGTGACAATAACAATAGGGGGCACAGAATAGACAGCAGCGACAATTTACCAGGAGAGACAGCAGTGATCTAGGGAGGAGCATGGTTGCTCTGGCCAACTTGTGGGGGGTGGTGCACCTGAATGCCTCTTCCCTGATTTTCAATTGTCTACCAATTGTATCTCGGTTCATTCCTATACAGAGCTTGGTGTTCAGGTTAAGGGTAGGGCAACCTATTGCCCAAATGCTGTTGCACATTCTATTACGATATCTCTACCAACTTTCCATCCCACAGGGCCCGGTTTACTCGAAAGGGTGGGGTAATTGATGACTCCATTCCTACTTCCCATTTGCCAAATTACTCTACTCCAAATCATCCCCATAAAGGCTTGGTGCATTGGATAAGGGCAGGGCACTCAATAGTTTAATTCCTGTTGCCCTATCACCTCTTACCCTCCAACTGATCTCCCTTTCCCCAAGGTTGGGGTTCAGTACCTGCATGGATGAAGGCCCAATAGTCAATGCCTGCTTCAATTTTTTGAGTTGGAGCATTGCGGGCCTAGCCTCCAAAATCTCGAAGGATGGATGGCGATCAGTTATTGCAAACTTTGATATAGTTTTCCTGCAGGAAACTTGGGAGGTAAATGAAATATTATTCGACGGCTACATGTGCTTTACTTTGCCGGTGACTCCATCTTCATCTGGCAGAGCAAAAGGGGGTTTAACTGCCTGGATTAAAGTTAATATTGGTTGCTTAGTTGTAACTATCCATCAGGAGCGAGGGGAAGCGCAGCCCTTCTGCCTGAGCTGGAAAGACACCCATAAGATATATTTGATAAACTTTGATAATAACAACTTGTCGAGTAAAGGTGATTGCCACTTTCAAGGTCTTTTTGCTGTGATCAATCTGATCGTAGAGAAAGAGGCACGGGCGGAATGCCCCCTTAGGCTGATGGTGGCGGGGGACTTCTACGTCCATATCTCTAACTACCTTCAACGCATCTGCCCAAGACCCCATTGTAATGTGATGGACTTGAGGGGGAGGGTCCTTTTCTCTCTCACTGCGGAACAGGACCCGGTCAACAAGGTTCCTAATTTTCTGATCAACAATATTCCAAGCTTTACAGGGTAGGGTGCTGGGAGAACTATTGACTACATGTTTACTTCCTGGAGCATGTCCCCAATTGTTAAAAACTGTGAGGTTCTTGTTCAGACCTATAGCGACCATAGCCCCATGTCTGCCAAGATACAGCTGTCATATGTGCAACCCAAGATGAAGTCTCTGCCTCCCCATGACATATGTCACAATTATCAGAAGGAAGGTACCACGCACCTGAAACTCTTTGACCTCCACAGGAGCAGCAACCTTCGGAGAACCTGGACCCAAACGTGATGAAATACTTCCCAACTCCCCTGCCCCACTACAGTGAATGAATTCACTCCCAGCAGGGCGGGGGAAGGGGGAAAATGGGATAACAAGAGAAACTCCACTGCAATGCCTGCTTCCTCGGATTCCATCTAGGATTGCTCTAGCATCTGTAATTACAAATAAACATAATTACTATTGTTTATTACCAAGACTCAAGCTGCCGCCACCCACGCTCACTACACCTTTCCTTAACTAACAGTGGATTAACCTCTCTCTGAATGATGCTGGAGATATTGTAGATAATGCAGAGCTGAAGAAGTAGATGTAAATACTTTCTAGGCAGGCAGTTGAAGGTGGTTGGTAAGCATAATATATATATATATTTCTACATACATGCAATATCAATTCAAGTACTGTCTCTGCCTAGAGATTCTCATAGCCTTCCTGCGCAGCTAATGTTCAAATTTTCAACGAAGACTGCTCTGCGAAAGAAGCTGCCAGTCACATCATTACAAAGTTCAACGTGACCAGAAATTATTTATTCAGGAAGAAATTCTCTTGAAGCGCTCCTAGGTTCTTACTTTAAATGATTTGTAGCAGCTGCTAACTCCTGCGCGCGGTCTTCCAAATTACTAGGCGAGTATAGACTAGAGTAGACTCACCTATGGCCAGTACAAATAAAGGACTCAAGACACACCACAGAAATTTCCTCAAATTTTGCTCTTGAGGACGAGTCTCTGAAGGACTACAAGCGCAGCCAAAAATCTCCTTATCTCCTGGAAGTCAGGCGGCGAAATATTGCTGAGGAAGGAATTCGCCCCTAGGAAAATATTGCTGTGAGAGGAAAAATCGGGAGACATTACCTCCTCACAAGAAAGTTCAGTTGAAGTGCGTCGAGTTGGAGGAACGCACGCACAAACTTGAAAATAGCACTAGACCGCTAACCTACGATATCGCTCCTTGAATAGGCGCCATGATGGAAGGGGCGGAAGGAGCACTAATCACCATTTAAAGCGTCTCTGGGAAGGGAAACGATGGAGTCTGCTCCATGGGTAACTCAGCTGTTTTCTCCTATAAGCTACGAGTTTGGAAGCAGAGGAGGAGCACAGATTGCTTTTCCTGACAGTACCCCCCACCAAGAATCCGCCCTCTCTCTCAGTAGGTTTATTAGGATGAGTCTTATGAAATTCACGAACCAATTTGGGGGCATGCTCATTGATACTGGGCTCCCAGGAACAATCCTGAGGACCAAACCCTTTCCAATCAACCAAATAAAAGATTTTCCCTTTCTTCAATTTAGAGTCAAGGATCCGTTTCACTTCAAATTCCTCTTCGGACAGATCTCGAATGGGATTTGGAGGCAAATCCATTCTTATTCCCACTGGGTTTTGTTTTACCAATGATACATGAAATACTGGATAAATTTTAAAACTGGAAGGAAGCTTAAGTTTGACACTGACTGGGTTCACCATTCTTTCTACCTCATAAGGACCTACAAATCTAGGCTGGAACTTTTGATTTCCCTTGAGGCGCAAATACCGCGTGGACAACCATACCTTGTCTCCTGACTCAAAAATGGGGTTCTTCCTGCAATTTTTGTCTGCCTGTTTCTTGTGTGCTATCTTGGCCCTAATCAAGTTCTGGGTAGCAATCTGATAGGTTTCTTGTAACTTTCGCACCTTCTCTTCAACTGCTGGTACCAGACTTTCCGACTTGTTCACCAGGGTATTGGGATGTCTGCCAAAATTTTAAAAGAAGGGGGAAAACCCTGTGGATGAGTGTACAGCATTATTGTATGCAAATTCGGCTGCCCATATAACTCTGGCCAATCTCCCTCATGGTCCATCAAGTAGAGGCACAGATATTGCTCCAGCTCTTGATTGACTCTCTCTGTTTGCCCATGAGTCTGTGGGTGATAGCTGGTGGACAAACGAGAGTCTATCCCTTATTTGCTCAAGAAGGCTCTCCAAAACCGTGAAATAAATGGGGGTCCCATATCTGAGATGACCACCTTGGGAATTCCATGTGCTTTAATTATATGTTGAGTGAACAGAGTGACTAGTTGATTAGAATTGGGAAGAGATTTCAATGGAATAAAATGAGCCATCTTGGAGAAATGATCTACAACAACCCAAATAGTGGACAGTCCCTGGCTGGAAGGAAGATCCACAATGAAATCTATTGAGATTGTGTGCCAGGGTGATGGGGCGACGGACAGAGGTTGGAGCAAACCTTGTCGGGCCTGTCTTAAAGCTTTTCCCTTAACACAAATTGCGCAAGATGCCACATACTGTCTCACCTGAGCTTCCAAATCGGACCGCCAAAAATTTTGTTTAATCAATTTAATGGTCTTAGTTATTCCCTTGTGGCCCGCCAAGGGATCATCATGACAATGCTGCATAACTTCTCTTTGCAGTTTGGCACTAGGGACGAACAAGACTCCATGATGATAAGGTTTCCCATCTCTTATTTCTCTTCCAGTATCTTCTTTTACCCAGTTTGCCAATTCTTCTTGGGACATTGAATTCTGGATCTCCTTTTCAAATTCGGTAAAATGAATGGTACCAATTATCTTTTCTTCAGGAAAAATGTGTTTTTCTCTGGAGGTTTCCTGGAGTTCGCTTGCATTCAGCCGAGACAAGGCATCTGCCTTCCCATTTGCTGTTCCCGGTTTATATGTCAAGACAAAGTTGTAGTCTGCAAAGAACAACGACCATCTCAGCTGTCTAGGCGTGAGGGTTCGCGCTGATTTCAGAAACTGTAGATTTCTGGGGTCAGTATAGACAGTGACATCATGCTTCGCTCCTAGGAAGTAATGCCGCCATTCCTGGAAGGCATCCTTCACTGCCAACAACTCCTTATCGGCTATGGAATAGTTGATTTCGGCCGCCGATAGTTTTCGTGACCTATAAGCTACTGGATGAAGTTGGCCAGTATCTTGATGTCTTTGAGACAAGATTCCTCCTATGGCCTGATCGGAGGCATCCGCCTCCACAAAGAAAGGTTCCTCCACATTTGGATGTAACAAAATCGGAGCAGTGGTAAAAGCTTCTTTCAATGACTGGAAAGCCACCTCCGTTTCTTGGTTCCAAACAAAGGGTTCTTTCTTCTTCAAGAGACGAGTAATCGGGCGGACCTTTTCTGAGAAATTGGAGATAAAACGTCTGTAAAAGTTAGCAATCCAATGAATCTTTGTGTCTCTTTGACATTATGCGGGGAGGGCCAATCTCTTATTGCTTTTACTTTTGTATCATCCATTGGCACACCATCTGGAGACAGGATGAAACCCAAAGATTCTACTTCGGTGGAATGAAAGACACATTTCTCCAATTTGACGTAAAGCTGATGGTTAAGTAACTTCTTCAAAATAGCTCGCACATGCTGAACATGCTCCTCCATGTTGGCCGAGAATACAAGGATGTCATCAATGTACACTACTGCGAAGCGATTGAGAAATTCTCAAAGAATATCATTAACAAAATGCTGAAACGCAGCTGGGGCATTACACAGGCCGAAGGGCATGACCTGGTACTCGAAGAGACCGAATCGAGTTCGAAAGGCCGTCTTCCACTCATGCCCTTCAGCCATTCTCACCAAATGGTATGCCCCTCGAAGATCCAATTTTGGTGTACACTCGAGCATCCTTCACCTGATCCAAGAGTTCTGAGATCAAAGGTAGAGGGTATCTATTTTTCTTGGTCACCTGGTTCAATGCGCGATAGTCAATGCACGTTCTAAGTTTTCCATCCTTCTTAGGGATAAAAAATAAAGGAGAGGAAGCTGGAGACTGAGAAGGCTGGATAAAACCGTTGGCCAAGTATTGGTCTAGATATTCCTTAAGGTGAACGTTCTCAGCTTCAGAGAGCGCATAAATTCTGCTGCACGGCAGTAGCGCACCAGGTCCTAATTCAATAGTACAATCGTAATCCCTATGAGGGGGTAATTTCTTGGCCTCCTGCTCATCGAAAACAGCTCTCAAATCTTGATATTCTTTTGGAATTGCTGGAACTTCAAAAGCACAGATCGCCAAAGATGGCTCCGCCAATACAGTAGATTGGGAAGTTTGAGGGTTAGATTCCTCCAAGCGAAAGCAATGTTCGTGACTATAATCAGAGTTCATTTCCATCGTTCTTCTTGCCCAGTCAATCCTAGGATTATGATCGGTAAACCATTGAAGACCCAGAATTAGTTGGAACTGCGGGGCATTGATTAAAGCAAACTTCAATATGCTTATATGTCGCCCAGGACCATCCAAAATAATTTCTTCGGTATCCCAGGTGATAGGCCCAGAAGAAACATTTGTTCCGTCTACTGCGCGTACCAGTTCTGGCTTGATTTTACGAACAAATTGTATTCCCAAAAATTTGGCAAATTTTATATCACAAAAGTTTCCAGTAGCGCCTGAGTCAATCATAACTGCAATGTTTTCCACAGACCTTATTCCAAAACTTATCAGACAGGAAATATTCAAATGAGGAGCTGCGGACTGAAGAGTATTAGCGATCAATTGGGAATCTGGAGTCGACTTGTCAGCTGCGCCCACCAGAGCAACTCCTCCTACTGGTGGGGCCTGTCTTTTGGCCCTGTGCTGGTCTTAGGCTTACGTGGACACTCCTTGACAAAGTGCCCGGCTGTTCCACAGTACATACACAATTTCCCATTACGACGCCTCTCCCTTTCTTCCTTGGTCTAGGGGCCCGTCACAGACCCTATCTGCATAGGTTCTTCCACTGAAGCAGGCTCAAAGGACTTAGAAGGTTAATATTGGTTGCTTAGCTCGATCAAATCATGGCGGGATTGGTCGGACTTGATTGCGACGCTCATTCCTTCTTTCACTTTCCCTCAGATCAATTTGGAGTACAAGATCCATTTTGTCTGAAACATCAGTGGGCCTCTTAGGAATTTGCGCTAACCCATCTTTCAATTCGTCTTTTAATCCTCGATAAAATATCGCAGCTCTCTTTTCGTTAGGCCACTTTGTTTCCACTATCAGTTTGTTATACTGTGCAATGTAAGCAATCAGTTCCCGATTCCCTTGATTCAGATACAAAAGTTCATTATCTGTCAGTTGAGAAACAGTTCTGCGATCAAAAATTCGAAGGAATTCTTCCTTGAACTCCTCAAAATTATACAAAATAGGATCATTGCAACTTACTAATGGCAAAGACCATGCAGCCCCATCGCCGCTCAGGTAAGACAGTACAAAGGCCACCCTGGATTGATCTCCCTTAAAAAGATGGGCTTACAAAGGAAGTGCAAAGAGCATTGGGTGAGAAAAAATTGGGCCATGAGCTGGTCCCCTGCAAATCTTTCTGGAGCTGCCAAAGGTATGGTGGGGGACATTGCATGTATAACTTGGGTGGTCAATTCAGATGTGGAAGGTGAAGGTGAGAATTGGAATGGTTTGGGGGCCTTAAGCTCAGTGCTAGCACCAGTAACAAATTCTTCCAATCTCTGTGTAAGGAAACTCGCTTCCTGACTAGACTTCCTAACCTCCTCACTAAGCGTCTTATTTGCCTCCATGGTGACATTTAGCTGTTCCTGTATTCCTTCCAACACTAAGGCCAGTGTCTTGACATCCAGTCCCCCCGCCATACTGCCCAGTTGGAAGTTTGGTAATGGCACTTCAATCTGTCACAATTATCAGAAGGAAGGTACCACGCACCTGAAACTCTTTGACTTCCACAGGAGCAGCAACCTTCGGAGGACCTGGACCCAAATGTGATGAACTACTTCCCAACTCCCCTGCCCCACTACAGTGAATGAACTCACTCCCAGCAGGGCGGGGAAATGGGGAAAATGGGATAACAAGAGAGACTCCACTGCAATGCCTACTTCCTCGGATTCTATCTAGGATTGCTCTGGCATCTGTAATTACAAATAAACATAATTACTATTGCTTATTACCAAGACTCAAGATGCCACCACCCACGCTCACTACACCTTTACCTTAACTAACAGTGGATTAGCCTCTCTCTGAATGATGCTGGAGATATTGTAGATAATGCAGAGCTGAAGAAGTAGATGTAAATACTTTCTAGGCAGGCAGTTGAAGGTTGTTGGTAAGCATAATATATATATACATTTCTACATACATGCAATATCAATTCAAGTACTGTCTCTGCCTAGAGATTCTCATGACCTTCCTGCGCAGCTAATGTTTACATTTTCAAGGAAGACTGCTCTGCCCAAGAAGCTGCCAGTCACATCATTGCAAAGTTCAAAGTGACCAGAAATTATTTATTCAGGAAGAAATTCTCTTGAAGCGCTGCAAAGTTCTTACTTAAAATGATTTGTAGCAGCTGCTAACTCCTGGGCGCAGTCGTCCAAATTACTAGGCGAGTATAGACTAGAGTAGACTCACCTATGGCCAGTACAAATACAGGACTCAAGACACACCACAGAAATTGCCTCAAATTTTGCTTTTGAGGACGAGCCTCTGAAGGACTAGAAGCGCAGCCAAAAATCTCCTTATCTCCTGGAAGTCAGGCGGCGAAATATTGCTGAGGAAGGAATTCACCCCTGAGGAAAATATTGCTGTGAGAGGAAAAATCGGGAGACACTACCTCCTCACAAGAAAGTTCAGTTGAAGTGCGTCGCGTTAGAGGAACGCGCGCATGAACTTGAAAATATTTGCGGAGCACTAGACCGCTAACCTACGATATCGGTCCTTGAATAGGCGCCATGATGGAAGGGGCGGAAGGAGCACTAATCACCATTTAAAGCGTCTCTGGGAAGGGAAACGAAGGAGTCTGCTCCATGGGTAACTCAGCTGTTTTCTCCTATAAGCTATCAGTTTGGGAGCAGAGGAGGAGCACAGATTGCCTTCTAACAAGGATGCAAGGCACAGGGTGGTTTGGCGCATGGCTAAACTGGAAAGCATTATGGTTCAAGTTGTATGCAATAGTACTGATCCAGTGAATAGCTGCAATTGTGTACTTTGTGACCCACCCCTCATTCTAACTGACTTTTCTATTCTTTTAGCTACGATAAAAGTGCTGCTTTCCAGACCCAATGTTTCCAGACCCAATGCTGCGTCGCCATGTCAAATCATGGTTTGATAAAGCATGCAGAGCAGCAAACGATATTTACATAGGGCCCTAAAGCAAATCCCCAGAGATCAGTGTGCTATCAGGGAAAGTAGAAAGGTATACCAGCAAGCCATCAAAAGAAGGAAGTCAGCAATGATGGAGGAGAAATTGGAATCTATTTTGGGAGCTTGCTATTCGAAAGACCCACAAGCTTTTTGAAGGGCTGTGCAGTCTGCTTTATCCTCTGTATCACCAATAGATAAAGTAACAACCCATATTTCGGCTGAGGCATGGGTGACACACTTTACGGGGCTGTATTCTACCGACTGTCAGGTTGTTGATGCCACCGCCCAGTCACCCCCAATGTGACCAAAACTTGTTTTAATGAGGAGGAGGTTCTCAAAGCAATCGCAGACAGTAGGTGTAAGAAGGCTCCGGAGCAAGATAGAATCCCACTTGATCGATTCAGGGAAGACCCAGTGTTCTGGTCCCCAATCCTTACTTCAGTATTTAAATGTTATCGCCCGATATCCCTTCTGGATTCCTCTGTTAAAATTATTGGGAGAGTTGTATTGGATCGTTTACTGGATTGAATTAATGTGAATAGCATACTTGCACCAAGTTAGTTCGGGTTCATAAAGGGGTTCAGGACGATTGAGCAGTGCCTTAACCTTCACCTCATTGTGGCAAAATACAAATACGCCAAGGGTGTCTCCACCCACTTGGCGCTCATGAACCTGTCCAGGGCATTTGATTATGGTTCCCGTTGAAAGCTGTGGGTCATTTTAGAGACCATGGGAATTGACGCAGAGCTGGTTACATTCGTATGGCACCTCCATTATGACCTTTCTGCCTCAGTTAGGTATGGAAGTGCCGGTGATTGAACTGAGTCATTCAGCATTAAGCTATGGGTGCACCAAGGTTGGGTCCTTGCCCCTACCCTCTTTCACCTCTATACGAACAACTGGGAGAAGACTCTGGTTACTGTTGGGGCGGACGTTCCGCTTGTGGAAAAAGCAGCTGTGCCCACGTTGCTTTATGCTGATGATGCTGTCCTCCTGGCAAGAACTGCTAACAGCCTAAAAAAACTCATTGTTAGTTACATTACTTTTATGAAGGACCTAGCCATGGAGCCAAACTCCAAGAAAACATTCACTTTGATATGTGGCCAAAAAACACCAAAACCCAATTACTAAACAACATAGGGGTCAACCCCTTGAAAGGGTCAGCTCTTTTCGCTATTTAGGCCTGGATATTGATGGCATGTGCGCACCAAAAATAGAATAACTTGATACACCCAAGCAGTAGGCACCACCTTCTCGCTTGCCATGTCCATTGGAAAAAAAATATTGTTTCAATATTAGAGATATAAAAGTGCAAATGCTTGCCGATTCTAACATATGGAATGGGTATCTGGGGCTGCTGGGAAGTGCATGCTATGCAGATAGAGGAAAACAGATTCTACCGCCAGTTATTAGGTGCCCCTCCCTCATCCACGCATTACTCTATACCTCTGGAACTTGGTCTTGACTATGTCCACAACATCATAAGTGCTGCCCCTCTGGTGCTCAATTTGGTCCAACCAAGAAGCAGACTTTCTGCGGGTGATCATTAGAGACTGTTTAAGTTGCGCTCGTGGCCTGTCCATTCCTTGGCTCCAATATATTAAAACCTGTTTTTTGGCACTCGACTGTGCCTCATTGTTCGAGCACCCAGAGGAAATTATAAAAAAGGACAGAAAGTGGGTCCGGGACAGTTTAATCAAGCACAAACAAAGCTTTATTCGAGTTTTGTAGTACAAATAATCATAAAAGCAACATAGTGTTACAGATATAAATATAACATTTTGATATATTGTTAAAAAATAGTTCATTGGACAATCATGAACAGATAAAAACTATGAACAAATAGTGCTACGTCATACCATTTTGCATTATCTGGCTAAAATTGTTTTCCTGCACTTGATTGTACTTTAAAAAAATTAAGCTATGTCTCTTATAAAACATTCATTGTCTAAAATCTGCAGTGCAATAAAAGCTGGGTGGCATTGCTTCAGGCCCTATAGTTTTTAAATGGGTATACTCCATCTCCTTCTATTTGCAATGTAGAATTTACAAAAAAATACTACATGCATTGTCGTTCGCTGGGACACCTCATCGCACGGGCAAGAACACAATGTTTTAGACCAATCGTTTGTTGATGGAAAACTTAACAAACAATGGAAGGTACTCAGTCTGAAGCGGGTCAAAACTAATCTATCGTACCCATTTGATGTATCAGTCAGATATGGCTGAATACCATGGGTACTTAACAGCCTTTGGTTTAAAAGTACCGTTGGGCTTGAGGCTTCCCCAGCAAATCGGCTTGCCTCCAGGTGGCCATACAGGACTTTTTAAAAGCTTTACAGGAGATGGAACCCATATAGGTGGGAGGTTATCAAAATAGTCCGGATTCCCCATATCATTCATGAAGTCTTTGCTGTATTTCAGCCAACGTATTTCAAGTGCGTAATCTAATTTGAGGCTGTCTCTTAAGATTTCATGATTAAATGCTGTGTTAGTAGCAGACCAATTGTGTTGCCAAAGGAGGACCGGTTGTGCTTTAATTATTTCTGTTATATACGTAACTCCCAATTCTGAATGACAGATATAGGTCGAAGTGCTGCGTGGAACTGCCAACAAGAATCTTAGAAAGGCATTCTCTGCCTTTTAATAGAGTTTACATCGCAATAACCCCATATTCCAACGCCATTTGTGGCCGTGCTAATGCATTTCACGCTATAAATATAAAGACATTCGGCTGGGTTTTTTTTCCCTATTTTCTTGGAGAAATTTACCAAGGCTGACATTTCTCGCATAAGATACAGGTTTCTAATTTTAATGGCTTGCTTCAAGATCCATTGGAATTAAATAGATAGTTTAATCAAGCACAAACAAACCTCTAGGGATCTCTTCTACTTACAGCAATTAAGCGATTGTAATGTTTGCTTTACAGTTGCGAACTTTTCTGAAATATACTCTAGCTAAAAGAAGAAGCATGCTGTTTTGATATAAAAAGCACTTACAGTAATTATTGTTTCTGTTAATGATTCTTAATTGTTTCATGCTAGCGTCAGCCTTGAATAATTCTTAATCAACTGCCACCAGGTAGTAGCTCCCTGGAACTGGTACTGCCACTTTATTCGTAGTCAAATTAACGATTGTAACAATTGTCTCTCACAGTTGGTAAGTTTTTCAAGCACACTCTAGTTATGTGAAGGAGTATGCTGTTTTAATGTAAAAAGCACTTTAGCAATTTTAGTGATTATTGTTCCTGATATGTTTTTCAAATGTATTAAGCTGACATCAATTTTTTTTATTTTTAATTAATTGCTATTTTATAGTACCTCCAGGAATCCGAACTGGATTTATTGTACAGTCACATTATTCAATGTTAAATTAGAGATCTTCTTGTACTGTCACTTTATTTATCTTATATTAATATGAGGAGCTTATACGTCAAAAAAATGTGGCAGTTCTTAACTTACATGGTATAGACTTTCGCAGGATTTTTACTATTTTAATATGTGGTTGCCACTGTTTAATTCCGTGTGTCTGTAACAAAATGTGTTTGTTTGTTTTCTTTAATTGTTGTGTATCTTTTATGATCTGTCCTTGGAAGATCGAATAAAGTCAACTTGATTGATTGATTTGATTGATTGACCCCAGAATCAGCATCATGTATCCAAACACTTCATATGCACTATAAAAATCTCAACTGTAGATCAGAAACCCCTTCAACATGTTCCGAGCTCATTAGAATAATTCCACCGTCTTCATACTTCCAATCCAAACTGCACAGGAACAGAACTGCAAGCCAGGTTTCTCAGCATAATCCACCAGGATATTTCATAATTGAAAATCCACTATTCATATGGGCAGGGCAGAGAAAGAATTCATTGGCAGAAAAGAACATGCAACCATCTTCTACTACCAAAGATTTATGGGAGCCAAACACTGTAACCCGCCAAATAAAAACCACCCAAAATGTACCTCAGTGTCCCACATTTAGTTGGATCAGAGACGGCGTTTGAACATCAACTACATGAGTCAATTTGTCACTACAAGAAGACACCACCAAAGAGATCAGAATTAGAAAAAAATATAATTGATCGAATAATTCCAAACTGAGATTGATTGGGCCCGCTCAATAATTGAGCTCAAGATCAAGAAACGTTAAAGGGTTTCATTACAGAATTCAAAAACAGAGCGCTCCATAGTGAATTACAGAAAGGCTTTCAATGCCGTTATAAGGAGTATGCAAAGATCAGAATTTGTTCTGAGGACTAAATGGGAAACAAAATCCATATAAACTCAGACAGCATCCCTGGGAGCATCTAAGTCTCCATAAAAGTCTTCTGTTTCAGCCCCTAAAAAAGAGAGTTTTCATACATCGTCAGGGTGTGAGAAAATATATAATTTCTTCAGCAATCAGAGCACTTAAACTATAAACGTTAGAGTGCCTTAACACCTAAGCACTAACCCACTACATGAGTGATTATTCAACATACTTTACGCTGTCATCAAGAAACGTTCTAATAAAATATGAACATTAACTATAACATTTCAATGTTTATGAATAGGTCTCAGTGAAAAACCGGAAGACTTTGCTACATGTTGGAAGATACAATTGAACTGGAGAAAGATCTTTCCGAGCAGAACAATAATAATTAAAAGTAACTAAATTCATTAAATCTTACTTGTGCTGTGCAGAGCCTGTGAGGAGAGGATGTGCACAGAGGGGTGGAGCGAGGAAAGCACTGACAGCCTCATGAATGCTTTGATTTTCTGTGCAAACCACTTGGAGAACATGAGGAAAAAATTCAGGTCAGAAATCAAATTGTATTCATATTCATACCCTGTCTGCCGTTGTGCAAAAAGTCTGGTCTTTTTTTTTTACTTACAAATATGGTGAAAATGAGGAAAGCATCTGAACTGGTCAACGTAGTTTCAATGCATTATCCATTTCCTATTTAATATGGAATGTCTTACAACTGGGCCATGGAGTGCATTGGGAAACCGCCTGCTTTTAGATGGCGGTTTATAAAGCAAAAACGCTGTTAACTGGTCATTTTGGATTACAGCTTGTGATAGAGTTCTGCCGTTAACGTTTGCGTTAACATTTCACTGCCATTTTCTCTCATCCTTGGACTCCTGCTGGCCAGTTAACACATGCTTTTAATAGAAACAAATAAGCAGTTTTCAGATATCAGCTAATTTACTGGACTGGAGATGACTCTGGTATCAAGCAAAGGGAGGGGGTCTGAGGTTGGGGTGTTCTGCTGGTTATGGAAGGAATGAAATCTGTGTCGACGATTACTCCATAGGGCAGCGTAACTGTTGCATTTTAAATTTTGTTTGCAAGCAAACTTATCCCAAAAATTCCAACTCATGGGGCACGCCGTCTGCTAGGACTGGGAAAAGAGCCGTTTTGATGCAGACTTTGCTGTTCCCCGACATGAGCCATCCCTTTTTCATTAGCTTACTCGCAATAGCAGGAGCTGAAACGTTATCTTTCAAATGGCAGAAAGGTTTCAAGCCTTTTATAAAGAGTTAATAGGCACGTGAAATAGAACATGCCATAAGTAAATTTAGTAGCAAACCATACAAATTGTAAGTACACCGAACTCAGTACAGTTCTAAGTAAAATCTAGTATAGATTTGCTTTCTAATTGGTGGAGGAAAAGGGTTTCTTGAATACAGAAATCCACATGTCTTTTTAGTGGGCTTTAGCCAAAGTCATTCATACGTTCTACATGAGTACATGGTTCTCGGGATATGCACCGATAGAAAACAAGCAAGAAGAAACATTTTACTACAGAATACATTCAAAGATGCTCTTGTGGCAGTAATACATTGGATTCTAGTCTTTCTCACAGTTTCCTCGAGCAGCTGGTACATTATATAGTGGCAGTCTGGGACAATTGAAATGCCTTTGGTCAGGTACAGTGAGAGAAAGTCTCTGGCAACACTCTCTGTTTATTATTGTGGACCCTAGCAATGCGTTATTTAGCTCAAGAAGAACAACAGTTATCATCACGTGATCTACCGTGACATCAGAACAAGATGGATGACAGAGTAAACATGATCTAGGGTAGCTTTTACAAGGAAGGGATTAAAATAATCGATACCTGTTACCAGTCCTTTAAATAGAATTATAGACATGCAGGTATTTACTAATTAGAGTACCTGTTTGCTCGTGAAAAGTGCATGTGCTCTCCCATTAAATTCATTGCAAGTGGTGCTGAGAAGTGCACATACTCTCACTTTCAAATTGCAGCAGTGCAGGTACTCGGTACCGGACAGTCACTGCCCATTTAAAGCACTGCCTTCGACACTATCTTCCTACTACCATGGGCTGAAAAAATAAACAGTGAAGCTTGCACACTTGTATGTTTCATGAGATTAGGGTGGGCGAAATCCCCCAATTCAGCACATGAGGGTGCAGGCCTAAAAAGTCCTCGAAAACTCTGTCTTTCAGCAAAAACATGTTTTTTTTATTATGATGCTGTCATTTCTACAAATCATAAGAATTGTGTTTCATAGAAAATTATATAATATCAGTCTGCACATGTTAATAATTCATGAATTTAAATATGTGTTTCATGCTATTAATGATGCATGAAAAGGTTAACATATAAAAATCTTAAAAACCATTGTGTCTGGGATATTTGAGTCTAGGAACACCCTGAAAAAGTACCTGTAACAAAATAACTGACTCTCACGGAATTATGTTTTTTGGGTGCACCCTAGGCGACAAAGGGGATTATTTCTTTCGTATGTGGGTGGTATGACACTAAGCTTTAACAGCGATCACTTCACCTCAAGCTGCACATGAAGCGTCTTCGTCATCGAGCCCTTCG
This sequence comes from Triturus cristatus, assembly GCF_964204655.1. NCBI lineage: Eukaryota > Metazoa > Chordata > Amphibia > Caudata > Salamandridae > Triturus > Triturus cristatus. The sequence goes on from NC_140585.1 coordinate 96,967,462, forward strand.
GCTAGCTTCATGCTGGCATGGAATCTCATTAGAGCTAAGATACCACAAGCATGCAAGCACCAAATGAAACAAAAAGGAATGAAGTTTGACAACTCGTACTGGACAAGAAGAAGGGTGAGAAATGATTACAGGAATGCACAATAAGAGAGCTAATGGGAACAAAACACTGAGGGGCGCAGAGAAGTCATTGAAAAAAAGAATAAGGAATGAGGCACATTGAAGAATAGAGGGCAGATTGTCAATGAAGCACAAGGAATGAAAGAAGGAAGATAACACATAAACACATAGGGCCTCATTTGCATACAAATTATATGGCACGCCATGGCAATCCATGCTGCTGTGCCTAGCGGCATCATTTTACAATATTTTTTGTATTTTTCTTAATTTATATTTGTTTGCAAAATAAATAAAATGTATTATCATTTGTGTAGGTGTTGATGAAAGCTTGTTTCTGTATTTTGTGTGTATTGTTCTGTGTTTAAAATAAGCAACAATCTTTAGTCCGGGGTCCCTGGCTTCCAGTAATGACTCAGCGAGGGGTCCCCGGACTCCAATAATAATTCAGTGGGGATCCACAAGTTTCATTAATGATAAATTGGAGGTCCACAGAAGTCAAAAGGTTGGGAACCACTGACTTAGAGAACACATGGGCAGATAAGAGAAAGACATGATATCCTGAGGAACACACACGTTTGTGAACACACAGAGGGTGTCACAGAGGAACAAGGAGGCGTGCTCTCAGGTGGTAAAAGAGGCCCACACTGACACCACAACACACCGATATCGATATGGGCAGGCTGTCTCCTTCAGGAAGAGTCTGCTGGATCCTCATACTGGCCAGTCTGTGGTGATCTTCAAATGACCTTGTCTGCTGTTTCTTGTTACTTAACTACTGCTAGAACTACATGCTGCGACCCAAATAACCCTCACACCTCACCTTAACCTTGCCACAAGAAGCTTATGGCAAAGTTACTCCTGCTTGCTGATAGTAAGGGCCACTGGAGTTATGTGGCATGAGAGGAACAAATTATGCTGTAGGGTTGACTAAATTATGTGGCAATAAAATTGTGCAGCTTAATGTGATAAACCTGAAGATGATTTTACTTCATATTTGTTTTAATTTTTTGTCACTTGTTAACACTGTCGGGGCATAGGTTATACCTCATTAGTACCAGTGTATTATCCAATCATAGCAATAAGCGAGGTCAAACTTAGCAAATGGCCGTCCACTGTACGGAACATGTGGTGTCACAATTTTAGTAACTTTTTAACAGTTTAAGCTAGAAACACATTTTTTTTGCTAAAATCTGTTGATTATGCAGCAGATAATGGATTATGTGGACATTGTGGCAGAGTCATAATTAAACAAAAAGGGAGTGAATGCAAGAGGACAACCAAGCCAGAGCGCAGCAAATGGTTTCTCCTGAAGCAAAGAAAATGGAGCTGAGCTACGGATAGACTCAGAGATTTAAGTGGATGAAAAATGTGAGGGTCTATGAATGGGACGTGATTGGGAGTGTGGCTTGAATATGTAAACTACCATTCTTTGATTTACATTGTGTGCCACTAGATCAATATTTTGGTGCCTTTCTGAGCTTTCTGCTATTGCATTCAGATATATAACACAACAACATGCATACACTTAAATGCACCTAAAATGGTTGTTAGCTGTGGTGCAGTTCGGGTTACTCAATTACCCCTTACTTCCACGGACAGAATGATTTCTCAGTCACACGCACATACACACATCATACGCTGGTGGGGCCCATAACACCAACATTCATTCTCTCAAACTATCCGTGGCTACAAAGGAACATCAGATCCGAACCACAACTGTTCTCTTTGATAGAGGAAACCACTTCTCCTGAATCACCCTAACAATTCCTCCATCAAGAGGTCGATTGAATCATTTAGTTGATATTTAGTTCAATGATACTTTAACTCTCAAATTAATCAATAAACATTTCAATGGAAATAAACACCCGACACAGTAATTCAAATATTGATTTTCTTTATCTAATTTATATGCAGGTTAAATCCTAATAATGCAATATCATCTTTTGTCATATTTACCTATTCTGGCTAATTGTCGTTTTCTAAGTCAGAACTGGTCCTCAGTAAATTCATCAGAGTTATAAAGTTTCCATCCTCTACGTCAGCATAAAGATCACTGATCATCGATTCTCCGTCAATAGCTTCTGGATGAAGTGGCATCTAGCGTTAGACTATTCCCTCTCTAGTCTACTAATATTTATACTAAAATTTACATACTAAAGTTACATTTTCTCATTTCCCAGGCCAACGATTGGCTGAATTCAAATACATCTCAATACATTAGGAAACATTTTCAAATTTTCCCATGTGGAAGAAGTCTCAAAGCAAATGTATGGGAAAGAATAATCTGTAGTCCTAAATGTATCAGTTCGTTGGAAAAAGGTTGGGTTCGACAGTTCATATTTCCAATAGCAACATTTGCTTCACGTTCAGGGGCATTGGCACCTCGCCCAGGGTAGTCTTCATGGGCATGATCTGACAGGTCACCCAAGGGACACGAACGAAGTCAGTGCAGGCGCCTTTCTCCATTGTTCAAATGATGAAGTAATGTACTTTAGTTAGGTTTCCATCGGCGGCCATCTTTTGGTAGGCCAGAATAGTCAACTTAAGCAAAGAAACACAAAATCGTAATTAATACATGGAAATGATAAAACAGTGTTATTCCCTTGCTAATACCCTTATGTGTATGCATTTATCTAGCCATATGCAACATTCAAAGCCGTTAATGCTGGTTTATTTAAGCGCAAATCACAATAACATTACTCCAGCAACATTTATCGTTTTTATATGCATACAAACTTAGTTGACTTATTAATTTTGCCATGCAACGCGTTCCCACGTGTGTTCTTTCTGTTAATAAGGTTGGTTTAGTACCTTCACATCAAGCAATTAATTATTATAATTAATTATGAATCATTTTAATATAAACATATAAATGGATTGGGTATATAAAAGAAAATATTTTACCCGCTCCATCAATCCCCCCTATCACCACAAACAAAACCCACAAAAAAATCCATTTATTTTCCCCTTTTATGGAGATTCGAAATGTTTTCTTGCTCAATTAAAATTCTGTTTCTCTTTCATCTTCCCTTTTTGTCTTGTCATACATACTCTCCTTCCATTCTTCCAATTCTATCTCGTTAAAATCTTTCTTGTTTCTTTTCCTTCTTTTTGATAATTTCTCGTCTAATTTTCTTTTTATTTCTTCTATGTCTGCAACACATACATCCTAATCTAAGCATTAATAATATGAAAATTACACACGTTAATGGAAATAATATTTTCCCTAATATAGTACTACCTAATTTACCTAAGAAAGTTTCAATAGCAGCCATCTTATTACTAATTCTAGTCCAGATACTTTCAACCTCCAGTGGTTTTATTTCATCATGCAGTTCTGTTATATTTTTAATATATACTTTTAGATCTTTGCTCTCATCAGGAATGTAAGTGCAACAATGTTGAACTTTCAGCATTCCACAGACTCCACCCTCATTTGCCAATAAGATATCAAGGGCAAGTCGATTTTGCATAATCATAGCACGCATAGCAACCATTTCAGTACTTACCAAGTGAAATCCTCCAGCGGTGCTTGTTGACAAGCGATCCACTCTGGTTGACAATTTCCGAATTTTATTTGCATTCAAAGATATTCCCACTGCTGGTATCAAGGCTCCGAAAATATCACCTACAATTTCTAACCAAGTTTCTCATCTGCTACGCATTAGTAGGTTATGTGGTCCACTATTTTCTACTCTATCCATGCGAAAGATTTTTGGAAAGACCAGGCCTACATAACATGTGCCATACCAATGGTCAGGCAACCTGTAATAAGCCTTGTTCCCGCAAATATAATACAGTCCAGGAAAAACTGGATCTTCTCCGCCTCTAAATCCCCATCCAGATGCAATAATATCTGTATCATGATACTCACTTGTCCCTATATAATAATAATCATATTGGGATCTTTCTCTCATAATGCATAATTTGCCTTTCTGTGGTGAATCTATAGCTATTGTTGGTCTAGCATCACCCTTTGTCTCCTTTTTCCCATCTATTTCCCAAATGTTTTCCCCTTCTTTATGTCCTTCTGCATTTTTATGTATTTTCAATCTCCTCTCTTCAACCATATCTAAAAATGTTTTCTCTTCTGTCTTCAGACTGCAAGTTAAATTGTTCCTAAAAATATATTCTAAAGTTAGTTCTTTAGTCTCTATAAAACTCTCACCTAGTACATTAGTAGTTTTAGCTGGATTCAATTCATTATTCATGGGCAATTGTCCAAGAATGTTATCTATATTAGACAGATTATATTCTAATTTCCCTACTTGATAAAATATACTGGTTAAAACGCTACATGTTATTCCATAAGTTGCTGGAAGGTGATGATAAGTCACTCTTTCTGAAACAGAGGCAGGTAACTGCATACATACGTAGCAATCCCTTACGTCCATTGTTTTTACATATTCATACAATAATTTTGAAAAAACATTGCTAGAAAAATCAGTTATAGACCTATCCTTGTGCATGTGCTCAGTGCTTGTTTTAAATGGTACTACCTTTTGTGGACTCTTCACTATGTTAGTCAAATTCTCTGTATGCCCTTCTAGTGTATCTAAAGTTACTTTGAAAGAGATCAAAAGAGCGAGTACGCTCCAAAGAAGCATTAATAGTCCTGTACAACAACAACATGTCTTGCACCATCTCCTCATAAACGTACATCTACACTTATTATCATCTATGTTAGCCATCTTGTTAAAATTGACCGTGTCTTTTGACTTAGCCTCTTCTACTTCGCTTCTTGTATTTTTCCTGCAAGAGCAAGGCCCTTATCAGGTTATCCAAATTCTTCAATTTCTTATTCAATCCTTTATATTTTCTACAAGGACTTTCTTGAAATCACTCAGCTTGGCCTCTCATCGTTTTTCACTTCCTTCTCATCATCCACATACAGAATTTCCTGATCTTCCGCTTCATCTCCAATATCGGATAGGATAACTCTCAGGATTTCCACTGTTTCTTCTTCCTTCACCACTTTCAGTAAAGTCTCCTCTGGATTGCCTTGACTATCTACCTCTTCTCCTTGTTCAGGCAGTGCCACGTACGTCCATTCAGGTGACTTATACTTCTGGTTTGGTTTTCTTGATCGTTTGTTTCCTTCAGACACTTCTGTCTCTCCCTCTTTTTCTCTGTGCTGACTTGTTACTTCATTCACTTGTTCAGCTTCTGAGGGTTTGACTCGTCTCAATCGATATCTCAGTCTCTTTATTTTGTTTGGCCAAAGGTCTCCTTTAGAATTTCTTCTTGTTTTGCCTTCTCTACTGTTTCTCTCTTCGATCCGAGTTCTCTTTCTCAGAACTCGACCTTCTGGTTAACTGTCTTCAGATTCTGTCTCATTTGACTTTTCTTTTTTACCAGCTACTTTCTCCACCTCTTGTGTTGACCCTACTTCTGTCCCTCCTCGGGGCTCCGACACGCAATCTTTCTGTTTGCTGATTGTCACTTCTCCTAACTCAGTGTTGGTTGTCCCTAGACCTCCTGGGGGGTCTTCCGCAGCAATCTGTCCCTCTCTCTCTATTTCTGTCCCTTCTTCTTCTTCAAGAATCTTCTCAGGTGGAACTTCTTCTACTCTTCCGTCTGGTGTAAATGTTACTTCTGACTGGACATTCTTTTCTTTTCTCTTCTCCTTTCTGTGCTCGCCACTGGCGTTTTGCTCGTCTCCAGAGTCTGAACCATCTGAAATCTGTAATCTTTTCCTCAAAAATTCTTCTCTTGGAGTCGGAACTAGTCTTAGCTCCTTTTCCCCCGTTTCAGGATTTTCTTTTGACTTTGCATTCTCATTGCCTGAATCATCACTCGATTCTGAATCATTGAAATATTCTTTTCCAATGCTATCTGCTGGATTTGGAACCCTCAAAGTGTGACTTGCATGTATCCAATTTTTCAGTCCAGCACACTTCACAGCGGTTGTTGTAGTCAATATAACTTGCCTTGGCCTTCCCCACCTTGGAACCAAGCAATTCCTTCTTCTGTGGACTTTTATTCTCATCCAGTCACCTGGGCTCAGGTCATGAGCTGGTTTTCTTTCAAGGGTGGTGGCATCTGCTCCAACCTGGTGAAACACAGAATGGACTGCGTCAGCCAGGCCTTTACAGTAATCCAAAATCATGTCATCAGTTATTGTCATCAATTTGTTGACTGGAACAAATACGTGTCTCATGGCTCGTCCCATAATAATTTCGTGGGGACTCAAACCTGTAGTTCTGTCTGGAGTACATCTGATTGTCATCAGGACTAGAGGCAAGACATCAGGCCATTTCATTCCTGTGGCCAAACACATTTTCTCTATTCTGTTTTTGATCGTACCATTCATTTGCTCAACCACACCAGAAGCCTCTGGTCGATAGGCACAATGCAGTTTTTGTTGTACACCCAATGCTTCACAAATCAATGCCATGATCTCATTGTAAAAGTGTCTTCCTCTGTCTGATTCTATGGTCACTGGTAACCCGTATCTTGGGATGAATTCCCTCAACAATAGCTTGGCCACTGTGATTCCATCATTTCTTCTTGTTGGGAAGGCCTCCACCCACCTTGATAATAGACAAACTACCACCAGAACATACCTCAACTTGTTATAAGGGGGCATTTCAATGAAATCTATTTGCATTCTGGTGAAGGGTCCTCCCTCTCGGCCTATTGTACCTAGGCTCACCACTGTTTTCCTTCCAGGATTGTACTGCTGACATATTAGGCATCTTTGACAGTGACTTTCTGCTATCAACCTGAATTTTGCATTGTACCAGGTCTGCTTAAAAGCCCTTATCATGGCATCTCTTCCCAGATGTCCTTGGCCATGATACATTCGTGCCATGGTTGACATCATGCTATCAGGCATTACTGGTCTTCCATCCCGATAGACCCACACATGATCTTTCTCCCTTGGTGCACAACCTGCTTTTATCCACTGCTTCATTTCCTCATCTCCTGCTTCATCCTGTAACTGCCTCACTTCTTCCCATGTTCCCACAACGTTAGTAAACATTATGGAGCAAGAAAAAATCTCCTTTTCCTTTGCCCTATTGATTGGATACTGATTTCGGGCACAGTACTGAGCCATGTCATTGGCATATCGATTCCCAGTAGTGATATAATCACTACCTTGACTATGAGCAGCACATTTTACCACTGACAGTTCCTTTGGCAACTGTATTGCTTCAAGCAATTTTCCCACCACTTCTGCATTCTTTATAGGAGTTCCACTTGAGGTCAGGAAACCTCTCTGCAGCCAAAGTTGGCCAAAATCGTGGACAACACCAAAGCCGTACTGGCTGTCTGTTATCACAGTCACTCTCACATTCTTCCCAATTTTGCATGCTCTTATCAGTGCCACTAGTTCTGCTACTTGAGCGGATTTAACTCCTTTCAAGTGTGATGCTTCTATGACTGCAGTGACTGTGCATTTAGCATAGGCCGCACTCAACAATCCTTCATCTGTTCTCAAGCACGATCCATCCACAAACAACACATAATCACTTTCTGGCAATGGTAAATCTTTTATGTCTGGTCGAGGTTTTGTGCAAAAGTCAAGCACATCCAAACAATCATGATCAACATCATCTCTTACCTCCACTCTTTCTGCATCAGGCAAAAGTGTAGCTGGATTCACATTCACACATCTTTCCAGACTCACATTGGTTGCACCTAGAATGACCTTCTCATACTTAGTCAGCCGACTATGTGACATGAACTGTGTTCGGCTCCTCGTTAAGAGGATCGCCACACTATGGGGTACAAACACTCTCACTGGATATCCCATCACGATGCTTTCACTCTGCTCTAGGCTTCGGCAGGTAGCGGCTACTGCTTTCAGACATCCTGGCAGACCTACCGCCACTGGATCTAACATTGACGAAAAATATGCAACTGGTCTCCTTTGCCTTCCATGTTTCTGTATTAACACTGAGAGTGCACATCCATTTCTCTCACTGCAGTATAATTCAAATTCTTTCTCGTAGTCTGGCATCCCCAGAGCTGGGGCTTCACAAAGGCTGTTTTTTAACTGTCTGAATGCTGCCAATTCTTCTTTGTTCAGTTCAAGGGGGTCTTTAACCTCACTTTTTGTCAATTTTACCAATGGTTTGGCAATCAGGGAAAAGTTACTTATCCACTGACGACAGTAGCCAACCATCCCTAGGAACATTCTCACCTCTCTTTGGGTCATTGGAGCTCTCATTCCTCTAATAATTCTGATTCTGTCTATGGTTACTTTTCTCAGCCCTTTTTCAATGGTATGACCCAAATATTGTACTTTTTTTTACAGTATTGCAAGTTGGTCGGAGATACCTTTAGTCCTCCATCTGCCAAATGATTCAGCAAAGCTATTGTGTCCGTTTCACAAGCTTCGTGTGTTTTTGACGCCACCAATAGGTCGTCAATATACTGGACCAAAACTGAATTTTCAGGCATGGTAAGACTTTCCAGAGATTTCTTTAGCAACTGATTGAAAATGGAGGGGCTCTCTGTGTTCCCCTGTGGGATTTGGCACCATGCCAAAATACGCTCTCCAAACCGAAATGCAAAAATCGGCTGGCTGTCATGATGCAACGGAATGGAAAAGAAAGCATGACACAAATCAATTACTGTGTACCATTCTGCATCATGGGGAATCTGATACAAAATCACTGATGGATTTGGAACAATGGGACAACATGACACAACAATTTTGTTAATCCTTCTCAAATCTTGCACAATCCTGAACTTCCCATTGGGCTTTTTCAGTCCCATTATAGGTGAGTTACATGGACTGCTCATTATTTCTCTCAACACTCCTTGTTGAATCATTTTCTCAATTAAAGGTGTCACTCCTTCAATTATTTCAGGTGTCAGTCTATATTGGGGAATGTTTGGATAAACTACTCCTTCTTTTAGTGTAATCTTTACTGGATCTATATTTCCCATAAGGCCTACATATTCTCCAGTAAAATCCCAGACTCCTGTCTTCACTGACTGCTTCAATTCTTTGGGTAATTCATCTGGGTTAAATACTGCATAAGTTCCTGTAATTTCACTTTCTTGGTTGGCTAGTGTCATTTTATACAGTACATCCTCATCTGGTGTCTCAAATGCTATTCCATCTGGAGTACAGAATATGGTGCAATTCATTTTGCACAATAGGTCCCTTCCTAACAGATTCACAGGACTAGTATCGCACACCACGAATCGGTGCATGTCTGTGAATTTCCCTATTGTAACCTTTACCGGTTCGGTAAGGTAGATCCTTATCTGGGTGTTTGACACACCAACTACTTGGATTGTTTCATCCGCGAGAGGAAGATTTTTCACATCTGCTGATCTGACAGTAGATCGCATAGCTCCAGTGTCTACTAGAAAAGTAATGTTTTCATCATTAACTTTCCCATCCACAAATGGTCCTGTCTGATCTATTTCTAGAGTTGCGCCAAGTACGCACCCTTCTTCCTCTCTTCGGCACCGTCAATAAGTCTCCTCTGACTCACTCTCGTCATTTCGCAGCCAATATTGTGACACAGCGCTCGCGCGTTGCGGTTTGTTTACCTGTTCTTCATTGTAGAATCTCGCTTCTTTGCTATATCTTTGGGTGTTCCTGCTTTGCGGTAATGGTGGTTTTGGCACCTGATTCTGCGGATCAACAGCCTTCTGCTGTTGCTGCGGTGGGCCACTCACCTCACACTGCACCTGTGGATTCAATGATGGATTTTCATTATTAGTACTTGGTGGATATTTACACTCGGATTTCCAATGCCCTAACCTTCCGCAATTGTGGCATGGAATCTTCTTTTTAGCTTCATCTATATTACCCTTTCCTTTTCCTGGGCCAAATCTCGGTTTATTGCCTGGATTATTGGCTTGTTCAACCAGCTGAGCTTCCTGTCTCTCTACGACTTTCACTTGAGCCCACATTGCCTTTTCTTTTAGTTTTCGCTGCTTTGCCTCAATCTCATCACTAAAGTATTTAGCATGCCTTAGGATCTCATCTATTTACTTGCTCTGCCAGTCTACGGTATGCTGCTTTATCATTTCTCCAATTTCGGGAAGCAAACCATACACAAATCTGTACACAAAATGAATTAGGTCCTTTTCTCCCAGATTGTCATCTCCACTAAACTGTTTGAAAGCTAATATTAGCCTTTCATAGTAAGCATGAACTGATTCATTCGCTTCTTGGTGTGTTCGATCTATTTTAACCCAGTCTGTTTCTTTGGGAGGCACTTTGTTTTTCAAAAACACCATAACTTGTTCATATTTCTTCATTACCTCAGGGTCTGGTGCTCCTGTTTTGGGATCTCTCGGGTATTCTTTAGTTGGCCAATCTATGACTATCTTGCATTCTGCCCATAAGTCTGCTGGCACTATTATGTCAAATAGGCTATTTAGATCAATCCACAGTACCTTTGGCAACTTAAACAAATCTGTCTACCTGTCTGTACCACTCGACTGGCTTTTCTCGCAATCGAGGGAAGTCATTTGTAAATGACAAAATGTCCTGTCTTGGCCATGGGACATGCACATATCCCCCTCCTGGAATCTCTCTCATGGGAAATTCTGTCACTACCTTTTCCTTTTCTCTCACAGGAAATGCTGGAAAAGTTCTGTCTGAGGTATCATCCCGTTTCCTATACCACCTGCTTTTCCATTTGTCCACATCTCCCCATTTCCTCAACACTGTGATTATGTCCTTAATCTGCCCTATTCGTCCTGCAATGTTTAGATTTTCAATATCCTTTTCCGTGAAATCCACTCGGTAAGGCTTCTGTAAAGCTTTTACCTTGTCCATGTCAATTCCCATTTCACTTGCTATTTCTGCTAGCCTGTCATGTAAATTCTTCGCTCTCCAAGTGACACTCTTACATAAAAATAACAATTCCTCATCCTGGTAATTTTTCAGCTTTTCTGTAGGGATAGTTCCTACTATTAGTTCTTCTAATACCATGCGTAATTTTGCCACATCAATATTTTGGGACTCCTTCTCTTTACCTTGCAGACCCTTCAGCCATTCGCTCAATTTGTCTGTGGTTATACCCACTGATTTCTCTATATTCACTGGTTCTGTTATTCTCTGTGGTTCTAGTATTGGTCCCCCTACCATTCTGCCTCTTTCTACAGTATCAGGATTATAAAATGGGTTATTTGACACATGTAGTTCACCCTCACTCATGGTGTGTCTCCAAGGATTCTCTTTTGCTCTCATCAGGGGCTGTTCCGCTTGTCTATTGTTCACATACGGAACTGTTAGACCATGCTCACTTTCTTTCTGCTTCTCAAAAATGGGCATTACTGGACCTATGGTTACAGGGACTGTAACTGCTTCTAGATTTTTAGTCAATTCTCTTATTTTCTCTGTCAGTTCTAACGTGGTTTTCGCTAGTTCCCTCGAATATTCACTCTCTACCTTATTTCCCATCTCTGGTTCCCTAAGAGAATTCCTTCTCTTTACCTCTGGAGTCGTAACTTCTGTCTTAATGATTCACAGAGTTTCCCTCACTGGTGTACCTGCGGTTGGCGTTTCTGATTCCTGCCTGTACGGAGGTGGACTTTTGTAAAACATATCATCTAGGACATCATCTTCTATTTCATTTGCTCCATACCTTCTGGGTTCTACATTATGCTTTTTCTCTATGCATTTCCTTCCCTCACTTTCTCCTGCAGTTCTTACGGGAAACAGTCCTTCAGTCATACTTGCGTCTCGCCACCTTCTAATTCGATCACAATGAGTTTCACGATCATTTGGCCGTCCGAACATATATCTATATCTACTGCTATTTCTCTGTTTTTCCCGCTCATGCATCTCGTCTTCCCACTCTGTCAAAGCCTCGAATTGCGTAGGTCTAGGTGGTGGATCTAAGCTCATCATCCTCTCCCTTAAATTCCTTAATATTGCCAAATTAAAGGAACCATTTTCTGTAAACGCTAACACTTCCTTTGTATATTTGCCCAATTATCTAACCAAATGCAAGTATGGTACCCATATTTCGAAACCATAAAGGATGCGGGTGTTTTCGTCGGAGGAAGTAACTGTCCTTCCCTAGTCACAATCTCTTTGTCTTTCACAAACCATCCTTTTATTTTACTAAACAAGGATTTTTTTCTTTTTCTCGGGTGAATGATAATACATTTTCCTTTCTCTCGTAAACCCTTTAGTCTTTTCTGCAACTGTACAATCTTTAGTCCAATAGCAACGCGACTCTCACTCACGCACCAATCCTGGCACGTCTACGTCACTGTCACAATTTCCAATCCCTGCGCGACTTATACTAACGCACCAATCCTGGAGCATCTACGTCACCCTCTACTTCTCCAATCCTAGCGCGGTTTTACACTGACGTACCAATCCAGAGCGTTTTACCCCTCTGACTAGTCGTCCAATCCCAGCGCGGTCTTTCTGACGTCAGCAGTCGCTGCAGCAGCTCCTGACTCCTGTCTTCAGTCTACCCCTCCTTTACAAAACTACTCGGTAGACTTTGTTTCAATTTTACATTACTGTTAGTTACAACGTATAAACATCTCCATTGTCTGCTTCGCTAACCACAGAATAGCAAAAGACCTTTCCCACGAGAATCTGCTTTCTCCGATAGCAGCGCTGACCTTTGCCCTACTACAGAATCGTTACGTCCGTTGGCAAAGTAGCGCAACCCTCTACTTCGCCCTTGTACCAAGCATCGATTAACTGTTTTCTCCAGAATTAAGACACATAGTTGAAAACGCAATGCTCCTGAGAAATAAATCCAGAGTTTCACAATTAACCCAAATGCTATTTCATTTACGCACTTTCACACAAGAAAATGTAGTTCATTCACACAGAATCCTGTCTTTTCCGAGAACAGCGAACAGTCTGTCCTACTACAGAATTTTAACATACGTTAACAAAGCCGCGCTTACCTCTACTTTGTCCTTCACTCAAGCTCAGAGAACACCTGCTACCTTTTCAGTGATAAGCGTTATCGGTATGCCAATTGGTTTCCTGCTACCTAAGACCAAAATTTCACAGGTAACCCTTTGCTATCATTCACACTTCTCTCACACAAAGAATATCACTAATGGCAACACACGACAATTGCTACCGAATCGAACCCAGACAATGCGCCGTGCAACTTCAATTGTCACACGTTTCTCCCGTGTACCTACGGGCAACCACAATCCCGTTTTCCCCGAGAGCAGCACTTACCTCTGCTCTACTACAGAACTGTTATCAATTCCCGACTTCCTACATCCAAGAAGCCGTACAGACAACATAAAACTCAATACAACTTCAACATATAGTGTTAGTACATATATCAATACCAATCAATAATCGATAAGCTATATACATGCCAAATCATTAAACCAAAACAATAAAAACCATCTCTAGCTACCAGAAATACTGGTGCAGTTTGGGTTACTCAATTACCCCTTACTTCCACAGACAGAATGATTTCTCAGTCACACGCACATACACACATCATACGCTGGTGGGGCCCATAACACCAACATTCATTCTCTCAAACTATCCGTGCCTACAAAGGGACATCAGATCTGTTCTCTTTGATAGAGGAAACCACTTCTCCTGAATCACCCTAACAATTCCTCCATCAAGAGGTCGATTGAATCATTTAGTTGTTATTTAGTTCAATGATACTTTAACTCTCAAATTAATCAATAAACATTTCAATGGAAATAATCACCTGACACAGTAATTCAAATAATGATTTTCTTTATCTAATTTATATGCAGGTTAAATCCTAATAATGAAATATCATCTTTTGTCATATTTACCTATTCTGGCTTATTGTCGTTTTCTAAGTCAGAACTGGTCCTCAGTAAATTCATCAGAGTTATAAAGTCTCCGTCCTCTCCGTCAGCATAAAGATCTCTGATCATCGATTCTCCGCCAATAGCTTCTGGATGAGGTGGTATCTAGCGTTAGACTATTCCCTCTCTAGTCTACTAATATTTATACTAAAATTTACATATTAAAGTTACATTTTCTCATTTCCCAGGCCAACGATTGGCTGAATTCAAATACATCTCAATACATTAGGAAACATTTTCAAATGTTCCCATGTGGAAGAAGTCTCGAAGCAAATGTATGGGAAAGAATAATCCGTAGTCCTAAATGTATCAGTTCGTTGGAAACAAGTGGGGTTCGACAGTTCATATTTCCAATAGCAACATTTGCTTCACGTTCAGGGGCATTGGCACCTCGCCCAGGGTAGTCTTCATGGGCATGATCTGACAGGTCACCTAAGGGACACGAACGAAGTCAGTGCAGGCGCCTTTCTCCATTGTTCAAATGATGAAGTAATGTACTTTGGTTAGGTTTCAGTCGGCGGCCATTTTTTGGTAGGCCAGAATAGTCAACTCAAGCAAAGAAACACAAAATCGTATAATTAATACATGGAAATGATAAAAACAGTGTTATTCCCTTGCTAATACCCTTATGTGTATGCATTTATTTAGCCAAATGCAACATTCAAAGCCGTTAATGCTGGTTTATTTAAGCGCAAATCCCAATAACATTACTCAAGCAACATTTATCGTTTTAATATGCATACAAACTTAGTTAACTTATTAATTTTGCCATGCAACGCATTCCCATGTGTGTTCTTTCTGTTAATAAGGTTGGTTTAGTACCTTCACATCAAGCAATTCATTATTATAATTAATTATTAATCATTTTAATATAAACATATATAAATGGATTGGGTATATAAAAGAAAATATTTTACCCGCTCCATCAGCTGTTTAAGATGAATTAGTAGCAATCTTTTTTCCTGTAATTAATATTGAAAATAAATACATTCTGAAACTGAGACAGTGAATTAAACATTACTGTGGTATGTGGAATGGGTGGTGGGCTACAGAGTTTTGGAATACGGCCCCATTACTTTCACTCCATGTTAACATATATGCCATTTTTGTTGTTATATATTATTATTTATTATTATTATTATTACATTTATATTGCGCATGAATCATCCCCAGAGGGATCTCTCGGCGCCTGTGAAGGCAGGCTTTGACGGCCCGACAGCTCAGCTAAACAACCAGGTCTTTAAATGCTTTTTGAAGATGTTTAAATCTGTGCAGGAGCGCAAATCCCAAGGCAGCCAATTCCAATACTTGGACGCCAAAGAGGAGAAAGCACGACCCCGCATTTTCATCTTCCTAATTCTTGGCATTTGAAGACATTTTTGGCCACTAGATCTTAGGCACCGGACCGGAGAGTTCCAAACCAGCTTCTTTGTGAGATAAGCCGGCATCTGTCCGACCCGTGCTTTAAAAGCTGGGCAAAGAAGTTTAAAGAGCGTCCTCTTTCTGATCGGTAGCCAATGTAGGTCTCTCAAAAGCGGGGCAGACGGCGTGAGTGGAGGTTTATTCAAAGCCAAGCGGGCCGCCGTATTTGGTACGACTTGTAGCCTTGACAATATATCCTCCCTCACTTCTACCAGAAGAGAGTTCCCATAATCAAGTCTACTAACTAGTAGTGACTGGATCAAAACCCTTCTAGTAGAGAGGGGCACCCATGGAAAAATCTTCTTTAGAGTGCGCATCAGGCTAAAACATTTCCCTGTTAAAATTTTGACATGTTGTTCCATGGATTTTTTACCCATTTTTTTGGCAGAGGTGGAGAGCCTAAAACCTCTGGCCACCATTCATCTGTCCATAATTCCTCTGCCTTCCCAAACAATAAAATCTCCGTCTTGTTGGGATTAAGTTGGAGATAGTTGTCTTTCATCCAACTGGAGATTTTGATCATGCAGCTCTTAAATCTCTCTCTAGTCAGTAGGTGATCCTTTTCTATAGGGATAAGCACCTGAGTGTCATCCGCGTATGAGATGGTTTGGAAAGCACAGGATTCTATAATGGCGGCCAAAGAGGCCACATAGATGTTAAACAGTGTGGGGCTCAAAATAGAACCCTGCGGTACCCCCTTCTCCACTACTGTAGACTGAGAGGCAAAAGAGTCTATCTGCACACACTGGGATCTGTCTGATAGAAAACTCTGCATCACTCCCAGGCCCTTCCAGTGACACCTATCTCTCGCAGTCTATTTAAAAGAATTCTGTGGGAGATGGTGTCAAAGGCCGCTGACAGATCAAGTAGGACCAGCACAGCCGGGGTCCAGTAAAAGCCTGATGGTATCTGTTACCTCCACCAGCGCGGCCTCCGTGCTATAACCAGCACGGAAGCCCGACTGCGAGGGATCTAACAGGCTGTGCTGAGCCAGATGATCTGACTGTTGGCGGTTTATCAGCGCCTCCATGATTTTGGAGCAACCTGCGAGGAGCGAAATGGGTCTATAATTCTGCAGATCAGCACAATCTAGCGATGGTTTCTTAGGCAGAGGTTTAATAAAGGCCGTCTTCCAGCTAGCCGGGAAAGAGGAGATCGCCAGTGACAGATTACAAACTTCTGTCATTGGATTGACAAGCTCTATGGCTAAATCTGACAGCACATATGGGGGGGCTATATCTGACGGCGACCCTGACTTCAGGCCTTTCAATAGTGGTAACACCTGTTCCCTGGTAATGGCTATGAACGCCTCCAGTCTCACAGGCGGGGAACTCACAGTGTTCTGACTTTCCTCCCAGTTTTCTGGTAGCGGCTCAAAAGAGTCCTAAATACTATCTATTTTGTTTTTAAAATGACTTGCTAGCTTGTCACAGAATTCCTGGGTGGAAGGGCACGACGAATTGGTTGCACTAGGTGCAGTGAATTCCTTTAAAATCCTAAACAATTCTTTAGAGGAGCCCTTTGCCCCTTCTATGCGAGTGGCCAGAAAAGTTATTCTTGCCAAATTACAATTATTTAGGTACCTCCTATGAATGATGTTATATGCCATTCTATCTGTGTCAGTTTTAGTTTTCCTCCACCTTCTTTCTTTTGTTCTGCATGCAGCCTTTTCAGTCTTTAGAGTATCTGAATACCACAGGGCTGGGCATTTTTTATTGTAAATTATAACTGATTTAATTGGGGCGATCTTATCAAATGTCCTACTGACCTCTAACTCTAATTTATCTAGCACTAAATTTATGTCCTGGCATTCACTGAGCTGGGGGGAGAAAATAATTTATCAAAACTCTTAGGAGAGACCTTCCTCCATTGTCTACGCAACACCGCTCGTCCTTGCGCTTTTTTCAGACCCTTCGGTGCCGTAAAAGAACAGTTCAAGGCCCTGTGGTCCGACCAACTCACCACTAAGGGAGGTTCTGTAACCAAGCTAGGTAAATTAGTGAAAATATTATCTAGCGTGTGGACTGCCGAAAGAGTGGGGCCAACTACTCTAGGCAATAACTCTAGTGATTCCAAAGCTGTTAACAGATCAATAGTATCAGTGTTAGAGTTCATGTCCAAATGAAAATTAAAATCTCCTAGGAGAAAAAAATCCTTCGCTTGCAGGGCATGTGGAGCCAGAATTTCTAATAGCGCGGGACAGAAATCCTTCTTGTTTTCCCCCGGCAGGCGGTACATGATCGCTCCTATTACTTTATGATCGTGTGCCAGTTCAATGGACACAATCATCAGCTCCAGCATGGGGGATAAGATTGTGTCTAACACCTTTACCATTACCCCTACTCGAAACACGATAGCCAATCCCCCCCCTCGTTTTCCTATTCTGTCCAGCCTTAATACCCTATAATCCGGAGGAAAGGCAATCGCTAGGGACTAGGCCGAGTATGTTTGTAACCATGTCTCTGTGAAAAAACAGATATCCGGTTTCACATCTTCCAACAAATCCCAAATTTCAGAGGCATGTTTAGAAATAGATCTGGCATTAATATATAGTCCTTTACAGACATTATCTGCTCTTTCGTCATTATTCACGCCCTCCCCCTGGATCGTATTCCTGATCCCTTGCCGCCCTACTGGCCCAATCCTATTTCCAGATGCCCCGGCTCTCTGGGACTGGCTAACTGACCATTGACAACGAGGGTGGCAATGTTTAAAGACTCTGGAATCTAAGCATGACCTACCGTCGCATTCCTCACCACAACTTATTGTCCCTAGTTCCAGCAGATTGTATCTGGAATACATTAAAGGTAGCATTACTGCAATACGGAGATATTATCAGAATTTTTTAGCTGCTGGCAGGTGCTATTCTTACACCTCATCTCTTTCCTCATCATCACCTCTTTTTCCATCTTTGCTTAATGTACTTCCTCACATCTCTTTCACTACACACCCACTAAACACTCACCCATAGGCACCACATCTGCTTTTTACTTTGTCTTGTCAATAGTTTTTACAACTGTGTAGCTCCTTCACACACACTTGCATAGAATCACAATTGCAATTACAATAGGTGACCATTGCTATGTGTGCTCTACAGATAGACCAAGGATTGGATGACCATGTATTCTGAATATCCTTTTCACCCACTGACAAGCATTGTGAGAAACTTGCACTTCCTTTGGCCTCAACCCCGGAGATCTCAATCCCAGAAGGTGGCTCAGTTCCAAGTATGAACTTTACAAGAGTAACATGCTACACAACATGCTGGAAGTATCTCTTGAATTCCCTAAGAGAGTCAGCCATGTGAAATATAAACCGGAAATTGATATAATTCACTAAAAAAGATTACCCTATTGGTTTGTATGGTTTGGCTTGACAGTGTTGAGGTCGCCAGATAATTATGTGAGTATCACCAGGAGAGGACCCTTGGCTCTGCTCACATGTTGGAAGACAGAGTTGTAATGTAAAATATATACTTTATTGTATTCATCAATTGATTACAATAAAAGAGTGATAGCAGCAAATATCATTTAAAATGTATCAATAGTGTTAAATTCCAGTAATTAAAACTTGCAGTCGAACTTGCAACTTACTGATTTAGTACAAACACTTCAGATTATAAAATTCAGCACATTCCTGATTTACGCAATGTTTCACATAGATTGTTCAACCGTCTACTACTGTATTACTATTTCCCTTAATTCAATCTTTTCAATTTTTAATAATAAAGTACTAATTTGTTAAATGTGCAAAATAGATGCATCCAGTTTACCAGATGTGGTTACAGTTCATTATATTTATGCAGCTATTTTTTGTTTTATCCCTGTTGGAAGATCCAATACTGAATAAAATCTGTAGTGTTCATCCATTAGCCTCTGTATGATGTTCTTCTTTTGATTCAGTCTGTTACTTCCAGTAATGTATTAAAGTGATGATAAGCCAGATGTGCACGGTACTTAATATTCTTTATATTTGTGCTGCTTGGTTTAATATGACTTAAGAAGAGTCCAATACTTTGCTAATATCGTCTGATTTGCTTTCCATTCTATGCGGACATTTTCGCAGATAACGCTTTATAGGCCTCTTCTAAAAATGTTATCATCATTGTTATTGCGCTCTCTTCCATGAGCCTAAAACAGTATCTGACAGCCTCAGCAGTTGTTCGTATTTTAGCATTTTTAAACAGAGAGCATAAATGTAACAAATCTATGGACAGCAGTTCAGGGCTAAGACATAAAATATGTATAAGAGTTTCGACATTAGTCCCACAAAGCCCGCAAGTTGAACTACCTTTAAGAGCTGTGTTCCATTTCCCTTCAAACTCCCAAATCGGTATATATAATAGTCTGAATCTTAAGAATGTCTTTTTATTATAGCCTAGTAAGATTAATAGTAAATATTTTTGACTCTTTGCAGTATAGGTATCAATTACTAAATCAGTATGGTTATATTTTTCAGCTTGTATCTGGTCTAAGGCCCACTGGTTTATAGTAAGCATATTGTGAATTAAGTTTTTCGGGACAGAACCGGTCATTTGCCCCAGCTCCTGTATGTCGGGCAAGTCATAAAATCCTAGGCTCGTCAATGAAGTATACAATTCAGTTTCTCTATATGTGAGTCTCCCTATCTCTTCGAATATTAGGTGATTTTAGACCAAGTTTCAATTTCATACTAAAGTGAGGGGTTTTCAGCCGTAAATGTAATATGGTATGTACACATTTCCTAAAACACTTCTCAAGGTTGAAGGTGTCCTTATTACTCATTAATTGGGACGCATATAATAAGTATGGGACGAATTTCATGTGAAGTGCTTTGAGTGATGGGCTGTTTGCTTTTCCCCCATACATTTTCATGAATCTGGAAATCAGTTGCTTTCAATATTCTGCTATCCAGGTGGCTTGACCCAGATAACGTACTATTGAAGATCACTCCAAGATATTCATATTGCTCCACTACTTCTATTGATGTTTCTGCTAGTGTCCACCCTTTGCCTTTTACAGATGTCCAAAGGTCATAATTTGTGTTTTGTACATATTGGCTATCAGTCTATTCACCGTGTTATAGATGAATAATTGTTTTAGTTGATGCTGGAGTCCTTTCAGTGTTTGAGACAGGATCACTAGGTCATCTGTTTATGCCAGGTATGTTATTTTTGTACCTCCTAACTTTGGTGGAAAACCAAAGAATGAATGATCAATGTCAGCAATATAGAGAGAAAAATAGGAATGGGGCGAGGACACAGCCTTGCCTCAGGGCGTTTTCAGTTCCCAATTTTGGTGATAGCTTGTTATCAAGTGTTTCTTTTATCTGAAGCTATGTTTCGGAATGTAGTTTCATAATGAGATTCAAGAGACTCTTGTCGATTACCCATGTTATCAGCTTACACCACAGCCTTTGCCAATTAATCTTATTGAATGCTGTGGAATTATCCATAAAACAGGCATATAAGGTTGTTTTTTGCATGCTTGCTTTTTTTGCAAGTAAAGCCAGTGTAATGATGTTATCAATTGTTGAACACCCTGAACAAAATCCTGTTTTGTTGTTGATATTAATCATTTTTCCTCTGACCAGTACCTTAGTTTATTTTGGAGCTGCTTTGCAAACAGTTTCCCATCAAAGTCTAATGGGGCAATTAAATCTATAGCTGGTTGGGTCAAATTTTGGTCCCCGTTTGTATATTGGATGCGCAATTGCTCCCTTCCAGGAAGATGGGATTTTCCCTGTATTGGTTACCTGTGTGACCAGCGCACCACGCTCGTTCACTCATCACTAAGGCCATATGACCTACCTTTCCATTGCCTCCAATTAGTTATTCACCCTTTTCCAACCTTAGATTCTCGTTTCACAGTTTATACTTTCACAACACGATTCAGCGCCGTGACTTTTAACGCGTAAACTTCACAGAAATAGATCTTTTTCTCACTTAGCACTCATCAATCTATTAAGTCTTAAAGAGCACTGAACTCGACCGCGCATCAACGCAATTGCAAACCCGTAATCTCTGACTCAATGTAAACCATTTTCCTTAGTCTCACAGAGCTGTTTCCCTGTGCACAGACCTGTTCAAATTCTATTTACACATCGATATGTGCATGTTATCGCATAAGGATTGTTATTTCATTACCCCTATCTAAAGTTCTGCCCCTCTCTTTCTGCCTATCTTCCTCCCCCCTCTCTCTTAATTGTTTTGCAGGCACCATATACTTCAGGCTTGTTTAAAATTGGCCTGATGGTGATACTAGTATTGTTTTGATGGATCAAAACGTTGTCAACTTGCACACATTTTCATGCTTGTTTTAACCATTCACATTACATACAAGCTTTTCTTGTCCTAACTGAATGTTCTGTTCAATGTATATGTTTTGTGGATGTGTAGGTCGCAGGACTGTGTCCCAACTTTGCTATTCATTAAAATTTACTGTCCGGCTGGGCAGGAGTAACATAGTACTGATTCTAGTCTATATTGATTGTATATATACATTAGCTCCTTACCAAGTACCACTGTTCTCACAAAATATTGACACCTAAGTTCCTTGCATACCTTTTTGGGTCCCCTTGTTTTTGTTTAAACATATCGATATTGTCATGCCTCTACCGGGCCTTCCAAATGCATCTATTGGGCTTTAATTTCATGTGTTATATAATTTGATATAGTTAAATTTCCAGATTGCTGTGTCTCATGAAGGCATATTACACATTGTTCCTGTATAAACCTGGACATTTTTCTTCCCGTTCTTTTCAATTGTCGCTCCTATTCTGCAATGTTCCATGATAAGAAGGAGAAATCATTATACTGTGCTTCCCTTGCATCATATTCATTAGATGTACTGTTTGGTCAGGTGTGGATAGTATATCACTCCTGGATTCAATGGCTCTATAACTGATCGTACATTAGTTTCTGTTTCCTTTGCAGTGATTTGAATCAAATCTTGTGTGATCTTCAGGGCCTTTATAAGATAGTTTGTTAATTCGGCGCTCATTAGGATGGTGGACGGACTCAAGTCTGTCCGCCATCCTGGTGTAAACCGGGACCTTCTGCCATGCATGTGGCGGTCCTGCACACCCATTCACGATGCGACCGCCACCATGGTGGTCGGATCTTGATTATTAACATTACGGCGGGTGCTGCTGAGAGCAGCACCCGCCGCAATGTTCATATGCCATTTGCGCATTTCACAGCACTATGTGGCAGGCACCAAACGGTGCCAGCGACATAGTGCTGTGAAATGTATGGGGGTACCCATGCACTCTTGCCTCCCCCAACACAAGGAGGGACCGCAATGGGCCCCCAAACCCAATCCCCGCCAGTCTTTTCATGGCAGTTCCATGCTAATTAAATCTGTCGGCCCTCTAGGGTCTTTGCCTTCTAGTTTTTTAGTGAGCCTTATAATACCGTCCATAATCTGCTGCTTTAAGAACGGTGGTTTGTTTATGTCATATGTTAATTTTCTAGGCGTACATTTTGATGTATTGTTTGGCAATGCTTTTAACATTGTATCATGTGCCGGGCTCCCCTACACAATTCCCTTTGTTATTCTTACAGAATCGCTTTGTTCAGGTGTGCTTGTACTTCAAGCTCCTGCTGCACCCACATCGCAAACCCCCTTTGCCGTATCCTCCATTGAGCTTCTTCGTTTTCCTTTGAGTTCTGATACTCATTGTTTGATTGTTCTGCGCCAAGATCTTTACTGATTTGAGTTTTCATCATAGGTATTTTCTTATTTGACATAGTTTGGTTGAGTTTACCTCAGCCAACATATTCCTTTTTTTTCTCAATTTAACATGAACTTGAACGTAAGCTTGTTCACAGTTTATCTCAAACAGATCAGCTATCCGGCTGTCTGACTATTCAAATTTGCAAGATCAACATGGGGGTGCAGATGACTATCAGTGCTTTCCCTAATGTTGTCTCTAAATGATATACCCCAAGTTATCCACGTTATCCACCAAAAGGTAAGTCCAATCCGGCAATTGTGACATTTAGGACAACCAGCGGTTGTCTGTTACCTGTTATCTGTTTCGCCTAACAAATCCTAGCTGAGTCCTTATCAGCACATGAATGCTTGAATTCACAATTCACTGATGTATCCTTTGCTGTGTTTGTGCTCCCTTGAAGGTATATACAATCTGGCACTGTCTGAAGCACTGCCTGAAGCAGCGGACACAGCCAATACAGAAACAGAACAGAGCCACATACTAGGCTTCTTCTGGACAACTACAGCAAAGCTGTGCACAAAGCTTCGCCTTGCATAGATATTTCAGAGCAAATTCTGCCGATTCCGGTGACATGCAAGGTGCATATTTTTTCTGAGATGCCCCCTTTCACTGTGGAAGTTACACTGTGGAAGTTACATGGGAGTGTCTTGGTTTTTATTTTTTGTCTGTCGGCAAATGCATTTTGCTGGTGCAGGCATAGGGGAGAGTAGGTGGTCTTAGGGGAACACAAAAGCGGATCTAGGAAGGGGAGCGGTCCTCGCCACTTGTGGAAGCTGAACAGGCCTCCTTGACTCGCCTCTGGTTTTTGTGGGTCTTATTCTGGCCTCATTTTTCAGCTTTCAGCCTTCCACCTTTAGAGAGCCTCAGCCGGTTTGTCCTGCTGTCTCCGATCACCGCTCTACTCTCCGCTCATCGCTCAGCTCCTCCATCAGAGTTACTGTTAGAATTGAGCTTTCTGATTGGCTAGGGTATACACCTATGTCAGGCAGAACCCACCACTCTAGCCAAGATAAGCCCTGCTCACCCCCTTGGTAGCTTGCCACGAGCAGTAAGGCTTATCCCAGAGGCAATGTGTAAAGCCTTTGTGCAACACTCACACACTCCTGTGGTACAATAATACACCATAAAAGAGACTCCACACAGTAGTATATAAAAATACATATCTGTATGGCATATGAACATAGACCAAAACAGCATGAATCAATAATCACTTTGCCAACCAGGCAATTATCATAACATCACATTGAGTTAAACAAAAGAGAGCTTTCTGTTGCAAATTGTCATCAAAACACCATTACTGTGCAAATAAAAGCAACTCCTGAAATAATGCTCACTATCCTGTCAGTGCAAGGTTTAAAATGACATATCAAGATTTTCAGGTCATGTAATGCATCAGATAATGATCAAAAATATAGGGCGAGACAAATACATCAATCACCAAAGAATGAAATGCGGTAGCTTGGATAGGACACACACGCCAATGACCATTATCATCAGAGGACTTACCCATCATACAGCCACAAGATTCAGAACCTTCATGGTATGTGCACACACACAGTTTTCCATGGAGAGACCCTGTTTGGTCTCCCCGCATGTAAGGAAATCAAATGGCCCATGCAGCAACCCACAAGTGCATTTTATGTGTATTGTTTTGCATTTCAAATCATCAACAATCTTTAGGCTGCGGTCTCTGGCTGCCAGTAATGACTCAGTGAGGAGTCCCCGGATTCCAATAATGATTCAGTGGGGGTCTCGGGGTTCCTGTATTAATAAAGTGGGGGTCCACAGAAGTCAAAAAGTTAGGAACCACTGAGTCAGAAAAAACAAGTGCACACACTGGCAGATGAGAGAAAGACATCATACTCTGAGTGTTATGTCTTAGGAACTGGTTGCTAACCTCATGGTATTCTAGAATGGTGATCCCAGTATTGAAGTTGGAGTCAGTTGCTGAAGAGAGAGGGCGTGTACAGGGGTCCTTCTTACTATCCTAAATAGACTTTACAACTTCTCCAGCCCTGTCTAAGGGGCCTATTAGGATGGCGGGCGGACTTTCGTCTGTCAGCCACCCTAGTGGTACTGGGTCCGGCCACCAATTAGCATGCCACCGCCACAGTGGCGGTGGCATGCCCCATCCTCAACATTGTGGCTGTCGATGCTCACAGCACCGCCCGCCACATTGGCATGGATGCACCTCATGCACGTTGTGCATGCAAATGCAGGAGGTTACCATAGGTACCCCCCATGTGCACCCCCCCAACACCCTACCGCAACGGGCCCCCACAGCCATGCACCGCATATGTTTCCATGGCAGCAATGCCGCCATGGAAAGGCACGAACCCGCCTGTATGCTAATATGGATGGCGGTGTCTTCCAGACACCGCCACCATATCCAGCCCCTTTTCCACCCGGTCGACTGGTCGACTGGCAGAAAACCGTGGATGGTCTTTCCGTCCGCCGGGGTCCCACCCGCCATAGTAATATGGCGGGGTGAAATGGGTGGCGGGCGGTGTATAATGGCGGGTGGATCGCCACCGCCATTCGGGCGGTGGCGATCCGCCTGACATTATAATAGACCCTAAGTGTCTTTAAAGTGGCGATAAGGATAGGATCAAGATCCATGGACACTGTATTTGTTTTTGGGATGGAGCAGAACTGTCCTGTTTTTTTAACCAAACAACCCCTGGTCTCTGGGAGCAACTGAGTGCCGGTGGAGCGAAGATAACAGCTGGGTGCAGCTGTGGGACAGCACGGTGCATTGAATCTCGAAGGTATCAATATTTGTGACTGCAAATTCTGCGAGCAAGTAAACTTGGTAGGGCATCACATGCTCTTGCTAGGTGAGATCGAGGCCCTACTGTGCACGATACATGTCAGTTTGTGAGCAAGTTCCGATTTTAGATAACTGCAAATTATGCCAATTGAACAGGAACTGCAATTTGGTGTTTTTTGGGGATACATTGAAGGCTTAAGTACCACTCCTTTGGGTCAGATACGGACCTTGACAGGATGCTTGCATCTTTGGTATGATTTGAAAGGATGCGTGACTTACAGGAAGGAAGACATTCTGACATCCTGAATTGAGGAGTCAATTCCAGGAACAGGCACACACCGAGAATTCCCTTGTCTCTTCTTACTCGCGTGCACGCAACTGGGGTCGTGCAAGCACACCGCCTAGGGTTGTGCGGAGGTCGTTGCCTTGACAACCTCCTGTGCCTCGCAAGCACGCTTACACAGTATACACTGTCTTTTCATGCGATATCGAGCTGGTCAGCCAGACATTGAGCTGTGTCAGCTAGCAACACGAAGACACAGTGTGCTGTGGATAAGCATTTCTTTCATATTTCTTCATATTACATGATCAGTCGTGACTACCTTATATGTTTTAACTTGTTTTGTTGCTGGAGGTTTTACTATTGTGCATTATGTCACTTTCTTGTTGTAACTAGGCCTGGGCGAAGCAGTACGCTACGCTCGCGTAGTTTGCGAAGTTCGCGCTACTTCGCACTCCGCGAACTGCACGTAGCACAGTGCGAACACGCGTAGCGTAGTGTTGCGTAGTGCTGCGGTCATTTTTTGCTTGCTCGCGGTCCTCAACGTCAAGTTGGCGACCGTGAGCAAGCAAAATGACATCCCGGCGAGACTTTTTCCTTGTTCGCAATCGCGAGCATGGAAAATAAACCTCCCGGCGAGATTCCCAACGCGAGGAGGTAAGGTTTCTCATTGCGAGGGGTCGCGTATGCTCGCGACCGCTCGCGATGAGAAACTACCAGTTCGCGTTGAGAAAGCTGCAGCTCGAGTAAAAATCTACTCGAGCAGCAGAAAACTACAGCTCGCACTGTGCAAGATGCCATTTTCAATGATTGCACAGTGCCGGTTGCTTGTCCGCACTGTGCAATCATTGAAAAAAACATCTTGCACAGTGCGAACATGTTACTACGCAGTTCGCGAAGTGCTACGCGTAGCTCGCGTAGTGCGAACTTCACTTTGCGTAGCTTCGCGAAGTGCTACTTTGCGAACTACGCCCACCCTTAGTTGTAACAGTGTGAACTTTTTAAAAATACTCCACTTATTTTGCTAATTCAAGGGTAAGGCATACTTATATGAATATGGATATGCCATCAATAATAACAATT
Organism: Triturus cristatus; assembly: GCF_964204655.1. NCBI lineage: Eukaryota > Metazoa > Chordata > Amphibia > Caudata > Salamandridae > Triturus > Triturus cristatus. The sequence goes on from NC_140585.1 coordinate 96,994,617, forward strand.
TACAAATCCTGGGTTGCCTGTGATTGTGTGGGAGGACACCTTTCAAAACCTATTTAGAGGCAGTTGGTGGGGATGATTTCGTAGCATCTCGCAGGGCAATTTTGTTAAAACACAATTTAGTAGTAGAAGGCAGGAAGGTTTTGAAAACTTTGCCTATAACCACATGTGTAAACTCTACCAATCAGGAGGGTGAGGAAGGCGAAGAAGGTGAGGATGTAGGGGGAAATGATATTGACGAATATATGGAAGTAGTAAAAGCCATGAAAGAAAACCTTTGAAAAAATACAGCATAGTAGTAGCATAGTAGTAGAAAAACAAAGATTGGTTTCCAAAACACAGCAACCAGGTACATCACTAGAACAATATGTTTCCGTATTACGAACATTAGTTGGAACCTGCAGGTTTAGAGATCTATATGAAGAGATTATAAGAGATCAATTAATCAATAGAAAAACTGATATCAAAATACAGGATCAATTATTAGACTTAAAAGACCCATCTTTGCAAAAAAACTATAGATGTAGCAAGACTAATGGAAAATACTTCTAAATTTGTCTGGAGCTGAGTAGCTAAGGATAAGGGTGATTCCAATAACATATATGTTGTGGAAAAGAATAGAGTTCTAAAACAAGCATTTGCAATGCAATAGGTCTCGCATTTGCGAGAGTTTAAGCTGTTGGCATTGTAAATGACAATGCCTTTTATTTATCTGTTTTGCGAACACATGAATAAAAGGCATTGTCGTTTACAATGCCAGTAGCTCGAACTCTTGTAAATGCGAGACCTATTCAAAGAAGTGGCAGCCATTGTCCCAGGCTGTTTGGAAAATGAAAGCAGCATGGACCGCTGAATGTTGCAGAAAAGCATGTTGTACCTGCAGTAGGAGAAACTCACTAAAGAAAATAGTGCTTACAGACTAACAACCAAAGTAAAAGGACCAGTTCTCATGGGAGGTTACAAATGAAGACAAGGAGGTACCAACAAGCCCATTAATGAATCATAAGCCAGCATTTACAAAGGGCAATGACACAAGCCAATGACAAACATGGACGGAGAGTGGGCGGGACTTCAATTCCATACTCCAAAACAGCATGCCACAGAGCAGCGCATGCATTGCCCAGGCTCGACCTAAAAAGTATCAGTAAGCAAAAAAATGTCCGCCTCCAGTGTTCACTCTGCATTACCTCGCAACATGTGACATCACTCTGGGATATCCGTCCCTTGTGTGATGCACTATGCCCGCTCCTTTCTCCATGCTCTGGTTCATGCTCCACTACTCGTGACAAGAACAAACATGCACACTCCACCATGCCCATGAGGAACTGCGCAACGTGTACTTGTAAAGTCACTCGCTCATATGCACGTTACGTAAAATGGTGCTAAAAATTGTTTCTCCTTGGCATAATTGAGTTTCTCTGCTTTCCGCTTTGTTTGTGTGACGATGCTGTATGACACGGCTCTACTCTTCTTGGGTGTTCAATTTGAATACATCCACTTGTCAACAAAGGTTCCTTTCTGGGGCTGAAACTCCTTGCCACTTTTGTGTTGTTCAATAAATACGCTTCTTCAATCTCTCCATATTACAATTTTTAATGAGGCTCCACATTCCATCCCACTTACATTCAGTTCACTTAAGTTGGAGAGGAGAACCTAGAACACAACACAAACAAAGTTTACTGACAAATTAATGCATATTTTTTATAATGTAGAATGGTCTTTACTTTTCTTTTCTCTAACCGCATGGCAAGGGAAAATTGTATTGTGAACCAAGAGACAATCTTGTGGGGTACAGTGAGCATGAAAGGAAAGGCTGCAGGATGTCAGCTGGTTTCTAACCCACAGGTAATGAATTGCACACATATTTCAAAATAGATCCTCAACCATGAACTTACAAATGAAATATGTTTTTTAATCCTGAAGGGGGATGGAAACCACAATTTCATTAGCATCTAAACAAACCAAGACACTACTCAAAGGTTAATATACGCTGAAACCATTTTCCACACATATTAACTGTGCGCCATCCACGTTTAGCAGTAAAACTGCCTGCCTGATACACATTTAGTAGTCATTGCAGGCAGCCATTTCAATGAAAAAGTGCTCTTTGTGAATGGCGGTGTCCTACAACCCTATACTTTAGTAAGATATTCAGGACAATGGGTTCCAAAATTACCACTGGGCACACACTGCTCCCATACAGCTCCAGTAGAATGGGCCTTGCTGGTTTTCTCCACCTGTTATTTGTGTAACAGTTGGATTTTTAACTATCCACAAGACTTTAGTGACTTATCAATGATGGCTGCACCCCAGTCTGAAACTTGTTCCAGCACCATCGAGGTCAGTGCGTGACTCTTACTAGTCATAGGCATCTTCTTGCTAGTGGTTGCCTCTGGTCACAAGCCTCTTTACAAGGTACCCCTGCAGGCAGTGTCTGGCTTCTGGTTGCAGTATACCTTTGATATGGGACTCTCATCAATTGGTGATCACTGTAAGGTCATCAAGGTCACTTCTTCATCCCCAACTCTGTTTACAAGGGGCACTGCCAAAGATTTTGATTTGAGTCACAACTTCCGGTGCCTTACTTCCGTATACACAGTGTTCCAGCTTCCGGTGCCTTACTTCGGATACACAGTGTTCCAGCTTCCGGTGCCTTACTTTGGATACACAGTGTTGCAGCTTCCGGTGCCTTACCTCTGGATACACAGTGTTGCAGCTTCCGGTGCCTTACCTCTGGATACACAGTGTTGCAGCTTCCGGTGCCTTACTTCTGGATACACAGTGTTGCAGCTTCCGGTGCCTTACCTCTGGATACACAGTGTTGCAGCTTTCGGTGCCTTACACATGGCTATAAAGTAGCACAGCTTCCATTTCCGACTCTGCTTACAATCTTGTACTTCTGTTAGTGTCTGACTCTGACCAGTGCCTGAGTGATCAAAATCACATATTTGTGGCACGCCAGAGTAAGGCACCGACAGCAGTGAGGCACTGGGATCAGACTCAAACACTTGTAACCATCCCAAGCTTTGATATGCCTTTTCTGTCAATGTCACGGGTGAACTGTCTGACCTGGACACACCGTGCACTGCTGCCATTGTTTGCAGTTTTAATGAGTGGTGTACCCTTGCCTGGCACAGAGCAGGAGGCGCTAACTGGATATGACTCCGGTCATTCATGCATTCCACGCGTGGTTCACTCTGTGTCAAGGTATGGCTGGTATTCAGAACACCAGCGCTCAATGATCTGACTTTGCTCTCAGGGCAACACTGATACAGGTCCTGACTCAATTCACAGGGCGACAGTGCCTGACTTTTCTACAGGATTTCTACAGGATTTCACATCAGCAGTCTCTAACTTCAGGCACAGTGGTGTTGTATTTTATATTACTTGTTAAGTTGTTTTCCGCTTATGAAGTTAGTCATTGTCTTACCTGTTGAAGTACCGCTTTGTTCGCCATAAGTTGGCAGGGTATGCTCAGACGTGAGTCCCTTGCTCACTCTGCCACGGGATTCAAGCAAGCCTGGCTGAAGACGGCTGAAATGCCAGAAACCGGTCCTAGGAAGCTTGTTTCCGGACCAGGGAAGGCATGGCTTGGCAGTTCGGGCTGGACTGTTCCCATGAGGCACAGGGTCAGACTGATTTGCATATGGCCATGTCTGAACTGGGGTGGCAGAGTGGGCTAAAGAACGGTGATGGATCAAACCCGGATCTGTTGACTGGGTGTGAGTGTTTGATTGGTTCTGATGCTCCGTCCATCACCACCCCCTTTTGTACCGCTTTGTTCGCCATAAGTTGGCAGGGTATGCTCAGACGTGAGTCCCTTGCTCACTTTGCCACTGGATTCAAGCTAGCCTGGCTGAAGACGGCTCAAATGCCAGAAACCGGTCCTAGGAAGCTTGTTTCCGGACCAGGGAAGGCATGGCTTGGCAGTTCGGGCTGGACTGTTCCCATGAGGCACAGGGTCAGACTGATTTGCATATGGCCATGTCTGAACTGGGGTGGCAGAGTGGGCTAAAGAACGGTGATGGATCAAACCCAGATCTGTTGACTGGGTGTGAGTGTTTGATTGGTTCTGATGCTCCATCCATCACCACCCCCTTTTGTACCGCTTTGTTCGCCATAAGTTGGCAGGGTATGCTCAGACGTGAGTCCCTTGCTCACTCTGCCACGGGATTCAAGCAAGCCTGGCTGAAGACGGCTGAAATGCCAGAAACCGGTCCTAGGAAGCTTGTTTCCGGACCAGGGAAGGCATGGCTTGGCAGTTCGGGCTGGACTGTTCCCATGAGGCACAGGGTCAGACTGATTTGCATATGGCCATGTCTGAACTGGGGTGGCAGAGTGGGCTAAAGAATGGTGATGGATCAAACCCAGATCTGTTGACTGGGTGTGAGTGTTTGATTGGTTCTGATGCTCCGTCCATCACCACCCCCTTTTGTACCGCTTTGTTCGCCATAAGTTGGCAGGGTATGCTCAGACGTGAGTCCCTTGCTCACTTTGCCACTGGATTCAAGCTAGCCTGGCTGAAGACGGCTCAAATGCCAGAAACCGGTCCTAGGAAGCTTGTTTCCGGACCAGGGAAGGCATGGCTTGGCAGTTCGGGCTGGACTGTTCCCATGAGGCACAGGGTCAGACTGATTTGCATATGGCCATGTCTGAACTGGGGTGGCAGAGTGGGCTAAAGAACGGTGATGGATCAAACCCAGATCTGTTGACTGGGTGTGAGTGTTTGATTGGTTCTGATGCTCCGTCCATCACCACCCCCTTTTGTACCGATCTGAGGGAGATTCGACACAGATATTTCCACTCATGGATTATATTTAGAGCAGGTGGTTGGTTTGGAGTTTGTCAATTACACCCGAATGGCAAGAGGACCCTCACAGAACACTGTTATCCATTCACCATCAACAGTCCCACCTCTCACTCAAATGCACACAGCAAGGGCTTAGCAAGGGGGGGCTGGACGGTCAGCCCCAGGTGGCACAAATTTTGGGGGTGGCGGCCTCTCCCCAGGTATTACCTGCCATCTAGGGTGGCAATCGGCATCACTCCCCACCAGAGGCGCAACTAGACCCAAATTTCAAGGGGGGCTAAGAACAAATTTCGAGGGAGGCTGAATCTTTAAACAATAGCCAGAGTGGAGCTGATTTCGGGGGGGGGGGCTGAATCTTTAAGCAATAGGCAGAGTGGAGCTGATTTCGGGGGGGGGGGGCTGAATCTTTAAGCAATAGGCAGAGTGGAGCTTCAGGGGCTCTTAGAAGGGGTGAAACAACAGCAAGGCCTCATTAACATGCAAATGGTCTTTTAAAGACCTGTGAAGTGCTCGGGTGCGGCTGTGTGTGTGCCCGGGAAGCTGTCTCAACCCGGGCTGTCACACACGACGGGGGGGGGGGGGTGCTGAAGCCCTTTGAGTCCAATAGGAGTTGCGCGCCTGTTCCCCACCCCCAGTTTAGCTGTGGTGGCACTCAGCCCCCTGCCCCGGTCCTCAATGCGGCTGAGGCAGGGCGGCAAGTGCATGGACCACCCCGAGGGGTCTAAGGTCTAGCGACACCACTGGCACATAGAAGGGCTCTCGTGCATGCACGCACATATAAGAAACACAGAAACTCACACACATACATTCATGCTACCGAATAGCACATCACAAACATTTTGCTGGGTTCAGGAGAGCTGCATATTGCAGCTTTCTGTACCCTGACCTTAAGGGGATGGCAGCACAAACAGCACCAAGGATGGCCAGGGCTCAGGAAACAGGCCAGGAACACAGTGAAGCTGGGCAGACAGCTCTGAGGGCAGAGACATGCTGTGTACTGTTTATACCATTCAGTTTCCCTCCTGTTACTCTCATGAGTAGGAAAGCAGTTAGATTCAACCAATTAGGAAAGAAGGCTAACATATAGGATAATATGCTACATAGCAAAAAACCTATAAGGTCCCAAAGGCGAGACCTATTGCATTGCAAATGCTTGTCTTTAATAGGATGCACAGTCAGTACTACACATAATGAGTATTTAGTTTCAATGAAATCACATTATATCTGTATATATAATTAGTGTGTTTAAAAATGTGTTACACGGAAACACATACAAATCTTTGCCAACATTGTTTTTGAGATTTTTGAGTCTGGGAACACCCTGAAAAGTACCCGTAACAACATAACTGACTCTCACGGAAATATGGTTTCAGGGGCACCCTAGGCGACAAAGGGGATTAATTCTGTCAAATGTGAGCGGTATGTCACCCAGCAGTTACCGCCATCACTTCAGCTCAAGCTGCATACACAGCATCTTTGTTGTTGAGCCCTACAGCTAGATTGATGCTGGAAGAGAACGCTTTGAGAAGTAAGATACGACAATCACGCAAACACCAAACAAAGCAGAAAGGAATGAAGGTGCACAACTCACGCTGAACAACTGGAGGGGCGCAAAGTGATTACAGGAATGCACAATCAGAGAGGCTGATGGGAAACACAAAAGGGCGCAAAGAAGTGACAAAAAAAGTACAAGGGAGGAGTCACATAGAAGGGTGGAGGACTGACTATCAATGAAACACGTGGAATAAAAGAAGGAAGATAGCACGCAAGCACAGACTGACCAGAGACACGAGACACAGCACAGACACAAGCGAAGAGAACACATTCAACCCGACACAGCGCTATGGACGTGAGCCGGCTGTCAGCTTCAGGGAGGGCCCTCTGCATCCTGGTGCTGGCCGGACTGTGGTGAGTGTGACCTCCGAGTGACCGTTCTCCACTTCTGCGTGTTACTGACCATACTATTTATGGAATAGCAAGCTGATGCCCAAATAACTCTCGCGCTCACCTTTACCTTGTCACTTATTCAGGAGGAGAGGGCCAAAATATGCAGCCGGGTTGACTAAATTATCCTGCAAGAAAAGGCAAATTATGCTGCATAATGCAGCTCACTTTCAGATAATTTTAATTTCATTATTTAATTTTTTATTACTTGTTAACACTGTCTCGGCGTAGCTTACAACTTATTAGTACCAGTTTAATATCCAAACATAGAAATAAGCATAAGAAAGGTGCCCAGTCAAAGTCCGCAAATGGCCTTCCACTGCGCGGGAACACACGTTGAAGCAATATTTGTACCTTTTGAACTGTTTGAGCTGAAAACAAGTTTTTCTTTGGTAAAATCTTCAGATTATGCAGCAGATAATGGATATTGTGGCAAATACAGCAGATCCATAATTATGCGAAAAAAGCTGCAGCCGCACAATCCTGTAACTCCAGAGGCCCTGGTGATAGTGCCGGCCTCCCTGCAGCCCGGGGTTATTCGGACCAGGAATGCTGGGGTACTGTCTCCCTCCTGTGAGCTAGAGGAGGTTGAGGCAGTGAACGCGAGAGGTGAGCTTAGCCAGAGCCGAGCCACTGGTTTCTCCTGACGCATAGAGACAGGACCCGAGCTACCGATAGGCTCAGAGCATTAGGTAGGATGAAAGAGGTGGGTGGCTATACATAGGATGTGATTCAAGTAATTGGGAGTGTGGCATAAATATGTAAACTAAGGGGCATAATTACGAGCCCCTATCGCCACAGGAACATGTCTTTCGAAAACGTTCTGTGGCTATTTGGGCTTCGCTTTATTTACAAGGCAGCGTTAAGCCACTTAACGTGGGTATTGCAGTGGAAATTCCACCGCAACACACATTGATTTTGATGCTCCCGATATTTACAAGAGTTGTGTAAATAAGAGGCAGCACCAAAATTGAGACCAGGGAAAACCTAGTTTTACCCTGGCGCAACAAAGAGAAATGTTTAATTTTCCCTTGTTTTTGCTGTTTCCATGTGTGCTGCATTGTGCAGCACTCATAGAAACAGCAAAACACCATTGATTGTTTATGTGCAGGAAGGTGTATCTTCCTGCACATAAAAAATCATTTAAAAATGGACTTGAAATGGTGTTCTGTAACTTCTATGTGTGCTGCCTAATGCAGCACACAAAGAAGTTCCAGAACACCATTTCAGATTTTTTATGTGCAGGAAGAGACACCTTCTTGTAAATACTGTGCAGCCGTATGTTTCGGTAGTGTTGGTGCGCGGCGTTAACCCAACGAGGTTAACGCCGTGCTCCGCCACTTCCTTGTCATATCCCCATAAACTTCTTTGCTTTCCATAGTGCGCCACCAGATCCGTATTTTGGTGTCTTTCTAAGCTTTCTGTAATTGCATCCAGATATATAACACAATGACAAACATATGCTCAAAAGCAACTCCTTAAGATGATTTATTAACAATTATTTTGTTGTAAATTATATTGAAAATATTAAAATTCTGAAACTGATTCAGTGATTTAAACATTACTGAGGCCTGTGCAAGGGGCAGTGGCCTCAGAGTGTTGGAATCACCCGTGTTATCTTCACTCCATGTTAGACATATATGCCCTTTTTGTCTCCACGACGTCTATCTGCATATCTTACACTTTACCTCCTTCCTCTTCAGCACCCCATTTTCCCTCTCTCCTTCATGTACTTCCTTACATCTCCTTCACTACACACACACAAAACACTCACCTACAGGCACTGTGTCTCCTTTTTATTTCAGCGTGTCAATATTTTTACAATTGTGTATCTCCTTCACACACATTTGTGTGAAATCACAATTGCAACTAGATTAGGTGATCATTGTTTTATGTGGCCTGCAGATACACCAAGGACTGGATGACCATGTATTCTGAATATCCTTTTGACCCACTGCATGGTTCTGTGAGAAACTCACCCTGCCTTCAGAGCTCTCTACCCCCTGAGGTGGCTCAGTTCAAAGTATGAACTATACAAGGGTAATATGATAGATAGAAAAAATACAGAAAGACAACATCCCGGAATTATCTCTTGAATTCCCTAATAGAATCAGCCATGTGAAATATAAGCAGGATATAGATCGCTGAAATAGATTACCCTAATGAATTTTATGGTTTGGCTTGACAGTGCAGCTGTTATGTTATGTTATGTTATAAAGTTTTTGTATAGCGCCTATCACCGCCGGTCTCTAAGCAGAAAGAACATAACATACTGTCACCCCGAAAACCCTCTGCCATCTCTGATTAGGCCGGAAGTATTGCCTTTTTGAATAGATACGTCTTCAGTTTCTTCCTGAAGGAAAGTAGCTGTGAATCTTCCTTCAGACCGGCCGGTAGCTCATTCCAAAGTTGCAGAAGAATCACCGAAAAGGCTCTGCCTCCTTTAGTTTTTAGTTTCAATCTGGGTTGAGTCAGATTGGAGGCCTGACCTGAGCGCAAAATTCTGCCGGGAACATCCCTCCTCAGGCGCTGCTTAATGTACTCTGGGGCTTTACCAAAGTATACTTTATGGGCCACACAGAGACATTTGAACTGAACCCTGAACTTCACAGGCAGACAGTCCAGCTTCCAAAGGAGTGGGGTTGCATGTGAGTTTCTCGGTAGAGAAAAAATCAGTTTAGCTGCGTCGTTCTGCACGACCTGCAGCTTCCTCAGCAACTTCAGTGGCAAACCTAGATACAGCGCGTTGCCATAATCTAGCCTCGAGATGACTGTAGCAGAGACGATGGTTTGTAGGGTGGAGGCTGAAAGAATAGGAGTCAGCTTGCGTAATTGCCTCAACACACCCGTGCAAGAGCCTACCACAGCCGAAACTTGAGGGGCCATGGTAAGATCTGCATCGATCTTTAGACCTAGACTTTTTACCACTGTACCGGGGGTAGGAGTTTTTCCTAATTCTGGGGGCCAGTACAGATCACCCCAAGGATTAGCCTGGTTGGTGAGTACCAGTACCTCCGTTTTCTCAGCATTCACCTTCAAGAGGTTGTTGGTCATCCAATTGACCGTGAATCTGAGCAAGTTCCTCACTGATTCCTGAGCCTCCCTTGTTTCTTCCAGCTGCACCAGCAGCTGAGTGTCATCTGCGTAATTAAAGATTTCACAATTCCTACGCATGAGCTCCTCCATCAGTGGTTGTAGGTAGATGTTAAAAAGTAAGGGGGAGAGTGCAGACCCCTGGGGCACACCCCATGTCACCTCACTAATCCCTGACAGCTGGTCCCCCATCTGAACCCTCTGAGTGCGTCCTGACAGGAAGGATTCTAGCCACTTGAGCGCCTGTCCTGTTATCCCCAGCTTAGCGATACGGTCCAGCAGAATGGTATGGCTGACCGTATCAAATGCCGCCGACAGGTCTAATAGAATCAGGGCGCAAGGCTGTTTCATGTCTGCCCTGACTCTCAGCTCATCGGTGACCGTGGCCGCCATAACTAGTTCTGTACTATGCTGTGGCCGGAAACCAGCATGCCTGGCATGGAGTAGATGGTGTTCCTCCAGATAGCTGGCTAAGGTGTTCAGGACGTGTTTTTCTAAGATCATACTCAGGAGTGGCAGCTGGGAGATAGGCCTATAGTTTTTCAGTACCTTAACATCGGCTCCCGCTTTCTTGAGGAGTGGGGAGACTCTAGCTTCCTCCAGCTGGGCTGGAAGGTAGCCCGCTTCTAGTGAGGCATTCAGTAAGCTCAGCAACTGAGCCTGAATACCAGGCAAGGCCAATTTAAAAAATTTCGGGGGGCAGGGATCTGTGCTAGAGCCTGATTTGACATGGCCGACCAGCTCCGCCAGACGCTTTTCATCGATATATGGGAAGCTGTTCATGGTCCCAGTTTGCAGCTGACTATCTGGGCAGGATAGCAAAGGCAGTCCAGCTGGGATTGTAGTAATATCCGTCAAGATGTCCTGTACCTTCTGAAGAAAGAAGCCTTGAAAGGTATCGCAATTGGGTTGATCACCCGCAAGACTTTTCTCGCCCAGCTGCGTAAGTTCCCTTAAAATCACAAAGGTCTCCCTTTGTTTGTTTGTAGCCTCCCTAATTCTGTTCTCATAAAAGGCGGATTTCCTCACCAGGATGTCCATTTTATAACTAGCAAGAAGTGATTTAAAGGTTAGTGACTCTGCTGGACAGTACTTGAGTCTCCACCTTCTCTCCGCCTTGCGGAGGGCTTGCTTCTTTTCCTTGAGTGAGGTGTCAAACCATGGGGCTCCCTTTCCTTTTGTTCTGGTCCTCTCCATTCGCTCTTGGGCAAGCTTATCTAGAGCAGCCCGGATCCAGGTCATCAGGGCAGTAGTGTCAGAGTCCAGGTTCGTCTGTGTCGTCTTGGGGGGGGGAGAAGAGAGCAGGGTCGAGATTAAGGAGTCGGCCTCAATCTTCTTCCAAGACCGAACTTTCCTCCGCATTTGCTTTGATGCAGCCGGCAAGGGATCTCCCGGAACCCAGCACTTGATCAGAAAATGATCTGACCAAATGCAAGGGCTAACTTCAGTTATTTCCATAAGGGACAGGGAGGACCAAACAAGGTCAAGTGTGTGGCCCTTCACGTGGGTAGGACCCATTACTAGTTGTTGTAAGTTAAGTGCAGAGAGATTAGTTTCAAACTCTGTCTCAGTGGGCTCTCTGGGAACCTTATCCCAATGGTAGTTGAAGTCACCTACCACTATAAGAGACTTATATCTAGAGGCCAAGTCTGTCAGCAGTTCAAAAAAGGTGTCATTAAATTCAGGTGAACTCTGAGGTGGGCGATATACTAGCAGCAGCAGGATACATGAGGATTTAAGTGAGATTTTTATCCCTAGCAGCTCTGCGCAAGCACAATTTTCTGCTACAATCTGTGTCACCTTAAGACTCTTTTTAAGCAAGATGGCAACACCTCCCCCTCTGCTGTCATTAGGGCGATTGTACCAAAGCACGTCAAAATCAGGAGGCAGGGCTGCTAGCACGTCGGGTGTCGATGACGTGCCCAGCCATGTCTCTGAGAGAGCAAGGATGTCTATCTCGCCCTCTGCCAGAAGCGATAATACCTCTAAGTGATGCTTTTGCAGAGAGCGTGCATTTAACGTTGCAATTATAAGGCCTTGGGTCCTGGTATGGGTGAGTACATACTCTCCCTGCAACAAAGCCTCTGACCATAGTTTGGCTAGGGTTATCCCATCTAACACAGTATTGCCTGTGGTGAGAGACCTAAGAGTATCGGGCGAGTATATACGTGGTCGGCCGGGGGGGTGGCCCCTGGGCCCATCCTGGCCCGGACAGGCACAGACGGGCTTTCCTCTGGCGGTCCTCCGGCGCGCCGCTGCGCGCGTCTGCTGCGCGCTTGCATGCTGGACGTATTAGTAGTGTGTGGCTAAGGGTACTCGCAAAGACTATAGCGCTAACCCCCGAGACGTCTTGTCAGCGTCTCTAGCCCACACCTAAGATGGCGGTCGGGCGTGAGGCGACGTGGAAATCACCCGAATGGTGAGTTGTGCTTGACTCTTATTAAAGTGCAGGCAATGCGGAGTTCCGGGGGAATGTGAATTACAAAGTGACAGTGACAGCAAAGATTTTTTTTTTAAATTATTGAGGCGAAGCAAATACAATTTTTAAAAAGGAGCAGATACTCCAACAATTTACAAATAGCAGCAAGAAATTAAAGGCAGCAGCAGCAAACAGTTCTTATCCTGTCACCAGACAATTATGTGAATATCGCCAGGAGAGGGACTTGGAAGTTCGAAGTGCCTGTTTTGATTGGGAAGGCATTGCACACTACCACAAAGTGCTTGCCGTTCACCCAGCTGTGATCAGATGTTTATCTATTCCACTGCTTGAGTTTGAATTTTCAGGGGCACACATCTGTGAATGCAAAGCTATTAAAGTGTCTTAGATAACTAGATAATGTATGCAATTTTTTCTCTGGCAGCAGCACAGATGGGAGGAAGGCAGGACCAGACTGTCCGTAGCAGGCATCAGGTGGTATCCCTGAGGGCTGGGACCGTGGGACCACAGATTTCGCAGAGGTGGGGGCCGTTTTTGTTACTGAGGGCCGGTTTTGCAGCAGAGCTGCAATATCGCCCCCCCCCGTAACAAAAGCAGCAATGCTGGTTTACACTATCACAAATGCACTACCCACCACATTTTGAGGGCTCTTTTGTGTTCTCTGTCTGGCCCTGGAGGAAGTGGGAGGAAAAAGATGGGGGGTCTTCAAAGCTGATTGGCCTAGGAAGCTTATCTACTGATCCTTTCCAAGAGGACTGGCATATGTAATTAAAGGCATGGCTTATAATTTGTGAACTAAAATACTGTTCTTCATACAGTGTGACACCTGCCAACACCTCTTTGCTCTTCAGTGACATCTATACATTTTTATCTTCTGCACATTCTTCCTTTCATCTCCTTCACTTCACTATCCACCCCATACACACACCACACACTCACTACATTGCTTTTTCTTCCCTTTGTGCTTTGTTAGTTGTGCAGCAGCTGTAAATCTCATTAACACTGTCCTATGGATTCACAACTACAATTGCACACGTTTCCATTTCTCACTGCGTGACGCAGAGATGCCAAGAATTGCATGTGCGTGTAGTCTAAAGTCATTTATGGCCCACTGAGAGGCATTGAGACTGTGAACTCCTTGTGCCCCGTCATAAAAAAAGCAAATGAGAACACATTTGTATAATCCTGTTTAAAGAAATCAAGTATCCCTTGATTAACCCAGTCTCACCTGAGGATCCCCTTCTTCTGAATGCAATGGACAGATTTTGTCATATACTTGCAGGTATAGGTTTGCAGATATTTAAGTATTCATATTTTGCTCATCTTTAAAGGATTTAAGCCATAGTAGTTGTTTCTAAAGAGATGATATCAATTTCATTTTATTAGCAAAAAGATTGATTTCAAGTGACATATCCTGAAAGGATGGGTCTTCAATGTGCAGTCACTTGGAAGATTCTGGAAGAATTGGTAGAATAATAAGGTCCTTTATTTCATGACAAACCGGCATTGATTTCAAAAGTACAGTGTAAAGGCCCTACGCATTGCGAAGCTCCTGCTTCTTGTTCACGGACCGGCACTGTGATTGATGGCAGGGATGACGTCATCTTTGCAAGTCCCTCATTTAAATGGCAATTACCTGCCCCCAGGTGGGCTGGTTCCGGTGCTCAGTTCTTAAAGCATCCTGGGACTTGTAGGTTTTATTTCCCAAAGGTATCTGCCATGCAATCATATTCTTGGTGCAAATATTAACCCTCCAGTGGGTATTCACAAAGGAATCCGGTTCAGGATTAAAGCAGACTTTGTCTTTCCGCATTTACGAGATTTCAGTATCTCGCTGCAGCCCATATATTTTTCATGGCGCTGCGAACTCCACAACCTAGGCTGGCCTATTACATCTCAAAATCTGGTTGCCACTTGCTTGGAAACACACTCAAAGATCAAAGCAGGACCCCTTTATTTGCAACAAGGTCCTTTATCTCATTGCAAACCGGCATTCATTTCAAAACCAATTCATTTGATCATGTATATATATATATATATATATATATATATATATATATATATATATATATATATATATATATAGATAGATATTTATAAGGTTCAGGAACAATTGGTTGAACCCAATTCCATGCTCCTCGATGATGAAGCTTAGGTCCCTGAAACCTGTGTTTTTCTCAGTGAATATGTATATACATATATATTACCAAAATTAATACAATTGTTGAGTTTACATTATATACATTTGTTCATATTTTCATTTATTACAGTTAAAAAATATATATATATTTATAAATATATACATATATATATGCGATTCTGCTGCTTACTCCTCTCCCTAGTCCTCGGGATACAAAAGCAGGCACGGACCACGATTCAGTGCAAATTGTTTATTGTTTGCTCAGTCGGCCATGACGCGTTTCGGTCCCTCCTGGACCTTGATCACATATATCTATCAATATACATCTATCAATACATATATCTCTATCTATCTATCTATCTATCTATCTATCTATCTATCTATCTATCTATCTATCTATCTATCTATCTATCTATCTATCTATCTATCTATCTATCTATCTATCTATCTATCTATCTATCTATCTATCTATCTATCTATCTATCTATCTATCTATCTATCTATCTATCTATCTATCTATCTATCCATCTATCTACCTATCTATATCTATATCTATATTCACTGAAAAAACCATAGGTTTCAGGGGTGTTATAGTTAGCTGGACTTTTCACTTGTACAAAACCATTGAAATTCCCCCGTTATAGTTAGTTCAGCTAACTATAACTCGCGCGCCTGCAATGCACTGCTGATGACGTCACATATTACATCACTCATGACATGGTCAGTGACATCACTGATGACATCACTGATGACATCTCAAATGACATCACTGATGACATCACTGATGACATCATCCAGTGAATGTGTGTTATTCTGAAAATTAAATATGTTTTATATATGTATATCTCAAGGTCGATGGAAGAATAAATGGGTATATAAGTGTCGAAATAGATGATTTGTTTTTGAAAAATTGATTGTGTAACTGACTGATTAAGTGTATCATAGTGAATACATGGCTTAGTGAGTAATGTTTAAATATGTAAATATCTGTATCAGTCTCTCACTTTGTGTATAAGTGGCTGCATGGGTTGGTGAGTAGCTACATGGGTGTCTATATAGGTTATTAGTTGGTTTTTTGAGTATCAGTCTGAGTGTCTGCATGGTTCGGTGGGGGGTATTACGTAGTGCATAGGTGCATGAATGAGTGACTCACTGTTTGTATGTGTTGAACACAGTATGTGTGCAGGACTGTATGGGTGGATGAGTGTGTGTATGGGTGTGTTAGTGAGTGAATGACTGTCTCAATAGTGTCTTTATGAGTAACTACATATGTTTTAAACTAGTATATGTGACTATTGGTGTATATATGTGAGTATATGTGAGAGTGAGAGATTGAAAGAGTTCCTGTATGAATAAGTATGTGTTTCTATAAGTGATTGTTTAAAAGACTAAGTATGTGTAAGTTTCCGTAGAAGTAAGTGTGGTGGTGTGTGTATAACTGTATATGCAAGTAAATGTATGTTTGATTCTTTATTAGCATGAGTGACTATGTGTGTGAGTAACTCTATGGATGAGTGGCATTGTGTAACAGGATGTATAGGTGTATGAGTACATATGATGAGTGAGTACATGTATGAGTGACTGTATTGGACAGTTGGTGAATGAGTGGATGTGTATGTGGATCTTAGAATTACTGAAGAGGTTGTTGTAACTGGTATTGGTATGTCCATTGTTTTGAAAATTTTAGTCTCTATTTTTGAATGTGTGTATCAAAGGTTATATTAGGGTGAGAGGAGGTCTGCCACTCTATCACAAGGATGATGTCATCAGTGATGTCATCAGTGATGTCATTTGAGATGTCATCAGTGATGTCATGAGTGATGTCACTGACCATGTCATGAGTGATGTAATATGTGACGTCATCAGCAGTGCATTGCGGGCGCGCGAGTTATAGTTAGCTGAACTAACTATAACGGGGGAATTTCAATGGTTTTGTACAAGTGAAAAGTACAGCTAACTATAACACCCCTGAAACCTATGGTTTTTTCAGTGAATTTCTGAGGTTTTTTAAATGCTAATTCCTAACTATAACGTGCCTGAAACCTATGGTTTTTTCTGTTAATTTCAAAGGTTTTTTAAATGCTAATTTCTAACTATGCCTACAGAGATAGGACATGTGAAGAAAGAAGAAAAAATGCACAGAAAGAAACAAAAGAAGTGCAGAAAGAAGCAACAGAAGTCCTCAAATACGAAGATAAGTGCAGGAAGAAGGATAACGTGCAGAAAGAACAAAAAGAAGAGCAGAAAGAAGCCTTGTTGCAAAATCATCCTGTACCCTCAACTTTTTCAGACGGATACTGGTGGTAACTGAGTCTGACTAACCAGTCCTAGAGCCAGTGCTATGTTAAAAGACACTTAGAATACAGTGAAAACACCTACATACACTAGGGAACATTATGCGTTGGGGTCCCCCTGTGATTAGCCTTACCTCCTCTATAAGCCCCTAGTATATAATAGGGCATGGGGATTAAAACTACCTCTTAAAACAGGCCACAGGGCGTTTTTGCACACGTTAACTCAGGCCCCGTCCCCTCCTTTCACCATTGTGTAAACACGCCCTGTGTCCGTTTTTAGTTGGGAGATTAAGTTCATTTGAGTCCTGAGGGTCCCTAGGGTCCAACTAGCCCACTAGGTACCTCCAGTAAGTGCCACAGAGCTGCGTTGCAGAGAGGTGTAAAAAGTGGCACGGCCTGGACCACCTCTCTGCAATGCAGCTCAGTGGCGCTTACTGGAAGCACTTGGTGGGCTAGTTAGCCCCCAGGGGCCCTCAGTATTGAAGGGAAATTATATCCCCAATTTAAAACGTGCCATGGTGCGTGTTTGCACACGTCACCTCAGGCCCCGTCCCCTCCCTTCACCACTGTGTAAACGCGCCCTGTGGCTGTTCTAAGTTGAGAGATTAAGTCCCCTTGAATCCTAAGGGTCCCTAGGGTCACACTAGACCACTAGGTACCTCCAGTAAGCGCCACAGAGCTGCGTTGCAGAGAGGTGTAAAAAGGGGCTTGGCCTCAGAACACCTGTCTGCAGCGCAGCTCCCTGGCGCATACTGGAGATGCCTGTTGGGGGCGCGTTTGCAGAGTGCTGCATGGAGGGGGCATGGCCTCCGGGACGATGCCAGTCTTTTATTTATTTTATTTTTTTAAGAAGGGGGGCTGTGTGGTTCCCCTTCTTATTCTAATTTATTGGCCCTGATGACCCCATCCCCCAGGGCCTGTCTCCTAATTATATTTGTTTGACCCCAATCCCCAGGGCCGGCCACTGTTTTTTATTATTTTTAAAAAATATATATTTATAGACACACCTAGGACATGCTGGACAAACCGTACGTACCTATCACCATGACGATTTGCGTGATATTCATTAAAAGGCGACTATGCATGCAATTAATCCACGTGGAATGTATTTACACCACTAGTGAAGCTCTGACATGTCTGATGCTCTACCGTGCCTAATCCTGGTAGACACCCTTGTCGTTTATTTATACAAACATGGGTAGCTATTGACGGGCACATTTAATACACATGCACACCAAGCCATTCAAAGGGGATTCGACAAAAATTCGACCAAAACTATGCAAGAAACCCCCCTCACAGTTAATAAAACACACATCCACTGCCGGATGTCTAATACTTTTTATTTTACTCTCTGGAAAGGGGACGAACATCACTTGCGAGTCACAGCGCGCTCCTGACAGAGCCCAATGCTGTGTTACACCCACCATTGCCTGCCGAGTGCCACACACCTCTGTATTGTATTCCACTAGCTAGTGCATATGCTATGACACTCTCTAGCCCATGTGCACTGTAACACCACCCCGTGAAAATGTCATACCACACTTGTCTTCGCACGGGTTATATTGCCCCATCTAACGTGCCTTCCTCGATGCCTATGTTATAACGCACAGTGCTATGCCATACATATTACAATTTGGGATCCATATCTTTGTCACAGTGCATATGCAACGTTACACTCCCCAGCACATATTTTATATTACAACTTTAGAGACTAGTTAGGTTACACAACACTGCCCTGTGCATATTACACTCCAAGGCGCATATCGCATAGCACGCGCTAGTGCCTGTGCTATCTCGCGCTCTCCAATGAATCTGTCATTGCGCACAATGTATTGCATATTATATTTCACGCCTGGTTCATCTTATATCACACTTTTTGGTGCATAGTTTATACCATACACTATATCTAGTTTTCATTTTCAATCGTGCTCTCAGGACTATGTTCTATATAACACTGTGTTCACCTACCCTTTTCACGGGCATTACATTTTGCGATAGGGGGTGGAGGGTCAGGGGGTGTTTTTGCCAAGTGAGCCCGGAGTCACAGTCACTAACGTCTTCTTCTTCCTGAATAAAAGTGAGATTATGCTGCATACTTGTTCATATTTTAAGTAGTTTGCACAGACAAAATGTTTTAAAAACAATAAAGTTTCTAATACCCGCCTTCTCTGAACAGTTAGCTTGCTGCCCCATCCCCCTCCTCCCTATCCTCTGTTGTGTGAATCCATGGACTAGCCTCCTCCCTCCTGCCATGCATGGTCTGATGTGCTGCCACTGCCCTCAATTTAGTATGATGTACCAGTCCACTCCTCCTGCCCTCCATTGCCCAATTCTATGCCCCATCATTGACCTCCTGCTTAAACTCTGTGCTTAGCTTGCTGCCCCTATTCTCCTTCCCCCTGCCCTCCGATGTCTTTGTGCATGCCCCTGCTCCATCCTTTTTGCCCACCATGTCCCATGGACCTGCCACTCCTATCTACTCTGAGTGTTCTGTTGAGCTGCCACTCCCCTCCCACCTTCCTAGCATTGTCAGATGACTGTAACCTGTCCCTGCCACCTCCACCCTGCCTGTCCACATGCCATGCCTCTATCCTCTTCCTCCTGTCCTACATGGTCCATTGTACTGCCACACCCTTCTGCCCTCCCTGGTCTGTTGTGCTGCAACTGCTCCTCCTGCCTGCCCCGTGTGGTCTGCTGTGAGGCCCCTTCCCCTGAACTTTCTTGTCTGTGCACAGGTCCTGACCCTCCCTTCTATCCTCCATCGTCCTTTGTGCATGCCCCTGCACCCTCCTTCTTGCCCATCATAGCCATTGTGCTGCCACTAACCCTCCCACTTGCCATGCATGGTCTTCTGTGCTGCCATGGCCCCTCCCACCTTCCCTGTGTGGTCAGTTAGCTGCCCCTGACCCCCTCCCACCTTCCCTCCATGGTCTGTGTGTATGCCATCACAGTCTCACTGTTGCTCTTCATGTTGTGTCTTGCTTCTAGTGCCCATCCTGCCTGACCTCCATGGCTATCTTGCTGCTCCTGCCCTGCCCCCTTGCCCCCAGCCCTCTGTTTACATGTGCAGACCCCTACTCCCTCCCTCCTGGCTTGTCTGTTCCATTGTAATGCCCCTGATCCGTCCCTCCTGCCCTTTATGGTCTGTTATGCTGCAGCCTTCTCTCCTGTCTGTCCATTATGGTCAGCTAGCTACCATTGCCTCTTGCCCCTCTGTTCTCTGTTGTCCATGTGCATGGTCCTGTCCCCTCCCTCTTGCTTTCTATGGATTGTTGTGCTGCACTCCCGTCCTGCATGCCCTGTGTGGTGTATTGTGCTGCTGCAAACCCTGATGCCTGCCCTGCAGGGTCAGTTTGGTGCACCTCTCCATGTCTCTCCTGTCCTCTGTTATCCAAGTCCATGTCCCTATCCAATTTCCTTTCATGATCCAATGTACCATACTTGCGAACATTTTGAACTTGGTAAGAGGGAGATTTTGAAAAAAAACTGGGGTATTGATTTTCCCCTTTGAGTTACATTGAAAAAGAGGATATTGTAGACAGGAGACAGATCAAATAAAGCCCATTTGAGCTTAAAAACATTGGACGTTTCCTGGCTGTATCGGGTCTGTTGGCATGTATGGTTGTACTACCATTGCCTCTTCCTTCTGCCCACAATGGTCTATTACATTGCCACAGCCTTGAAGGAGGGTAGATTTTGTATCACAGGGGGCCCCTGGCCCGTTCTGTCCACACCTGAAGTATGAGACCCTTGTCCTTGCCCTGCCAGCCGCATTTGTAGGCCGTATTAAATTGACCAGCGGGTCCTGTGTTGCTATATAATTATCCTGAGACATCCTTACCACTCAGCCAGCATAAAACCCCTGTGTAGGCCCTTCTGTTCAATATGTAGGCCTCTTTGTTAAATTGACCATAGCTCTGCAATTTTAGTGTATAGCAGTCTGAAGGCAGGTCTGCGAGGCCTTCTGCTCCAAACTAGTAGCCCCCACCCTACCCGAGTGCTCCGTGCTCGGTATCAAAGTTCAACATCCCCCTGAAGCTGTCGACATACAGTAGGCTGCATCCTGGACTGGTACTTGCTTCCTGGGCAGGTTTCCCGCTTTTAAGGAAGTGGCAACCGCAGAGCGTCAAGTTAGGAGAACTGAGGAGATTTTATACATGAATATATTGAATTCCTGTAGAATACCCATTATTTTCTGCTTGCTCTATGGAACTTACGATAAGCGATTGGCCTGAGAGACTGACCTTTTCACCCAGTCCATTGTCAGCATTAAGTGGGTAAATGACGAAATGTCTGGTAAAATCTGCAGACGAAGCTTTTGGGTAGCATACGTAGGTAGATGTAGCGTGCAAAGGAGCCCACAAAATGATATAAAAAGGGAGCACCCACAGATATCGACGGGCAACCTCGCCGTCTGTATGTAGGTTAACAGGCTGTGCAGGTTTTCCCCAAGAACTGGGAGCTCTTGTCTTCCTTTGCTTAAAATGTCTTGCTCTGCTTTGCTTGAAGTATCTTATTCTATTTTACCTATATGAAATGTCATGTTATTTTTTAACCATTGTTCTCTTTACTTTTGCATTTAAAAGATGTTGTATTGTAATTGCAGGAATGCTTGCTCTAAGAGTAAATGTGAGTGTCCCTAGGTAACATTTTCCTTGGTGTAACTTGTTTC
Organism: Triturus cristatus; assembly: GCF_964204655.1. Classification (NCBI taxonomy): domain Eukaryota; kingdom Metazoa; phylum Chordata; class Amphibia; order Caudata; family Salamandridae; genus Triturus; species Triturus cristatus. The sequence continues at coordinate 97,016,004 of NC_140585.1, forward strand.
TCATGATGCATTTATAGATGTGTTTTCTCTCTCTCTCTGTCAGTCCATTAATTGAGATACAGAGAATATCATGACAGCTGTATGATTATCTGGATTCTGTATTTTGTACTTTATGTCTCTATTCTGCGGTTTCTTTGAAGTTGCATCTTCTCATTAAACTGCCATTGTATTCTGCCTCCAATTCCATGTCTCATATGTCTGTTTTCTTCATTTTTGGAGCAAGCGTTCCTAGGCACCCCGGCTCAAATTAAGGTGCCCCTTTTGTCCCTGACTCACTCTCCTGCTCAGTTCTGTGGTGGCTCCCGGGGCTCTGGGGACCGCCCCTAGCTTCCTTGACCCGTAATAGATCTTCCCTCCAACAGCCTCTCTTGCAAGTCCTGTATTGTTGGTTTGTTGCCCCTGCCCCCCTTTCCACTGCCCTCCATAGTCTGTTGTGCTTCCACGGCCCTTCCTGCCTGCTCAGTGTGGTTAAATTGTTGCCTTTGCACCCTCCTACCTGCCTTCAATTTTCAGAGTCCGTGCCCCTGGCCTCTGCCTCTCAACAGTATCCTAATGAACAACTAGATTGCTAACATTCTATATTTATTACAAAAGTGTGGAACGCCTGACATCATCTTAATGTAATCAAAACTGTAATACCTAGAGCATTCCTTTAGAAATTACATATATGAGAGGGTCTTATTGGCTTCAAAATTATGGTTAGTGCTCTAAAAGACTAAAATAAGGACATATTTTCTGAGTTTTCAAATAGCGACAAAGCACTTTTAAATTATTTGTTATCTTTATGTTTTTTTATCTAGTTGACAACTTGATTAAATGTTGCACTTAGGGGAGAGGATGTGGTGTTACTTCCAGAACTGCAGACTTTGCAACTGGGGAACCAGGTTGAAGTTTCTGCTTCAGCTCGACATTCTGTGATTCTGGTCAAATCACTTAGTCTCCCCATGTCTACAACCAAAATGAATTTGTTCTTGTGTGATGTAACCAATGCTCATGTAAAGCACTCCAATACCTGACAAGTCTGCACTATATAACACTGCAAAAACACAGAATAATAAGTGTTTTGCACACTTCTGTCATTGGGCTATATTTGGGCTATATCTGGGTGATTTTGGGCTACATTTGGGCTCTTTTGTCTCCGGTGGCCATCTTGGGAGATTTATTTGTTATGAAGTTTCCTAATTTCCTCATGTACTGCAGTCTCCTCAGTCGGAAATGCTTTCAGTTTTTTACTTTGATTCCATCATGAAGGTATTCAGATATGTCACACATTTGCCATAAATTCTGAATGTTAGCACTCTAGTTGCTCATTAGATCACTGTAGTAAAACTACTGTTCACCATGGAAGTCTGCTCCTGGTATTAAAAGTGCATGTTTCAGTCTGCATGTCAGAATTTTTTAATGAAATAGAAGAGGATTTGAGAAGTCACTCAAAATGTGCCCTCATTTTCTTTCTTCAGCATTAATCATAATTTCTATGGCAAAATGAACCCCCTCATTGTGTTCCTTTTTAAATTAAATGTTTTAAGTGTTACCAGTTTATTCCAATCAAGATGGCTTCAGGTGTGCCATACTTTTGTCATAATGAAGACAGTAAGTGCTCTAGTTGTTTTTAAGAACATTCTTGGACATTCTGTCATTGGGCTATACTTGGGCTACATCTGGGTGATATTTGGGCTACATTTGGGCTCTTTTGTCTCTGGTGGCCATCTTGGGAGACTTATTTGTTATGAAGTTTCCTAATTTCCTCATTTACTGCAGTCTCCTCAGTAGGAAATACTTTCAGTTTTTTACTTTGATTCCATCAAGAAGGCATTCAAATGTGTCACACATTTGCCATAAAATCAGAATGTTAGCACTCTTTTTGCTCATTAGATCACTGTAGTAAAGCTACTGCTCACCAGGGAAAACTGCTGCTGGTATTGAAAGTGCATGTTTCAGTCTGCATGTCAGAATTGTTTAATGAAATAGAAGAGGATTTGAGAAGTCACTCAAAATGTGCCCTAATTTTTCTTTCTGCAGCACTAATCATACTTTTTATGGAAAAATGAACCCCCTCATTTTGTTCCTTTTTAAATTAAATGTTTTAAGTGTTACCACTTTAATCCAAGCAAGATGGCTTCAGGTGTGCCATACATTTATCATAAGTAGGACGGTTAGCGCTCTAGTAGTTCTTTGGAACACTCTGGAAAGCTGCAGTAGAACACAAAGGAATCAACTGACAGTCTCTGCCCTTGTTGGATGTACATGTTTTACTGAGAATGTCAGACTTCATTCTCACATGACTGAGAAAGATAATGTGAATTTACAGAAAATAAGCTCTCAGTTTAGCTTATAGATCACCTTCCAAACCTCTGTGGTAAAAGCATGAGAAAATATTTTTCTCTCAATCATGATATCCCAGCAGAAGGCTTTTTCACATGGTGAAATCACCTTAGAACATACCACAATTCCTAAAATGAGTATGGTACCATCAACAAATGATTTATAATGTAACTAAAGTCTTAAAACCTTCTATTAACTGCAATGCTTTTTAATGAGGTGCTATCATGTATACTGGTCCCAAGATGGCTGCCAACACTTCTTGGATGAAGTGCTGACAGCCAATCAGATCTCAGGATGAGATGTGTGGTTAGGCTCCGCCCACATATATATATTGATTTAAATGCTATTTTCTCAGGAACTACTGAACAGATTTACACCAGACCTACAAAAGGCACTTCCTTGACCTGAGGACTACCTCTCTGCCAAATTTCAAGTAACTCTGTTCAGCCGTTCGGGCTGTAGCTGTGTCTAAAGGTCCTATGGAAAAATGCATGGGAAAAACGCGTTTTGGGACCCCCCTTTTTTCTCAGCCCCCGCTTGACGAATCCCCCCGAGACTTTCAGGGTAGGAGCGGAGCGTAGCGCCCCACCTATTTTGAAAATTTCGCGAGGATTCATCGACCGGCGCCAAAGTTATTCCAAATAGAATGTTGCGGATTTCCTATGGAAACAGGGTCCTAACTATAACTATCTACTGGCGACCGCCAGTAGATAATTTATATTCACTGAAAAAACCATAGGTTTCACACACGTTATAGTTAGGAATAAGCATTTAAAAAACCTTGCAAATTCACTGAAAAAACCATAGGTTTCACACATGTTATAGTTAGCTGGACATTTTACTCATAAAAAACCAATGAAATTCCCCCGTTATAGTTAGTGCAGGCAACTATAACTCACGCGACCGCAATCCTCTGTTGATGCTAATACTGTATTTAGACACTTATTTGCCCATGTCTTCTTCCATTAAATTTTAGCTATACATATATTACAAATATTTTTTTTTCATAAAGACACATATGTCATCAGCAGAGGATTGCGGTCGCGTGAGTTATAGTTGCCTGCACTAACTATAACGGGGGAATTTCATTGGTTTTTTATGAGTAAAATGTCCAGCTAACTATAACATGTGTGAAACCTATGGTTTTTTCAGTGAATTTGCAAGGTTTTTTAAATGCTAATTCCTAACTATAACGTGTGTGAAACCTATGTTTTTTTTAGTGAATTTGTACGTTTTTTTAAATGCTAAGTTACTTTACGCCGTTCGTGGCGTGCGCGCCCACTTAATGCAGTTCGTTCCGTGCGTGCACCGTGCGCGCACAGTGAGCACGCGGTGCGCTTCGCGCACCGCGCGCCCACTTTACGCAGTTAGTGCCGTGCACGCACGGTGGGCACGCGGTGCGCTACGCGCACCGCGTGCCCACGTTACGCTGGATGGGCCATGTACGCACGATGCGCTTCGCGCACCGTCCGCACACGGAGGACATATTATGCACTTCGTTGTGAAAGGTAAACTATTAAATGTTCCGTTGCATGATATGCCAAGCACAAAAGGTGCCCTCCGGCCAACTTTTGCACACGGGGGGGTGGAAAATGTGGATATTTTTTTTTTTTAATTAATTTTTACCGTACGCGTACGGTAAGCGTAATCGCCGTTTTTAAAAAACATATATAAAAATGAATTTTTGGCCTTGGGGTTTCGTTTGGGACACCTTAATCAAGGCTAGGTGGTTAGGAGCAGTCTAACCTGCCCCTTTACATGTTTTCAACCTTTGTTTTTCCTCCCCCTCTCAGAGTGCGAGAGAGAAAATGGCGGCCGCCGCTTCCTGGTTTCGACCGATTCGAATGTTTACCAAGATCTACCAGCCAATCAGAATCGCGCTTGCGCACGACACCGTACGCGTACGGTAAGCTTACCGTAAGCGCACGGTAAGTGCACCGTAAGCTGCCACAGATATATATATTGATTTAAATGCTATTTTCTCAGGAACTACTGAACAGATTTACACCGGACCTACAAAAGGCACTTTCTTGACCTGTAGACTACCTCTCTGCCAAATTTCAAGTAACTCTGTTCAGCCGTTCGGGCGGTAGCTGTGTCTAAAGGTCCTATGGAAAAATGCATGGGAAAAACGCATTTTGGGACCCCCCTTTTTTCTCAGCCCCCGCTTGACGAATCCCCCCGAGACTTTCAGGGTAGGAGCGGAGTGTAGTGCCCCATAAGTTTTGAAAATTTTGCGAGGATTCGTCGACCGGCACCAAAGTTATTCCAAATAGAATGTTGCGGTTTTCCTATGGAAACAGGGTCCTAATTATAACTACCTACTGGCGACCGCCAGTAGGTAATCTATATATATATATAGATATATACACACACGCACACACACATATATATTATCTACTGGCGGTCACCAGTAGATAGTTATAGTTAGGATCGAGTTCCCATAGAAAATCTGAAAATTCTATTTTGAATAACTTTGGCGCCGGTTGACGAATCCTCGCGAAATTTTAAAAACTAATGGGGCGCTCCGCTCAGCTCCTACCCTAAAAGTCTCAGGGTGATTCGGCAAGTGGGGGCTGAGAAAAAAGGGGGGTCCCAAAACGTGTTTTCCCCATGCATTTTCCCATAGGACCTTTAGTCGAAGGTACAGCCCGAACGGCTGAACAGAATTACTTGAAATTTGGCAAAGAGGTAGTCCTCAGGTCAGGGATGTGCCTTTTGCATATATGGTGTCAATCTGTTCAGTAGTTCCTGAGAAAATTGCAGTTAAAAGTAAATAAATATCTATATGCGTGCACCGTGCGCGCACGGTGCCGTGCGCGAGCGTAATTCTGATTGGTGGTTAGATGTCAGTCAACATTCAAATCGGTCGAAATCAGGAAGTGTCGGATGCCATTTTGTGTATGGCAGTGAAAAACAAAGGTGGAGAACGTGAAAAGGGGGCAGGGTAGAGAGTTCCTGACCCCCTAACCTTTGTCAGGGGGTCCCTGAAGGACCCCGAAGGGTGAAAAAAACATTTTATTTTTTTTTCAAAAAATCGCGGGGTGCGCGCACGGTGAAAAAAAACAACACAATTTTAAACGAGCCATTCCATATTACAGGATACAGTCAATCTATAACTATATACATAGGTAGTTTATTGTAAAATAAATATATAAAAAATATAATAGTACATACATAAATTAGCATTTAAAAAACCTTACAAAATCACTAAAAAAAACATAGGTTTCACACACGTTATAGTTAGAAATTAGCATTTAAAAAACCTTGCAAATTAACTTAAAAAACCATAGGTTTCACACACGTTATAGTTAGGAATTAGCATTTTAAAAAACTAGCAAATTCACTGAAAAAACCATAGATTTAACACATGTTATAGTTAGCTGGACATTTCACTCGTAAAAAAACATTGAAATTCCCCCATTATAGTTAGTTCAGCTAAATATAACTCGCGCGACCGCAATCCACTGCTGATGATGTTACATATTACATCACTGTATTCACTAAGATACTGTTAATAAGTCAGTTATACAATTAATTTTACAAAAAAAAACTATCCATTTAGACACTTATTTACCCATTTATTCTTTCATTAACCTTTAGATATACATATATAAAAAATATTTATTTTTCAGAAAGACACATATTCACTGGATGATGTCATGAGTGATGTAATTTGAGATGTCATCAGTGATGTCATGAGTGATGTCACTGACCATGTCATGAGTGATGTAATATGTGACGTCATCAGCAGTGGATTGCGGTCGCGCGAGTTATATTTAGCTGAACTAACTATAACGGGGGAATTTCAATGGTTTTTTACGAGTGAAATGTCCAGCTAACTATAACATGTGTTAAATCTATGGTTTTTTCAGTGAATTTGCAAGGTTTTTAAAATGCTAATTCCTAACTATAACGTGTGTGAAACTTATGGTTTTTTAAGTTTATATATATATATACACATATATGTACACATATAGACATTTAGAAAGAAAAAGTTAGATACATTTCTGGTTGCGAAGCCTTTATGAAAAAAACGAGCTTGTGCAAGGAAATGCACCGCTCTGATTGGCTGTCAATACTCTTCAACCAGGAAGTGGTAACAGCCATCTTGGGACTTGGTTTCACCGAGTCCCCCAAAAAAGTGAAAATAAAGTAAGGGGGCAGGATAGGAATACCCTGACCCCAAAGCCACGGTGTTGGGGTCCCACCTCTGGCCCGCCTAGGCATAAAAGCATTTTTTAAAGAAACAAATTGCTGCAAAATCGTGAATTTGCAGCACATTTCTTTTAAAAAAGCAAAGCATTTGCTTTACAAAACCCCCTAGGCGGGCCAGGTCCCGAAGGGCATTGGATGAATATTCGAAGGGGCAAAATGGGGCACCCCTACTTGGGCTTAGCAAAGCCCCTGGGACAGCCAACTCCCTGGGGCACTTGTAAATACGAAGGTGGGTGGGCACACTGGACCCGCCCGCATCCCTCCCCGAGCCAATTTCAGTTATGTGGGGGCCTCACGGACCCTCGGAACTGGGGACCGCTACCTCTCATAACTAATAAAAAATATGTGGGTAGGCCTTGCAACATCCCCTGCCCTGGGGACGACCACCTCCCCGGGGCACACACTTTCTTTAAAAAAGTGGGGGGAGGGCCTACAGCCTCTCTTGAAGACCTGGGGATGCCTAGGGTGCAAATACAATCACTAAGGGGGTCCATTGCGGACCACGGGCCATGGGACCACCATCTCCCCGGGGCAAATGTGATCAAAGGAGGTCTTTAGTCTTTAGTCTTTAGTTTCTAGGAGACTTAGATGGCCCTGAGGACCACCACTCCCCAAGGCTACCTCCAGCTCCAGCAATGTCCTGGGACATTGCAGTTTCCTATGGCTTGGCAGGAGCACTGCTCCTGTCGAACCATAGCAAACACTGTTGTGCTTTGTTCTAAGTGAGAGCATTAAGAGGGCTCTTGCTTCCACAAAGTGAAGCAGAATTGCTTTTGGACAGAGGGAGCTGCATGCTGTAAGCTCCCTCTGTCCAAAAGCAATGCCGGCTCCCGCAGGAGGCAGGGAGCCGGCACAGGCCCGGGGGCATTGAGGCTCCCACCATGGTACCCAAAAGAGAGGTCAGGCCATGGGTGCTGGGGTCCCTGGGGTCCCTGGGGTCCCTGGGGCTGAAGTTGGCCCAGAGAGAGGGGTCGCTCTGGCCCCCCTCCCCATTTAAAAAAACTAACTATGAAGGCCTGGCCCTGGGGGATGGGGTCCCTGGGACATAGTCAGCCTGGGGAAGGGCGCCGACCTGCTTCATTCCCATTTAAAAAAGATATATATATAAAGTCAGGGCCCCGGGAGATGAGATCACAGGAGCCGAAAAAAGCTTGGGGGATGCTTAGCCCCCCTCCCTTTGATTATTTAAAAAACAAATTAAAGGCCGGGCCCTTCCCATTTTTTTAAATTTTTTCTCTCTAATGGGCAGGCCCCGATAGATGGGGTTCCCGGGGCCCAAAATGGTCCAGAGAAGGGGGCCACAAACCCCCCCTTCCTAAAAACCTAAAAAAGCTAGAAACTCATAGAAGGCCCCATCTCCTTTCTCTACTACTCTGTAAACGCATCTCCTGGTGAGCTCCTGGTTGGGGTCTGAAGTCCCCTTGACTGCTGAAGGTCCTTAGGGGCCACTAGGTCCTCCTGTTACCTCCAGTAAGCTCCACACAGTGGGATTGCCAAGAGGTGGTTGGAGGCAATGACCCCTACCTCCACCTCTGCAAACCCACCACTCTGCACACAGTTGTTGGGGGGATGAGGTCCCCTTGCATCCTGAGGGCCTCAGGACAAAGGTGGACTTCTTCCCCCAAGCAGCAGTGCGCCAGAAGGCAAATTTGCAAGGTGGTGGAGAAAGGGTGTGTGGCCTCTGACGGTCTCTCAGCACTCCAGCTGTGTGGGTCATACTGGAGGTAACAGGAGGGCTAGCTTGACCCCAAGGATCCTCAAAAGCCAAAAGGACTTCATCCCCCAACTAGTAGTGCGCCAAGAACCATGTTTGTAGAGAGGTGGGGAAAGGGGCCATTGCCACCAAAAACCTCTCAGCAAACTCACTGTGTTGGACGTCCCAGAGGTAACAGGAGGGGTAGTTGGCTCCCAAGTATCCTCAATAGCCAACGGAACTTCATCCCCCTGCTAGTTGTGCTTCAGGAGGCACATTTGCAGAGTGGTGGAGAAAGGGGGCGTTGTCCTACTGTCCAGTACCTGGTTTCTTTCTTTGTTCCTAGCCACTTCTTCTTTTCTTCCCAGCAGTCTCCCTTTCCAACTCTGTGCATCAGTCCAACGTCTCATATCTGACCCTTTTGCTTCGGGTACTCTATTTTCATTTGCCATCCTTCCTTTGCCATCCTCTCAGTGGTACTCTCCAATCTCACCCCCTTATTGTAAAGTTGTCTCCACTCTCTCCTCTTTCACCTCAGCTCTCTACAGTGCATCTCTCTCCAGCTGTCCATGATCTTCTGCCTCCACTGTTTTCTCACCCACCTCCTGATGGTAACCGTCATTATTTCTTTTCTGCTCTCTAGGCTCCCCATGGTACATCTCAGCACTTCCAGGTACGTTGGTCTATATAGATTTGCTTTAATAAAAAATTGAGGCACCTTTTTTCAAGGCAGATATACCCCATGATGTAAAATTGCTCTGAATCATGTTTTTATGATATGTTCTGTATTTACACCTAATTTGTATAGTTTTATTTGTTTTTATCTATTTTGTAATGGCTTCAATTAGCTGAGCAAAAACAAATAGACTTGAAACTTGAAACATGAAGTATGTACACTAGGATTACCTGATTGTAGAAACTCACACCCGCATATATATGAAACAAAAGGCCATTGCAGCATATTATGCTAAATTCAAAACAATTTCACTCTTCTTTTATACTTTTACTACAGTGCAGCAAGCAGGAGTCGCTCACCCAGCGTGCCCCAGCACGTATATGACGTCACGCGGGATCCACCACAGTGCAAGCATCTCGTACCGTAATGTGCATGTGTCACGAATGCGCGGGAGCAGGAGTCGTGGACTGGTCGCATAGCAATCGCGCACATCCCGTAATATTAAAAGTATATGATGTAACTGAAAAACACGCAACCTTTCGCACACCGTACGCGGATCCTTCACAACTTTTCTAAAATGGAGGCTAGAATCCGCGCACCCACCGTGATGTGTACGCTTAGAGTGCGCGACTCCGAAAAAAAATTGACTTTTAAAAAAAAAATGAAAATAATATAAATATATAAAATAAAAAATGAAAACAAAGAAACGTAATCAATATTTCAGTTTGAATAATTTTTTTAATTTTTTTTTAATTTTCAGAAAAATATATAATGTCATTTAATGAATAAAATATTTATAAATAAACTGTTAAAAAACTGTAGAAAATCAGTACAAAAAAATAGGTATAACTACCATCACACTTAGAAATGAGCATTTAAAAAACCTATGAAATTCACTGAAAAAAATCATAGGTTTCAGAGACGTTATAGTTAGAAATTAGCATTTAAAAAAGCTTTGAAATTCACTGAAAAAAATCATAGGTTTCAGAGACGTTATAGTTAGCTGGCCATTTCACTCTTACAATACCATAGAAATTCCTCTGTTATAGTTAGTTCTGCTAACTATAATTCGCGCGCCCGCAATGCACTGCTGATGATGTCACATATTGCATCATTCATGCCATGGTCAGTGACATCACTGATGACATCACTGATGACATCTCAAATGACTGATGACATCACTGATGACATCATCCATGTGACAATCTGATACACCACATCATACACTAGTATAACCTTTCATCATTCACTGTAAAATACAGAGTACCATATTTGAAACCATTGACACACCAATACCAGTTACTACATACCCACTCACTGATTCCTAAGTCTACACACACAACTACCCATTCAACAACAGAATCATTTATACATGCAGTCACTAATTATTAGAACACTATCAAATGCACCTATACACATAGACATTGGCACATCAGCAGTCATCTTAGTCGATTATGCAGTCATCCTACTCACTCATGAAAAAAATGAATCACACTTACATTTACTCACACAATTATCCAACAACACCTCATTTATTCAAACACATAGTAACTCATAGTTAATATGTTAATAAATCACCATTACAATTATACACTCATTCATATAGTTACTCTCACAATCACTGACTCTTACACATACTTATTTATATACACCAACTCTCACATACAATGCCTTTTATTTTTTTACTTTGTTGAAGATGTACAACTAAAACATATATTCGTTCACCAACACACAAATAAATACACTCAGCCACCCAAACAACTGTTTCCACATGCACTCTTAAACCTATACACCTAGTCAATCAACTATTTACAGATCTATGCATAGAGTTACACAAACCCCATCCAACCACACACAAACTCAGTGTCCCATACAAATACTCACCCAACTAATCAATAACTAACATACACACTCGTAGTTAGTGACCAACTGATGCAGCATGTTATACAACAACAGAGACAGTGATGCACACATTCACATAGTTTAGTTACTAATCCATGTATTAAGTGAGACACTTTTAATTACTCACTTAAACAGACAGTCAGACAGCTACTATATCCTCCATCCAGAGAGTTATATATCAACTCAATATTCAATACAGATTGGTATATATAATACACATTTAAATATCAAACTAAACCACATTCACTGGATGATGTCATCAGTGATGTCATCAGTGATGCCATTTGAGATATCATCAGTGATGTCATCAGTGATGTCACTGACCATGTCATGAATGATGCAATATGTGACATCCTCAGCAGTGTATTGCAGGCGCGCAAGTTATAGTTAGCAGAACTAACTATAATGGAGGAATGTCTATGGTTTTGTAAGAGTGAAATGGTCAGCTAACTATAACACCCCTGAAACCTATGGTTTTTTTCTGTGAATATATATATATATATATATATATATATATATAGTCACTGAAAAAAACATAGGTTTTAGACACGTTATAGTTAGAAATTAGCATGTAAAAAATGTTGGAAATTCACTGGAAAAAACATAAGTTTCAGGGAGGTTATAGTTAGTTGGACATTTCACTTGTACAAAACCATAGAAATTACCCCGGTACAGTTAGTTCAGCTAACTATAACTCGCGCCCCCGCAATGCACTGCTGATGACGTCACAAATTACATCATTCATGACATGGTCAGTGACATCACTGATGACATCTCAAATGACAACCTATGTTTTTTCAGTGAATATATATACAAAAAACGAGTTGTCTATGGAAACTAGGTCCTAACTATAACTACCTACTGGCGACCGCCAGTAGGTAATATATATATAACTTTAGCGCCGGTTGAAGTATCTTTGCTAAATTTTAAAACTTATGGCCTGCTTCAGTCAGCTCCTATTCTAGTTTCGGGGTGATTCACCAAGCGGGGGCCGAGAAAAAAGGGGGGTCCCAAAACGCGTTTTCTCCATGTTATTTGCCATAGGAAACTTTAGACACGACTACAACCCGAACTGCTGAACGTAATTACACCAAATTTGGAAAAAAGGTAGCCCTTGGTTCAGAAAGAGACCTTTTTTTTAAATGATGTAAATCCCTTCAGTAGTTCCTGGGAAATGAAAAAAATAGAGGTAAAAAAATCAATTTCCTATAGGAAACTTTAGACACAGATACAGCTGGCACTGCTGAACATAATTACACCAAATTTGGCAAAAAGGTAGTGCTTGCTTCAGAAAGCATCCTTTTTTCTAAATGGTATAAATCTGTTCAGTAGTTGCTGAGAAAAGCAAAATAAAAAGTTTAGATATTTAAAGGCACGGAGGATCCGCGCACCCTGTCGATCACGAGTTGCATTCTAATTGGCTGCCAACACTTGCGAAACAAGAAAAGGGGGCAGGGTAGAAACACCCTGACCCCCTAGGCCTGCTTAGTGGGTCTCACAAGGACCCCCAGGGCCAAAAAAGCATTTTTGTTCTTTTTTCAAATCGGTGAGATGCACGGAGGAACCTCGGATCCGGCCGCGGAAAAAAAAAAAAGCGCAGGCTCCCGTGCTTCGTTTAATTGAAGCCCCCGGGTGGGCCAGGTCCCGGGGCAGAAAGAAATGTGTGTGGGGGCCCCAATCCCCCACACTGCCCCTGGGACCATCACCCCCGGGGCTCACAGTAGTTATAATCGTGGGAGCACACTGCTCGGGGCTTGTTTTTTTAAAGTTGGGGGGCCTCTAAGGTCCTCCCAAGCCCCGAGGACTACCACCCCCGGGGCTCTCAGTAATAATAATCGTGGGGGCACACTATCCCCCCCACATGCCCCGGTGACCGCCACCTTCCCGGGCCACTAATAATTAAATGTGGGGGTCTGTAACTGACCCCGAGCCCCGGGGACCACCACCCCCTGGGGTTTGTCAATGTTGGGAGGGGGGCCTCCTAGAGCCAGTGATGGCCCTGGTGACCACCACCCCTCAGGGCCGGCTCCTACAGTGTCCTGGGGTACCCACCCCCAGGACACTGCGGTTTGCTGTGGCAGGGTGGGAGCCTTGCGCCTCCCGCCCTGTCATAGCAAACTCTGGTTTGGATTTTGGAAGAGAGAGCAGGAAACCTGCTCTCTCTTCCAAAATTCAAACCACATTGCTTTTCCACATGTGGAGCTGCATGTCAGCAGTTCCCCATGTGGCAAAGCAATGCTGGCTCCGGCAGGAGGCGGAGAGCCGGCTGGGACCGTGGGGGTATTGGGGCTTCCCCCACGGTCCCCAACTAAGTGGCCAGGGCCCAGGGGATGGAGTCCCCAGGGCCAGAAGTGGCCCGTGAGGGGGGCCACACGGCCCCCCTTCCCCATAATTAAAATAATTAAATTATAAAGCGCCTGAGGAGGGGGCAACGCAGCCCTCCACCAAAAGATATCAAAAATAAATAAAGACTGGCCTTGCCCCGGGGGATGGGGTCCTCAGTGATGCCATTTGAGATGTCATCAGTGATGTAACTGACCATGTCATGATTGATGTAATATGTGATGTCATCAGCAGTGCATTGCGGGGATGCGAGTTATAGTTGGCTGAACTAACTATAACAGGGGAATTTCTATGGTTTTGTATGAGTGAAATGTCCAACTAACTATAACTTTCCCTAAAACCTATGGTTTTCTCAGCGAATTTCTAAGGTTTTTTAAATGCTAATTTCTAACTATAACGTGCCTGAAACCTATGGTTTTTTCAGTGAATATATATATATATATATATATATATACATATATATATATATATATATATATATATATATATATATATATATATATACAAACCACCTCACCCTCTAAACTCTTTAAATAATACTGATCTGTTCTGTGTATTCACAAACATGCATATAAATGTCATCAAAATCAGTTAAAGTGCAGGCATCCGCAGTGCCCACAAGGTGCAGTGAGGTGCAGTATTTACAATGAAATATATACACAGGAATGTCTTTGTATTTTCAGTAACTGGGAACAGTCCGAGATCCATTCACAGGTTCCTGTCAGCAGTTTAGTGTTCCACTAAAATTGTCCATGTTTCGGTCCTCTTGTCAATTCAGAAGGGCCTCCTCAAGGCAAACATGACGCGGATGGCGGTCGAGGAACTCATATACCTGCAATTAAATTATGAGCACCCAGAGTAGAAGATCGACCTACCGATTCGGCACTCATTGATAGTTCAAACCTTAGCCAAACCATAGATCACCAACAATGCACTATACACATTATCTTGACTGCTAATTAGGTACTAAACCTACACCTAGCCGGGACAATAGACCCGACTACCATAATGCACATTGCACAACAAGCATGCACTTGGTTATGACGCCAATAACATTATCACACATATCAACAATACAATCAAAGCGCGTCACACATGGGCACTAGACCAAGTATAGCGCGAGTAACAAACATGAGCAGGTAGAACAAAGAGCGCGCAGCTCATGCAATTGTTCATGACACATGCAACTCACAGCGGATGAACATCCTAAATTACTTAAATGCTAGTATAATTAAATTACCTCAAGTTGCAACATTCTTTTAAACATGTGAGTATTTTGTTTATGTTTATGAAGACTGTCACGTGGTATGTTATGTTTGACCACACATGTATCTATAAAAGGGCTCTGACCAGTACAAGGGTCAGGTGAACAAGACCACGGAATGTCATCAAAACCAGTTAAAGTGCAGGCGTCCGCAGTGCCCACAAGGTGCAGTGAGGTCCAGTATTTACAATGAAAGATATACACTGGAATGTCTTTGAATTTTCAGTAACTGGAAACAGTCCGAGATCCATTCACAGGTTCCTGTCAACAGTTTAGTTTTTCACTAAAATTGTCCACATTTCGGTCCTCTTGTCAATTCATAAGGGTCTCCTCAAGGCAAACATGACGTCTTGCCTTTCACCTCAAAGCAGTGGAAATTGCTTGCGTGGTATTATCAGTGTCGATGCCTGCATCAATGCCTTTCATGTGCAGTAAATGCACAACGGGTTGTGTTTGAATGGATTCACCACATCTTCCTCCAACTGAGGAAAGAACAAACTTCTGGCCTTTCAAACTGTGCTTTCTGGGAAACCTGCACAAGTCCCTCTATCCCAGACCTGCTTCCTGATGCTTCTAGCATTATGTAACCTAAGTCTGTCTTTGAATTTTCCAGCAATATCTCCCTTCCTGAGGGATCTAAGCCCGACGAGAGCCAAGGACTTGAAAGCCTTCAAGAGAAAGGTAATACAACACCACAACAATATCATCCAGCCCTGAAACTATCCCATCGCTGGCTTAACAAGAGTTTTTCTAATGCAAGTTGAACTAATTCCCACATCACTGAAGAGAAGGGATCATGTTATGTCAGTAACACATTGTTAAATGCTGAGCTTCCATAATGAGAATCCGTCTCTCATTTACAGGTCTGGTTTTAATGTGAAAATACCAGCACTCACAAATGCAAACATTTTATTTTTGTCATCTTTCCGCAAAATATGCCTTTTTCTGTGCCTCCCGAGTCTGCATCTTGTGTTTTTATTGTTCAAGCTTGCAGGGATGCATGGCACCATCAACACAAGCTCAGGGAGTTAAAAGCAGCTCTAGCACAAGCTTGGGCAATAAAAACTACACCCAGACATAGGAAGCACAGAAACAGACAGATTGCCCAGAAACACAGACCAAGTAGTATGTGTCTCTGATGCATGCCTCTCTTTGCATGTGTTATCACAATAAAACGTAAACTTTTTGGCTTTACTAATGATTGTTGTAAAATGTTTAAGGTCTGTAGATTTTTTGCAAGGACCGGGTTTGTTATGATCAATATTTTGAAACTAATGAAGAAGTGGTCTGACAAATACCATTTTAGATGGTTGAAGATTAGTATGCTGTGTTTATGAAAATCAGGTTCACAACAAATCCCTTAGGGGCATATTAGCAAGACCGGCGATAAAATAATGGGGTTAGTTATATAGCCCAGGTTAGAGCCCAGGTTAGATGTGCAGGACATCTAGCCTGGGCTTCTATTGGAATTCTATAATGCATATTAGCAAGCCCATTATCGTCGTTTTAGCGGCAGTTTCCTGCCGCTTAAACGGCGATAATTTTAATGCCGGTTTTGCTAATATGCCCCTTATTGCGGCTAGGGAAGGTGCAATGTTGTAGTAGGTTGTGGACTGCAAGGATTTGAGGAGGAGAGTGTGACAGCATACCATTCTCACTTTTATGCAGCATCGGCACAAACACATTTAGGCCTGCAAAATCATCATTTGTGCAAAGTAAGCAGAACTTTACTATCACTTTTAAGGCAAAATGACATTTAGCTGCTGTTGGTAAGTGGATTATCAGAAGTGAAGCGTAGTGATTTACCACTAGTAATAAGGCCACAAACACAATAAAAGGTTAAAGTTAGGGTCTCAATAAATGAATCCCTTTCTAGTGGCAATGAGCAGGCAGACTTAACTTCGTTGACAGGTGTGTAAAGCATTTAAGATCACCAATAAATTAAATAAGTAAGACACAAAACACAATAAAACATGTTAAAAAACTATTTATGAAAATAGATTATATTTTTATGAACAAATAGACACCAAGACGACAAAAATCCAATGTGGGGAACAAGAGATATGCATTTTTAAAGAATAAATACTTTCTATTGCTTAAAAACATATAGCGCCTCTCTGGGACATCTGGTTGCTTATGACTGCGACAAAGTCAAAGTTTGAGGCTGACCACGATGGAGCTCTGGTTGGATACACTTGGCGGGAGGCCTCAGTCAAAATTTGCCCTTCGGACTTGAAAACGTTTCTGGAGGATTTTCTCTTCACTTTGAGCTGTCCCCTCCAGCAGTCCAATTTTGATGTGACATTGCCAGATAGCTTCTCCGCAAGGCCTCAGTAAAATCCTGGAAGTCTGGAGCTCTGGAACTTTCAGTGGGACGTACCTGAAATTCAGGCAGGGTCGCTGTCTACGTTCGCCGACTTGACTCTCGACATTGCTCTGGACACCTTTGGAACATTTTCACATACATTCTCAACACTTCACCAAACTTCCGGATCTTCTTCCAAAAGGTCTCCTTGAGAGCTGAAAGTGTCCAAAACACCAATCTAAAGGTCTGGAATCTAGTAAATGGTCTCTGGGATGTCTGGACTACAATCCCCACAATGCACCTAGTCAAATCCTTAAAAGTCCAGTGAACGCACTCCCGGATGGTGACTCTTGGTGGAGATGATGCAGGTGGATTCTATTAACCTGTAGCTTGCAGGGAATCTTCTCCTAAGACTTTTAGAGTTAGGCAAATAGGCAAAGCCCTTCTGGTGCTGAGTCCCACAGTGTACAGCTGGAGCAGTTCTTGTGAGTTCAGACTTCTTGGTGCAGGACAGTAAGTCAGCAGGGTGGTCCTTCTTCTTCTCTCTTCAGGCAGCAGATCTGAGGTGCTATGCAGCTCTTCTATATATATATATACACAGTTGTTGGGTGTAAAGCAGGGGGACACCCCTGACCTATGGGATTCAGGGTGCCACACAGGTGGTACGTATTCTTGACCGAGAAAGCCTTATTCTTTCAAAATCCAAAACGGAAAAAGTCTCTCCATAGTAGCTGGATCAGGCTTACCCAATCTACTGGTGTGGCACATTTTCGTAAAAACCTCCTTTCCACCCCTCTCCATAATTTTATGACAGAGGCTTCTGTGTGGCTGGGGTGGTAGGATATGGGGGCGAGCCTGCACTTTCCCAAACTGTCATTATCCCTTTTAAGATCAGTTTGACCACTCCACCCCCTCCCTTCCTGCTCTCTGCTCTGCAGCCTGTACTTCTCCGCCACCCACAGGAAATCAATTGTGTCCTCTGACAGGACACTTCACACCTTATTAAGCGGCACTGGCACAGCCTGAGAACGGGCTGGCAGGTCAGGAGAGGGCAGCTGGAAAGCTGAATGTTTGCTCACAGACAATAAATTTGAATAACTTATTTTCTGAAATAGTTCTTATAAATCTGACAGTGACACGTTGTTGGATTTATTGTAACTAATAATTTGATACCTTTCACATGGCTCTTATCAATATTTATAGTTAAATAAAATGTTACAATGTTAGCCTATGGAGCCATTCACTACAATCAGAAAAAACAAAATTGATTTCACTTATAAGGTCTTATAATAACTTTTTTATAATGTTTCCACTTATAGTTACAAGACAACCTACCCCTGGGGCACCTAGCGGAGACCTTACAGGTTAGTCATATGTCCAAAAAAAGTAGTTTGAGACCTCTGAAGTACCTTTGAATCCAAAGTCAGAAAAAGGCAGCCTGAAAAGCAGGGCTGTCTTTCAAAATGACAGCAGTCACTACGGCTGCACACACACAAGTGAAGGAAGTCTACTGGACCTCTACACCTCCATACCCTATTATTTACTGTGGTAGGTAGGTTGAACCCCCTTAACCCTATTATCTACTAGGGATTTACAGAGCTGTCAGTATCAATTGCAATAGACCTAATTACGTGTACTTTTAAGCAGAGCTTTGGCCCTGGGTATGGTTAACAGAGCCCAGGGCACTCAAGAGTAAAACAAACAGCATCTAATAGTTAAACATGGGGGCAAAGAGTGGGGTGATACTGCAAAAAGCCCTGTTCTCTCACACAATCTCCTCCCCAGCCAACAGCCCAGGAAACTCAGCCCAACCCTGGGAGAGTTTTTCTTGTCTGTCAGACAAGGAAGAAAGTGAAGAGAACAGGCTTGTACCATTGCAGGGCCTACTCTGCCTTACATCCTCCTTTCAAGGTCACTTCCCGGGAAGCTGACCCATCTTTTAGCCTGACAGGACCCTTTTTAAACTTAAACTTTATCTCAGCTGTTTCATTGTCTTCCTCACTCTTTAGTTTGGGACGGGAGGTGCCCACCTCCTCTATCCCTAACTGCGCTAGGGCAACACCTAGCTTACCCATAGAGCTTTCCCAATACTTGAGAAACCCCACCATGACCAATCAGGTCAGAGGGCCTAACTTTACTTTTTTGCAATAGGGTGTGCCTCCCATACCAAGTACAGTGCTGCCATAAAGGCTGGCACCTAGCGGAGGCTACTGACAGCTGTCAGTGTCCAGAACCACATCCTAAGCTCTCCACTGATGGTTTAGCTGCTTTAGGGGCAGCTGTGGGTTCCTGGACTCCCTCTTTCTGTTTAAAGGGGGGGGGGGCTAACATATCCTGTAGCAGACACCCTTTATCTACTCTCACTTCGCTCAGGGCAGCGGGGGCACTATCCTTCTTGACAACTGCCTGACTGCTCAGGGCCTCCTTCTGGTCAGGTGAAGGCTCACCAATGTCAAATCTGGGTTTCTCCCTTACTGGGACTGAAGACCCTTGGCCAGTTGGAACTCTCTCTAAGAGTAGCTTAACTTCCCGCTTCCTATTCCCTTACTTTTTTGACCCCAGTTTTCTAATGGTAGGGACTAGTACCCCAGGAACTTTGGGTTGGGGGGACCCACCCAATTGTGACCAGACCAACCTTTGGGAGGTCAATGCCCAGGAGACAATCAAGGGGAGATCTGCACTGATTACCACCATATACCAGCTAAGGGTACCCTCACTCTCTAGGGGGAATAAGGCTACAGGTTTGGTGGTGACTTCACCTGTGCTTACCCTTACTCTTCTTGCCTCTCCTGGCACATACATGTCTGGGGACACAAACCTGTCACTCATTACAGTGTGACTGGCACAGGTGTCTTGCAGGCCAATGGCAGGGATCCCATTCACCTGAATTGAGTGGAAGGGCCCACTCCCACCCTCAGGAATCACCAGCTTACCAACTGGACCTGACTCCCAAGAAAATGCTAGGAGGATCTACTCATCTGAGAAATTCTCTTCTATGGCTACACAGGGCGGCCCAGGGCAAACCACCCTCTTGGAGCAGGCTAGGTCATCCCTGAAGTGACCTGACTGCTTTTTCAGCCATCCGTTCCCCTGTCTGCTTCTCAGAGGTGGGGTGGTAAATCTTTTCCTCCTTTTTAGGGTCTGGGGTACCAAGTGAGTCTCTGTGGTGGGCTTGCCACCTCCTTCTTTAGTTTTTTGTGGGCCTAACTGCACCTTTCTGGAGTATCTCCCCATGGTGCTGACTGAGAACCCGGTTTCCTACCCAGTCATCCGCTGTGTAGGAAAGTGCCTCTTTACACATGCTAGCCCCAACTTTTTGCCTAATGACTGATGTGATTTTGACTGTAAGTGCACTGGGTCCCTGCTAACCAGGTTTCCAGTGCCAGATCTTTTTCCCCAAACACTGAACCACAATTAGCACAACTTCAGTTACCCCTGTAAGTCCCTAGTACGTGGCACCCCTGGTATCTAGGGCATGGGTCCTGAAGAGGGTCCTCTGGGGCTGCAACACTGGTTGTGCCATCCCTGAAACCCCTCATCAAGACTATGCATACTGCCACTGCAGGCTACGTGTCCTGGTGCAGAGAAATCTGAACCCACAGCACTGTGTGCCATGCCCCCAGACACTGCATAAGGTATAGGTAAGTCACACCTATTGCAGGTCTTCAGCCCTAAGGCAGGGTGCACTATACCCTAAGTGTCGGCATATCTGCATTAGAAGATATGCTCTTACAGTATCCAGTCTGTTATGAGACACTATAAGTACACAGGGAAGCCATGAGGAGTACATGGGCTGGATGCTTGTCAACACGAGTTTCATAGCTCCATGATGGCTTCACTGATTCCTAAGGTGTTTGCTACTAAAAACCATGTCTTAATAAATCCTCACTGATGCCAGAGGTGGATTTATTCATTAATTCACACAGGATACCCTTTTGGAGGGTCCCTTGAAAACCTACCATGCACTAGTGTGGTCTCTGATTTGTTTTATTAAAACATTTTTTATAGAGTTTTATATAGCGCAAACTAGACCCAAGGATATCGGGTATAAGAGCGCTTTACATGAGTATAGGTTTCGTTAGACAAGGACACATTCATTTCTGCTAGGCACGGGGAGAGTAAGTGATTTTCCCAGAATCACGGGATGTTGAGCTTTGTTGCTGAGACTCAAACTGAGTTCTCCAGCTTTGAGGTCGACCACTCCTGCCGTAAGGCTACATCCTCTCCCCAGTTCCCGCCAGAATGCCACCACCAGACCTGTTCTGACCTCATGAGGTGAGAGCCAGCTGTCTGGGTGGAGGTGCTTCACACCTCCTCCAGGAGAGGATGGCCTTCCTGAGTGGGAAGCTTGAAAGGCAGTGTTGACCTTTGAAATCCAACCCAGGAACCTCCAAGTAGTGGGGGAGGCCAAGCTCCCTTTCCTGTTCCATGTTTGGTAGGAGGAAAGACAGTAAAATTAGTTAGATTAGGAGGAGGGTCTCCACTTAGCCTACACCGCCCCTAGGGCAGGTTAGGCAAGGTGAACCCCTCTCTTGAAATTGGCCATCTGGGGATGGAGGAGAAACAATCCATCATGGCTAGGGTAGTGCCTCTTCCCACAGAAAGTGGTTACTAAAGGTTGTAGACTCCCAAAAGGTTGTTAGCCCTTTGGCTACTACCTGTCTCCCCTTGAAACACCCGTAAATTGAGTATTTAGGTGGCATCTCAATACCTGAACATGAGATTTGATGGACAAAAGAAGACTTGGTCAAAGAAGACCCGCTGCACGAGAACTGAAGCACTGCTGCAGAAGAAAAAAAAGGTGCCAAACCCTTCCTGCTGCCTCCATGACTCAACAATCTTTGCCTGCCATGTCGTCCTGAACCAGAAAGGATCCTTAGAACCCCGGAGAACCTCCAGCCTTCAAGAAATGTAGAGAAGCTCCCTTGAAGTGAAGGTCTCACTCCCTTGCACAAAGCAGGCAAAAAATCCATGAAGTACGGGTTGTAGACTTGCTGTTCCCTGATAACCTCAATGCAGCACTAGAGCAAGAAAAGGAACAACTACTCTGGAGGGTCAGATGCAAATCTTCTACCCAAGCTTGGAGACACCAGGACCTACCAGAGCTGCAGCATACTAATAACCGGGGTACCAGATCCTCAACGGATAACACTAAGAAAACAAGTCCACATTGGACTCCCAAGGCACAAGAAGCAAGCACCCATCAAGGAAAGTTGAGGCACTTGAGACCAACTTCCTGAGTGGCCCAGCTGTTCCAAGATCGCCTCTCCAAGTTGCCTGCTCCTGACCGCGAAGTCCTCAAGATGCACAACGCCTGGCTGACCTGTTCGCTCTGCACCTGACCTCACAGGCCCCGGCACTGACTAACCAACTTTGCCCAAGCCCATGCATTCCTCCTTTTTCCAAGGAGACCCACCAGACTTACATGTAAGACCCTCTGCGCAGTGTACATTCAAGTGTCTTTGGGCACCAGTTTCAAAGACCACAGCACTCTGCTGCTGGTTGAACTGGGATGTTCCTGATCTTCTTCTGCTGGAACTTTGGAGCTGGTCCCAACATCTACTTAAAATTAGAAGGTGAACTTCGTGAAAGCATTGGCAGAATTTCTATGCAATTTTCTTCTTTTTCCCCATGGTTTCCGAACTTTGCAAAATTGTATCTCCGAAAGTACTTACATTAGAACTCTTGGTCTTAAAAATTATATAAAAATCAATGCTATTTTTATAAATTGGTCTCCGATTTATTTTTTGTTGTGTGTCTCATTGATAGCCTTCGTGTGAGTATAAAAAAATCTTAGCAGTACCCACTGATAAACCTAACTTCTCGCCCACCCTACCACAAAAAAGAGCATTAGTATTATCCGCTCTTTCCCTTTGTATACCAATTCATTTTAGTACATTGTACAAGGGCCAGGTTTCTACAAGCTGCTTCCCCCAGCTCACTGTGATTTGACAGCTTAGAGTCCATTAGGTACTGGTGTAACTTCTCTTGGGGACAATGAGTCAGGATATGCTCTATAAGGATTAAATTGTACAACCCCTCAATGCCCCTGCACTAAGATGTTCACAAAGTCCGCCCAGGACTGTGTGTCCCTAAACTTCATCCTGTACTTTTCTGGGGTGAGACCAAATTTCTTGACTAGGCATTCTTGCATATGTGGGTAGGATTTTCCCTCCTCCCCCTCAAGGTCAGGAGCTTGTCCTTCCCAGCTATTTGGACCAACTCCCACAACCCTAGTACTTGGAATGGGAAACAGTTGGAATACTAAAGCCTCAGCCATGCGTGTTCCAAAATCGCAAGCGTGACCACGCTTGCCTTAACCATGCATATGCTGCTTAAGGCATATGTGCAGTCTAGTTGTTGGCTGCAGCTCTGCGGAAGAGCAGGAAGAGGAAAGATCGGGTTGAGGCGGTGAGGTAAGTGGGGTGTTTGGGGGTATGGGATAGTTTGTAGGGGTGAGTGGGTAGTTTACAGGGCCTGGAGAGGATCAGGAGGTTTAGGGTTCAGGCATGGGCCGGGAGTGGGGGGTAGTTTGGGTTTGGGGGTAGTTTTGGGCGTTGGAGGAGTCAGGGTAAAATTTGGGGCTGTGGGGGGTCAGAGTTTTAGGGCTCAGGGGAAGGGATAGGGGTAGTTTGTTTGGGTTGGGGTAGTTTTGGGGGGTCTGCATAGTTTTCAGGGATGGGGTCGGGAGTTTTAGAGCTCAGGGCAGGGGACAAGTAAGGGGCAGTTTACAGGCTAAGGGGCAGTTGGGCTGGGGCAGAGGGTAGGTGGGGGTAGATTTTAAGGGGTGGGGCTAGTTTTAGGGCTCAAGAAGGGGGGCTGGAGTCGGAGTGGTTTTTAGTGGGCTGAGTTTTAGGGCTCAGGGCAAGGGGACAGTAAATAAGCAGTTTTCGTGTCAAGGGGACAGTTGGGCTGGGGAATGGGGAAGTGGGGCTAGGTTTTAGGGAGTAGGGGGTTCGTTTGAGTGCTCGGGAAGAGGGTCTGTGGCCGGAGTAGTTTTTAGGGGCTGGGTTGTCGAATATTTAAGGTTCAGGATTGGGGGTTGGGGAAAATTATAGGGCTGGAGGGTAGAATACACCGCAGGAGGGCCGAATTTTAGGGCTCAGGGCAGAGGGGCAGGAGTGTGATCTTTATCGCACATATTCCTTTACCAATCATGTCTTTACCACAAAATTGCGTCGTAAAGTCTTGCGTCGTAAAGGCATGTATGGCAAAGACGCGGTTGTGGTTAAGACCGATTGTTCAGGCATGCAGTGTTCCACCACACAACCACTTGGAATGGACCCTTCTCAACTCAAGGGCTCTTTCAAATGCAGTGACCCATTTTTCTATGTCATCCCACTCTGTGTACCTATGGACAATTCTCTTAGGGAGCCTGGAATCAACCCCCCTCCCTGGGACATCTCAACCTCTTCCTCGACTTCTTTCGCTGCCACCATTTCTTCTTGCTTTTTTATCTGCCCACTTCTCCTCATCTAGGGCTATTTTTCACTCTTCTATAGTTACCTTTCTTGCTGCCAGGGAAATCTGGGGTTCCTCTCTGTGGAGGCATTTCCTCCTCCCCCTAAATGTAAGCCTGGACATAGTTGTAAAAGTCAACAACATATAATCATCCTTACGGAGGATGTTGTTGGAGGAGTCAACCGCTCCCTACGCTTCTAACTTTTTCTGGCGCGTCCTCTGCCTCAGACGTAATTTTGACAAGCTGGGCCTTTTGCTCAGGCTCCTAGGGATTGTATCAACTCCTCCTAGCAGCTGATAACTCCCTTGGGTAGGTTATCCAGGTCCAGCTCCAAGGTATACCTACATTTTGGATCACAATAACAATCAAATAAGAATTAGAACACATTTAGAAAAATCCCCAAAGTTACAAAAAATAGTTTAGTTCAAATACAAATAAAATAAAATTAAAAGTATTGTTCTAAGACAATTTAGAGGATTTTTAAATATCTTCACCTAATTACTCTATGGTGTAATTTAAACACAAGTACATATCATCACCGCTGAACACCAAATGATGAAAAGTGGATTATTAGTAGTGAGTCACCATTAGTAATTAGGCCACAAACACAAAAAAGGTTCAGGTAGGGTCTCAATAAATTAATCCCTTGCTCAGCCTTTGGTACCTGGCAAAGAGCAGGCAGGTTTAATTTAGGAGACAGATGTTTAAAGAATTTGAAAACACCAATACATTAAATAAGCAAGACACAAAACAAAAAAAAAATCCAGCACCAGTTTATCAAATAGATTATATTTCTATGAACAGCCACCAAAAAGTAGGTAACCAGAGATATGAATTTTTAATGAATAAACATTTTCTATCGGTTGAAAATATATAGCACCACTCTGGGACACCTGGTCGCACTTAACCGAGACAAAGTCAAAGTCAAAGTTTGAGGATGACTGCAATGGAGCTCTAATTGGATTGACTATGCGGGAGACCTCAGTCAAAATGTAACTGTCTGATTTTCTCTCAACATTGAGCGGTCGTCGCCAGCAGGCCAATTTTGATGCGCCATCATAGGATAGCTTCTCTGAAAGGCCTCGGTCAAATCCTCAAAGTCTGGAGGTTTAAATGGGACAAACCTAAAATACAGACTTGGTTGTGGTTGAAGTTCACCAACTTCACACTCAACGTCGAACCAGTCGGCTTATGGATTTGTATCACAAACGTTTTCAAAACTTTACCAAACTTCTGGATGCTCTTCCAGAAGGTCTTCTTGAGGTCTCAAAGTTTCCAAAACACCAATTCAAAAGGTCTAGAATCTCCTAGATGGTCTCTGAGTTGTCTGGACTACAACCCCCATAATGCACCTGGACAAATCCTCAACAGTCCACTGGACAAACTGCAGGATGGGGACTCTTGGTGGATATGATGCAGGAGGACTCTCTTAACGAGTAGCTTGCAGGGAGTCCACTGCTTAGACTTTCAGAGTTAGGCTTAGTACTTCTGGTGCTTAGTCCCACAGTTTCCAGCAGAGGAAGTACTTGTAAGTGAAGTCCTCTTGGGGCAGGCCAGTGAGTCAGCAGGTCAGCCCTTCTACTTTTCTCTTCAGCAGGACGGGGCTGTCTTTAGCGGGAATTGGGCATTTTCCTAGTGGGCCGGAAGGGTGAGTGGCGGTTTTGGAGCAGTGGGGGCTGTTATTTGGTACAAGGGGCCGGTTTTGCTGTAGTGCTGCAATATCGGACTCCTATTACAAAAGCAACAGCAGCGCTTCACGCTAAAACCCCTGTCCCCAGCCCCCCACCTCCCAGGGTCGGTCCAACAGCACTGCCAGAGCTGTTTTGTGTTCCCAGTCGGGCCCTGCTCTTCAGGCAGCAGATCTGAATAGGTATGCAACTCTTTGATATGTATGCATAGTTTCTGGGGGTCAAGCAGTGCGGCATCCCTCGCCAATGGGATACAGGGTACCACCAAGGTGGGACATATTCTTGACAGATAAAGCACTATTACAAAATCCAAAATGGAAAAAGTCTCTCCCAAGGAGCTAAATCCGGCTAACCCAATGTACTGTTGTGGCTAATTTTCCTAAACACTTCCTTTCCACCCCTCACCCTAATCTAAATACGGAGGCTTCTGTGTGGCTGATGTGACAGGATCAGGGGGTGAGCCTTGGCTTTCCCAAACTGTAATTCTGCCTTTAAAGACCAGTCTGACCACTCTACTCCACCCCCTCCCTTCCTGCTCTCTCCTCTACAGCCTGTACTTCTCCGCCCACAGTAAATCCATTGTGTCCTCTGACGATTCATACCTCATATAGCAGTATTGACACAGCCTGGGAAAAGGCTGACCAACCAGGAGAGGGAAGCTTGAAACTGGATTTTAGCTCACAGAAAAGAAAGTGTAATAACTTTGGGGCCCATTCCAATGCAGTTAGTGAGGCCTCCTAACGGCATTTGCTCAGTTCGAATCAGATTGGGAACGTGTCTTTCTTACCGAATCAGAAAGGTTTCCGACCGACCAAGCACAATGCAAGATAGGCGTTAGGAATATCCCAATCTGAACCCAACGGCATTCGGAATGACCGACCCGCACGGAAATGACTTGTATGTCTCTACGGGCCACGTTTCTGAACAACAGATGACAATGCTGGATTCGGACAGCCTTTCCAAATCGTGCCATCTGAGTCAAATTGGCAGTTGGAATCAGACTTTGGGGGCCTGTAGTGGGCCCCCCTGCACTCGGAGCCTTCCTAATCAGGCCCGTGGGTACCCCCTTACCAGCCATGCACAATGTGTCAGGCACTAGGGAGTGGACGCCACTGGGTGCCTGATTTTCCCCAACCACCCCTTTCTTCAATGGGAGCCTATGCATTCTGTCGGAACATAGGCTCCCATTGAAGTCAATGGGAGTCCGACTGAATCGTATCTGGAAGCATCCGTATGGACTGTACTCGGTCGGTCAGACTCTCCCGATCCAAGTCGATCAGAAACCACTCCCAAACCAATTCGGTCAGGAAGATTTCCAAACCGCATCGGAAACGGGCCCTTTGTTTCTGTCATAGTTATTATAAATCTAACAGTGGCAAGTTGTTGGATTTATCTTAACTATTAATTTGATACCCTGAAGTATATATTTTTACATGGTAGAATGAATATGTATATGTAAACTACTACAAAGTTAGCCTCATCATGGCTTATAAAACATCTTTTATAATGTCCCTGCTTATAGTTACCTGGCAGCCTACCTCTGGGGCAACTAGAGGAGACCTTAAGGGTGACATACGTGTAACAATAAGGTAGTTTGAGGTGTTGGAAGTACCTGTTAATCCACTCTTATATAGTGTTGGAGGCAACATGGGGTCTGAGCAACAACCCATCCGCGATGCTCCGCCGTTCAGACCCCTAGTAACTACTTACTCAACCCACGTATGCCCTTGAAATTATAATTGGAGCGCATGCAGAGAGATCTACAGATGAAGCAACTCTGATACCTGCAAGTCTTCCTCATTGTACCCGTTCAATGTGAAAAAGCAGGAACCAGTCATGCGTGGAAGCAATCTTTCCTCCCAGCAAGCTGCAACTTAGACTGCCTGGCTCTACCATCCCTGACACTTCCAGCCCTGCGGCGGGATTCTCCTGCCGCACTGTCACGTGGGAGGATACTATCGGAGATCTACAATGTTCTGCCAGCCCCGAAGGAAGCTGCCCGGGCACGTCTGCTACGTGAACGCCGTGCTGGTATCCTAGTTGCCTCCCACACTCACAGGACACATTGTTGCAGCAAAGGACTCTGTCAACAGCAAGTAAGAATGGCTGGGCGGGGGGCAAAGACGCTGAAATCTAAGACGGTGCAGCTTTCTAACCCTGTAATGACCGCGGCATCATAGCCTAGCTCTTTGACTGCTGAAGTCTCTAGCCTCTAATTACCAGTAGCTTTGGGCCAAGTGAGGGAACGATACAC
Source organism: Triturus cristatus (assembly GCF_964204655.1). Classification (NCBI taxonomy): domain Eukaryota; kingdom Metazoa; phylum Chordata; class Amphibia; order Caudata; family Salamandridae; genus Triturus; species Triturus cristatus. Next base: position 97,044,134 of record NC_140585.1, read on the forward strand.
AATGTGCACGAGGAGTCACAGAAGGAAAAAAAAAGAAGGAAAGGCACTGAATAATCAAATTGAAGCGGATGAACCAGTGGATTCCTCCATCGCAGCACAGGAGGTCATAATATGCCCCTATCTCCAATCTACTCCAATCACCATCTTGGAAGCTAACCACAAAGTGTCTGTTGATTTAATTCCCAACTAGGGGCCCCCGATGACCTGCAAAAGCAGAATGATAGCATAGGAGAAGAGCTAGGAGCCATTAATAGTGAACTTCTTGATGTCACAAAGCAATATTGGGTGAAATTGGTAAACCCCTTCCCCACCTGCCCAAGACCCCTGACAATATGGAAAAGTTCAATTCCCTAACCGACGACTCAGAAATATCAGATTTGAGTACATCTGCCTCTAGTGAGGAAGAGGGGCATAACTGGAATTGCAGCTAAAATTCAGACCCAACCACAAGAAAATCTGGGGCAGAAAAAAGGGGAACCGGAGAAAAAGATGTCAGACCCTCGATAGACGAAGTGCTGGAGATCTCAGATGGGACTACTCGGCATCACAACTTTCAAATATGTCCAACTTAACAGGTGCCTCAGGGGGCAATTGAACATATACAGGTAGCACTGAAGAAGGAGAGCATGAGGCAAAGAACGAGTCCGCACTTGCGGTGGTGCTGCAGTCAATCAAGAGCTGCCAGGAGGAGTTCAAAGTCGACAATCGTAGGTCACGCCTAGCCGCTAAAAAACTGCAAGGAGCCATCTGGAAGTTGGGCAGAACCTATGCTGAAATCGATGATCGAATGGCCTCTGTAGAAGTACGGACGGAAAACCTGGAGAAATATCTAATTACTCTGAAGGCACAAGGAGAGGAACATAAGGGCATAGTCAAGGACCTAATGTGGAAAATGGAGGAACAAGAGAAGGAACAACGGTGCAATAATCTCCGCATTCTGGGTATTCTGGAAGGTGTGGAAGGGAATGATCCTAGGAACTTCATGATCACGCTCTTTAAGGGGGCCATCCCGGACCTACACACTTGGGATTCAGCGTGCACACAGGTTTCCTCTAACACTGTCAAAACGTCCCTCATCCACTCCTCAGCATTCACGTGCGATGCTCTTATACCTTGACAATTTTCTGCTGCACCAAACACTTTATGATCTGGCCAGACCAATGACAAAGAAGGAATTCAATGAAATTACATTCTTTACTAGGCCTGACTTTGCTCATGCCACAGTTGAGCATAGATGGGGGCTGAGACAGCTCTTTGCCCCTTTTCAACAACTTAGGGCTGATATGTATCTACAGAATCCTGCCCAGTGAAAGATTGTGTACAAAGGGACCTCGCACAGTTTTATCTCTGAAATACAGGTCCTAACATATCTACAAGAGATGACTGGTCGAAAAAAGGGACAAACTCTAATGATTAAGTGTCTTAAAACTACACTTCAGTGAAGTAGCACTCCTACAATGTTAATGTCATAATTATGCGTTATTAAGCTTTCCTTTCCATTATTTTTGTTTAAAGGCACATGCCTATATAAGAACCTTTTCACAGGTCAGATAGCTCAAATTCTGGACTCCATTCTTAGTTTGTAGAATAATCTTATTTTGTGTGTGCTTGTCTATTTTCACCAAGGGTGTCACAATTGTGGGGGGGAGACCGGCGGGGGACGCGGGGTTCTGATTGCTCAGAAGCCATTACCATGGCTCTGGCTGTGCCAGGTAACCTCAGCTATAGGTGGGGGCGGGGGGAGGAGAAGAGGGCTGCAGCTGCTTGGGGGAAGGGGTTGGCACAAAGGGAGGAAGGTCTGCAGGTTTTTGTTCTTCTCTAGATACAACCTGTCATTTAGTACAAATTAGTAAGTTACGTATAGCTGCAAGCAATATTTGCGGCCTCAATGATTTAAGAGCACCTGGACTTCGGCTATTAAAGGCCGATGTGATCTCTATGCAAGAAACATATATTGAAAGCGCGTAGACACATTTATTAGGAACACTCGGGTACACATTAGTGGGGGCCATGACACAAAAATCACAGACACGCTGGGTTGCGATTTTGACAGCTAATCACTCTTTACAATTCAGACGCACATCAGTGGACCAGCTCGGGAGGTGGGTAGTCACGGAATGCTGCAGGAATAATGGGGATCCTATTTCTATATGCTCTATCTATGGCAGCACCTTAGACGATCCAACAGTGTTTCTCCACATGAATTAGCTGCCTGGCCACTCCCGGTAATAATCTGTGGGGATTTCAACATAAATTTGCCTGCCGATAAAAGTATAGGCCTAGAATCTGGCTGGGTATATAGTGGTCGTAAACCAAAGGTGTTTAGGGCATTAAGGGCACTCTGTCTGGAACATGCGCTTACCGATCTAAGGAACTGGAAGAATCCTACAGACCCCAGCTTTACTTTTTTTTCGTACCCACGCAACAAACATGCAAGAATAGAATTTATATTAGTGTCTCATACTCTACTCTATGACTGCTTAATCAAGAAACCCCCTCACATTCTGGCTGATCAGAACCCCTTATTGTAGAGGTCAAGGGGGAGGGCCTAAAGGCAGAGGTGCTTTCACATGGAGTTTTGAATGTGTCCTTCTTTTCAATGAAGAATATTGTGATTTTATGAGGGAGTGGATTCCCCAATTTCTTAAGGAGAATATAGGGAGCGCTGGAATCAAATTCATTTTGGATATGCTTAAAGCAGGAATACGGAGGAAACACTCAGATTTTCATTATCCCTGAATAAAAAAAAGAGCTCTGCGATAAATGATTCTCAAGGCAGATTAGCCGCTGCAGAGGAAGAATTGATCACAGTACTCCAAACTGGAGGAGACCATGCAGAAGCACAGGCAAAAGTCATAGTTGCTAAGTCAGCAATTATGGAGATAATAGCCAAAGATGATGCGGACAAACTGGCCGCTTGGCAGGAGGAAGCACATGAGTGTAGCGAGCGGGTGGGTTATCATCTTGCTATCAGAGCGAGGCAAAAAGCAACCAGAAACCTAATTGTCAAAATGAAAGATCCCGAGAAAGGTATGATTTCCGATCCAGCAGGAATTCAAAATGTATTCTATTCATACTACCAAGAGATCTATTGTGAGGATATGTCAGGAAACTCGGAAGATGTTGCGGTATATCTCAATCAGAGCCCATCTGAACGATTCTCACAGGAGGACCAGCTACAGCTGGAGGAGCTCCCGCAATGGATAGAGATATTATTGTGTATCAAGAGTCTCCCTTACAGTAAGCTGGCTTAGATAGCATACCCCTTGAGTTCTACAAAAAATCTGCAACACAACTGAAAGAATGCATGATGCAATTATTCATACATGTATTCATGGGTGGCAGACCCTCGGAATCCTGGTCACAGGCATAAATTGTAGTATTTCTTAAAAAATATAAAAATATAAAACACAGTTGGAACTCTGATCTTTCCTTTCCTATACCATTAATCAATAGCGACAGTAAGAGTTATTAAAAAATCCTTGCTACATATTTGGCCTCTGTAATTCATAAGGTTATCTCCATTCGACAACATAGGTTCATACCTGGGCAAGAGACGATATCAGAAGGGTCATCTCACTTCTTGATTCTGTAAATATCTACAGGGACCCAATCAGATTAATTCTGTTAGACAGGGTCTCATAGCCTTTTTTATGGGAGACCCTGTCAAGTGTCAGAATTGGAAAGAGACTTTTACAGGCTTTCAAAATGCTTCACTTTTGCCCTACCTCAAGACTCTTTGTCAATGGAGCACTTACAGACAATTTTAAAATAACGAGGGGCACCCGGCAGAGATGCCTAAGTTTGCCACTACTATTTGCAATATATATATAGACCCCTTCTTACGCCAATTGGAATATAACAGGGCTATTGGCCCTATCGTAATCCATAGATGGGAAACCAAAGTTTTGGCATATGCCAATGATATTGCTCTAGTGACTCCCTATCCTAATGCAGCTATAGACGAAATTGAAGTAGAGGCAGCGAGATTTGAGACACTCTAAGGGTACTCCCTCAATCATAGCAAAACACAAATAGTCTGTAATGAGAACGTAACGACTAATGATGCTCGTGTAGTCAAAAATGCAATATATCTTGGTGTTGATATCTCTGCAAATATCGACAGTATAGTTAGAGACAATGTTGAGCAGCTAATTGCTAAAACAAAACCAGACCAGGTAAGATTGCATAATTATCCATTATCAATAGGTGTAATATTACCAAAATGTTGTTTTTTTCTCAAGTTTTTGTATTTGTTGCACGCAATCCCTCTCGAAATCAACACTAAGGTGTCGATTCCGATCCGTCAAAACCCGGGTACGAACCGTCGGACAGAGCGATTTCTCCGTCCGACTCGTACCCTTGAAAAACACCATACAAACATGCAAGTACGATTCGTACGGAAACACCATTTCCGTACGATTTGTAAAAACCACCGACCGACAAAAAAATACCCACAATTCTGATCTGGGACACCGCGGACGTGACGTCCGGCCGGAGTCAGGCAGCGTTTCACGAACCAGCAAGTACGATTCGTGCCCACGTCACTCCGCATGGACAATATTTTACGGCAGCCAAAAACTGCCGGGAAATCAGGACGACGCGCAGAAGGAGCACCTGTATGCGACGGACAGCCATGGACCCCAACCTACGTGTCATCCCGGCCCTCATAGCAGTCCACCTGGTGTACAGGAACCGACGCAGACGCCACAGAAGGTCAGAACAACACCCAGGGGCAAAGGGGGGGGGGGCAGGGGCAGGAAACATAACCCCCACCCAAGTTCAAAATCATACATGCCCTGTACATACCTGACCCCCAGGGCCTGGTCACTTCGGGGGTGGGGGTGGGGGCGTGTCCACCAAGGCCTGCGTCCGCCACAACGGAAGTGGACATGGACGCGAACCGTCAACACAACAATTGTGGTACGCACGGTACCCACGCCTTAAGAGCGTGGGTACGGTTCGTACCACGCCCACCCCTCCGTCACCCCAACAATGGCGTTACGGCCCATACCCATGCCTTTGGGACGTGGGTACGGGCCATACCCCCATTGTTGGGGTGCCGTAGGAGTACGTACCGTACCCAGGCCATTAGGACATGGGTACAGGTCGTACCACCATTGTTGGGGTGCCGTAGGGGTAGGCGTGGTACGTCTTAATGGCATGGGTACGGTACGTACCCCTACATCACCACAACAATGGGGGTACGGCCCGTACCCACGTCCCAAAGGCCTGGGTACGGTACGTAACCCTACGGCACCCCAACAATGGGGGTACGGAGCGTACCCCCCCCTAGGTATGGAGCGTTTCCCAACACCCCGTGTAGGGACTGAGCGTACCCCGTATGTACGGTGCATACTCCCACCCCCGTATGGACAGTGCATACCCCCACCCCGTAGGTATTGAGCGTACCTCCACCCCGTAGGTACGGTGCAGACCCCCAGCGCTACGTGCTGAGAGTCCGCACCGAACCTACGGGGGTGGGGGTACGCTCCGTACCTACAGGGGGGTACGCTCCGTACCTATGGGGTGGGGTGGGGGTACACTCCGTAACTACACGGGGTGGGGGTACGCTCCGTACCTGGGGGGGTACGCTCTGTACCTACACGGGGTGGGGCTACTCTCTGTACCTAGGGGTGGGGGTACGCTCCGTACCTATGGGAGGGGGTACGCTCCATGCCTACCGGGGTGGGGTGGGGGTACGGCGCGTACATGGGGGGCTGGGGGTACAGCACGTACTTGGGGGGGTGGGCTGGGGGGGTGTTCGGCGCATATGCGGGCACATGTTTGGACGTCTCCATGGTTGCTATGGGAGTTCGGTCCGTACGGTGTTTTTTCCATACGGTTGTGCATTCGGACGGACGGGACGGATCGTACTTGCGCGCTCGGACTTCAGTTTCCCGATTTGTACGTAAAACTGTCCGGGGACGTGTCGGACACTTTTTCCGACCCGAGGACCTGTTGGGGAATTTTCCCAATGCGATTCGTATGGATTTTTTAACATACGAATCGTACTTGCCAGTTTGTACGGGACTTGTACGATTCGTACGTAAAAAAATCCGGATACGATTCGTATGGGGAATATTTTTAACGGATCGGAGTCGGCACCTAAATGTCTGAAAGGAATCGAGAAATCATTCTTCCGATTCATCTGGGGGTATGCTAAGCCTTGAAGAGCATATAAATATCTCTCTTTATCAAAGGAAAGGGGAGGACTGGCCCTGCCAAATATTAGATTTAATTACTACCATACTTTATAATCTAGTGCTTATGTAGGAAAAGCTGAGAGACATTGCGACAGAAGAAATTCCAACCCCGCTTGAACTGGTAATGGGGGTAGAAGCTTGGGGATGGGTCTGGCAATATTTAAATGACAATCACTTTAAGAAAGTTCGCTACAAAACCCTACAAGGGGGATTCAGAATTATGAAATCAGTTCAGAAATTAATTGGTTTAGGTCCTCTGAACTGTTACACACCACTTTGCAACAATCCCAACCGCTTTAGCGGTAGTTTTCTGCCGCTAAAGCGGCCATAATTGTAACGCCGTGCTTGATAATATGCCCCAAGGTAACCTGAAAAGCAGGGTTGCCTTTCAAAATGGCAGCAGGCACCACAGCAGCGCACACACACAAGTGCAGGAAATCTACTGGGCCTCTAAACCTCCATACACTAACATTGAATAGGTGCTTATAGGTAGGTTGAACCCCCACGCCCAGCCCTATTATCTACTAGGGACTTACAGGGTCTGTCATTACCAATTGTAATTAGACCTAATGACATTTACTTTTAAGCAGATCACAGGGCCAGTGTCTGGTTAGCAGAGTCCATGGTACTCTCAGACTAAAGAACCCAGCATCTAGTAGTACAAAATTGGGGCAAAAAAGCCTGGTTCCCTCACAGTTGCAAAATCACATTAGGTTGCAGAATCACGCTCAGTGAATGATCAGCATGCATGTGGAGATATATTAAGGAGCACAAATCTCATTTAGCAGAATTAAATATTTTGATGCTATAAGAACATGCCCTTTTTATGTGGTCACCCCTACTTTTTGCTGAATTGTATTACTGGTGTATGCACTCTGAACAGGCACTGGTGGTCAAATTCCTAGTTTATGTGCTATGACCCCTTAGAACTTTCCCTAGTAGATAGTGCTCTGAGTACCCAGAGCCTGAAGGTTAAATGTCACTAGTGGACTGCAGCGCTTACTGTGCCATCACAAAAGTGACAAGTAAAAATATGACCGGAGGCCTGCCACTGCAGTGTAGCTGAAAGGTTTTCAAACTGCCATTTTGGCCTGTCAAAATCACCACTTTGCCAGAGCTGAGCTTTCCTTTTTATTGTCTATAAGTCACCCCTAAGATAGGCCTTAAGTGCCCATAGGGCAGGGTGCATAGTATTAAAAAACTGGACATGGTATTTTAGGTTTAGCCTGTCCTGGCACTGAAACATCTCCAAAGTTGTTCATCACTGCCGAAGGACTGGCTGTACCTTTGACTAACAGTAGGCTATGCTATAATCCTCATAAGTGCTAACTTCAGTTAAGGAATAGCTAAAAAAAAATACTTGAGCCACTTATTTTAAAACTTTTATCATATTCACTTTAATGCCAAAGTCAGATTTAATATAACTAATTATAGGAAAAGGAGACCTTAGCGAAGGGACCATATTCAGGAGGAGGCAGATAGCTGCACAATCCTACTCATTCCAGAGTACAAGTCAAGAGGTAGGGGGGATATCCTCAACCGAGGTAAACTTTTACGCTTACTATCTTCCATCAGCAACCTGACTGATATAAGCACAAATGACCTGGAATCTGTAGAGTTTGAATATGTCAATTATTTGTCAGATCAAGAGGTCACAAAAACAACATGAGCTACACAGATAATCGCTGAAAGAATCATGAAGGCGGAACGGCGTTTTCATGCATGGGGGATACGCCTAAAACTTCAAACAAAAACTGGGTACCCAGAACCGCTGTGTCAGACACAGCATGAGAGGGAAGAAGGCAGATTGTCAAACGAGCAAAAAACAGACAAACCGGCGTGTGTTCTGAAAGGGGAGCCAAAGTTCTTCAATTTCACAGACGGAAATGAATCCACAAAGCCCAAAGCAAGTACAAGGAACACTTAGATCAAATGATTGGAAGTGGATAGCAAGGACTATTAATACAAGGGCCATGAAAACATGACAAAACATTACAAGAAGACATCAGTTAAAAATATGTTCTTGGAACATAAATGGCCTAGGGAATAAAGTTGATGATATTCATTTACTATCATATCTCCAAAGATTTGACTTAATTGCCCTCCAAGAGACCTAGCCGGACCAACCATACCAAATACAGGGCTTCAATGCATACCATTTACCAGCCATAAGAAATGCCAAATATGGCCACCTAAAAGAAGTTCAAACAATACACGCTTCAATAAAGAGCATTAATGAAATAAAGAACATAGAAGTTAAACAGTCAGGTAATAACAGCATGAATGTTATAGAACTGGATTTAGGGGGAAAATAACCATAATCAAAAACTACTACTGTTAAAGATATACTTGCACCCTCGAGAAAAAAAAGCAGGGATGAAACTATTTATTGCAGAATTGACAACAGTACTGTCAGAGGAGTCAACATCTAACATCATCGTAACATTTAATTTAGTAGTACTAAACAGCCGCTTCCCTAATGACAGTCCTCCTGCTGCCACCTTTTACAACACCACAAACTACATCCTCGTTCAACCAACAAGCATTAAACATTCAACTAAAAGGATCACTGTTAACACCAACATTCATGTGTTGGTACAGAAACCTACAACTTATACATTGATGTGCTGACTTTATCAAAAATATAATGCAAAATTTAAAAACATGTCATACAGGGAGAAAAGTCGAGAATTCCTTTTCCCTCAAAACACAAAAACAATATGATTGACAATATAACAAAGGAAATTCTTTTTCGTTTTTTGGTGTTATTTAGCACATGTTCTTGTGAATATACCCCATAGTGCGGACGGCCATGGCCTGTAAACAAAGCAAAAAATCAACTTAATGCTCCTCAAGAGAAATATTAACAACCTACTGTGGCACTTGGGCCAAGCCCGGCCAAACAAGGTTTCTCAAAAGGAATTACAAAACTTAAGATCACCAAAAATAAATGTATCTGGCATTTAAAAAGAGAAGCACAGGAAGAGTTATGGGCCAAGCTGCTCCACGATGTGAGAGGAAACAATGGCGAGATATTCTGGTGAACGGTGAACCGCCTTCAGAATCCAAAAAGATCTAGTATTAATTTGCATTCAATCGAAGAAGCTTGGGCTGAGTACCTTTGGCATCACTTTAATACAGCCCCAAGGGATATTACAACGGGGTCACCTGAACCCAACAGAAACGTATCTGATTGGTCCTCATCGTCGGAGCCAACTAATATGGCCTTCACAGAAAAGCAAATTATAAGAAGGATAGCGAAAGGCAAGAAAGAGGGGGCACCGGGTCCTAACGGTATCCCACCCAATCTGCACAAGCGAAACCAGGAATACTGAGCAGCGGCCCTATTACCGCTATACAAACAGATCCTATAAACAGAGATAATTCCAGAATCATGGAAGGGTTCAGTAATAGCCCCAATTCATAAGAAAGGCAGTATAAACGAAGCAAAAAACTACAGACTCATGGCCTTAATAGATAATGAGGCCAAATAATATGCCGGCCTTTTACTAAAAGATCTTACAGAATGGGCTGATGAAAATGCAGTGATCCCCATCATCCAGACAGGTTTCCGCAAACATATGGGAACAGCGACAAATATCTTGGCCCTAACACTCTTAATAATTGCCTTTAAATTGGCCAATCACCCCCTCTATGTATGCTTCATTGATTTTACCTCCACCTTTGAAAACATCAACAGAAATACACTATGGGAGAAGCTGTCCTACAGAAAAATTCCACCAATTTTACTATTGCAGCTGATGCTACTACATACGGACACGTGGGTGCAAATCAAGCTGGGATCAGGCGACAGCTTGTCGAGGAAAGTACAGATGACCAAGGGCCTCAAACAAGAGTGCGTGCTAGCCCCGACCCTTTTTAACATCTTCATGTCGGACCTCTCATCCAAGTTAGATGACTTCAACTCTCATGCCCCTAACCTAGGAGGCCTAAATCTCTCGAACTTGATGTATGCAGATGATATTGTGCTAATCAGCCATACGCCGATAGGGTTACAACAATTAATCGATACAACATATAAGTACTCAGTAACTAATGGCCTAGGCATACACCTCTCCAAAACAAAAGCAATGAGAATAAATGCCAAGAAGTCTACCCCCATGTTTCTCTGGCAACTGGGAGGATCATCACTGGAAATTGTGGACAAATACAGATATTTGGGCGTAATAGTTGATAGCAAAGGGACATTCCAACCACAGAAAGAGTCGGCAGTAAGGAGAGAAATTACAACAGCAGTCACACTGAGGAATCGTAAAATGAAAACAGCTGGCCAAAGCTTCATCCTTCTACTACAGGTGATTCAAGCTAAACTTACACCGGCCATCACCTACGGAAGTGAATACTTAAGAGGCAGTGATGCGTGCATACTAGACAACATAGTAGCTAGGGCAATGCAAATGATATTTAAACTTCCTAAGTACAAATAAGGCTTGAATTTGGCCAGAGGAACCAAAGAATAGCAAGAATGGGCGCATATGCCAAATGTTGGCATAAAATACAGGGCGCAGATGTAGCAACATTGGATCACCATCTCTGGAAAGAGCTAGAAAGGAAAAATGGGGGCGCAGCCGCAAGCTAGCTAAAGCATTCAATAGACTCCCTGGAACTACAAGATCTTTGGGAAAGCACTGGATCGCACAACACGTTAAAAAAACCTGGCAAATAAATCAGTAAGGATCATCTCGCAAGAAGGACAAAGTAACACTAACCGACAGGGCCCATGGCTGGATTGTCATTCAAAGCTATACCAGCAGTTTCCATCAAAGTTACCTAAGCGCCAGTTTCACACGGATTATGAAGTTCCTACGACTAAGGCTTGGCATTATTCCATCACAATACCATTTGTCCCCGTGGAAACGCCCTCAAACGATAACTAACTGTCGCCTATATGGGGTCTCAAAAGAGGACATCCTTTAATATGTATCAGCAAGGAACTTGACAAGGAGCGCAGATCCCACTTAAAACCTGCCTTAAAGGAAATGAGAATAAGTACTTGCAAAAAGAACAATTGATGGACAGAATGCGGAACAATGTCATACATTCATCCCAGTACAGAGATCTGGGCCTAAATCCATTGTTTTTTTGCTCACCATTCCATTCCAGTTTGGACCTAGTCATCTGCAAATCAGTCTTGACCCTGCGCCCCAATGGGAACAGTCCAGCCCAAACTGCCAGGCCATGTCCGCCCTGGACAGGAAACAAGCATCCTAGGACCGGTTTTGGGTTTTCAGCCCCAATCAGCCAGGAAAGCTTGACTCCAGTGGCATGGAGAGCTTGGGACTCACGTCTGGCCATACCCGTCCCACTCGCGGTGACAAATTTAAAAAGAACAATTGATGGACAGAATGCAGAACAATGTCATACATTCACCCCAGTACAGAGATTTGGGCCTAAATCCATTGTTTTTTTGCTCACCATGCCATTCTAGTTTGGACCCAGCCATATGCAAATCAGTCTTGACACTGCGCCCCAATGGGAACAGTCCAGCCCGGACTGCCAGGCCGGTTCCACCCTGGACTGGAAACAAGCATCCTAGGACCAGTTTCGGGCTTTCAGCCCTCATCAGCCAGGATAGCTTGACTCCAGTGGCATGGAGAGCACGGGACCCACGTCTGGGCATACCCATCCTACTCGGGGTGACAAATGCAAAAATAACAATTCATGGACAGAATGCAGAACAATGTCAGGTCAGGTCAAAATAACTTTATTCAATTCATTAGAATCATAAAAGTTTACATGTATACTAAATAAAAACAATTAAAACATTTTAAAAAGTTAGCACATAAATCTTGATTTACCGACAAAATTAGACATCTTTAAAAATACCCTTCCCCAGCACAGTTTATGCAAATGCCTAGGACTTTCACAGTTCATAGCGTTTTCTAATTGAAAATGCAATGTTAATAAAACTGAGCACTGCGCTTGAGATTGCAGCCGTAGATAATGCCCTCAAATAGTCAAAACCCTCCTGATAAGAACGGGGCCGAATAGCTTTTAGTATGGGCTTAATAAAATGTGCTCTAGGATCTGAATAAAATTAGCAAAACAACATAAAATGCATTGTGGTCTGTTTGGAGAGATTATTACAGGGACAGGGGGCTAGTCTCTCACACCAGCCTGCCTGTTTCGGATAAGCCACTAGAAAGTGCAGCGTACTCAACCGAAATCTGGTCAGGAGAAAACTCGATTGTACATGCATAGTAAAAGACAGATAAGGTTGCAGCAATCTTAGCGCCCCGCCATGTGACGTTCCCCAGTTCTCGTTAGACATTCTTAATTCGATACGATATGCATTTTTTATAATCATTTTCATGTTGGGTTGAATAATTTCTGGTTTATAATAATAGTCTTCTAAACCTATTTTATAAAAGATATCCCTAACATTATGCAACCAGGGAAGTGACATTGCTTTGTCCAGAGTTATGCAGTCTTTAAGGATACTCCTTGAGAAAGACAAATCTTCTGAGGACCAGATTTTCCCCCATAAAATAAGTGGTGCAATATTTATCTTGTCTTTCACATATTCCAGGCCCACCTCAGAATGACAAAATGCTGTTGAAGAGCAGCTGAGGATCATTAATAATCTTTTTTAAAACTTGTTCTCTAAAACCTGAATCCGTTTGCTCTTATGATAACCCCAGACTCCAGCCCCATAGGTAGCCACAGATAGACATTTTGACTTGTATAAAATATATAATTTCGGCTACCAGCTTGTGTCCTAATTTACAAGCAAAGCGGAATTGTCCCTCTATTATTCTGCAGGTCTGTTGTACCCTTGTCAAGACCAGATCGTCCCAGTTCAGTTTATTATTAAAAACATTGCCTAGGTAAGTAAAATTGGGCACCTTCTCACTAGTTTTCCCTTTCACAGTAAATTTCCTAGTTTTGTTTCTCTTTGGACCGCAGACCATGATAAAAGATTTACTAAAATTCACTTTAAGATCTAGTGCTAACATAAAATCTGTGAAGGCGGTCTGAACTTTTTGTAGGCTATTAGCCGTAAGAGACATTAAAACAGTATCATCAGCATATGATAACAAGGGGACTAATTTGCCATCAATTCTTGGAAAATCCATTTGTTGTTTAATCAAGAATGCTTCCAGGCCATTAGTATATATAAGAAAAAGGAAGGGGGGCAGGATGCAACCCTGATGTACCCCCTCCGTGGAGGAAATGGGCCTAGTCTTCTCCCCTCCTGGGCCAAAGCGAACAACTACAGTGGTACACTCATACAATCTACGTAGCAGGGTGATGAGGGGTTCTTCAAATCCCATTTCCCCCATCATTGTCCATAGTTTTCCCCTACACACAGTATCAAAAGCACTGGACAAGTTCATGAAGGCCAGGTGGATCGAGGCCCCCCTGGCCTCCATGTGCTTGCCCATAATCAGGGATAAGTTAAGACACTGTTCGTTTGTTCCCATCCCCTTTCTAAAACCATATTGAGTGTCCACCATTAAACCTGATGCATTTGCCCATGATTCTAACCTGGCTAAAATCACCCTCCCCATAACCTTGTACGTTGTGTCTATTAAAGAGATTGGCTTGAAGCAGGTAGGGTTGTTTCCGTTACCTTTTTTAAAAATTGGTCCACCACTGCTTCCTTCCATGAGGATGGAATGCGACCAACTATTACCGCCTTAAAAACATTAAGCAGTAGAGGGGCCCATAGTTGGTGATTGCTTTTAAGTAAGTCTAAGGCAACACCATTTGGGCCAGGTGCTTTTAGGGGTATGCCCTTAGCTATTGCTTCTTCGACCTAACTCAGGGAAATGGTTATACTCAGTTCATGTGCAGTTTGTAAATTAATAACTGTTTCAACCCTTTTCTCTTGTGTTGATATGCTCCGTGGATTAAATATTTTTAACAAGTGTGCTTCCCAATTTTCACCTGTTATGGTCAAATCCATGCTTCTGGCATCATTAGAAAAGAGGGGGTGATTTATAATCTCCCAAAAGCTCTTAGAGTCCTTAAGGGAACTAGCTTTCTCTAAGTCCACCCAGGCTATTCTTCTCAGTTCATTTTTCCTACAGTTAATAGCGTTTCTGAAGGTCTGTCTCGCTATCTTTATCAGGGCCATATTCCGGTGGGTCGTTTGCGGGGCTTTATTTAGTTCTCTTTGCGCCCTGGAACACTCAGCATTAAACCACGTAGTTTTAGGTAGACCCGTTCCTTAGTTGGTTTAATTAATTTTTTAGCCACATCTGCACAAATTAGCTAAAAAAACGGTATGACTATGTCTGGGGGGAATCAAAATTTAGGCAACTCATACATTTTTTTTGATTTTCTTCAAGAATGACCTCCTCAAATAGCTTAGAATCTATTAAATTCCATTTGAGTTTCACCCCTTGGTTGCGATTGTACTTTAGAGGGTGCTCATCCCCCCTGGCTTTCTGTGCTGTGACACACAAAGCCAGAATAAGAGGGTTATGGTCACTGACGGGATGTGGTTCAACTGCAAAGCTGTCTATAAGCCAGGTGTATTTGCTGGTGATTAGCATATAATCAATTGTACTCCCACTACCTCTTCCCTGGTAGGTTGGAAACTGCACAGAGATATTACTATCCTGAGGTTTCAACATACAGAGATAATTTACCAAAATAATAGTATTCAATGCATCGCCCTGCGGTGAATGCTTAAAATGCTGCACAGGTTGGTTTTCTATGACAGATATACCACATACTTTGTGTGAACTATATTGGCAATCGGTACAGTTAAAATCCCCTACCCAAAGTATACACAGAGGCTGGAGTTTTGCTGCAACGTTATCCATCTCTTCTTTTAGTGTGTCAATAACCTTGGTTTTGTTTACATCAAAAATATTATAGTACCTGTTAATTAATAAAATTGTAATATCGGTTAAATCAGAAATTAAAATAAACTGGTACCAATGGGAATTTGTTATATTCACTATCTTTATTGAGTCATATGTAAGCAAAATAAAAGTTACTAAACATCCCTTAGATATCACTGCAGCTGATGGATTTGCATGAGTATTTAATGCGCAATATCCATCTGTAGTGACATCAACCTGACTCCATGGTTCCTGAAGACAAATAATGTCAAATGTTTTCACATATCGCAACCAAGCCTCATCTATAAATTTTCGAGAAATACCAGCAATATTCCATGATGTAAGCCTGAAGGACTGTCTATTGAGGATTTGGGCCCTAGATACTCTATGAGCGCTATCAATGTCATTAACATTCAGAGACCTAAATGCTGCTTCAGCATTAACATTGACAATTGGATTGACCATATCAACTTTTCTATCCAGCCCCATTGATGTTACAGACTCTTTATTCAGATTTTGAAGATACTGTGGGCAGTCATCATAGGTGTTTATAGGTGGTATAGTTACTGTACAGCCTAGTTCCCTAACGACGGGCACTGGAATGCTGACCGGTGTAACACTTTCCACTGTATTGTTCTGAACTGGGGTTAGTCAATCTATTTCAGCAAGATCGCTCAATACATCATAACAGTTGTGATGGAGTCAGGAGGAGGTGGGGGATACTGTGATGCCCCTGCTGATCTACCCTGCTCTACAGTATTCTATCTAACTCCTGGGGGTTAGTAGAAGAACCCCAAGGCCAAGACGGACACCCCCTTATACCCTCAAAGCAGTTCTCCATCCTATTTAGTATGGTCCTAACTAATCCTGGGGATCCAAAAGTCAGAACAATACAATCTACCCTGAATGATTTATTAGATTTCCCCACCCATCCTATGCGGCGGGCCATTTTAAATTCAGAAAATAAATGCCTGTTATTAATACCAGTCCTAATACTCAAAAAGTGAAGCGATTTATTCTTTAGTGTTGACCAGAGCTCAGAGTCTTCAGGCGATAATGTCGGAACGTTGGCCAATACCACTAGATATGGAGTAGCCTCTGGGGGTAAATGTAAGTTGTGGTGCATGGGGCTAAGGGGTCTTTGTTTAGGAAACTGTCCCTCCATGGCTCCCACATTTCGGGGACCGCCTACTTGTCAAAACTGCTTTACGGAAGGGGGGCGATTCCCTCGGAGGCAGATGACCTTGTCCCAATTCCAACCTGCCGAAGCCAGCGACAGGTGAAGACAACTGCCACCGACTTCAGCTCGGGGGAAAGGGGAAGTGGAAGACAAAACAAGAGAGACTGCCTCTTGACTCTGGTCGCTCTCCTCGCTTCTATTCTCAGAAAGGGAGTCACCTGCAAGAGAGAACACAAACATATACTTGTCCAAAGTTCTCAATAGCTTCTCTTGCCCTCTCTATTTTATACCCATTTACCTGTGTCTCAACTGAGGCTAGCTTCTCTCTATTAGCTTTGTCTGGATTGTGAAATAATCTGATTAACCGGAAGAACCAATATCAAGGGCTTGAATGTCACCTTATCTTTAGAGAGTTTCTCATATAAGAGACGTTGTGTATCCAACAAGGAAAAATAAGAAGAAAAATTGAGTTCCTTATAATAATTAGTTTTTCATCAAATTCTGAAGTCCAACTGTCTCTTTAGTTCTTTTCTGTTCTGTCCTCAGCAACCTCTTGTGTTCTAGATAGAATTGTTCCTTGTCACTGTAACACCTCCTCACTAACAGTTTCTTCTTGTCTGAATGCGTGAACTTAGAAAATCACTTGAACACTCTTACTTGTGATTCGGGGCTCTTCTCTTCACAGAAGCAGCTCCCCCTTGTCATATCTCTTTTCCGACTCTCGCCTTACTTGCTCATCGGAGTTCTGAAGCTGCTCTGGCCTTCGAAAATGTATTTCTCTGGTAAAGAATTGCAGAAAGCCTTAAAAAACAAATATGTTTGAAAAAACTGCAAGGTTAGCATACACTACTTCCCTACTGAAGTCTTTAAGCTGCCTTTATATCTTCTCTGAGGTACTTCACTGGGTTGGCACGAAGCGTTGTGGAAAACGCTCCTGTCAACGGTTTTAAAATCGTTGAAGTGCGCCGCGCGATCTTCGCGCATGCGCATTAGCCCATCCGAAGTGTCTCGAGGGAGTACAATTAGACCGCGCACCACCACAGGAAGTGGACATGGTCAAGTCTCGATCCCCAGCCAAGGAGTGCTTCAAGTTACCAATCACCGCGCACAGGAAGGACCTCCGACCAGGACTAATCCTCCTCCAGCGCGGATACTTGACTGCGGGAATCTTTACTGAGACATGCCTTTTCTTGCCATCGTGATGCCTAGCATAAACGAGAGCGTTCCTGACACTACTAGATTAGTGCTAGGCTTACCTTTTGAGGTATCTCTTGGTGTATTTGCAGGGCCTTGCTTATGGCTCAACCCTTCTGGCCAACATGAAGTATTAGTGTTGTTAGTGGTGTGATTTACGATCCTTGAGTAAGAGAGATCGGCCTGACTCACTGATCTGGGGGCCGGTTCAGAATGCTGTATATCACCACTTTTAACAATGCCTCCGGCCACACCTTGCCCACTGGTTACAGAAGATACAGAGGTGCTAAACACAGGTTTTACCAAACTAATTATCCTATCCTCAATATCACTTAACCTTTTTAGTATAGGATCTAAATGGGCTGAAATAACAAGATCCAATTTTTTCATAAAGGAGTCTTCCATCTCTTGGGTGGATGGGGCTTCCAGCGTCCTCCAATGCTTGAGAAGCCCCTTGATTGCGGTCTGACTCGAGGGGTTTACTCCTGAGACCTGGAGGCGTAGAAAAAAGAAAACTCGTTTTATTTTGTTTTTTCGATTTGATCGAGGCTTGCCCTTCCTTTGTTTTGGAGGAGGTGCATTACTGGACCCATGGTTCATTTTTGCTTTTGCTTTTTGACCTCTTGTAATAATACTCGGTCTCAGTGGAGTAACAATTTTTTCAATATCAACCTGATCATCAATAATTTCAGAACCCGGTGTCGTGACAGTTCGTGAGGGACCCAATTCCGAATTGGGATATGTAGCAGAGATGACGTGGACATCAGTGGTTCCAGGGGCAATACATTGTCGAAAAGGGTGTGGGTCCAGGGACAATCTGTGTTCTGTCAGCTCAATGTCATGGATAAGAGCCGATTCAGCCCTCAGAAGGAAGGCGTCCAATGTCTGGATTTGGGTTTATTCATTGCATGTTAACCATACTATCTCAATAACCCTACTATCTCGATAAGACAATATAAACAACGTATGCAGAGTCAATACCACGATGCCGCCGTAAAATGTCACGGTACCTTCTGGGTGGATGTTAATTCCGTGGCCCAGCCCAGCCTCTGTCGAGCTATGATGGGCTAAGACAGGCCCGTCTTGGCCAAGTCTTCGCCCGGGCCGAGCCCGGGCACGCCCCACGCTGCGGGACCGCGTTGCGCCTCTTATGGCATCACCGCCCCTCCAGGGGCCGTAGGCATTATGCAGGTGTGCTCAGGGGGTCCAGGGATAGCAGCAGTAGTGGTGTGTGTGGTCTCCCCCGCTGCGGAACGTGTTGCACCTCTTATGGTGTCACCGCTCCTCCAGGGGCCGTAGGCAAAGTGCAGGCATGCTCAGGTGGTCCAGGGACCAGTAATAGCAGTAGAAGCGGTGTGCGTGGTCTCCCGCGCTGCAGGACCGCATTGCGCCTCTTATTGCATCACCGCCCCTCCAGGGGCCATAGGCAAAGTGCAGGCGTGCTCAGGGGATCCAGGGACCAGGGATAGCAGCAGTAGCGGATTGCGTGTTATACATTCACCCCAGTAAAGAGATCTGGCCCTAAATCCATCTTTTGTTTGCTCACCATGCCATTCCAGTTTGGACCCAGCTATATGCAAATCAGTCTTGACCCTGCGCCCCAATGGGAACAGTCCAGCCTGAACTGCCAGGCCAGGTCTGCTCTGGACTGGAAACAAGCATCCTAGAACCAGTTTCGGGCTTTCAGCCCTCATCAGCCAGGATAGCTTAGCTTGACTCCAGTGGCATGGAGAGCACAGGACCCACGTCTGGGCATACCAGTCCCACTCGGGGTGACAAATGCAAAAAGAACAATTGATGGACAGAATGCAGAACAATGTCATACATTCACACCAGTACAGAGATCTGGGTCTAAATCCATCGTTTTTGGCTCACCGTGCCATTCCAGTTTGGAACCAGCCATATGCAAATCAGTCTTGACCCTGCGCCCCAATGGGAACAGTCCAGTCCGAACTGCCATGCCAGGTCCGCCCTGGACTGGAAACAAGCATGCTAGGACCAGATTCAGGCTATCAGCCCTCATCAGCCAGGATAGCTTGACTCCAGTGGCATGGAGAGCACGGGACCCACATCTGGGTATATCAGTCCCACTCGGGGTGACAAATGCAAAAAGAACAATTGATGGACAGAATGCAGAAAAATGTCATGCATTCACCCCAGTACAGAGATCTGGGTCTAAATCCACCATTTGTTTGCTCACCATGCCATTCCAGTTTGGACCCAGCCATATGCAAATCAGTCTTGACCCTGCGCCCCCATGGGAACAGTCCAGCTTGAACTGCCAGGCCAGGTCTGCCCTGGACAGGAAACAAGCATCCTAGGGGGCGCTAGGTGGCGCACTTGCGGAATGGCTGCCCTCGGGTGAAGCTCCCGCAGTCCGGTAGAATAATCCGCATAATACTCTTTTTCCAGGGTCGGGCATGCTCTATAAATGTCTGGCATCTACGCGCAACCGCCTGGTGGATAATGCTGGCGAGCCTTGAGGGTGATGGAGCAGCGAGGAGGCTACGGGAGAAGGAAACATCCCCGACCGGAGCAGGGCGCCTGACTGGTGGCACGGACGGGCCGCAGCGGAGAGAACTGGCCGATATTGCGCCTGAGGGAAGGCGTACACAGCGACAAATGGAGAAATACGGCTTAGGGCCTTGAGTGGACTCGGGATGGACAATGTGCAGTGCAGTGATAGCCTAGACGGGCCAGGCGCTGAGATTACCGAAGCTGAACGGAGCTGCGAGCAACGGCGACTGTGGATCAGCGGCGGCGGATTTCCTGCCCCGGCACTGTACAGCTGCCCGAGACCCGGGAGACCCCTGACGGTGTCTGAGGGTGAGGCTGCGAGGTACCCCGCACTGCGGGGACTGGAGGAGTGTGCGACCCTGAGCCGGCGCCTGGTAGCTGGGAGTGGAGTGGCCTGGGTGAGGACGGCGGCGGATCATTGGCGCTGATAGTACGAAGCTACCCGAGACACGGTAGGATCCAGAAATTGCACAGGGACGAGGTGGCGGGGTGATCTTTGCGGCGGGACAACGTGGTGCATGAGGCCTTACAGTAGTGCCTGAAAGCTGAGAGGACAATATTCCTGCGATGCTGTGGGGACAGAGAGGAGGGCACCTGAGAGCGTCCTCTATTACGTGTGTGCAGGCGCTGATAGAACTGGCACAAGTGATTTAGCTATTACCTGCCCAATACACTGAAGGCGACGTACGAACTTGGGCGCTGATACCTGTGTGAACAAACAACGCCTGGTGAGTCGGGGTCGCGCAGGGCTTGGGAACTGGCTGCGAGGCACTGCACGTGTGGCCACGGTGATTGTGAGGAGGCAGCGAAGCGGCTACTAGTGAGGGATTTGCGACATAGCCGGGGGGGCCCTGATTCATATGAGAAGCGGACTGCTTTGCGGGGACCATAGAGTGGAAAGTGGAGGGGGCCTGCGTCACGCCCCGCTGCAAGGAAGCTTTCAATACTGATTGGGAATAAGAGATAATCCTAACTGGGGGCCCTACGGGACGGGCGAATGACACTGGACTTTGGCTACGGCTGCCTACAGCGTGGACGAGCCTGGACCTGAGGATTGCCGAAGGTGCCCGCCACAGAGAGGACACTCTGGACGCACTGCGTGTAGTGGGGCCCAGTGCCGTGGCCGGTGTGGACGCCTGACTAACTCGTGGAGGTGCTGCTCGACTTCTCCTGTGGACTGGTGCGGCTTCCTTCAAGGCCAGACGAGATGGGGAAGACGGGCCCCTGCCAACCCCGGCTCCAATTCGAGTCGAAAAAAAATGCCAAGACGTGCCCGGAGGGTAGCGCTGAGCCCGTGGCAGCAGGCGCCCGAGACTCGGCGATGGAGCTAGACATGGATATGAAATCAATCCTCATGGAAGTGCGACAGGGCATAGCTTCAATTGGGGGGAAAATGGACGACATGAACACCCGCATGGACAATATAGTGCGCAAAATTGATGGGCATGAAGTTAGACTCAAGGAGGCGGAAACGCGTATTTTAGACTCAGAGGATGCGGCGACGCGCATGCAGCACACGATGACACAAATGGACAAACTCCTGAAAGTAATCGTGGCTAAGAGCGAAGACATGGAAGCGAGAAGTCGCCGCAATAACCTCCGCCTCCTGGGTATTCCTGAAACGACCAATACAGGTAGGATGGATCTCTATGTGGAGAAACTGCTACTGATGACAATAGGGGCAGAATCCTTTTCATCCCAATTTGTAGTAGAAAGAGCGCACCGGTCGTTGGGCCCCAGACCGCCGGTGGGAGGCCCGCCGCGACCCATCATCGCATGGTTGCTCAATTACAGAGATCGAGACGTGGCTCTCAAGATGGCATGTGAGAAGAAGCAGCTTCAATATGACGGAGTCACTTTTACTATCTACCCGGATTTCACTGCGACGGTGCAGGAGGACTGAAGAAAATTTCTACCACTGAAACAAAAGCTCCGGCAGGCACAAATAGACTACGCTTTACTTTATCCGGCCCGGCTCCGTATTACTCACCAGGGCAAGCAATTCTTCTTTACTAAACCACAGCAAGCTGAGGACTTTCTAAAACAATTGAAACGCCGAACTGTAGGGGAAAGAATCACTGGGGGGTCCCGGTCGCCCACCACCTCGGACATTGATTGAGGGACTGAAGATGTGCCCGTGGGAGGATAATAAGTAAAGTTGATGGACATGACACACCCCACCTAAGCGTAAACCGTGTACTATATGGTGAAGTAATTCCCCACACCAAGCAGAGTAATGGCCTTGACTCTGGAGCCAATTCCACGAACATACCGGATACCCTTGCCTTTCTGATGGGATGTGACACGCACTTGCGTGTCCCTCAGGAAGCGGAGGGAACTTGTGAGCCACCTGATGACACACCCCACCTGGGAGATCCCCCTTCTATTGTTTTTTGATTAAGCCTCAATATGGCAGGTTTACTGGCCAAGTTGCAGAGGCACCCATGGGGAGGGGAGGGGGAAGGGAATACTATACTGGCATGATTGGGATGTTTCAGTGGGAGGAGGGAGGGGGGATAGTTGGGGAGATTACGTTACACTGTATGACATTGATGGGGAGCGCATGGTCAGGATGTACGAAAATAGAAACCAACAGCACTTTCACAGGTACACGGACAGTCCTATACATTACTGTAACTCTGGTAGGGCAACATGACACGGAATAGCTGTGTGGGAGTTATGTCCTGGAATGTGAGAGGGCTGGGAGACCCCAGAAAAAGGAGACAGATACTGTCATATTTGGACCGCCATCACATTAGCGGGCCTTTTTACAGGAGGAGACCCATTTTGCCCCACAGCGCCCTACTTTATTTGCTAGTAAATGCGCGGCATATCGTCTTTTTGCCTCTTATTCCTCTTATGCCCGAGGGGTGGCCATCCTTATTAAACTATATCAAAAAAGGGGGGGGGGGATCTGAGAGCCAGTTAAAGGTCCAGTGTCTATGCTCCAAATAATTATACCAAGACAAAAACGAGACACTGTTCCAAGGGCAGAGTGCACACAATCACACTTGCGCTTTCAAGAAGAAGAAAGAAAAAGAAAAAAGGTAATCCTAGGTGAGATGGACACATAAATCAGGGGGAGGGACACATGTTACCTCCTGTTGCCCTCACACACCCCAAAGGGTGTCATGCTTCATCATCGGGCGTTTTGCTCCTCGTTGGGCCGGCGCTGCAATTCCCAACGGGGCCCCCGAAGGGTCACTTTATCGGAGTTCTTTTGAGGTAAGCCGGATGGTGCATGCGGGTGTGTGGGGGGTTAGGTCCTAATGAGGGTCAACAAGTGTGTGCATATTAATAACTAGTGAGGGGTGACCTCAAAAAGATAATTCAACGAGGTAACAACCTTCACAAAATAAAAAAACCAAGACTAAGGTTTAATCCCAAAAAGGCTCAATGTGCCTAAATAACGTAAAAATGTCAACATGTTTCACGCCTGTGTTGCCCTAAAGGTCGTTGGCGTTTCTTCAGGACCGGGATTAAAAATGTGGTGAAGTGCACATAATAATAAAAGTAAGAGTAAATACCCACAATGCATGTCAGGGTGGGCCATTATGCAGCTCCTGAACAAGACAATGCATGTCAGGGTGGGCCATTATGCAGCTCCTGAACAAGACCTCCTAATAGAGGGAAAGTAGCTCCAAATGACTGTACAGGTTGGGCGCCCGCACCTTGCCGGGAGTATTTTTCAAGTGCCTCAACTCTTACACCTAACCTGTCCAACCGCCAGCCAATAATGCCATCCTTATTAAACGACACGTGCCCTTCCAGCCTCAGGGGGAGGTGATAGATCCACAGGGAAGATACGCCATAGTCTGGGGGAGAATGGGAACTGAAACGATCACACTAGTCAGCTGCTATGGACCGAATGTGGATGCACCTGACTTCTTCTCGGTCCTCTGGGGGAAATTGGCGGCACTGGATACCACGCATATTATTTGGGGAGGGGATTTTAACGTTGCCCTAGATCCCCAGATGGATAGGTCCAGCGCACAGCCATGCCATTACACTCGCTCGCAGGCAATGATGCGGGACATCTTGATGGAGGGTGGGCTTGTAGATGCATGGATTATATTTAATTGACAACAAGAGCACCCATATAAGGTCAGCCTGGGACCATGGGAATCATGTAATTATAAACAACAAAAGGTCCCTAGGAACAAGTAAGATAGAAAAGGGAGTAAATAAGGACCCAATCAGTGCTTATTTTCAGAGACTTGTCCAGCCGGACAGTGGTCATAAATTTTTACTGATATAGTAATTAAACAGCAGTTTACAAAGAAAATTCTCAAAGTTGGACACAAGCCTGTGTCCCGTACAGTTAAATAGGAAGAAAACATACACAACAAACAAGGTTCAGGCAAAAAAATGTTTGTTACAATTTTGGCAGCGAATGGAGAGTGGACTTAACAAACATTGCATAAGACACCCTTATGTATAGAACATAGTATCGTTAGGAACATATAGGGTGTGTACAAGTGTCGACGGCGTTTCGATCCTTATTTGTAGATGCATGGAGGCACAGACACCCACAGCGTAGGGAAGGTACACACTTTACGGCGGGAGCGGCGTCTTGGGCTAGACTTGACTACTGCCTTGTATCTAGAGGTCTGGGGCTGTGCATTGAGGGGGTGAGCCACTTAGCACGCACATACTCTGATCACTCGCCAGTGCATATGAAGATTGATATACTAGGAGATGGAGGGTCGCGCCCTATCTGGCGCCTTCGGCCTGCGGCCTTGCTGGATGAGGTCTTTCGTACGGAACTGGAAGAGGAGATTCAAGGCTTCTTCCAGAGAAACAGGGGCTCAGTAGAGTCGATCGCCACAATATGGGAGGCTTTTAAGGTCACAATTAGAGGGGTGTGTATTTCCAAAAGTTTCGGAGTGTTGCGGGATATTAGGGGACGACTTCAGAGGCTGGAGGAGAACTTGAAGGTGC
Source organism: Triturus cristatus (assembly GCF_964204655.1). Lineage (NCBI taxonomy): Eukaryota > Metazoa > Chordata > Amphibia > Caudata > Salamandridae > Triturus > Triturus cristatus. The sequence goes on from NC_140585.1 coordinate 97,068,988, forward strand.
TAGAGATACGCATGGTGGAGGGAGACGGAGGACAGGCTACAATAAAATTTAGAGAGCAATTATCGGAATATATAGCCGAGGCGAATCGTGAGGCAAGTTTTATGGGGAAATACTGGCAGGCCCGGAGATACGGGGAAGGGGAACGACCAGGGAGAATACTAAGCAGACATGATCAGGAAACCCAAAGGCTCCACTTCTATTCTCGAGATAACGGGTGGAGCAGGGGAGGTGCACAGGAACACAGCAGACATACAGGCCGCCTTCATGAACCACTATACTAAATTGTACGCTACACAGCGCAGGGATACCCTGGAGCTTGAATCTGTCAAGAATTCCTGTCATACGAGGGGAGGAAAACGGTAACCAGCGAAAACGGACTACATCTCCCAGGATGCTTAGCGGTTGAGAGGTTATGTAAACAGGAGAGCTGTTACATAACTCAAGGGAAACACGCCCTTATGTAAACAGGAGAGCTGTTACATAACTCAAGGGAAACACGCCCTTATGTAAACAGGAGAGCTGTTACATAACTCAAGGGAAACACGCCCTTATGTAAACAGGAGAGCTGTTACATAACTCAAGGAAAACACGCCCTATAAAGGGAGGAACCGGGAGGTACAAGGCTGTCGGATATTGTGTTTACACCGACGTACCTGCTTCGTGAAGAGCAGTGTTCCGGAGTGGTGCTCCAGTAAGGCAAGAACGGAGGTAGGTCGAGTCGTTACTCCCTGGGCCGTGTCTTGCCCCATCGTCACCTGTGAAGGACCCGGAAGCTCTACCGGTCAACCATTGAGCTTCGCTTTTTGACTCGGCTGAGTCCAAGCGCAGTGGCGCTTTTGCTGGTTGGAGTCGTAACTCCCAGCCCGACCAGAGACACAGGGACTGCCAGCTGTAACGCACACCAGGAGGTGTTTGCCGCGTTACAGACTCGGAAGTCCACAGGATCGATCGAGCGGCTGCTCTCGGTTCAGTCTTCTTGCTTGTGATTGGGGAATCGTGACGCATCACCAGGAGGTGACTCCGCGTCCCGGTGCAGTCTGAGGAAGAAGTTGAGCGGCTGCTCCCTTCAGGTAGAGACCCCGGCTGGGTGTTTCCCTGACTCCTCGATTCTCCCCAACACTCTTCGTGCCCCTCACAGCCTACCGATTGGCATTGTCGGCCATTTCATTTCTGCCCTCTGTTGGCATACGCCGGGATCGGCGTATATGCAGAGGACGGTTAGGACCATCCGTGCTGTGGGCTGGTAACGTACTTAGCCTGGAGGATTCCAGTGACTATAACTTTTGTTTGTTCTTTGTATTTTATTTGCCTTCATTAAAAGAACTAACCCTTCACAAGTGGTTGCGTCCTCATTGTCGTGTCTGTTAAACGATCCTGAGACGTTCAGGGCGTTACAAAATATCCGACCTTAATAACACTAACTGTCTCCCGGTCGATAACAGACATGGCAACACTTGATGATGTGCTGGCTGCTTTAGCGGCCATGCAAGTTGAAGTGGCTGCCTCTAGGCAAGAAGCAGCCGATGTAAAAGCCAGACTGGATGCTATCCAATTGGACCCGCTCACGCCCAGCACCTCCCTCACGAACCAGACCCCTGCGGTAGTAGTGGAAATGCCGGTAGCCATCCCCTTGGCAACACCAGAGAGGTACAGTGGGGATCCTAACACAGTGCAGGTATTCCTCACACAAGTGGCGCTACATTTATCGTGCAAACCAAAGGCGTTCCCCACGAGTCAGGCTCGTGTGGCTTTCCTTATATCCTATTTGGCTGGAAACGCGGCACAATGGGCCGTACCTCTGGTGAGCAGGGACGACCCCCTCTTATGTGATTGGGGTGCTTTTCGCGAGGAATTCCTGAAGGTATTCGACAGAAGGGCTGACTCGTACACGGCGGACCGTGAAATGCTTGAGTTGAGACAGGGATCCAACGACCTGGTGCAGTATCTCAACGCGTTCCGAAGGCTGGTTGCGGAAACCAAGTGGCCTGTTGCTAAACAGACGGCGCTCTTCCATCAAGGGCTGTGCGATGAGCTCAAGGACGCCGTGGCTCATATTGACCCTCAACCCAAGACATGTGAGGGCCTTATCAACCTGGTATTACGGCTGGAACATAGGCTAAGTGAAAGAAAGGGGGATCATGGGAGAAAAGGAAAATCCCTTCCATCCTATGTGACGGTGGGAAGTCCTGAAACTTCCACCGCATCCAAGGGAGAACCCATGGACATCAGCGCAATACGAGCGAGCCTCACAGCCACGGAGAAAGAGTCACGCCGTAAACAAGGATTGTGCCTATATTGTGGCAAAAAAGGCCACTACGTACGTGAATGCCCTGCCAAACCGAAGACGTCACGTTATCGGGCCAACCGGTCGGTAACAGCCGTGGTGGACATACCGGCGGAAAACTAGAGGACTCCAAGACCAGAGAAGGGGCATCTCGGAGTCACTCATCCATCCCTTCACTTTCCAACTCGGTCACTAAGGGACAACGACACCTGTTTATCACGGTGCACGTGGGAGTGCATGACCAGTGGATACCCGTTGTGGCCATGGTGGATTCAGGGGCCACTGGCATGTTTATGGACCACAACGAGGCATGCAGGCTAGGGCTAGTGCTTCTTCCCAAAGCAGTACCCGAAGACGTCTATGCGGTAGACGGAAGGCGATTGGTGACGGGGCCCATCGGACAGCACACGGGGGTCCTTCCGATGAGATATGGGAGGAACCATTTGGAACAAATCGATTTTAACATCATCCGAGCTCCCCAATATGGCGTCATATTGGGATTGCCGTGGCTACAGAAACACAACCCCTTTGTGGATTGGCCAACACATCGCATCGAAATGACGTCACCGTATTGCATCCTGCATTGTGGAATAAGAACGGAATCCCTTGACGCAGATGAGAGCGGGAGTCAGACGGTGGCTACAGCGGCAGAAAAAGATGTGGCTCTCCCCCAGGCTTATCACAGTTTTGAGGATGTATTTGATGAGGTGAAGGCGGAAGTGCTACCACCACATAGACAGTTTGACTGCCAGATCGACCTGGTGCCAGGGGCCAGCGTTCCCAGCGGCAGGCTGTATGCCCTGACGGAGCCTGAAAACGTGCATCTCCGGGGGTACCTGGATAAACTCCTCAAGCTAGGATTCATCCGCCCGTCCAAGTCTCCGGCCGCCTCGCCACTCTTCTTCATCCCGAAGGCTAATGGGGAGCTGAGAGCCTGTGTGGACTTTAGGGCATTGAATGCGATAACCATAAAAAATCGGTACCCCTTGCCTCTCATCAGTGTACTTCTGGAACAGGTCAAGAAAGCTCGTATCTACACCAAGTTGGATTTGAAAGGGGCATACCATCTGGTGCGCATGAGGGACGGAGACGAGTGGAAGACCGCCTTTAAGACCAGGTTCGGCCTTTTTGAGTACCTCGTCATGCCGTTCGGTCTGTGCAACGCCCCGGCAGCCTTTCAGTACTTTTTGAATGAGGTATTCAGAGAGGAGTTGGATATCTACGTGGTCGTATATATCGACGACATCCTCATCTATTCGTCCAGTGTGGAGGAGCACGTACACCACGTCAAAGCTGTGCTCCAAAAGCTGAGGGAAAACATGCTGTTTTGTAAACTCAGCAAGTGTGACTTCCACGTCACATCCGTGGAATTCCTCGGAGTGATGCTGAGTCCAGAGGGACAGGAGATGGCAGAACGAAAGATCAAGGCGGTGAAAGAATGGCCAGTGCCCCAAAGCGTGAAGGACGTCCAAAGTTTCATTGGCTTCGCCAACTTTTACAGGCGATTTATAGATGGATTTTCAGGAGTGGTGGCCCCAATCACACAGCTACTGAGGAAGTCCAAGGAGTTTGTCTGGTCCCCTGAAGCGAACAAAGCCTTTGAGGCCCTGAAAAGCGCCTTTGGTAAGGCGCCGGTGTTGGCTCACCCCGATCCGGATCTCCCCTACGTGGTGGAAGCGGACGCGTCGGATGTGGCGCTGGGGGCTATCTTGTCCCAACGCAACCACGACACAGGGGTGCTTCATCCCGTTGCGTACATGTCCCGCAAACTCAACGACGCCGAACGCAACTACCATATTGCGGAGAAGGAGCTTCTCGCAATCAAGGACGCCTTCACCGAATGGAGGCATTGGTTGATGGGGGCAAGACATGTGGTATCGGTGTACACGGACCATCGGAACCTACAGTTCATGACGGCCACTAGACACCTTTCTCCCAGGCAGCTGCGGTGGATGATCTTCTTTGCGGGGTTCAACTTCCGCATCACATATCGGCCGGGGACGGAAAACCGGAAGGCGGACGCCCTGTCCCGTCAATCTGCAGTTAAGGAACCATTGCCTGCAACCGAGCGTTCCATCATTTCCCCGAGGATGGTATTGGGGGTTATCCAACCGGATACTTTCCTGAGGGGAATAAAGAGAGGGATCAGGTCATTCGCATGGCGGAGGTGGCTCCTCAGTCACAGAGAATGGCAGCTGAAGGACGGGATACCCCTGAAGGGCAGGTGCCTATTGATACCCACGCCTAGGCTAAGGAAACAAGCATTCATCTGGTGCCATGACTCTCCATGCGCAGGTCATTTGGGCTTTGAAAAAACGGTGGCTAGCATGGGACGGCATTTCTGGTGGCCAACCATGAGAGTGGATGTCAGGAGGTGGGGACAGGAGTGTCCTACGTGTGCTACCATGAAGGCCGACCATGGCCGAACCCAAGGGCTCTTACATCCACTTCCGACCCCGGATAGACCATGGGATAGCATATCACTGGACTTCGTGGTGGGCCTACCGGTAGACCAGGGGATGACGGCAATACTGGTGGTGGTGGATTACTTGACGAAAATGGGGCACTTCATCCCCTGCAAGAGAGTCCCTACGGCCGGGGAATTGGCGTCACTACTCCTAAAGAATGTGGTACGACTGCATGGATTACCTGGGGTGATCGTGTCGGACCGGGGGTCGCAGTTTACTGCGCAATTCTGGAAGACTTGGTGCACTGCGCTGCATGTTAAGACCGCCCTGTCCACCAGCTACCACCCTCAAACGGATGGCCAAACCGAGCGCCTGAACCAAACGCTCAAACAGTATCTGCGATGTTTTGTGGACCAGGGCAGGGAAGAATGGGTCGACTTGCTATGGGTTGCAGAGATAGCCTATAACAACGCCACTCACAGCTCCACACAGTCATCTCCGTTCTATAGCAACTATGGCCAACATCCCAGGTTCTTGCCATTTCTACATCCGTTCAGAGAGGACAGGATTCCCGCCACAGCGGACAGGGTGGCACACATAAAAGACACGTTGATGCGCTCAAGGGCTGTCCTAATAGAGGCCAAGAGAAGATACAAGGCTGCGGCAGATAGGAAGAGAAGGCCCGGGCCACTGTACCGCACTGGAGACTACGTCTGGATATCCACAAGATACATGAGGTTTCGAAAGAACAGTGTGTTCCATCCCAAGTACATGGGCCCCTATCGAATTACCAAGTGTATGGGTCCCGTGAAGGTGTGCTTGCCCCAGTCATTGCGGATACACCCTGTCTTTCATGTATCATTGCTCAAACCAGCACCCTCCAAGCCGTCTGGGACACCTAGGCCGGTATGCGTGGAGTCGGAGGTGGAGTATGAAGTGTCGGGCATACGGGCGTCCAAATGGCGCAGGGGGAAGCTGTGGTACCTGGTTGCGTGGAAAGGCTATGGCCCGGAGGAGCATTCATGGGAACCGGCTGAAGGGGTTCATGCTCCGCGCTTAGTCTCCTTGTTCCATCGGCGTTTTCCTGCCAGCGCTGGACCCGTGGGGAGCCGCTGAGAGGGAGGATGTACTGTCAAGAATTCCTGTCATACGAGGGGAGGAAAACGGTAACCAGCGAAAACGGACTACATCTCCCAGGATGCTTAGCGGTTGAGAGGTTATGTAAACAGGAGAGCTGTTACATAACTCAAGGGAAACACGCCCTTATGTAAACAGGAGAGCTGTTACATAACTCAAGGGAAACACGCCCTTATGTAAACAGGAGAGCTGTTACATAACTCAAGGGAAACACGCCCTTATGTAAACAGGAGAGCTGTTACATAACTCAAGGAAAACACGCCCTATAAAGGGAGGAACCGGGAGGTACAAGGCTGTCGGATATTGTGTTTACACCGACGTACCTGCTTCGTGAAGAGCAGTGTTCCGGAGTGGTGCTCCAGTAAGGCAAGAACGGAGGTAGGTCGAGTCGTTACTCCCTGGGCCGTGTCTTGCCCCATCGTCACCTGTGAAGGACCCGGAAGCTCTACCGGTCAACCATTGAGCTTCGCTTTTTGACTCGGCTGAGTCCAAGCGCAGTGGCGCTTTTGCTGGTTGGAGTCGTAACTCCCAGCCCGACCAGAGACACAGGGACTGCCAGCTGTAACGCACACCAGGAGGTGTTTGCCGCGTTACAGACTCGGAAGTCCACAGGATCGATCGAGCGGCTGCTCTCGGTTCAGTCTTCTTGCTTGTGATTGGGGAATCGTGACGCATCACCAGGAGGTGACTCCGCGTCCCGGTGCAGTCTGAGGAAGAAGTTGAGCGGCTGCTCCCTTCAGGTAGAGACCCCGGCTGGGTGTTTCCCTGACTCCTCGATTCTCCCCAACACTCTTCGTGCCCCTCACAGCCTACCGATTGGCATTGTCGGCCATTTCATTTCTGCCCTCTGTTGGCATACGCCGGGATCGGCGTATATGCAGAGGACGGTTAGGACCATCCGTGCTGTGGGCTGGTAACGTACTTAGCCTGGAGGATTCCAGTGACTATAACTTTTGTTTGTTCTTTGTATTTTATTTGCCTTCATTAAAAGAACTAACCCTTCACAAGTGGTTGCGTCCTCATTGTCGTGTCTGTTAAACGATCCTGAGACGTTCAGGGCGTTACAGAATCCTTCTTAGGGGAAGTGGCACTGGGGTGGTTAGAGGATCACCATCGTGAGTTTCTGTGTGCCCCGTTCGAACTGGATGAGATACCGAATTTTATAAAGAATATATAGAAATCATGGCCCCGGCCCTGCGGGAGGTGTACTCGGAATCCCTGGAGGCGGGGCTGCTCCCCCCTTCGATGAGAGAGGCATTGATTATATCTATCTTGAAACCAGGTAAGGAGCCCACGCTCTGCGACTCTTATAGACCCTTGTCGCTCCTGAACTGCAAACCGGGTACTTCTCTTGATAGACAAACTGGTGCTGCCAGACCAGGCGGGATTTATTCCTGGGAGAGCGACCTCCCATAATCTCCGCACATTGTTCTTAATAATGCAGAATGTGGCGCCTGAGCTACCGCTGGCTGCGGTATTCCTTGACGCCACAAAGGCATCCGACTCGGGTGGAATGGGATTATCTTTTTGGGGTCCTGGGCCATATGGGGTTTCCCTTGGGATTCATCTCCTGGATACGACTACTTTATCAGCAGCCCACGGCTAGAGTGTCTATTAATGGCCGGGTCTCGACTGCTTTCCCCATTACTAGAGGGACCAGACAGGGATGTCCTTTATCCCCCCTGCTATTCGCGCTAGCGATTGAGCCCCTGGCATGCCGGTTGCGGCAACATCAAAACGACAGAGCGCTTTGCTGCCCTCTGAGACAAATACTAATCTCGTTATATGCTGATGACTTGACGTTGTACGTTAGAGACCCTCACAGTAATCTGAACCCGCTACTGCGCGAATTCATAGTATTTGGGAAACTCTCGGGTATATCCATCAACTGGGAGAAGTCGCAGCTATGGCCCCTGACGCCGGCGGTGCACAGATTTCCCCTTGACTACCCGCTCACATGGTGCGACTCGGATTTGAGATATTTGGGGATCCGGATTTCTGGGGATAGGGACGAGATGATTCGCCTCAACTATGGAACTGCTGTGAGCCGGCTTGCCTCCAATATTACGCGATGGATCACCTTGCCGCTAACTATGGCAGGTTGGGCTTCGCTGATTAAGATGGTGATCCTGCCGCGATTTTTATATTTGTTTCTAAACCTCCCCTATTACCCAGGACGAGCCTTTTTTTAAAACGCTGCAGTCTGAACTGATATGCCTATTCTGGGGCGGTAGGAGGCAGAGGGTACAGTGGACGAAGCTTAAGAGGCCCGTGGTGCAGGGCGGCTTTGATATCCCGGACTTTGAATTGTATCACGCATGTGCCCAGGCCCACTACTTATACTACTGGGTGCATCCACCAGCTTGCATGCCGCAGATGCCGGCGGAGCACTGGCTGGCGGACCCGATACCCCTGGATGGGGAGATTTATGTACAACCTCGCCCTCGTAGTGTGGAGCTCCCAACAATCGCGAGTACAATAAGAGCATGGCACTACATTAGGAGGGTTGTGGGAGCGCCGTATATATATTCAGCGGCCTTACCCCTGAAGTACCACCCTGAACTATCGCTGCTGCAGGAGACAGGTTTTCGGCATATATGCGCCCGTGTAAACAAACAGACTTGGGAAGCATTATTTTGCAATGGGACCTTTTTACACCTCCGCGCAATTCTTTGGAGCCATACAGCCTACACCGTTAGAGATGTTCCTATATATACGGCTGCGGCAGGGACTAAGGGCCATTTATCCGAGCTTCCCACGGGAGCCAAACTCTTTCAAGCCAATGCAACACCTGCTGCAGAGCAAGACCCCGGGGCACTTGGTGTCTAACCTGTATCGAATGATTCGAACAGAAGGAGAACACCCCTGTGGTGCTGCATGAACACAATGGGAAAATGACATGGGCAGGGAAATAACAGATGAACAGTGGCGCTACTGCTGTCTACAAACCGCAGAAATATCGGGTAGTGCCCGGCTTCGTATAATTCATTAAAAGTATTTGCAGCGCATGTACTACACACCGGCTAGGCTGTGTCGCTTTGGGTTACGGGACTCAGATAGCTGTGATCGATGTGGCGGATTGGGGGCTGGATTTCTGCACCTGGCCTGGGAGTGCCCGACGGTGCAGGAGTACTGGGACCGAATCTTTGGGGCGCTTGCGGAGATGATAGAACAGCCAGTGGAGAAGGAGCCTTTAATTGCACTTTTGGGATATACACAGCAAATCCCCAGGGCAAGACGTAGATACGTTACGATCTCCTTGCTGCTGGCTAAACGTAAAGTGGCGTGCAGATGGGGGGGAGGGCGAGCCCCCAAGTTTAAGGAATGGTTGCAAGACATGATATATTGCCAGGACCAACTTACAAATTATGCAGAGACACTGCCCAGGGCCTCGAGGCCCCTAGACATCTGGGACCCACTCACACACTACCTGCTGGCCCATACAGAGGACCCTCAGGCGGCGGGGGGATGTCATTCCCCCTGTCACCTCACACATGTTGACTTTAGCCCTTTCTTCGCTTGGCGGAGACTTGCACACTACAATGGGATGGTGGTTTTCGGAACGTAGAGGGGAGGGATATGCTGAACCCCATGACGAGCTGAATACTGTTACTATATCATCTTTGATTACGTGAGACTACCTGAACTTACAGCTATGAAGTGCTCCGTATGTACTTAATAGATCTAAACACGTGTTGCGTTGTGTATCTCCTGACCGAAATGTATTTTTGTCTTTGTATGGTAAAAACTACAAATAAAGTTTTTAAAAAAACAAGCATCCTAGGACCGGTTTCGGGCTTTCAGCCCTCATCAGCCAGGATAGCTTGGCAGTTCGGGCTGGACTGTTCCCATGAGGCACAGGGTCAACACTGATTTGCATATAGCTGTGTTTGAACTGGGGTGGCAAAGTGAGCTAAAGAATGATGATGGATTCAACCCGGATCTGTGACTGACGGTGAGTGTTTTGAAAAGTTGCAGCACTCCGTCCATCATCTCCTTATGCTTGCTTTGTTCGTCCTAAGCTGGCAGGGTATGCCCAGACATGGGTCTCTTGCTCACTTTGCCACTAGATTCAAGCTAGCCTGGCTGAAGAGGGCTGTTAGCCTGAAACCGGTTCCAGGATAATTGTTTTGTGTCCAGGGAAGACATGGCTTGGCAGTTCGGGCAGGACTGTTACCATGAGGCGCAGGGTCAAGACTGATTTGCATATACCTGTGTCGGAACTAGGGTGGCAAAGTGAGCTAAAGAATGATGATGGATTCAACACAGATCTGTGACTGGGGGTGAGTGTTTGAAATGTTTCAGCACTCCGTCCATCATCTCCTTGTGTTTACAATAAGTACATGCAGGAAGGCGGTTAAAGCATGCTTTGATGGCAAAAATATCCAACAAGCGTGTCACCTTGTCAAATTTCTGGAGAAAGCAGAAAAAAAGCTGAACTCCAGTAGGGAGTTATTGGACGAAGACATCGCATGCAGTGCTTAAAACTCATTGCCTTTTGGCAACAAACAAGGAATAAAGACCTCTATGTTAAAACATATAAATGCAAAACTTCAGGTTCTTTCATCTTCTATTTTTCTTTGAAGGAGGCTCAAAAATGATATACGCTACTCCACAAACTAAGCACTGACCTCTGACAACCCGGCTGCACCTCATTCTTTTTAGGCATGCTCGTATATCTAAAACTATCTTTCTCCTGTCGTTACATGTACTTTAGGGAGGCAGTGCTTTACCTGGCAGTGCCCATTTAATTGTATTACTCTATATCCTGTTAAACATGTCTGCATATTCAAAACTGTTTTCTTCTGTTGTCACATGAACTTTACAGAATCAACATTTCTAAGTAACCATGCTACGAAAGCTATTATAAGTTTTTTAATTACAAACAGTTTGCTACTGTGGATTGGTTACTATGTCACAAAACTGATGAAGCTGATTGCAACTAGTTGACATATTCTTCCGGAGGACCACCTTCTAACTGCCATGTTAGCCCAGCCATGTTTCTCAAAGCTAACTTTACAGAAACTTGCACTGCCCTAGGAACTTGTAGGAGAATGGACTAGAAATTTGACATTTTGCACTTCATCACGCCTCCTTTTGCACTTTACTGCATGCACTAAATGTCAATTTTTATATTCCTCTCGTATGTTTTTGGAATCATTGTAATTACTCAAACTTTTTTTAACTAACTCTACTTATAAAAAGGGTTGTTTTAGGCACTTTTTCTCATGCAATCCAACAAAGCTGCTGACTGAAATGTTTTTTTATCAATTAAGCATTCTTATATGATTCGCTTGTTGTAGCTGATTGCAATGTTTTTTTTAAAATAAGCAATAAAGATTATTATTATTACCTTATTACTGCCTAAAGCCTATAGTAACCTTTCCTGAGTCAATCTGAACCTGTTGCTTGGCAGTCTGATTCTTCCCTACCCAGAGCTGTTAATGGCTCCCAGGTAAGGAACAAAAGGGCCGGCTGTGGGAGGAGGTCTGACCTCCTCCTGACAGGATGGCCTGAGGGATGTGCCTACCAACTGCACGATGTTTAAATGCACATCCCCTTTCACAGCCAATGTCCAGAAAGCCAGGATGGTACCAATTCCAGTTGGGGGGAAACCTGCTTCAGTACTGGTTTGCAGAGGGAATTGTCATTTCCTTAAACACACATCAGGGGTATGCCCAGACTTTTCCAAGGGGGATAAATGTCCTGACATGTTGGATTTTTGCATGGGAGTGCAATGTGGGATTGTTCAAAGTCAAACTCTGAGGAAATTATGTCAGAGTGGGTATGGTTACCCCTGAGAACCTTTTTCACCATTGGTAAATGAGTACATACTCCGCCCCCACAAGCTAGTGCTGAGAATAAATGCAGCATCGTTGGATACCTTTTTCAGAACATCACTGGACCTGTTGAAGGCAGAAGAAGGGCTGCAACTGCTGTTCAACCTGTGTACTCAGGACAAAGGTGTAGACTCCAAGGGTCAGTTGTCTTAACTCCTGTGAAGGGACCGGGCCATAAAAGCTGCAAAACGCCTCCTTCCTTAATGGGCCCAGTTGACCAGTATCAACTGGATTTGTTCTGGACCCTGCTGGTGGCTTCTGGGAGAGTGAGTCCTAACCCTCAAGTAGTTGCACAAAATCCAGGACTCTTGTCTGGTGTTACAGGGTACTGCTCTTACCCTACACACCTGAAAATGATGACAGTTAGGGCCAAATTATGAGTCTGGCAGTCTGAAGTCTTACAGACTCGCAGGGCGCGGCGGTCCAACCACCGCCACATCAGTAGTCTGACTGCCCAATTACAAATTTGGAGGTTGGACTGCCATCACACCACTGCAGCCATCTGTGAACTGCCATTCCCTGGCGGTGGTGCAGCAGTCAGGGCCTCAGTATGCTGGTGGTACCACTGGGGCACCGCCATGCAAATTATAAGTTTCAGCACCACCAGCGGTGTCATTGAGGTCTTTCTACCATGAAAAGGCTGGCAGTCCTGAAACAAAGAAGGACCTACAGGGTCCCCGGTTGCCCATTTGCATGGGGATGCATGCAGGGGTCACAACATGCATCCTCGCTGTGTACATGCAGACCAGTTTCTCCACGGCACAAACTTTATAGTCCATGCCGTGCAAGAAGTTTTTTGGGGTTTTTCCCATTGTGGTGTTTTATTTTTTATTTATTAATTTAAAAGCCATATAAATATATATATATGTAAATATATATACATATAAATATATAGCTATAGATATATAGATCATTTTTAAACACATATTTATATCAAAAATCGTATATGATCTATAAAAAAGTAATGCACTGCACTGCAAATGCCATGATGCTATGCAATAGAGGAAACAGGAAATGCTTTATGAAATAGAAATAAATGATGCCTGTTTGTTCTTGTGAGAGAAAAACATATCCATATTCAAGGCTTGAACCAAAACGCGTTGGGCATGGCTATTGCCTTTTTCACTAAATAAAAAATTTAATTAATGGACCCTGAGTGAGTGCGTTCTTCGAAATACTTCTGGCAACAGAGGTACCTTGCTGCAATATTGACCGGCTGCCCTGCCAGAGAGAGAACGCACCCCCCCACACTAAGAGCGCTGGAACTCAAATGAAGGGGGTTGGAGGAGATATGGTATTTAAACATTTACTGAACTCTGGCAGCCACCGCGGATTTGGAAGTTGTCAAGGCATCATGTGGGAGAAACGGAAACCACAGACTGTTCTGCCGAAAGGAGGAGTAAGCTTGAGGCTGATCATTTGTCTAAATTGGAAAGAAATGCATTAAAAGATCTTCAGCAGGATGATACCATAGAATTCAAACCTGCTGACAAAGGTGGCAATATAGTAATCCAAAACAAACAAGATTACGTACAAGACGCCAATAGAAAACTTGGAGACGCAACCTGTTATCAAATTCTAGCTACCAATCCAACAAAGGAAATTGAAGAAATATTAGACAAAAATATGAAAATTTGGTTAAATCAGGGTCTGATCACAGAAGATGAAAACAAATATCTGACAGTCGAAAATCCAACAGTAGCGACAAAATATTTTCTACCAAAAATACACAAAAGTTTACAAAATCCACAGGGAAGACCAATTGTGTCTTCAAATGGGTCTATATTAGAACCAATATCAGACTATATAGATTTCTTCCCAGTCCCATTGGTAAAAGGCATCAATTCCTATCTATGTGAGACAACAGATTTTTTTACCAAAATTGGTGGGAATACCCTGGCATCCAGAATATAAATTAATAGCAATGGATGTTGTTTCGTTGTATACGAATATGGAACATCAAATAGAATTAAAGAGTGCACTTTCTTTCGAAGAAAAAGAAATATCCAATATCAACAACACAACAATATACTAATCAACATGATCTCTCTATGCCTACAAAATAACATCTTTACATTTAATAAAAACTATTTTAGGCAAATCAAAGGAACAGCCTTTGGGATTTAATCAGGACGAGGAATTATATGTACATCTTTAAAAAATCTACATAAACGCTCTATCAACAACCTTCAAAATAAATTAGCTGGTTTTCCAAGAATTGAAAAACTCACTACAGAAATATGAAAATCTGGAGAAACAAAGAAAGAAAAATAAGGACAATATCCAGTAATGGATAATAGAAAGGCATATTGAACATTAGAACATTGGAACACCATAAAGAATTATTCTATAACAAAAATGCAATAGAAATTAAATAAAACTTGATGTATGTTTATAAAATATAAGAAAGAAACATACGTTACAAAATTGCACGTACATCTCACCAGGGAGTAAACACAAATGAACAATTAAGCGCGATGAAAAAATTGTACAAATGAAAATTGCACATATGGTGAATTTTTTACCTGAATGCCTTTTCAGAGAACTGAAAAAATTGTTTACAAATGTAATTTAAAATCATTGCACTATTTTGCACATATACTTGCACTTTATAATATTTGCACTAATAAGCACTTAGGCACGTTAAACCAATTGTTCATTTTTTAAACACACATCTATATATATATATATATATATATATTTATATATATATATATATATATATATATATATATATATATATATATATATATATATATATATATATATATATATATAAAAATGGTATATAATCTATAAAAAAGCAATGCACTGCACTACAAATACCATGATGTTATGCGATAGAGGAAACAGGAAAAGCTTTATGAGGTAGAAATAAATGATGCCTGTTTGTCCTTGTAAGAGAAAAACATATCCCGTGATCCAGGTTCAAGGGGGCTCGAACCGAAACGCGTTGGGCATGGCTATTGCTTTTTTCACTAAATAAAAAATTGAATTAATGGACCCCGAGTGAGTGCGTTTTTCGAAATACTTCTGGCAACAGCATAATATTGCATTTTGGGAAATGTAGTAAGAAGGAATAATATAACAGTTTGTTAAAGTCCATCATTTGTTTTGCTCACCAATGATTAAGGCAAATCAAAATCGCCGAAACACGTCTGGTTAAGAGTGGGATGCCGTGCGTCACCATTAAAAGTAGCATTTCCGTCGCACTCAGGACTCAGCTTTTTGTTGTTTCCTAAAATGGCATTGCAGGAGTGACTCTGCGCCTGTGCTGCTGAATCCACCCTGTTAGAGTAGGGACCCCCTGTTTTCACAGAGACTGGTTGAAGCATCTTATCAGGGGGATGAATTACTTGCTACAAACAATACAGAGGGATTAGCCTGATACTATAATTGTTTTTGGAGGCGAGAAAGGGACGCTAGAGGAGCATTCAACTCCTCAGGTGGCGCGCAAAGGGTGCTGCTTTTTAGACTTTTGAGAAAGATTCTATCACAGCAACACATAACGAGCAAAGTGCCACTAAGGAGAATATCGTTGGACTGTCATAGCATTTAAGTCTGCAAAATATGATTACAAAACGTATGGAGATATCAAACTTACCTGAGCATAATATTGCATTGTGGGAAATGTAGTAAGCATATATATATCACATCCAGTGAATGTGTGTTTTTCTGAAAATTAAATATGTTTTATATATGTATATCTCAAGGTCGATGGAAGAATAAATGGGTATATAAGTGTCTAAATGGATGATTTGTTTTTGAAAAATTGATTGTGTAACTGAGACTGATTAAGTGTATCATAGTGAATACATGGCTTAGTGAGTAATGTTTAAATATGTAAATATCTGTATCAGTCTCTCACTTTGTGTATAAGTGACTGCATGGGTTGGTGAGTAGCTACATGGGTGTCTATATAGGTTATTAGTTGGTTTTTTGAGTATCAGTCTGAGTGTCTGCATGGTTCGGTGGGGGGTATTACGTAGTGCATAGGTGCATGAATGAGTGACTCACTGTTTGTATGTGTTGAAGACAGCATGTGTGCAGGACTGTATGGGTGGATGAGTGTGTGTATGGGTGTGTTAGTGAGTGAATGACTGTCTCAATAGTGTCTTTATGAGTAACTACATATGTTTTAAACTAGTATATGTGACTATTGGTGTATATAAGTGAGTATATGTGAGAGTGAGAGATTGAAAGAGTTCCTGTATAAATAAGTATGTGTTTCTATAAGTGATTGTTTAAAAGACTAAGTATGTGTAAGTTTCCGTAGAAGTAAGTGTGGTGGTGTGTGTATAACTGTATATGCAAGTAAATGTATGTTTGATTCTTTATTAGCATGAGTGACTATGTGTGTGAGTAACTCTATGGATGAGTGGCATTGTGTAACAGGATGTATAGGTGTATGAGTACATATGATGAGTGAGTACATGTATGAGTGACTGTATAGGACTGTTGGTGAATGAGTGGATGTGTATGTGGATCTTAGAATTACTGAAGAGGTTGTTGTAACTGGTATTGGTATGTCCATTGTTTTGAAAATTTTAGTCTCTATTTTTGAATGTGTGTATCAAAGGTTATATTAGGGTGAGAGGAGGTCTGCCACTCTATCACAAGGATGATGTCATCAGTGATGTCATCAGTGATGTCATGAGTGATGTCACTGACCATGTCATGAGTGATGTAATATGTGACGTCATCAGCAGTGCATTGCGGGCGCGCGAGTTATAGTTAGCTGAACTAACTATAACGGGGGAATTTCAATGGTTTTGTACAAGTGAAAAGTCCAGCTAACTATAACACCCCTGAAACCTGTGGTTTTTTCAGTGAATTTCTGAGGTTTTTTAAATGCTAATTCCTAACTATTGTGGTAAATATTTTCATTACCGGGACTTAATTTGATACAGAAACATAATAAAATAGCTCAGTAAAATAAGAGGCAGAATCCGTGGTATTAGAGGTTCGGAATGGGCTTTATTCCAATGATCGATTATAATCGGTTGCTCCAAGTTCCATCACCACGGGGGTTCAGGAAGTGAAGTACATACTTTATTGACAAGAAATGACTTTTATAGAACATACATTACAATGAAGCGAATGCGGCAGGCGTAACAATTGATAAGGAAAATGACGATTCATATGCGTAACCGAAAATGGGCGTAATAAGGAGTAAAAAGGAACATAATTGGTTATGATGTCATATATAGGTGGATCTATAAGATAATACTTGGCATAGATGCGCGCGCAGCAGTATGACGTGTGATTGACGTGCAACTAGGGGGTGAAGGGGACTTGACATTTAGCTCTACATGTGGAGACAAAAAGTCTGGGGGGTCAAGTCAACCTAATCCCAAATCATATCTAACATCCTATATTTAAAGAACTATGTTATCCACAAAAGAAGGACTCTCGGACAGAATCTATTCTATACTGACTGTGCGTGCGTGTACAAGCGTCTAAGTGTCTACACTAAATGCGAGGGGGTAGGAATATTCCATGGTAACATGGCTATGAATTACTTGCATAAAGACAGAGAAGCCGAGCCATTGCTCGGTAGCTGGAAGGATGTTTACTTAAACTACTAGACAGGAATGCATCGGCTAAGGAGTGAAACAGATAATTCGAAGGTGAAATACAGTTCTTGGCAGAGAATAGGCTGATGTCAGGCTTCGTGAGCCGCGCAGAGAATGAGACAAAGTTCATGGTCACAGATGCAGGCTCTGACTGGAGTTTTTCAGAGGCAGAAGGCAAGAGGAGTTTGATGACAGAATCAGGGCCTACTTGCCTGGACTGTAAAATGGCATAAGTGAACCATATAAAGCCGGTGGCCTTTCATACTTAGAAATGGAATATCCGGCCTATTCATGGCGAGTCTGACAGAGGACATGTTGACGGTGGACGCACATGTATTTGCGTCTTCATAACTGGAACTGGAGGGAACATACATGTACTTGTAACATGCACATAGAACCGTTGGGGTCCAAGATAGGGGACATAACTGACCAGAAAAATCCATATTTCCACATTCCCTCCTTGTCCCCTACTTGCCCGTTAAGAGATATCAATCTTCATCAATCCATTGATCTGTTCATATAACATCATTTGTTCTTCTTTCTTCTTCCATGACGAATGAAATCTTGGTGGTGGAATACACGATGTGGTACACAGACCACAGATCGCTGGTCCACATTGTAGACATAGACAGCAACTGAATAGTATGAGAAGGCCAATACCTAGGAAAGATAGAACTCTCCATCCCCAGGCTGATATCACACTCCAAAACCAACTGGACCATGTCCAAGTGCCTGGGTTCTGGTGTATCTGGCTTACAATCTTATGAAGGCGAGTTATAGCTTTATATACAGATGGCGAATTTTCTGGTATGAATACGCAGCAGCTTGATCCGATGACCCTACAGGCTCCGCCCCTATCGGCCAGGATGACGTCAAGGACAAGACGATTTTGAAGAACCACGATCCTCATCGCAGATTGCTCCTCTGTCAAGTTGCCTAGGGCGGCAATAGTTTCTTTCACTATTGCTTCAAGGGTTCTAGTTAATCTACGTATCAGCTTACTATTAGTAACAGTACCTATATAGGGAAAAATGCCTTTATTGAAATCTACATACTTGTCCCATGCCGTCTCAGTATAATCGACAATTGGGAGATCTCTCCGCTCTCTATTGTGTACTAAATGAATGTTTCTGTAATAATCAGGAGGAGCTAGGAAAACAGGTGGCAAAAGGAATGCAATGTAGCAGGTACCATCCCAATCTAGAGGTAGACGCATATATGCAGTCTGACCACATATAAAGTAGGAGTGGCGATAAGCTCTAAATGAAGATTTGCCTTGATCACTGAATTCTACTATAGTAGTGCATTTACTATGGCCCATATGTATGGAACCAACTTTTCTTACACACAATTCACCCTTCGCTGGGAATACTGACATGGTGGGTAAAACTAGTTCAACTTCGGATTCGACATTTAGAATCATGAGATTAGGTGTAAAGTTACCTAATCCATATACTTCATTTTCTAGATCAGTTCCTGTTCCTTTGGGGCGACCCTCCTTGTCAGGGTAACAGACTTTAAATAAAACTAGGTTCAGATTTCCCCATACCCAATGGTCTTGGTAAACGGCTGTGTCTGAGTCTATAGAATTGATTAAACTAAACCATGCTCCACAGGAGCCATTATGTGTAAACGGATGTGGAAAGAAAGGCAGGACTCCTTCATAATTCTGATAGGGAGGGAGCCGGCCACACACCCAACAATTAGTAGCATTACTAGTCTGGTGGGAATGATGTAACATACTAATGAAAGTGTTATTGCGCAGCGCAAGTCTATAGGACAATTCATGCGGGGGTAGGTCACTAAAAGAATGTTCAGCAGTAACATTGTAAACATTTCTGGCAATAGGGTAATACATGTGCAACAATATACTTGCAGTAATTATTAAAAGACTTAAGAAAAACAAGATTAATAATGTCACTATGCAATGGCTACGCAGTGATTTACAATACGCCTGTCGTTTCAACATTTTTTCGTGAATTTCCATGATTCAGGTCTAGGGGATACATGTCGGAGACAGATTCAACCGCTTCACCTTGCAGAGGACTTAAACAATCAAATCGTCCGACGGTCTAGGCCTTAGTTTTAGTTTATAGAGTTCCTTACTGGTGGCTTCAGCCAAAGGTAGTTTTGAGTCAATTGGTGAAGACACACGAGGTGGGCTATTTACATCTGAAGGAAGTCCATGAAATTTCTTGATATGACTTGAATGAATCCATCCTTTTCTGCCTTCGATCTTCACGGCTGTCCTTGTGGTCAGCAGGACCAACTTGGGTGACTTCCACCTGGGCTCCAGCTGAGTCTTTCGGTCGAAATTTCTCACAAGCACAAGGTCCCCCGGAACTACGTCATGGGGTTTCACCTCAGTGTTGTCGGGAAAGGCTGCAGCTACCTGTGAACGACAAGATTGTAGTGCAGACATCAAGGAAGCCAAGTAATCTGTCAGCATATTACAGTCAATATCAGTTATTTTGCGTGGTATAGGCGTCCCCCACATATTTGGTGGTCTGCCGAAGATCACCTCATACGGGGATAGCCCTGTTCGAGAGTGTGCTACCATTCTCATGTAAAAGAGTGCAACTGGTAACGCTACTACCCAGTCGACACCTTTCTCTCTGCATATTTTAGACAATCTGATTTTCAGTATCTGATTATGTCTTTCTACGAGACCTGCTGCCTCGGGGTGTCAGACACAGTGGAATTTCCACTGATATCCTAACAGAAGTGAAACATGTTTCATTAGTTCGGATGAGAACGGCTGGCCGTTATCTGAGTGAACAACACGTGGTAAACCATATCGTGGGAAGAATTCTCGAACTAGCTGTTTGGCAGTAGTCGGGGCAGTGTAATCTGAAACCGGGTATGCCTCTGTCCAACGGGACAGAGCGCAGACAACTACGAGAACATATTTGAATCCTCGACATCGTTCCATCTGGATATAATCCATCTGGAGTACTTCAAAAGGGTGATCAGGAGGATGGAATCCACCCTGTTCTACAGGAACGCTTTTTCCTGGGTTGAACTGGCAACAGATCATACAGGTACGGACCTTTTGTTTGGCTGCTGCTCGTAAATGTTTATTGAACCAAATGTGTTGAATGCTATCTAGCATAGCTTTTTCTCCTAGATGTGCTGGACTATGTATAGTGTTAACTATAACTTGGACCATTGAATCAGGAAGGAACCACACAGACTTTTCCTTCATCATCCATCCTTGGTCCGTTTGGATCCCTCCTAATTCGGTCCATTTCTTTATTTCATCTGGTGTGGCATGTGTCTGGATGTCAATCACGTCAAGAGTAGGATCTTTAACTGTCATACAATGTGTCGGCATCGGGACTATTGTCTTTGTCATGTCGGAGGTTTGAGTTTGAGCAGTCTGTTTAGCTGTTCTGTCGGCTAGATCATTGCCTTGGGAAATGATATCAGTAACCTTCGTATGAGCCTTACATTTCATAATTGATATTGCAGTGGGTAGATGTATTGCATCTAATAAAGCATGAATGAGGGGTCCGTGCTGAATGTGGGCACCGTGGGAAGTTAAATAACCTCTCTCTCGCCACAGCACGCCGAAGTCATGTACAACTCCGAATGCATAACGTGAATCAGTGTATATGTTGACTTTTTTATTCGTGGCTTGAATACAGGCTTGTGTCAGAGCAATGAGCTCTGCGGCTTGAGCTGACAAAGTATTTATACGATTAGTTTCAATGACTTCAGTATCTGTTGTGACTGCGTAAGCAGCCACTAACTCTCCTGTATTTGTTCTCATACATGAACCATCTACATACAATGTCAGGTCTGGATCTGACAATGGGACATCGGTTAAGTCTTGTCTGGGTTTCGTCGTTATAGTAATAACTTCAATACAGTCATGGGCTAATGGGTCTGTTCCGGTTACTGGCAAAAGTGTGGCAGGATTCAATGTGTTACAGCGTCTGATTTCTATGTGTGGCTGAAACAATGTAAGTTCGTACCCTGTAAGTCGCGCAATAGTCAAGTGTTGTGTTTGCGTTCTATTTACAAGAACCTCTACTGCGTGTGGTACTTGAACTGTCAATGGATGTCCTAACACTATGGCGTCGCTCTGTCTTATTGCTAAAGCTGTCGCTGCTACTGATTTTAGGCATGCAGGCAAAGCCTGGGCTACGGGATCTAATGTACTAGAAAAATAAGCACACGGTTTGTGTGCTCCTGCTTGTTCCTGTGTGAGTACTGACAAGGCAGTACCTTCGCGTTCTGTAACAAAGAGTGTAAACTGTTTTCTGTAACATGGCGTTGCTAAAACAGGTGCTTGACATAAAGCTTTCTTTAGGCTTTCAAAAGCTTGTGTATGTTCCTGAGTCCAAGGGAGAACAGTCGATGTGGCTGCCTCCTGTGTTGTCAACTGAATGAGTGGTTTTGCTAGAAATGCGTACTGAGGGATCCACTGCCTGCAATATGACGTGAGGCCTATGAAAGCCCGCACCTCCTTTTGTGTCTTGGGTATTGGCATGTTAGCTATTAACTGAATGCGGTCGGGTGTAAGCTGCCTTCCCTCCTTGGACAGCGAGTGTCCAAGATAAATAACTCGCTGGACACAGAATTGCAGCTTAGAAGGGGACACCTTGTGCCCCTTTTCGGCTAGAAATTGTAAAACTGTCAGTGATGCTTTTTCACATTCCGGTTCGCTTCTCGCGGTGATCAGCAGATCATCGACGTATTGAAGCAGAGCAGTGTTAACTGGCATGTGGATACTGTCGAGTTCTCGTTTCAGTGCTTGGCTATAGATGCTGGGGCTTTCTGTAAATCCTTGAGGTGCGCGTGAGAATTTAAAGCTACGTCCATTTAAACTAAATCCGAACAAATATTGGCTTTCCAGATCTATTGGGACGCTGAAAAAGGCATTCTTGAGATCGATTACAGTAAAGAATGTCGCTTCGGAATCAATAGCTGTCAGTAATGACGAGATATCTGGGACCACAGGAAATTGTGGCACAATGCATTTGTTTAATTCGCGCAGATCAATAACCAATCGATATACTGGCGGGGCCTTAGGATCTGTTTGTTTAAGAATCGGAATTATCGGTGAATTACATACATTGGAGTCTGTTTCCACAACTACTCCTTGGGCAATGAGCTCGTCAATGATTTGTAGTAAAGCCACTACAGCATCTGGTGGTAACTTGTATTGTCGCATTCGTGGTAGCACCACTCCTGCCTTTAATGTGACTCGATATGGTGTAATATTCATGCATCCAACATCGGTAGGGCCTTGTGCCCATAGATGTGTTGGTAAAGTCTGCAGTCGGGGATCCATGTCTCTAGATACATAGTGACCTTTAAAATCACGTAAAAACAATCTTACTCCTTCCGGAGAACAACATATTATAGCTCCTAGAGCTTTCAGTGTTTTTATTCCTAACAAGTTTTCTGGACATGATTTAGTAAGCAATAAATCTGTAGTTCGGGTCAGAGGTCCTATCGTAAGTGGAAGAGGCTGTGACACTTCATTAACAATAGGTTTTCCTGAAAAACCAAGGGAAATATTCTGAGAGCCTGAGAGGGGTGCCCCTGGAACTTCACTACGTTTTATAGTTGTTCGACTTGCCCCTGTATCGAGTAAAAATTTTCTGTCTTGGCCTAATAATTCACTATGTACATAAGGTCCTTCTTGATCTACAGGAATCTCGATAAGGGGTAAGTCAACTTCCCTCTCTAGGCTAGTTCATGCGTATCGTTGATAATCAGGATAGTCGTACTGTGCGGTCTGGTACAGTTGTCGTGTCGTGGTTTGTGTGGCAGCAGCAGGCAGCGCTGGTGCAGCTGGCACAAACTGTATAGACTGTTGTGAAGCTGGCATGGACTGTGCATGCTGCGGAGCTCCTTGTTCATTCTGATCCTGTCTGGGTGGCCGTGGTCTTTCTTGTGTTTTACCTATGGTGATATTATGTTTCAAAACTGGACAATCGTGTACGTAATGACCTGGTTTTTTACAATAATTGCATGTCCCTTTTACAGGTCCTGCTGAATCACCGGAATGTGTCATACCCTTTTTATGTCCTTCAGCTGGAACTGTCTGAGAAACTAGCATTTTCATTTTCGTGTCTTTCATGCGTCTGTGTTCATGTTCTTGTTCCTCTCTAATTCTATTGTGATGGTACTGTAACATCTGTAACATTTGTGATGGAGTGTTACCTTGCCAGGTACTCTCGAATTTTAATACTCTATTCTTTACTTGGGGTAGGGCATTTTCTACTAATTTTGTTACAAACAGATGCGGGTATGATTCACTACTTGCTTTTATGCCACTATTTATACCAAAACATTTTTCAAATCGGGCATAGTAATCACTAGTGTCTTCATCTTGCTTCTGTTTACAGGCTGAAATTGTACCCCAATCTTCCTTTTTCGTAGTTAATAAACGTGGCAGTACCTGTACTAATAAACCTGGTAGTGCTTTAGTTTTATCCCCAAGTCCTGCTCCTGCAGTTCGGGCCTTTTCTTCCGCTTCTAATACTGACCATTCTATCTTTTGGTCTCCTACCTCCCACTCCTTTTCCCTGAGTTTCTCATAGATGCCAGCAGGCATCAATACCTTTAATATTGTCATAATGTCGGGATAGGTATACTCTCCCATGAGTAACATGTCTTTAATTTCTCGGTGGAAACCCGCTGGATCTTTGTCATGACTGGGTACCACTTTCTTCATTTCTAATAATTCTATTTTCGATATGGGCGTATATACAAATACGCGTTTAAACTCGTTGTCCTCGCCTTTTATTGGGTGCACTTCTCGTAAGGGATTCTGTCTATCCATGTAATACGTTGTTCTTTCCTTGATGGGCAATGAGACACGGTCTGAACATACAAAAAGAATATACTGCTTTCTTGATTCTAGAATTTCTTTAATTAATTTAGTACCTGAACCTCTCCATCTGTTCATAAGCAATTCAGTCAATATGTCAGGTAAGGGACCAGGGTCCGAATGCTGACTCTGATATAGTATAATGAGTTGTTGAATCATATAAATCCCAGCTAACCGCTGTTCATCTGGGGTGAGATTCAAAAATGTGCGTGCTACTGTATCATCACTATATTTTCCGGGACTGTCCACCCAATGGACAGCTGCTCTAGCTAAATCTTGTCCATCCATAGAATCGAGGAAATGATAACCCCTTCGTTCTCGGAGTAGTTTGTCGGCGGCTTGGAACGAATGCTCGTTAGATCTTATATTAATTATAGGTATTTGGAAATTCCTGTTATTATCTGGACATATCGGACGTATCGGGTCAATAAGACATCTATTACTATTACAAGATCTTCCTCTACCTACATAGGCTATGGTGTCTGACTGTCCTGCGGGCAGTCCTGACCCTTCCTCCTCACTCTGTTCGAACTCGTCTACCTCTAATCTTTCTTCGTGTAGGCGTTCTATTTCTTTACGGATCTTTCGGCACATGGCTATTATACAATTTTGCTTATCATGTCTACCTTCTGATATATTCTGGCTCCATCTGGTAAGAATTTGCATTGCTTCCGGGTCTACCCCCGGTCGGTCTTGATTTCTGATCACACAATTTATGAGGAAACGTAACAGTTCCCCCTGTATCTCCACTTTCTGGTATTCCATAGCTCTGTTAATACATTCTGGATCTCGCCCTGTTTGGACAAAATGATATATTTTATCTAGATGCGCGGTCATTCCTGGTAACTTCCCTAAATACACTGCGGCTCGTCTGATACGCAATGATGCCAGGGTCATTTCGTCCTCTTTGCCGGGCACAGGGTCATATCTACAATCTACAAGAAGTTCCTTAAGCGTACGGGCAGTTATGAGTTTGGGTGTACGTGAATGTGCTGACTCTTGGAAGGTAAGTTTATTTATTCTGGGTGGCGTAGAAAAAATATTGGTAGCACCTCCCGTAGCCCCATCTGGGGTGTCGGGTGTGAAAGGATTCGTTGAACGTGACACAGCAACTATAGGTGTGGACACAGCTATAGAAGTAGCTGTAGGAATAGATGCAGAAACAGATGTGCTTGCCGGAACTTGTAACTCGATTTGTTGCTGGAGGGATACGGGTACTGGATCTTGGCGTTGAACCTCCCTGGTATGCGATCTATGTGGGGCGGAATTAGCATATTCGGGAGCTGCGTCATCTAAATATGAGGAAAGAAAAACATCTTCTGCGGTTCTAGGATGCCCCTTAGGATGTACCTTTATTGGGAATAATGGGGGTGGCAAGTCTTTCGGTATTTCTGGAGTAGCTTTGGGTAATCCTTCGGCTAGAAGGGGATACATACCATTCATAAGGGCATTTCTTTGTCTGTCTACTTGTTCTGATTTCACTCGGATCCCTTCCTCAATTAATAGATTTTCTCGAACTTTATTTGAACTCTCTTTATTCTTTTCTTCCTGTCGGAGTGCTTTTTCTGTGCGTCTATGAGATTCTTTACGCCATAACTCAACGGCGTCTTTCTGTGACTGTCTGACTTTCCTTTTCCATAACTCTTCCTCGACTTTCATGATGCACTCTGCATCCCAGGTCCCCGCTGTGGGCCACCTCTGACTTTCTGGTAATTCCTTGGTGTAGTCTACCCATAAATCAAGAAATAATATAGCGTCTAAGCCATGTTTGTGGTACATGAAGTACCCTGGAGTGTCCCTAGGAGGAATAGGAACGGCTTCTTCAAGTACCCCTTTTCTAGTAGTGATCTGTCTTAACTTCGGAAAGAGCGGCATATTGACAACTGATCCGCTACTTAATCTTGAACACACTTAGTACAAAAGCACAATAATGAACAACCATTCATACCACAATATGCAGGACGTTTAACACATTAAACATTAAACCTTAAACATTTTTTTTAACCTTTAAAATAACCAACAATGATGATCGTCTGCATAACTAATCACCAAGCATAATTCTTGACAATAACTAGATACTTCGGAATACTTGATATACTGCTAAACAGTACATATACACTGCTAAAACAGTGCAGACCGGATTTGTGTACCCAAACCCGTCTTGACCGGCACAACCTATGTGCACGTCAGAAATGCCTCCCCAGTAATGGTACTCACCGGGTAGCTTCGGAAACGGAAGGCCTCGGCAACTGAACTTGAACCGGACTGGACTCGACTCGACTCGTCGGAAACTGGACTCGACTTCGAACTGGTGGGCCTCTGTATACCTCGGATCTTGCTCTCTCAGCTAGGCTCTGGTCGGGATACTTCGCACTTCTCACCGCCTCGTCTGGGTGTTGATCGCAGCCTCAGTCGCCCCCGCTTGACCGGAGGGAGATACAGGAAATCCTGCTGGTACGCGTTATTGTCCGTCCAGCTGTGGCAGGAGACCGGGCCTGCAACTCACCGCCGGCGCGTGAGATGAGAAAGTGTCCCTGTTCGGGCGCCATTCATGTTCCGGGACTTAATTTGATACAGAAACATAATAAAATAGCTCAGTAAAATAAGAGGCAGAATCCGTGGTATTAGAGGTTCGGAATGGGCTTTATTCCAATGATCGATTATAATCGGTTGCTCCAAGTTCCATCACCACGGGGGTTCAGGAAGTGAAGTACATACTTTATTGACAAGAAATGACTTTTATAGAACATACATTACAATGAAGCGAATGCGGCAGGCGTAACAATTGATAAGGAAAATGACGATTCATATGCGTAACCGAAAATGGGCGTAATAAGGAGTAAAAAGGAACATAATTGGTTATGATGTCATATATAGGTGGATCTATAAGATAATACTTGGCATAGATGCGCGCGCAGCAGTATGACGTGTGATTGACGTGCAACTAGGGGGTGAAGGGGACTTGACATTTAGCTCTACATGTGGAGACAAAAAGTCTGGGGGGTCAAGTCAACCTAATCCCAAATCATATCTAACATCCTATGTTTAAAGAACTATGTTATCCACAAAAGAAGGACTCTCGGACAGAATCTATTCTATACTGACTGTGCGTGCGTGTACAAGCGTCTAAGTGTCTACACTAAATGCGAGGGGGTAGGAATATTCCATGGTAACATGGCTATGAATTACTTGCATAAAGACAGAGAAGCCGAGCCATTGCTCGGTAGCTGGAAGGATGTTTACTTAAACTACTAGACAGGAATGCATCGGCTAAGGAGTGAAACAGATAATTCGAAGGTGAAATACAGTTCTTGGCAGAGAATAGGCTGATGTCAGGCTTCGTGAGCCGCGCAGAGAATGAGACAAAGTTCATGGTCACAGATGCAGGCTCTGACTGGAGTTTTTCAGAGGCAGAAGGCAAGAGGAGTTTGATGACAGAATCAGGGCCTACTTGCCTGGACTGTAAAATGGCATAAGTGAACCATATAAAGCCGGTGGCCTTTCATACTTAGAAATGGAATATCCGGCCTATTCATGGCGAGTCTGACAGAGGACATGTTGACGGTGGACGCACATGTATTTGCGTCTTCATAACTGGAACTGGAGGGAACATACATGTACTTGTAACATGCACATAGAACCGTTGGGGTCCAAGATAGGGGACATAACTGACCAGAAAAATCCATATTTCCACACTATAACGTGCCTGAAACCTATGGTTTTTTCTGTGAATTTCAAAGGTTTTTTAAATGCTAATTTCGAACTATGCCTACAGAGATAGGACATGTGAAGAAAGAAGAATAAATGCACAGAAAGAAAAAAAAGAAGTGCAGAAAGAAGCAACAGAAGTCCTCAAAGACGAAGAAAAGTGCAGGAAGAAGGATAACGTGCAGAAAGAACAAAAAGAAGAGCAGAAAGAAGCCTTGTTGCAAAATCATCCTGTACCCTCAACTTTTTCAGACGGATACTGGTGGTAACTGAGTCTGACTAACCAGTCCTAGAGCCAGTGCTATGTTAAAAGACACTTAGAATACAGTGAAAACACTTACATACACGAGGGAACATTATGCGTTGGGGTCCCCCTGTGATTAGCATGACCTGCTCTGTAAGCCCCTAGTATATAATAGGGCAGGGGGATTAAAACTACCTCTTAAAACAGGCCACAGGGCGTTTTTGCACACGTTAACTCAGGCCCCGTCCCCTCCCTTCACCACTCTGTAAACACTCCCTGTGTCTGTTTTTAGTTGGGAAATTAAGTTCATTTGAATCCTGAGGGTCCCTAGGGTCCAACTAGCCCACTAGGTACCTCCAGTAAGTGCCACAGAGCTGCGTTGCAGAGAGGTGTAAAAATTGGCACGGCCTGGACCACCTCTCTGCAATGCAGCTCAGTGGCGCCTACTGGAAGCACTTGGTGGGCTAGTTAGCCCCCAGGGGCCCTCAGTATTGAAGGGAAATTATATCCCCAATTTAAAACGTGCCATAGTGCGTGTTTGCACACGTCACCTCAGGCCCCGTCCCCTCCCTTCACCACTGTGTAAACGCGCCCTGTGGCTGTTCTAAGTTGAGATATTAAGTCCCCTTGAATCCTAAGGGACCCTAGGGTCAAACTAGACCACTAGGTACCTCCAGTAAGCGCCACAGAGCTGCGTTGCAAGAGAGGTGTAAAAAGGGGCTTGGCCTGTCTGCAGCGCAGCTCCCTGGCGCATACTGGAGATGCCTGTTGGGCTAGTTGGCCCTCAGGGACCCTCAGTATTGAAGAGGAATTAATTCCCCAACTTACAATTCGCCAGGGGGCGCGTTTGCAGAGTGCTGCAAGTAGGGGGCGTGGCCTCCGGAATGATGCCAGTCTTTTATTTATTTTAATTTTTTAAGAAGGGGGGCTGTGTGGTTCCCCTTCTTATTCTAATTTATTGGACCTGATGACCCCATCCCCCAGGGCCTGTCTCCTAATTATATTTTTTTTTTGACCCCAATCCCCAGGGCCGGCCACTGTTTTTTATTATTTTTAAAAAATATATATTTATAGACACACCTAGGACATGCTGGACAAACCATACGTACCTATCACCATGACGATTTGCGTGATATTCATTAAAAGGCGACTATGCATACAATGAATCCACGTGGAATGTATTTACACCACTAGTGAAGCTCTGACATGTCTGATGCCCTACCGTGCCTAATCCCGGTAGACACCCTTGTCGTTTATTTATACAAACATGGGTAGCTATTGACGGGCACATTTAATACACATGCACACCAAGCCATTCAAAGGGGATTCGACAAAAATTCAACCAAAACTATGCAAGAAACCCCCCTCACGGTTAATAAAACACACATCCACTGCCGGATGTGTAATACTTTTTATTTTACTCTCTGGAAAGGGGACGAACATCACTTGAGAGTCACAGCGCGCTCCTGGCAGAGCCCAATGCTGTGTTACACCCACTATTGCCAGCTGAGTGCCACACACCTCTGTGTTGTATTCCACTAGCTAGTGCATATGCTATGACACTCTCTAGCCCATGTGCACTGTAACACCACCCCGTGAATATGTCATGCCACACTTATCTTCGCATGGGTTATATTGCCCCATCTAACGTGCCTTCCTCGATGCCTATGTTATAACGCACAGTGCTATGCCATACATATTACAATCTGGGATCCATATCTTTGTCACAGTGCATATGCAACGTTACACTCCCCAGCACATATTTTATATTACAACTTTAGAGACTAGTTAGGTTACACAACACTGCCCTGTGCATATTACACTCCAAGGCGCATATCGCTTAGCACGCGCTAGTGCCTGTGCTATCTCGCGCTCTCCAATGAATCTGTAATTGCGCAAAATGTATTGCATATTATATTTCACGCCGGTTCATCTTATATCACACTTTTTGGTGCATAGTTTATACCATACACTAAATCTAGTTTTCATTTTCAATCGTGCTCTCAGGACTATGTTCTGTATAACACTGTGTTCATCTACCCTTTTCACGGGCATTACATTTTGCGATAGGGGGTGGAGGGTCAGGGAGTGTTTCTGCCAAGTGAGCCCGGAGTCACAGTCACAAACGTCCTCTTCTTCCTGAATAAAAGTGAGATTATGCTGCATACTTGTTCATATGTTAAGTAGTTCGCACAGACACACGTTTTAAAAACAATAAAGTTCCTAATACCCGCCTTCTCTGAACAGTTAGCTTGCTGCCCCATCCCCCTCCTCCCTATCCTCTGTTGTGTGAATCCATGGACTAGCCTCCTCCCTCCTGCCATGCATGGTCTGATGTGCTGCCACTGCCCTCAATTTAGTATGATGTACCAGTCCACTCCTCCTGCCCTCCATTGCCCAATTCTATGCCCCATCATTGACCTCCTGCTTAAACTCTGTGCTTAGCTTGCTGCCCCTATTCTCCTTCCCCCTGCCCTCCGATGTCTTTGTGCATGCCCCTGCTCCATCCTTTTTGCCCACCATGTTCCATGGACCTGCCACTCCTATATACTCTGAGTGTTCTGTTGAGCTGCCACTCCCCTCCCACCTGCCTAGCATTGTCAGATGACTGTAACCTGTCCCTGCCACCTCCACCCTGCCTGTCCACATGCCATGCCCCTATCCTCTTCCTCCTGTCCTACATGGTCCATTGTACTGCCACACCCTTCTGCCCTCCCTGGTCTGTTGTGCTGCAACTGCTCCTCCTGCCTGCCCTGTGCGGTCTGTTGTGAGGCCCCTTCCCCTGAACTTTCTTGTCTGTGCACAGGTCCTGACCCTCCCTTCTATCCTCCATCATCCTTTGTGCATGCCCCTGCACCCTCCTTCTTGCCCATCATAGCCATTGTGCTGCCACTAACCCTCCCACTTGCCATGCATGGTCTTCTGTGCTGCCATGGCCTCTCCCACCTTCCCTGTGTGGTCAGTTAGCTGCCCCTGACCCCCTCCCACCTTCCCTCCATGGTCTGTGTGTATGCCATCACAGTCTCAGTGTTGCTCTTCATGGTGTGTCTTGCTTCTAGTGCCCATCCTGCCTGACCTCCATGGCTATCTTGCTGCTCCTGCCCTGCCCCCTTGCCCCCAGCCCTCTGTTTACATGTGCACACCCCTACTCCCTCCCTCCTGGCTTGTCTGTTCCATTGTAATGCCCCTGATCCGTCCCTCCTGCCCTTTATGGTCTGTTATGCTGCAGCTTTCTCTCCTGTCTGTCCATTATGGTCAGCTAGCTACCATTGCCTCTTGCCCCTCTGTGGTCCATGTGCATGGTCCTGTCCCCTCCCTCTTGCTTTCTATGGATTGTTGTGCTGCACTCCCGTCCCGCATGCCCTGTGTGGTGTATTGTGCTGCTGCAAACCCTGATGCCTGCCCTGCAGGGTCAGTTTGGTGCACCTCTCCATGTCCCTCCTGTCCTCTGTTATCCAAGTCCATGTTCCTACCCCATTTCCTTCCATGATCCAATGTACCATACTTGCGAACATTTTGAACTTGGTAAGAGGGAGATTTTGAAAAAAAACTGGGGTATTGATTTTCCCCTTTGAGTTACATTGAAAAAGAGGAGATTGTAGACAGGAGACAGATCAAATAAAGCCCAATTGAGCTTAAAAACATTGGACGTTTCCTGGCTGAATCGGGTCTGTTGGCATGTATGGTTGTACTACCATTGCCTCTTCCTTCTGCCCACAATGGTCTACTACATTGCCACAGACTCTCTTGCAAGTCCTGTATTGTTGGTTTGTTGCCCCTGCCCCCCTTTCCACTGCCCTCCATAGTCTGTTGTGCTGCCACGGCCCTTCCTGCCTGCTCAGTGTGGTTAAATTGTTGCCTTTGCACCCTCCTACCTGCCTTCAATTTTCAGAGTCCGTGCCCCTGGCCTCTGCCTCTAAACAGTATCCTAATGAACAACTAGATTGCTAACATTCTATATTTATTACAAAAGTGTGGAACGCCTGACGTCATCTTGATGTAATCAAAACTGTAATACCTAGAGCATTTCCTTTAGAAATTACATATATGAGAGGGTCTTATTGGCATCAAAATTATGGTTAGTGCTCTAAAAGACTAAAATAAGGACATATTTTCTGAGTTTTCAAATAGCGACAAAGCACTTTTAAATTATTTGTTATCTTTATGTTTTTTTATCCAGTTGACCACTTGATTAAATGTTGCACTTAGGGGAGAGGATGTGGTGTTACTTCTAGAACTGCAGACTTTGCAACTGGGGAACCAGGTTGGAGTTTCTGCTTCAGCTCGACATTCTGTGATTCTGGTCAAATCACTTAGTCTCCCCATGTCTACAACCAAAATGAATTTGTTCTTGTGTGATGTAACCAATGCTCATGTAAAGCACTCTAATACCTGGCAAGTCTGCACTATATAACACTGCAAAAACACAAAATAATAAGTGTTTTGCACACTTCTGTCATTGGGCTATATTTGGGCTACATCTGGGTGATTTTGGGCTACATTTGGGCTCTTTTGTCTCCGGTGGCCATTTTGGGAGATTTATTTGTTATGAAGTTTCCTAATTTCCTCATGTACTGCAGTCTCCTCAGTAGGAAATGCTTTCAGTTTTTTACTTTGATTCCATCAAGAAGGCATTCAGATGTGTCACACATTTGCCATAAATTCAGAATGTTAGCACTCTAGTTGCTCATTAGATCACTGTAGTAAAACTACTGTTCACCATGGAAGTCTGCTCCTGGTATTAAAAGTGCATGTTTCAGTCTGCATGTCAGAATTTTTTAATGAAATAGAAGAGGATTTGAGAAGTCACTCAAAATGTGCCCTCATTTTCTTTCTTCAGCATTAATCATAATTTCTATGGCAAAATGAACCCCCTCATTGTGTTCCTTTTTAAATTAAATGTTTTAAGTGTTACCAGTTTATTCCAATCCAGATGGCTTCAGGTGTGCCATACTTTTGTCATAATGAAGACAGTAAGCGCTCTAGTTGTTTTTATGAACACTCTGGGACATTCTGTCATTGGGCTATACTTG
This sequence comes from Triturus cristatus, assembly GCF_964204655.1. NCBI lineage: Eukaryota > Metazoa > Chordata > Amphibia > Caudata > Salamandridae > Triturus > Triturus cristatus. Next base: position 97,102,065 of record NC_140585.1, read on the forward strand.
GGCTACATCTGGGTGATATTTGGGCTACATTTGGGCTCTTTTGTCTCTGGTGGCCATCTTGGGAGACTTATTTGTTATGAAGGTTCCTAATTTCCTCATTTACTGCAGTCTCCTCAGTAGGAAATACTTTCAGTTTTTTACTTTGATTCCATCAAGAAGGCATTCAGATGTGTCACACATTTGCCATAAATTCAGAATATTAGCACTTTTTTTGCTCATTAGATCACTGTAGTAAAGCTACTGCTCACCAGGGAAAACTGCTGCTGGCATTGAAAGTGCATGTTTCAGTCTGCATGTCAGAATTTTTTAATGAAATAGAAGAGGATTTGAGAAGTCACTCAAAATGTGCCCTAATTTTTCTTTCTGCAGCACTAATCATACTTTTTATGGAAAAATGAACCCTCTCATTTTGTTCCTTTTTAAATTAAATGTTTTAAGAGTTACCACTTTAATCCAAGCAAGATGGCTTCAGGTGTGCCATATGTTTATCATAAGTAGGACTGTTAGCGCTCTAGTTGTTCTTTGGAACACTCTGGGAAGCTGCAATAGAACACAAAGGAATCAACTGACAGTCTCTGCCCTTGTTGGATGTACATGTTTTACTGAGAATGTAAGACTTCATTCTCACATGACTGAGAAAGATAATGTGAATTTACAGAAAAAAAGCTATCAGTTTAGCTTATAGATCACCTTCCAAACCTCTGTGGGAAAAGCATGAGAAAATATTTTTCTCTCAATCATGATATCCCAGCAGAAGGCTTTTTCACATGGTGAAATCACCTTAGAACATACCACAATTCCTAAAATGAGTATGGTGCCATCAACAAATGATTTATAATGTAACTAAAGTCTTAAAACCTTCTATTAACTGCAATGCTTTTTAATGAGGTGCTATCATGTATATTGGTCACAAGATGGCTGCCAACACTTCTTGGATGAAGTGCTGCCAGCCAATCAGATCTCAGGATGAGATGTGTGGTTAGGCTCCGCCCACATATATATATATGATATTACTTTTGATTTTCTCAGGAACTACTGAACAGATTGACACCAGACCTGCAAAAGGCACTTCCCTGACCTGAGGACTACCTCTCTGCCAAATTTCAAGTAATTCTGTTCAGCCGTTCGGGCTGTACCTTGGACTAAAGGTCCCTATGAAAAATTGCATGGGGAAAATGCGTTTTGGGACCCCCCTTTTTTCTCAGCCCCCGCTTGACGAATCCCCCCGAGACTTTCAGGGTAGGAGCGGAGCGGAGCGCTCCACCTATTTTGAAAATTTCGCGAGGATTCGTCAACCGGCGCCAAAGTTATTCCAAATAGAATGTTGCGGATTTCCTATGGAAACACGGTCCTAACTATAACTATCTACTGGCGACCGCCAGTATATAATTTATATATATATATATATATTCACTGAAAAAACCATAGGTTTCACACACGTTATAGTTAGGAATTAGCATTTAAAAAACCTTGCAAATTCAGTGAAAAAACCATAGGTTTCACACAAGTTATAGTTAGCGGACATTTTACTGATAAAAAACCATTGAAATTCCCCCGTTATAGTTAGTGCAGGCAACTATAACTCACGCGACCGCAATCCTCTGCTGATGCTAATACTGTATTTAGACACTTATTTACCCATGTCTTCTTCCATAAATTTTTAGCTATACATATATTACAAATACTTTTTTTTCATAAAGACACATATGTCATCAGCAGAGGATTGCGGTCGCGTGAGTTATAGTTGCCTGCACTAACTATAACGGGGGAATTTCAATGGTTTTTTATCAGTAAAATGTCCGCTAACTATAACTTGTGTGAAACCTATGGTTTTTTCACTGAATTTGCAAGGTTTTTTAAATGCTAATTCCTAACTATAACGTGTGTGAAACCTATGGTTTTTTCAGTGAATTTGTACGGTTTTTTAAATGCTAAGTTACTTTACGCCGTTCGTGGCGTGCGCGCCCACTTTACACAGTTCGTTCCGTACGCGCACGGTGCGCTTCGTGCACCGTGCGCGCACAGTGAGCACGCGGTGCGCTTCGCGCACCGCGCGCCCACTTTACGCAGTTAGTGCCGTGCACGCAGGGTGGACACGCGGTGCGCTACACGCACCGCGTGCCCACGTTACGCTAGATGGGCCATGTACGCACGATGCGCTTCACGCACCGTCCGCACACGGAGGCCGTATTAGGCACATCGTTGTTAAAGGTTATCTATTGATTGGTCATTTTTTTGATACGCAATACACAAAAGGTCCCCTTCGGGCACCTTTTGCACACGGGGTGTGGATAACGTGGATATTGTTTTTTTTTAAAATTATTTTTTACCGTACGCGTACGGTAAGCGTAATCGGCGATTTTTCGAAAATATAGAAAATTTAATTTTTGTCTTTGTGGGTCTTTTGAGGACACCATAAACATGACTGGGTGGTTGGGAGCTGTCTAGCAAGCCTCTTTTATTGTTTTCCGAGTTTGCTTTTCCTCCACTCCACTCAGAGTGCGAGAGAGAAAATGGCGGCTGATACTTCCTGGTTTCGACCGATTCGAATGTTTACTAAGATCTAACAGCCAATCAGAATCGCGCTCGCGCACGTCACCGTACGCGTACGGTAAGCTTACCGTAAGCGCACGGTAAGCGCACCGTAAGCTGGCTCAGATATATATATTGATTTAAATGCTATTTTCTCAGGATCTACTGAACAGATTTACACCAGACCTACAAAAGGCACTTCCTTGACCTGAGGACTACCTCTCTGCCAAATTTCAAGTAACTCTGTTCGGCAGTTCGGGCTGTAGCTGTGTCTAAAGGTCCTATGGAAAAATGCATGGGGAAAACGCGTTTTGGGACCCCCCTTTTTTCTCAGCCCCCGCTTGACGAATCCTCCCGAGACTTTCAGGGTAGGAGCGGAGCGTAGCGCCCCACCTATTTTAAAAATTTCGCGAGGATTCGTCGACCGGTGCCAAAGTTATTCCAAATAGAATGTTGCGGATTTCCTATGGAAACAGGGTCCTAACTATAACTACCTACTGGCGACCGCCAGTAGGTAATATATATATATATATATATATATATATATATATAATCACTTAAAAAACCATAGGTTTCACACATGTTATAGTTAGCAGGACATTTCACTGGTAAAAAACCAATGAGATTCCCCCGTTATAGTTAGTGCAGGCAACTATAACTCACGTGACCGCAATCCTCTGCTGATGACGTCAGATATTACATCACTGTATTTAGACACTTATTTACCCATGTCTTCTTCCATTATTCTTTAGCTATACATATATTACAAATATTTATTTTTCAGAAAGACACATATGTCATCAGTGATGTAATATCTGACGTCATCAGCAGAGGATTGTGGTCGCGTGAGATATAGTTGACTGCACTAACTATAACGGGGGAATTTCATTGGTTTTTTACCAGTGAAATGTCCTGCTAACTATAACACGTGTGAAACCTATGGTTTTTTAAGTGAATTTGCAAGGTTTTTTAAATGCTAATTCCTAACTATAACGTGTGTGAAACCTATTGTTTTTTCAGTGAATTTCAAAGGTTTTTTAAATGCTAATGTATGTTTTGTTTTTTTAATGTAATTTTCAGCTTGCGCGCACCGTGCACGCACGGTGCGTGAAGTTCGCGGAATGTTTACCGTTTCTACCGTGCGCGCACACTACGCACACTCCGCGATTTTTCGCAAAAAAAATAAAAAAAGTTTTGGACCTTGGGGTTCCTTCTGGGACCCCCTGACAAAGGCTAGGGGGTCAGGAACTGTCCACCCTGCCCCCTTTTCACGTTCTCCACCTTTGTTTTTCATCCCCTCAGACTGCGAGAGACAAAATGGCAGCCGACACTTCCTGGTTTCGTCCGATTCGAATGTTTACTAAGATCTAACAACCAATGAGAAGTGCGCTCGTGCACGGCAGGGTGCTCGCACCGTGCGCGCACGGTGCGCGGCTGTAGATATGTATATGCTTTTAACTGCAATTTTCTTAGGAAATACTGAACAGATTGACTCCAGACATGCAAAAGGCACATCCCTGACCTCAGGACTACCTCTCTGCCAAATTTCAAGTAATTCTGTTCAGCCGTTTGGGCTGCAGCTTGGACTAAAGGTCCCTATTGAAAAATGCATAGGGAAAACGCGTTTTGGGACCCCCCCTTTTTCTCAGCCCCCGCTTGACGAATCCCCCCGAGTCTTTCAGGGAAGGAGCGGAGCGGAGCGCCCCACCTATTTTGAAAATTTTGCGAGGATTCGTCAATCGGCGCCAAAGTTATTCCAAATAGAATGTTGCGGATTTCCTATGGAAACACGGTCCTAACTATAACTATCTACTGGCGACTGCCAGTAGATTATATGTATATATATATTCACTGAAAAAACCATAGGTTTCACACATGTTATAGTTAGTGGAAATTTTACTGATAAAAAACCAATGAAATTGCCCCGTTATAGTTAGCGCAGGCAACTATAACTCACGCGACCACAATCCTCTGCTGATGCTAATACTGTATTTAGACACTTATTTGCCCATGTCTTCTTCCATACATTTTTAGCTATACATATATTACAAATATTTTTTTTTCATAAAGACACATATGTCATCAGCAGAGGATTGCGGTCGCGTGAGTTATAGTTGCCTGCGCTAACTATAACGGGGCAATTTCATTGGTTTTTTATCAGTAAAATTTCCACTAACTATAACATGTGTGAAACCTATGGTTTTTTCAGTGAATTTGCAAGGTTTTTTAAATGCTAATTCCTAACTATAACGTGTGTGAAACCTATGGTTTTTTCAGTGAATTAGTACGTTTTTTTTCCCTTATAATAAGCCCTGTACATTTGGTGGCCTACGGCCACCAAAAGCACAGGGGGTGGGGTAAGTGTGGATAGTGTTTTTTTCCATTGTAATAAGCCCAGCACATTTGGTGGCCTTCGGCCACCAAAAGCACAGGGGGTGGGGTAAGTGTGGATAGTGTTTTTTTTATTTTTATTTTTTTACCGTACGCTTACCGTAAGCGTACGGTAAGCGTACCCCGCGAAATTGCCGAAAAAAAAATAAAACCGTTTTTGCACTTGGGGGATGTTTGGGGACTCCCTCAACATGACTATGTGGGAGGGAGTTGTCAAAACAGCCCCTTTACATGTTTTTGGGCTTCCGATTTTAAAAATCTCTCTCAGTGCGAGAGACAAAATGGCGGCCGCCGCTTCCTGGTTTCGGCCGATTCGAATGTTTACTAAGATCTAAGAGCCAATCAGAATCGCGCTCGCGCACGCCACCGTACGCTTACCGTAAGCGTACGGTAAGCGTACCGTAAGCTGGCTCAGATATATATATTGATTTAAAGGCTATTTTCTCAGAATCTACTGAACAGATTTACACCAAACCTACAAAAGGCACTTCCTTGACCTAGGGACTACCTCTCTGCCAAATTTTGAGTAATTCTGTTCAGCCATTCGGGCTGTAGCTCGTTCTAAAGGTCCTATGGAAAAATGCATGGGAAAAACACGTTTTGGGACCCCCCTTTTATCTCAGCCCCCGCTTGACGAATCCCCCCGAGACTTTCAGGGTAGGAGCGGAGCGTAGCGCCCCACCTATTTTGAGAAATTCGCGAGGATTCGTCGACCGGCGCCAAAGTTATTCAAAATAGAATGTTGAGGTTTTCCTATGGAAACGTGGTCCTAACTATAACTACCTACTGGCTATCGCCAGTAGGTAATATATATATATATATATATATATATATATATATATATATATACATATATATATTTTCCGGGTCAGCCAAAAATGAAAGCAAGGTGCATTTAATGTGCAAGCTTCCCGCACTGACAGATACCTTTTGGCACTACTCCTTTATCGATGTCATTTTCCGTTTTCTCATGGAGCCATTTTAATTAAAAACAAGCATTGGCATAGCCAAAAGGTCTCGCTTTAGGGATCTCATAAGTATTTAGTTATGCAGCACAATATCCTTGGTGCAACAACATCAACTGTTGCATGGCTAAACACTTATAGGTCCCAAAGGGGACACCTATTGGCTATGCCAATGCTTGTTTCCCTTCTCATTGGAGGAAATCATAAGAGACCTACATTTCTCTGCCCTTTAGAAAAGGGATACACTACACCTATTTGTGTTGGGTTACCCTACAGTAATGCACCATGGCCACCAAAACATCGTGAGATGAAAGCTATATGTATCTCGCCCTAGAATTGGCACAAGCTCTGAGTGGAGTAGCAAAAACCAGCCACTGGCTTGTGTGGGGGAATTAAACCTTTCTTATGTCCAGCTTTTAGATGGGACTCTACTCATACGTGGGAAAAAAGAAAGTAGCTATCATTCTGGGGGAATCATGTACATAGAGCAAGTTAGTACCTGAATACTGTCAAGGATGGATAGTAAAACACACAACTTACAAAACAACTTTTCCTCAGAGGAAATTAAAGAGTCTGGCCTGCCAAGTTCCACCCCCCTCTTAAAATGAATAATTCACTAATGCCTCCCTCAAAGGCTGCTTCCATCTCCCCTCTCATCCTTGTGCCCATCATATATGAAACGCATAAACTGAAGACTAACACCAACTGTGTCCAATTCTACATGGAACCACCTCGCGCAACACTCAACACTCAATTGGCGAGGATCGATGGTCATGCACACCTCAAGTTGCTCGACGTGCTGCATACAGATGCAATCCCATATTCCGTCTTTCATACCTACTCTTGACAAACAGTCCGCATAGACAGGAAACACCCACCATCTGGGGTTCAAGTGCTATATGCAAAAAACTCAGGTTTCTTCCAAAAACGGCAAGCACTAAAATACATCCAAAATATATCCATACACATTTTGTCACTCATGACGTAGCTGTCATTTGGAATGGTTACAAATGTGTTTGCAACTTTGCACAATGTGAGCTAGTTAGAGTGTGTGTGTGTGTGTGCGTGCGTGAGAGAGAGAGTTTGCACGCGCCAGTATTTAGGGCATTTAGACGAGCTTAAGTTAGAAACTCTTGTCGTGTCTTATCAGCATTATTTACTGTTGTTTACCAAGCACTTGGACTGCAGTTCTGTAACTAATCTGCAAACACGAAGCATGCTCAGTAAATCCCACACCCCCTAATTCAAAGCGGAGCTACAGAAATAAACAGAAGGCGCTTCGCCAGCCATTAGGGCCCTGCTTACCAATAAGCATTACCATCAGTGAAAGGCATTATGGGCCGTTTGCAGAGGTTGTTAGGCCCACTGTAAACAGTAGTATAAATAACACAGATTAGGTGAGGGAGGGCTGGCCGTTGGTGGGCTCCAGAAAGGAACTTGTCAGAGTGTTACATTCCCAACAGGGACAGGTCATTTGGAAAAACCAGTTACTTGATTTATCTTTTACACCTGACCCACGAATTAAAGACAACATACACAAGCGAAGGAGGGAAAAGGATTCTATGGGAGGGAAGCCATTAAACATTCTACTCTGTGAAAGGAGGGCAGCCTTTTCTAGCTGTGCTGGCACAATACGGAGCAACACCCCGCAATCTGATGCAGCTCCCCTTTGACTTGTGAAACAACAAGACACACTGGCAATGGCCACAACTGTGGAGAGAGACTTTGCAGCAGTGAAAAACAAGCGTCTGTTGTGATGGCACTTGTGAACAGTAAAAAAGGGCGCCCTACAGTGAATGCTGCTGAACCTCTGCTGCATAATTTGACCCTCTCCTTTAGCATAATTCCAGTGGCCCTGATTATAGCCTGCTGTCCTTCAACAGCAGGACTGTTCGCGGTCTAGTGCTTTCCTTTAATTCTCTGCTGTAAAAACACAGGCACATACTTAAAACTAATCCACAGCTAGTCAACGAGGCTGCTGTTGGGCCAGATTAGGACCCGTTTCAAGATCAGGCTGACAGTTTTATGTCGTATTAGTAAAAGGGAAGAAATTGTGCCTGACCTTGGTACAGTCACCTCACAGCCAGTCTCGCCCATGTGCACATGTGGTGTTTGGTGTCATGGCTGTCACTAATGCAGTGCGTGTTTGGCCCCACACTTTGCTAATGCCAGGTAGAACAGGGATCAGGGGTCTGTCTGGTTCAGCTCCTGATAGCATCCCCATGGACTGAGGTCAGAGAGGTTGCGAGAGTTGTTGCAGGCGCTGAGGAAGCCACAACACAAGAGAGGCAAAGCCAGTCCCTGGTGGACCACTGAGTGCTACTGTTCCCCGGGCAGAGTAGCTAGCATCCGGGCATGGTGAGGGGGGCGTCTTGCGTACCCTACAGTACGCAAGATGTTTACTACAGCAGAGCGAGTGTTAAGCTATGATCTGCTGCACCTCTGCCAGCACTGACCCTGGGAACAACTTGATAGGACAGTTTACTGCCAGCCTGCCCTGTACGTCTCCTCCTTGGAAGCCGCCAAATGACTCACCCAAGAACAGCCGAAGGTGAGAGAATCACAAGACCAGTGCATCTGCCAGAATGTAAGTATTGACTCTCATGAGTTAAGTGAACCAGAAGGTAAAACAGCGGGATTTGGGCTGCCAGAGGCAAAAGAGTTCAATGCTCCATTAGGGATGTGAACTCATCTGCTGTGCAGAGTTGCCACATTTTTTAACCCTTCTTTCGAAACGTGGTGTAACGGCCAGAGCGGCCGACTTTGTACTCTTTGTACACGTCTATACCCTTATCGCTTACCTAATTGTGTAGCAATATGCGGCCGTTCCGCATTCAGATTCATGCTTCTCAGCTGCCACATTGAAATCCAGTACCTGAATAGTGGGGCGGTGAGATGGTGACGTTACAAGAGCCTTTGTGCAGGGGGAGGGAAGGGAAGAGCGAGAGATCTGCAGTAAGAGGGCGTGTAGTCAAAAGACACCCTGCCCCAAAATTAAAATAATGAGAACCCGCGATTGTGAAAATAAAAGCGGGCATTTAGTTAAAAGGCAGCAGCCTCCAAATTCAAATATTGAAACTTGCAATGGTAACATTAACAACTAGATTTGGGCACGTGAGCTCGCTAAAAGTAAAAAAAAACAGCATTGGCATAGCCAATAGGTCTCGCCTTTGGGACCTTATAAGTGTTTAGCCATGCAACAGTTGCATAACAAAACACTTATAAGGTCCCAAAAGCGAGAACTATTGGCTATGCCAAGCGGCCGTGCGGCCGCTAACGTGAAAGTAATCGCGGTAAAAGTGGCGCGAGCGCCCGCGCACATGCATTGTAGCTCTAGGCTGGCCTGGTAGCACTTTTTGGAGGCGTCTCAATAAGTCTTGCCAGACCAGCGCGTGCGCTGGGTCAGGCGAGACCTAAACAGTGCATCATGTGTAAATCGTAGAAAGAAAAGACGGTCCGCAAATCACAGTTGGTTACCAGAATTGTGGCAGCCATCTTATAACGTGTTTCAGACATAAACATGTACTAATAAGATTACACACAAATTATAAGTGAGGTGAATAAAAATGAACATTATGGAGACAATTTATCAGATTAGATTCCACATAGGGGTAACTTGAATCTGTAATGAAAATTCATGATTAATAACAGTCATTTTCCCGTACTAAGTGTCTCAAATTAAGAAATAATTCAAAAGGTCTCTCATGTCCCATCATAATCTTGCCCTGAATGGGCAAACATAATTCATTCACGAAGCATATGGATGGTTGCATGAATGTAATTTTATAAGACCAGATGATAAATTCATTGGAAGAACTACACCCTTATATCATTGTCTCAGCTTTACACAGAATATTACAGTAGACCGAATAACAGACTCCAGAGTTTCACCTATGATTGTTGTAGTGGTGTAAAATGGTTAGTTGCAGCCCAGAGCCATGGGTATGTTACCATTTCAAATGAATGATCATTGTTTATTAATCTAGGTGAACCCACAGTTCCTCGTCATTGTTGAGACCTAAAAGAGATTTGGTTTGGAGGTCTATATATACCTCAACTCTAATATGCCCATTTTCCTGACTCTATCTTCCCCTCTTTCATCCTTGGGGACCTGATCTATACAGAGGGATCTTAGAAGGTCTAGGTTGCTTTGATGTGGACAGTGCTTCCTATATAGCGCTTAAGGCAAGGACATTCTAGACAGTAAACAGTGGATTCAGAGTTACAATTTAGTAGTAGACTGCTCTGCCCACTGCTGCTGCTACCGGAGGGACTACCAGTCCCAGGACACCCTGTACCCCCTGGAGGGAGGTGCTTGTTGCCACCAGCGCGCCTAAATCGTGCCAAACATCACCGTGGCGTGGAACGCGCTGTCAGGACTGCTCTGCCCACTGCTGCTGCTACCGGAGGGACTACCAGTCCCAGGACACCCTGCACCCCCTGGAGGGAGGTGCTTGTTGCCACCAGCACGCTTAAATTGCGCCAAACATCACCACGTCGCGGGATGCACTGTCAGGACTGCTCTGCCCATTGCTGCTGCTACTGGAGGGACTACCAGACCCAGGACACCCTGCACCCCATCGAGGGAGGTGATTGTTGCCACCAGCGCGCTTAAATGTGCCAAACATCACTGCGGAGCAGGCCCATCTGCGCCCGTCAGCGTCTGACAGAGGCTAGGCAACCCTTCTGACGTGTGGACATAAATATGGGTAAGCGTAAAACAACATGTTCAAAAGACTTACCTAAGACTAAACCCAAAATGCCTCGTAATTGTACCTCAATTATGTCCTATTTGACTAGCGCTGTTGGGGCGATCACAACGGAATTTCACAATGTAGAAGCTCAATATGGGATGGGTGAAGGGAAGGAGGAAATTAGTGCCCCCCCCATTGTCAGCCCCTTGTATTTCCGGAACTGACCATGCCATTGACGGCGTAGCAAGGGCCCAAGACTCTAATCATGGGAAAGCCATTGTATTTAACCCTCATCAGGACAACCTTTGGTTACCACTAATAACACTCCCCTGATTTCTTTAACGGAACACCTAGCAACATCTATGAAGGAAAAAAGAAAGAAATGAATTAAGGGAGGAGCCATAAACAAAGTCCTCGCCACTCAATTGGTGCTTGGATCTCATTCAAATGTCACCTGCAGGTTACCCGCTCATCCTGGAACCTCATCCCCTGATATTTCTATGGAGACTATTCTGACTCATATTGACACTCTATTTGAGTCATAAGACTGGAATTAATTAACAGTATGAAATTTGGTCTAGGTGAAATTATTAAGAAATTGTCATGTCTTGAGAACAAATGGACAGGGGGCGGGACTGGGGCAGCTAGCATGAACACAAGTTCTAAGAAGAATGTGATTGGTGATGGTGGGGGTGAGGGTAGAAAAACGACATTGTGAACCATCTTTTAGCTACGGTAGTGTAATTAAGAGAAGACGGTCAGCTGCAGGAGGTGACAGGGACAGGAAAGTAGCAGAAATTCCAATCAGCAGGCTAATATGGACTCCCATAGAAGAACAGATATTAACCACACGACCAATTCAGTTAAGTTAAGTGGCCCAGCGTGCATAGTTAGACTTCATTTGCCCCCAGAAGCTACTCCATTAGTCGCAGTTCTTACTGGGGTGCCCCCTCTTAAGGCAAATATTAGAAAAACCACAGAAGAGTTACTCTGTAAAGTCAAATTTTGGTGTTCAAAATACTCTGAGGGAGGCTTAATGGCATCACCCCATATTATCATGGCAAGACGCGATGACTGGGTTGGTCGCTGTCCCTAAAATGTTGAGGGAGACTGTGTGGTGGTCAACTTTGGCAAGAAGGACGTGGCAGGTGTTTTACCCGCCTAAAACTCTTGAAAGGTCTAACAGCTTATCAACATCCCTCGGGCAACATCAAAGAGGAAACGGACAAAGTCAGGCTAGTAGACCACGATCCATCGAGGCAAACAACTTACCTAGTGGAATTTCTATAAACCCCTTAGTTTTAGGGGGTCAGGGGAGATGGCCCTAAAATTAGTGCAGTGGAAATATCAAATAGATTTGACTCATTATCTCAGTTAGACTGTAATGACTGACTAATCAGTATTCCACCTGCCCTGATCCATGAGGATGATAAACAGCGGGATCAATCAACTGATGTACCACAACCACGTATTTCACAAGAAGATGGCCTAATAACATTTCTTAACTGGAATATTGCAGGGTTAAGAAACAAAATGGAGGATGCGAACTGGATCACTTTCTTAAAAGATGATGATATTGTTGAGCTCCAAGAATCTTAGGAAGTAGATAGCTCACTATGGATAGATGGCTTTACTTCCTATTTTGAACCTGCTAGACCATCTAATATGGGAAGAGCGAAAGGGGGCTTGATTACCCTGATTTCCCTAAAGGTCTCTGGGAGTCATCGTAAATTAGATACAGGACTTGCAAATTGCCTAGTTGTAGAGATAGTACCTGCAACTTTAAATAGAGTATTAATTGTTAATTTTTATAATTCTTTTGAAAGAAACACAGTCATTGAACACTTATTTAGCCTTAAAACCTACCTAGAGGGTTATAAGGAAAATAATCTTACACCTTATTCGGTTATTATTTTAGGGAATTTTAATATACACCTATGTTATAATCAATGCTGTATCTCTGATAGTTTAGGGCCCGACACACCTTGAACATACTGCACAAGGTGAATTTCTGGAGCAAACTAAAGCTGATGTGGGTCTTTCATATCCAACTAACCCATTTGATATGGATGATATCCCAACTTTCTTTTAAAGGAAAGGGAAGCCATACGACCATTGACTATATATTTATAAATACTACCCTTGAGCCTTATGTTAAAGACTACGCAGTACTGTGGTCACATTGGTCTTAACTCTGAAGATAAAAAATGGGCAACAATAGGAGTTGTTAAAAATATAGATCAGGGACGTAGATTGAAATGGTGTATGGTCATTCCAGAAGATTTTTGTATTAAATTAGTTGACCCAATAGGGCCAGAAATAGAGTTGTGTTGTGACAGTGAGGCCAGAGATACCGGGGTTTTATTTGCCTATAAGAAAATTTGTATGCAGGTAGCACATGATCTTTCGTACTCACACAAAGAATATGTAAATAAAGGTGAAAGGTGGTTTGACCATAGATGCTCAGTGGCGCATCAAAATCTAATGGGCGCTCTAAAAAATAGACCACAAGATAAGAGCTTGATTTCTGTCTGCAGGAAAGAATACAAATTGGCCACTAACACCCGCAAAGTAGAAATCCAAAATGATGATTTTTGCGAATTATTGTCGACTGATGTGTTAAAGAATGAATGAATGAATTTGAATGATTTTGGGATTTGTATAGCGCATGGCTGCCCGGAAGCGTCCCAGCGCTGTGATTGTAGACCAACAACTGAGGGTAGAGGCTAAGGGGAGGAGAAAAGGTTATTGTGGGAAAAGGTGAGTTTTGAGAAGCTTTCGGAATTTCATATGATTAGGTTCAGACCGGAGTTGGATTGGGAGAGAGTTCCAGAGGGTTGCGGCGACCACCGAGAAACGGCGTCCACCAGTACGAGCTCTTTTAGTTCGGTGGACCTTAGCCAAATTTTGGAATGTGGTGAACAGACCTTTTTTCTTTGAAAATAAAGGTAGTATGCTGGAGTGTAATATCCCAGAGGAGGATTGGTTCAACCATTTCAAAGTTATTTATGGGGACCAGGGAGATACTGAACCCAGTAGTCCCCTCTATGTGAGAAAGAAATATTCACTAACTATTTCAGATAAGGAAATAGGACTGGCCATAGCCCAAATGACAAGAAATAAAGATCCAGGCCCAGATGGGGTACCTGCTGACTGACCTTTTTATCACTAATATACCTCTTTGGTCTGAATTGCTAGCTAATGTTTTTAATACAGCTTTTAAGATGGGTTTACCAGACTCCTTCCTGGTCACAGTCAATAATAGTGCCGTTTTTTAAAAAAAGGTAATAGAAGTGACCATCGCTGCTATAGGCCAATTTCTTTGATCGACTCTTCTGTGAAGGTCTTAGGTAGAGTAATTTTGGCCAAACTTACAGAGTGGGTGAATGACGCCAACATCCTCTCAAACATTCAGTATGGCTTTAGGAAGGGGAGAGGCACTATTGATCAGTGCCTTAAGTTACTTCTATTGTCTGGGAAATACACGATCGCGAAGAAGAGTTCACTTCACTTGGCTTTTATGGACCCTTCTTCGGCCTTCGATCGTGTAAATAGATCTATGTAATGGCAACTATTACTAAAGTCAGGGCTGGATGAGAATATTGTATACTTTTTGGCGGATTTGCACCAGGATCTTGAAGCAACAGTCAGATTTGACCAAACAGGCAACCTACCACGCAGCATTTGCATTATCAAAGGGTTGAGGCAGGGTTGCATTCTGGCTCCAATTTTATTTACTTTATTTATTAGGGATCTTGAAATGGTTTTATCAGGTGCTAGTATGGACATTCCCCGCGTTGGTGAGAAATTAATTCCAGCTCTTCTATATGCGGATGATGCTGCTTTAATAGCCAGAACGGAGAATGGCCTACAGCATCTTTTAACAATGTTTGCATCTTTTATGAAATCTTTGGACCTAGATGTAAATTTTTTAAAGTCCCATGTCATGAACATGGGGATAAAGGCGAAGAAATGTAAAACCTATTCTTGTGAGGGCAACAAACTTACACAGATGGCATCATTCTCATACCTAGGAGTATTATTTGATGAAAGGTGCACATGGATCCCTCAAATGAAAGCTAAAAGAAATTTAATGGCTAGACCTACCATTGCAGTTTTAGATTTTTCCCGCAGATTCAGAGCTAAACCGATATGTGCCATGTTAAACATTTACAAGGCGAAATGTCTTTCTTTCGCAAGATATGGTTCTGATCTTTAGGGTTATAGGGACGTTGGTGAGGTCAAGGTAGTCGAAAATAAATTCTTAAGAAATCTGCTATCTGTACCATCATCAACTTCCACTTATATCATACATCAAGAGATGGGTTTAGGTTTTATCTCAGACATCATAGGTATGGCCCCTTTACTCAAATGGATCAGTATCTGGATAAATCCAGATCTTGAAATGAACCGTGTCATTATTCGCGATTGTCTAACACTTGACTAGCAAGCAGCATACCGTGGTTAAACTATGTTAAAAAATCTGCAATTTATTTGGGGCGACCCAAACTATTTACTGTCCCAGAAAAGCTCCTAAAAGCAGATATTGTTTGGGTTAAAAGTACTTATCTTATTATATCACAATGTGAAAGAAAGGCGAAGGAATTAAATAAACCCCTTTTAAGCGACATTTCTCCTATCATCAAGCCCCACGCTATGAAGCATAGCAGCAGGAAAAGTAGCGATAACCTCTGTTATTGCTACTTTCCCTACGCCTGCTTCAGGACTGACTTAGCCATGATATCCTATGGAAGGTGGATATCATGGCTAAGTTTGTGAGTCCCTATCAGCAAGCTAATGCCACACTACGTGAGATTATCGCTGGGTTTCTAGCGATAATCTCACGTTAGGCAGTTAGCACTAGGATTTTTATCGCTGAGGAGATAAGCGTTGCTAATAACACGCTATCTCAGCGATAAAAATCCACGTTACCCGGCAATAATTATCCTCACGCTAAGAGCGCTGAGCGATAATTATCGCCGGTTGTTGCTGATATGCCCGCAAATTAGTTAAGAAAGATCCCCCAATACCTGACTGACCATTAAATACTCTGTACGTGCCTTTACGCATTTTCATGGCAGATGAAGGAAAATCCCCCCCAAATCGGCAGAGATGGCTAAATTGAGTAACTTTTTTTAACACACCAACATCTTTTTTGCTTAAGCAGAAAATAAGGCTTCCCAAGAGGTTTTCCTGCCTTTGATGTCAGAATGGTCTTTGTTGCTTTGAGTATCTGTTTTCTGGCAATTGATGACTCTTAATCTCACAAGGCATCATTGCGGCCCTGCATGAACTTCGGACACGCCTTCGGGTCCCATATGTCACCCGGGCTCTAGACTGTCACAAGAGTTGCCCACCTCTGTATCATGTGTTTTGCATTGGCAGTCTGGCGCAAGTCTTCAGAGCGTGAGCCCAGCTGCTGCGGACTAACACCCTTATGCGGAAAGCACCAGAGTAGGAGCAGATGTAAATACTAGTATCTGCTGTGCAACTTTAACCTGAGGTACACAAAGGCTTTTTTCTGTGTGGGGGCGTGTTCTTGCATACATCCTGCACGTGCATGTCCACTTGCTGTCCTTTCCTCACGTGCATGCCTCTCTGTGTTACAGAGCAGTCAATTTGGTGTCTGCATCTCTCACCTCATCCTAATGTGTTTTCCTTGTATATGTTTTCAACAAATATTCACTCACAGTTTTATTGTTTGTTACTGGTGGTGCCACCCTAGTTCAGGGACATCTTAAGGATTTTGGGGACTCTGGGCCAAACGTTTTTGGGGGCCCTGTTTGGAAAAACTTTGAATTTGTGTTCCTGTTTCAGCGCTTTGTGCCCTCTTTGGCCAGGTCACTGACAGGCACAGGCACACTTGTCTAAATTGGTAATGTATTTACTCAGGGATAGCGACCTGTTTTCAATATTGTAATACAGCAGCACCTCACTGATAATACTACAAATAATCTCTGCGACACCCTCCCATTTCTCCTATATGAGATCCTATTTTGATCTAAAAAAGCATCTTTTATGGATTTTGCATGAAACATAAACACATTTTTCTCACACATCACCCACATTAAAACTATTTTGAAGGAAAATGGTATTTAAAACCACCTGTTTAGGAAGTATTCAAGGTCATCAGGGCAAGACTCTGCAGAACAGAGCTGGTTCTATCAGGGGGCACCCTGAAATGCTGGGGCCCTGGGCCAGAGCCCACTTTGCTCATGCTTCAAAATGTATCTTCCCCACTTTCATTTCTGGAGTTGAGCCCTGCACATCGCATATTCTGCTACACAGCAGGTTCCCTAAACTATTTTCTAGCCTGTAGAAGCTCACCTTCAATTTCTCTTCCAGACTGGTACTTGTGTTTGTGCCAGCCTTTCTTTGAACAGCAAAAGACACACAATTGATGGACGGAATGCAGAACAAATCAAAACATTCACCCCCAGTCAAGAGATCTGGGCTAAATCCATACTTCTTTTGCTCAGCATGCCACCCCAGTTTAGACCTGGCCATATGCAAATCAGTCTTGAAACTGCGCCGCAATGGGAACAGTCCAGCCCGAACTGCCAGGCCAGGTCCGCCCTGGACTGGAAACAAGCATCCTAGGACCGGTTTCAGGCTTTCAGCCCTCATCAGCCAGGATAGCTTGACTCCAAAGGTATGGAGAGCACGGGACCCACGTCTGGGTATACCCGTCCCATGAGGCACAGGGTCAAGACTGATTTGCATATGGCTGGGTTCAAACTGGAAAGGCATGGGGGCATATTATCAAGGCAGGCGATAAAATTATTGCCACTTTAGCGGCAGAAAACTGCAGCTAAAACTGCGATAATGGGCTTGATAATATGGTCTATGGAATTCCAATTGAAGCCCATGTTAGATGTCCTTCACATCTAACATGGGCTTCAATTGGAATTCCATAGAGCATATTATCAAGCCCATTATCGCCATTTTAGCAGCAGTTTTCTACCGCTAAAGCGGTGATAATTTTAGCACCTGTCTTGATAATATGCCCCATGGTCAGCAAAATTGAGGCCCAGATCTCTGTACTGGGGTGAATGTATGACATTGTTTTGCATTCTTTCCATCAACTGTTGTTTTTGCATTTTTCTTTGAACAGTGGCACATGCTACTTCTCTTCAAATGTCATCACAACATTGGGATATATGTGTCTAACCAGTACCAACAGCTATATAAACTGAATTATTTAAGAATGAGGGAGAAAATTAAGAAACTTTTGGAACAATGGTTGATACTCCCCTTATCGATAGTGGGTAGAGTTTCCTTAATTAAAATGTCTATACTTTTGTTATTAATATTTCTCTTTTCTAATGTCCCAATCAAAATAAATATGTCTTTTTTTTAGTGAATTAGAAACCTTATTTAGAGAATTTGTCTGGGGAAAGAAAGTACCAAGGGTAAAGTTGACAGTGGTCCAATTACCCATTGCACAAGGGGGGTTAGCTTTGCCTCATTTGAGAACTTACTATGAAGCAGCTTTTCTAGACTTAGTGTCTGGACTGATGGGATCTAAATCTACTAAAGATAGCTTCTTTTTAGATAGTACGATTCAAGAATCGGATTCACAAACTCAAGTGTTTTTAAAAACTTCCAAATTTCCTAAAAAAACTAGGTACAAGACATTGAAGGATCTTGCTTTTAGACTACAGTCATTTTTTAAAAAGACGGGCTCTTCTGGTCTCCAGTATTTAAAGTTGAGAGAAGCCTCTAGTTTTGGCCTCCAGTTTCGATTAAGACACATTAATAAGTGGGAAAGCTGTGGACTATCTGAACTAAGACATTTCATAAATCAAAACACGGTGATTTCCTGGTCAGAGGTAATGGGTAGGGCGGAGAGCCATTTGAAACCCTCCTTCTTTGAATATCTGCAAATTGCTCACTTTCTAAAAAACACGAGTGGCATTTTTGATGCTCCAAACCAACTAGTGGTAGCCCTTTGGGGGGCGCTAGAGGGCGCCAGACCGACATGGCCGCACTTATGTGAGGCTCTCGCCGGCCGGGCACTTCAAGTATCCGCCATACCCATCCTGTACCCTGAAAGCTGGAAGTAACGGGGCTCGAGCGATCCTTGGAGGTGACTGTACACTTGAGGCGAGTTTGGTGCGAATTGGTGCGGTGAAGGAGCCGAAATCCGCCCTAACATGTCCCGCGGGAGGCGCTGAAGGCCGCGGGCGCATGGGAGACGGCGAGCGCGTGAACGCGACTCCGGTGCTCACGCGTGGTCGCTAGGCCCGGAACTGACGGAAGAGCCAACCGTCACCGGACTGCCTGCGGCAGTGCCGAAGAGCCTGAAATAACGACGAGACAGCGGCAGCGGTGAATCACGAAGGCGAAGTAAGTTGAGGCTGACAACTGCATGACAGTCCCGCCACCCGGGGGATACAGAGATGGGCCTGGACGCATAAGCAGGTGACGGCACCACATACACCCTACCTCTGAGGTGAGCGAGGCGAACTCCGTCGCTGCTGTGCCTGGTACCGACGCAAGGGGGATCGTCCAGAAGAGGGGCACTTACTGCAGTAGTGCCTCGCGAACGTATACTGGCCTACCGGGTTCCGCTACGGGCCCGGAGAGGGGAGCGCTGCTGTCCTGCTGCAGAGGGTACATCGGGGGGGGTGGAGTGCTCCCCCTAGACATTTCGCCCCACACACACCGCACTGGGAGAACGGGACACCGCCAAACTGATGGGAAGAGATTTGCCCGTAGGCCTGTGATAGCTGCCCATTGCAAAACAACCACTGGCCAGGCGGTATATACACAGACTGGAATGGCACCGCGAATACGCTCCTGACCTTCGGGATCGTCCCTTTCACCAGTAATCTACGTCGCGAGGGGCATAGTGCTGCCGAGACGTGAAGCGGACCGGCGAAATTGCAGCACAACATACCCTATACCTACCTAGGACTGCGCTGGACAGTGGGCCCCGCTTTGGTGCTCTGGAGTGGGGGACGAAGTTGCAAGATCCACCAGCATCATGGGGAAGACGGATAACAAACAATCTAAGCTCCCTTTCGAGTCCCAAAAGAAGAAAACCCGCACCCCACTGACGGGAGACGGTGACTCGGAAGGGGCAGATGCAGAGGAAGTGGACTGGAAGGCGCTCCTTTTAAACATGCAGATGAGTCTCTCTTCCATTGATTCAAAGATTGATAATATGTCCAGACGACTGGATTCTGTGGTGCACCGACTGGACCAACAAGAGGAAAGGGTCAAGGAGATGGAGCAGCGGATCTCGGGGCTTGAGGATGGGGCGGCGGCCAATGCCAGCACTGTCTCGCAGATGGAACGGTTACTGAAAGTGATAGCCGATAAGAACGAGGATTTGGAAGCGCGATCGCGACGAAACAACGTGCGCCTTGTTGGTCTGGCAGAATCCACCGCAGTGGGGAAAATGGAACTATTCATAGAGAAATTGCTATCCGAATTCTTTGGCATGGAGGCCTTTTCCCCACACTTAGTGGTGGAGCGGGCCCACCGCTCCCTGGGCCCTCGCCCCATTCCTGGAGCACCCCCGAGACCAATCATTATCCGTTTCCTGAATTATAGAGACCGAGATACGTTGCTTCGCTTGGCACGAGAGAAACAGACTGTTCAGTATGACAACACTACGCTTTCATTTTTCCCTGACTTCACGCAGGCTGTACAGGAGGCACGCCGGAAATTCGGAGCAGTTAAGAAACGCCTAATTCAAAGTGATATCCGTTACTCCATGCTCTACCCGGCGCGCCTGCGGGTGGTCCTCCATGGCAAGACGCACATATTTCAGAACCCATCACAGGTGGAACTATTCCTAAAAGATCATAAACGTACTCACGAGCCGGTCCGAACATCTCCTGGGAGAGAAGGCTCCCGCTCTCCCACATCAGCGCTGGACTGACTAGAGGGGTATGGTTGATATGCTTATTTCTCATTACACTGTCGCTGCATAGGAATATTTAGCCTCTATCGCACAGGGAACCTCACTGCTTGTCATTTCCCTTGCTGGGTACTCTGACTTCGGGTTGATGATCAGTAGAATAATACCCCGATTGTTTCCAGGGTACAATTGTTGCTGTATAACTTGATCTTGCTCTGGCACACCCTTCCTCCTCCCGCATAGGTTGCCGCTACTAACCTCAGCGGACGGCGGGTGCAAAATCGGGGGAGTTGGGTTGGCGGGTATGAAGCCCTGGTGTTCCCCACTTGGGTATTCCCCAACAGATTATAGTTTGGGATGTTGCATTGCTGTGGGCTGGGGTAGATGCTCGGCATGATTGGGATGTCGTTGTGGGTGGGGGAGGGGATGTTTACGGGATGGTTGATATTTTGTTTTAACACAGCATGTATACCGTCACAATGCACAGGACGTACTCACCTTTTGAATCCTCCGTGGTGACAGGGCTCTGGAATGAGTGGGGGATTGTACACACCAGTATATTTCGATTACCTAGATGTGGATATGAGCCGGGGAGCGCAGCTGGATAGCAGGGAGGGGGGCCTTCTATCAGTCATCACCTGGAATGTTAGAGGCCTAGGAGACCCGAGAAAGAGGCGACAGATATTAGGTGCACTGGACAGACTTAACGTAAATGTAGCACTCTTGCAGGAAACCCATATGGACCCACACCGCAGAGGCGGCTTTGCTGCCCGTTGGGCGGCACATTCGGTCTTCGCAGCATACTCGTCTTATGCTCGAGGTACCGCTATACTGATAAAAAGGAATGTTCCCTATGCTCCACTGGGAGACGCATCGGACCGAGAGGGACGGTACTGTGTCGCCTGGGGAAGGATGGGTGCAGACACCATCACCTTCGCATGCTCCTATGGCCCTAACTGCGATGACCCGAGTAGCTTCATTGCCCTCTGGAACAAGATCAGGGAGGTGGGATCAACACATCTCATATGGGGAGGTGACTTCAATGCGGTCCTTGACCCCGCTCTGGACAGGTCTAACCCTTCCACACACCACTACACCAACACACATAGATACCTGCGAGACATCTGTGACAATCAGGAGATGGTAGATGCATGGCGGCACTTCCACCCGATCAGTATGGAGGGTACACATTGGAACTTGGCTCATGCCACCTGGGCTCGGCTAGACTACATATTGGTGTATCGGGGGCTGGCCCCTTCCATGGCTGCAGCACGACATGTGAGTCGAACGTTTTCTGACCACTCTCCGGTGCTGACCAGGTTCCGCTTGCCGGACATACTGGGAGGGCCCCCTTCCTGGCGTCTTCCACCCAACATACTACTTGATGAGCTATTCCGCCTTGAACTCCGTCAGGATATCGAAGAGTTTATATCGCATAACAAGGGATCGGTAGAGCGGGTAGCCACACTGTGGGAGGCGTTGAAGGTCACGATACGCGGCAGTTGCATATCTAAGGGCTCAGGCGTCTTGCGTGCCTTGCGCAACACGTTACACACATTGGAAAACACACTCCGAACACTAGAAACCCAGCCGGATTATCCCACGGATTCCGTCGCTCAGGCGCGGTATCGAGAAGCATTGTCTGAATACACTACCACCGCGGATAGGGAGGTAAAATTTCGAGGTAAACATTCCAGAGCTAGAGCTTAAGGGGAGGGGGAACGCCCCGGGAGCTTCCTGGCGGGAGTGATTCGCCCCCGACGTGGCTCCAATTTCGTACTGGAGTTGGAAGGAGACGGACGGCAGCCATTAAGAGATACACGTTCAATATTAGACGCTTTTGTTAACCATTACTCCGCACTCTACTCTACTACCAGAACGGGTAACCTAGAAATGGATGACTACCTGAGGGAGCTTACTCTGGGGTGGCTTTCGGACAGACATAGAGAATTTCTGGCAGAACCCATAAGTCAAGACGAAATAAGGGATGCTATCAACCAGATGGCACCTGGGAAGGCTCCTGGACTAGACGGGCTTCCCATGGACTTTTATAAGGCCTACGCGGACGTCCTGATACCGGTGCTCCGAGAGGTATACCTGGAGGCACACGAGTCTGGAATCCTCCCCCCGTCCATGCAGGAAGCTCTAATCATTTCTCTACTAAAACCCGGTAAGCCGCCCGGGAGCTGTGACTCATACCGCCCCCTATCCCTAATCAACTGTGATGCGAAAATCCTAACCAAGGTTCTGGCCAATCGCTTGCAGCTACTGATGGGAGGGTTGGTGCTGTCGGATCAGGCGGGTTTCATCCCGGGCAGGGCTACCTCATAATACCTCTTCTCCATATTGCAAAATGTAGACCCAGGCTTGCCAATGGTGGCGGTGTTTTTAGACGCCACTAAAGCCTTTGATTCATTAGAATGGGACTACCTCCTATGCATACTACGAAACATGGGGATGCCAATAGGCTTCACACAGTGGATAAGCACACTTTACCGTCAACCAGTTGCTCGCGTTGGGGTAAATGGTCGGATATCTGACGCCTTTGCCATATCCAGGGGCACACGTCAGGGGTGCCCCTTATCTCCATTACTGTTCGCCATAGCGATGGAACCGCTGGCGGCCAGACTCCGACAGCACCACCGAGAGAAGGCCTTACGCTGTCTACAGCGAGAGGTCCTCGTATCCCTCTACGCGGATGACATCACGCTATACGTACGAGATCCCAGTACTAACCTAAACCCCTTGCTGCGAGAGTTCATTCGGTTCGCCGGAATGTCGGGTGTCCATATCAACTGGGGAAAATCCACAATTTTTCCGCTCACGACAGCGGCCCAACCATTCCCCCTCGATTATCCACTGAAGTGGTGCGCAGATGAGATCCATTATCTGGGCATAGATCTCACTAGAGACCGGGACGAACTAATGCGGCTGAACTATGGCCGTGCATTTGACCATATCCAAAGTTGCGTGACCAGATGGATCACATTGCCACTCTCACTCGCCGGACGCGCGTCCCTCATCAAGATGGTGATCCTGCCTAAACTCCTCTATCTCTTTCTAAACATCCCATACTACCCAGGCAGGCCCTTTTTCAAAATGTTGCGATCTGAGCTCATCCGATTGGTCTGGGGGGGAAAACAACCACGATTGCGCTGGGATGTCTTGACTCGCCCATTCGCACAAGGCGGCTTTGATCTACCAGAGTTCGAACTGTACTACTACAGTGCCCAGGCACACTATATACACTATTGGATCCGCCCCACGCCCTTTCTGCCTCAGGTGGCGGTGGAGCATTGGTTGGCAGACCCGATTCCGCTGGAAGGGGCCTTATTTAGTGCGCCCGTAACTCCGATTGCGGACGCTACAACGGTCTCTAGTACAGCCATGGCGTGGCGTCGTATCGCGGAAAAAACTAACACAACCCTACCGTACTCTCCATTGCTTCCATTGGCGTATCATCCTGCGATACCTCTTCTGCAGGAACGAATATTCAAAATCTTTCTGAACAAACTCAACATCAAAACGTGGGGAGACCTATATCATAATGGTCGATTTAGGTCGCAGACACACATGTTCGCTGACCTTACACCCACTCCTATGGATACATTTCTATATATAAGACTTTGTAGTGGGATTAGAGCGCTATCAGAGGAGTATCCGGCCGAGCCGCCCACACTAGCCCCTCTACATCAGCTGCTCAAGGCTTGAAGGACTGGGTTATTCTTAAGACCCAGCGGTGCCAGGGAACAACACCTGAAACCTTCGTGGGTTACCTGTTCTGGCGTACTAAACACAGAGACACGGGACACTTCCAGCGACGTCAGAGATCAGCGTTTATTTACTGCAGGGATACAGAGGTCACAAGAAGTACACAACGTGTAGGTTCTCGGAGACTGCTTCAAATTCGTAGAAGTGGGTCGGTCCTTTTATACAGGTTTTTGCCATAGCGTAGTATGGCGAACAAAGGTTACAACTCAGTTCCCACAATAAACTTCAAAAGGGTCGCGTTCATGTTTCAGGAGGCCGGAACATAATTACAACAGTCTTGCCGGTTCCCAACTGTAAAAACATATTTCCTCCGCAATAAACACATTCCATCCTAACCATAAACACATTAAGAGGAAGGACGAAAAACAGATGCAAGGAAAGAACAAGGATGCACAACAGGTTAGAAAAGAGTGTTAGGGGCAATAAAGGAAACTTGATAGAGGAGTCAAAGACCTCGTGTCTAATGTATGCATGGCTGAAACAATAGACCGGCGCGGCAAGATGAGCCTCGAGCGGGGCCATCTGCCTTAGTGGTGTCGTTTCCCTCATCGTAAAAGTCACCTCAAAGAAACACGTGTCCTTCGTGTAAGCTTGAGAGTCCCAGGGTCACGGAGCGGACAAGAAGCCTGTTCGCTGGCTACCTGAGGGCAAGAAACAAAATGGATGCTGTATCTAAAATGGAACCCGAGGGTTCAGATGAACAAACCCAAAAATGAGACGAACCATACGTGGCTGCATAACGAAACTGCGTACACCCATTATACTCGTCATTTGCGGTTCGTAGATACCAAACTCATCCATATTCGTTATCACTCAAAAGTGCGGTCCCGTGTCATACGGAACCTCAGACCCTCCTTTTGCCCTCATGTAGGCAAGCACTAGTCAAGATCTGAATCTATGTCAATATTCATCAGATCGTTCAGCTGCTGCTGAAACATCATCCTATTCAT
Source organism: Triturus cristatus (assembly GCF_964204655.1). Taxonomy (NCBI): domain Eukaryota; kingdom Metazoa; phylum Chordata; class Amphibia; order Caudata; family Salamandridae; genus Triturus; species Triturus cristatus. Next base: position 97,127,239 of record NC_140585.1, read on the forward strand.
CAACGTCTCCTTGGTAACAGATGGCCGCCGTATACACGTAGCAGCACATAGGCCACATAAGGCAGGACCACACTGTACACAAAGACAACACGTGAACAGAAACGTTACAACAGCCCCTACGATCATTAGAATCTTCCAACCCCAGGTTGACATTAGGCCCCAAAACCATCCTAGGAGCGTCCAATTACCTTCGTCCACGTGTATGGACTCGGAAATCTTGTGCAACTTCGAGATGGCTTGGTAAACAGTTGGAGCATTGTCAGGAATAAAAATGCAACAACTCGAATGGATAATTTTACACACACCCCCTCTATCCGCAAGAACAACATCTAGAACCATACGGTTCTGCAACGTCATGAGTCTATCCGCCTGTAGTTCAGCTGTTAGATTACCAAGGGCATTTGCAGTAATATTAGCAGTCGACTCAACTACACGGGTCAACTGTCTTAGGTTCCTACTATTAACCATAGGTCCCCAAAACGGCAAGAAACCCTTAAAGAAGTCTCCTGCTTCTTGACCAGCAGTGTCCTCTTTGCTAATAACGCCTCTCACGACTCTAGTTCTGTGGTAGTCTGAAGCAACTGTGAAAGTCGGAGGTGAAAGATTCGCAATATAACAGGTACCCGAAAAGTCGCGGGGTAACCATGTATATGCGCGTTCATAACATACAAAATAGGTGCCCTTAGCAGTCAGAAAAACAGGGGAGGAGAGCATGGGTAGAACATACGTATCAGTGCAAGCACTGTTCCCAAGTTGTGCTCTCGGATTTCGACCCAAACCTTTCAAGCAGAAATTACCAAGGTGCGGTACAATCCATATCGGGGACGAGCTCTTAAGCTGTCTATCACCCACTGACGTACTATAATCAGTCTCACTCAGATCCTTATAGGCCTGCACTTCTTCATCTGGAATGAGTGATGCATCAAAAACATCTCTATCCAGATCTGCTATGGCTATCGCCAAAGGCTTGTGGTACGGCCCAGGACCAGAATTGACAGACCGTGGCTCTCGACTGGGGTAGGAATCTAGTGCACTACGGAACATAGTTTGGAATGCTCGAGCTGAACCCTGGGAGCTGTAAGGAAGGACCAAATATGGAATACCCCTATCCATAGTGTGTGGCATTAACCCACATACCCAACAATTGGTAGTATTCACCACCAACTGATGCTGATGTAGAAGTTGAACAAAGGAATTATTCATGAATTCCGCACGTCTAACCTGCTCATGTTGAGGCAAAGGATGAAAGGAATGTGGGGAGACAGTGGTGAGGGAACTTAGGTTAGGAGAAAAGGTAGGTGAAACAGAAGGCAAGAACAACGGTACTCCAAAATACACTCCACCCACCAATAGCATAGATAAGGTCAGAAACAGTAAAAACACCTGAAACAAAAAACATTTTGTTCGTACAACCCTCCATAACTCTAATCTCTGTGCCGACACCCTTTCTTCGTCCAACAGCTTAGAGAATGCCATCCTCTACAAACCGTCCGTGACGTACTTGACGCACTTCGTTCTGAGTAGCGATTATCAATCCCCAGGAGTTCCCAGAGATCGACAAAAGTAACCGACCTAGCGTCAGAAACCTGCTAAACAGAAAGAAGTACCCGCACGGCCCTACGGTAACCCGGATGGAGAGGTTCCCTCGAAACGTTCAAATTTATTACAAATCTCTTAGCAGTGGAAAGGCACATAAAAACTCAAAAAGAAAGGATGTAATTGTCCATAATATTCGTAACGTCAAAAACCACCGTACTATTAATTTTTATTAGTCCTTGAGCGAAGAAAGTATCGACTTCTTCCAGGTCGAGTTTGCTCTACAAACAATTGTTCAGCTGGCGCAACAGGATTCGATGAAGTGAACAACGAGTCAGACCTTGGGTTTTCTGCTACTGATGACTCCACATATGGGTTTGGCAGTGACGAATTCTCATCCACAAGTTGAGCGTCACTAAACGGCACAAAGTGCAAAGGAGTCTCAGTTTCTGTGGCCGAAATCCCAGTCCTCACCCAACCGTCAGTTGGTAAGGGGATCGGTACCTTCTTTGTGTGGCTGGCATGGACCCAGTTTTTCCGGCCCTCCAGTCGAACCGCTGTCCTCGTCGTCAACAAAACTTGAAAGGGTCCAACGAATCTTGGCTCCAAGTTACGTTTCCGACCAAAATTTCGGGTAACCACCCAGTCCCCTGGCCGGAGCTGGTGTCCAGAACCCTCTGTCTGCGCCGGTAGAGCTTCAAAGACCTGTTGATGGATTAACCGTAGTTTAGTGGTCAAATCATGCAGATAATCGATCAACATTGGATACTCAAGACTATCAAAAGCCCTAGGCCTCGGGACTCCCCAAATATTCGCAGGGCGACCGAACACAATCTCATATGGGCTAAGCCCTACTCGAGAGTGTACGGTTGCTCTGGTCGATAGGAGAGCCAGAGGCAAGGCATCAGGCCATGACAGACCAGTCGTAGCTTGAATCTTAGCGAGTTTCAGCTTCAGGGTACCATTGTACCCTTCAACCAAACCCGCTGCCTGAGGATGATTAGCACTGTGGAATTTCTGTCGAATTCCAAGGCCCTTACACACACTCTGCATCACACTTCCCACAAACTCGCTTCCATTATCCGACCACACAATCCGTGGCATTCCGTACCTAGGAAAGTACTCCTTCAGTAGGACTTTCGCTGTGGACAGGGCAGTATTATCCTTAAGAGGATAGGCCTCAATCCATCTGGAGAACGCGCAAACCACAACCAAAACATACTTCAGGTTATTGCATCTCTCCATATGGATAAAGTCCAGCTGGATAACCTCAAAGGGACAAGCAGGAGGAGCGAAATGACCAGGCGGGGTGGGGGTACCTTTTCCGGGATTGTGCATCAAACACACCATACAATTCTTAACCACCCTTTCGGCACACTTAGCAATACCTTCATTCCTCCATACAGGGGACAAGAACTTACATATTCCTTTCGCACTAATATGTGACAACCCATGAGCCATCGTCACAACAGCTAATACATACGCATCTGGTAACATCCACCTCTGACATTCCGTCAGGTCAACCCAACATCCATGCATATCCAATTTTCCTGTACTTTCTTTCCACTTGGTCTTTTCAGCTTCAGTAGCTTCGTTCTGAATTGCTTTCACACTCTCAACAGTATTCTCACACATACCAGTCTCCGTCGGCCACCTCACTGAACTCGTGGCATACATTCGAGTCGCAAGATTCTTAGCCGTTTCCTTAGCAATCTCATCCGCAAACGCATTACCACGACCAACATCATCCGTCACTTTCCGATGTGCACTACATTTAACGATCGCCACTTGTTTAGGCAATGTAAGTGCATCCAAAAGATCATTCACAAGCTGCCCGTGTTGGATCTTCGTACCATGCGATGTCATAAATCCTCTTTCTCTCCACAATCTTCCAAAATTATGCGCAACACCAAATGCGTACTGACTGTCAGTAAACACATTCACTCGCTTTCCCTTCGACAAAACACACGCTCTTGTCAATGCAATTAACTCTGCCGCTTGTGCGGAATTCTGATTCAATCTCGCAGTTTCCACAACCGTACTCAAAGTCACTACAGCGTACGCAGTCGTCACATCGCCATTCGGCAATTTGAAGCAAGAACCATCCACATACAAAGTACCATCGGGATCTGCCAAGGGAGTGTTTTTCAGGTCCACACGACCTTTTGTTTCTTCCTCAGTCCGTAAATAACAATCATGTGGCAGCACATCATCTGATTCCATATTAATCGGCAACAATGTCGCCGGATTCAGTACATTACAACGTTTAATCTGTATATGACTTGCCAAAAGGGTCAGCTCGTACCCAGACAACCTTGCACTCGTCAAATGTTGAGTCTTTGTCCGATTCAAAAGCATATCAACTGCATGCGGAACCATTACTATGAGCATATTATCCATGACCAGACCTGCGGACTGCCGAATAGACGCCGCCGCTGCCGCTGTCGCCCTCAAGCAACTCGGCAACGCTCTAGCTACCGGGTCTAAGGTCGAGGAAAAATATGCACACGGACGCTGTTTTCCACCGAATTGTTGCGTTAAAACACTCAACGCACAACCGTCCCTCTCGTGGACGTACAATGTGAAAGGCTTACTGTAATCAGGAGTACCTAACACAGGAGCCGAACACAACGCATCGCGTAGTTCAGAAAAACTTTTCCGACATTCCTCCGTCCATGGCAAAGGAGTCGAAACGTCCTTGCACGTGAGAGCAACCAATGGCTTCGCTAACAGTGAAAAGTTCGGGATCCACTGTCTACAGTATGACGTGATACCTAGAAAGGCACGCACATCTCTCTGAGTTGTCGGCACAGTCATTCGAGCAATTGCTGCAATTCTTTCAGGGGTCAACCTTCGGCCCGCCTTTGACAATAAGTGACCTAGATAGGTTACTTCTTGACAACAATATTGCAGTTTGGAAGGTGACACTTTAAGATGTAAAGCACAGAGATGCTGTAACAGAGACACTGTAGCAGTTCTACAAAGCTGTTCGGTGTCAGCAGCGATCAACAGATCGTCAACGTACTGAATCAAGGCTGCACCAGCCGGTAACACAAACGCATCAAGTTGACTCTTAAGAGCTTGACTGTAGATTGATGGACTCTCACAGTAGCCCTGTGGTGCGCGTTTGAACCTGAAGCTGCGACCACCTAATGAGAAACCGAACAAGTCTCTGCTTTCCTCAGCAATCGGAATGCTAAAGAACGCATTCTTCAGATCGATGACCGAGAACCATGACGCAGTGGCTGGAATCAGAGTCAGTAAAGCTGTAATGTCTGGTACCACAGGAAACTGCGGAACAACAACTTTATTCACCTCCCGTAAGTCGATAACTAGACGGTACACAGGAGGCTTGGAGGGATCCGTTCGTTTCAAAATGGGCAACACGGGACTATTGCACACATTACCCCGTGTCTCCTCAATAACATCTTTACCAATCAAGTCGTGAATGATCGCTAATAGTGCCCTTTCACCATCAAGGGAAATACGATACTGGGGTATGCGTGGCAAGCGCGCACCAACTTTCAGTTGAACAACATAAGATGGTATATCCAACAGGCCCACGTCATTGGGACCTGTCGCCCACAAGGAGTCCGGAAGAGATCTCAATTCCGGCGGGAGCTTGTCGATCGATAAATACATAGGGGAAATCACGCTCTTACCCAACGTAAGCTCCACACCCGTAGGAGAACAGTACAAAGTCGCATGTAACCTTTTCAACAAATCCAAACCCAAAAGATTCTCACCACAACCGGTAGTCAAAATCAAAGGAGCTTCTAGCTCATGAGACCCAATTGTAAGGGGCAAAGGGCTAGAAACTGGATTGCTAACGGGGGCGCCAGAAAATCCAACGGAAACATTCGTTAAGCCAGACAAAGGCGCGCCAGGGAGTTTCGAATGCATGATGGAACTTTTTGCTGCACCAGTGTCCAACAGAAAAGGCTCAACGACGCCCAATGTGGCTACTGCAACATAGGGCCCTCTCTGGTCAACCGGAACTGATACTTCTCCCTTCCTTTGTCTATGGCTGTCCTAGTAGATACCATCCGTATCAACATCACACCCAACATAACAGTCATCCACATGATACTGTGCAGACCGACCGGACGATGGTTCGCGCCTATCGAAACAATTTTGCGAGTCCGAAGACGTGGCAAAGCGTTCGGCCTGATTCTGGGTAACTCCACGACCTCTACCACGGGAAGCCTGTTGAGGGCCACTACGTCCTCCTCGAGCCGACACACCATTGTTCCTATCACGGAGAACCGGACAATCAAACTTCAGATGGCCCTCCCCACGACAATATGCGCATTGGTTATATCCCAGCACAAAACGAGGTGCGGGGGAAGCATTTCGCGTCTGCGATCTAGAGAACTGTGATTGTGATCTGTTTTGCTGTTGTGTATCACTAAAATGCGAACGCGGAGGATAGGCTTGCTGCAATAAGACCTTAGTTTTAAGATCCTTCGTTTTCTTATCCGCACGCTCACTTTCCTCCTTTTCTCTGTTTTCGTAATACTGGGCCGTAGCCAATATTTGGGCAGTGGTAGAAACAGCCCACGAACTCTCAGAATTCTTCAACTTGTTGCTAAGGTCGGGCAGCAAGTTCGATACAAACTTATCAACAAACAGCCGCTGGAGGAGGAGCCTAGCGCGCATCCAAGATGGTCGCGTGAGCACAGGGCTCCCCGGACCCTTTCTGCTCCTCGGAATTTATCCTGAGAATATCCTGACGTGGTTTATGGAATCTGGGAGATGAAGACCAGCTGAGCATATCTCTTTTCAAAAATCAAATCGGACCTGGGAATCCTGAGTTGTCGTCGTCGGAACTTTTGGGACCCACCCGACGGAGGTGACCGGGGTGAAGGTGACCCGAGGGGCCGGGCTGCAATTGAACAACAGCGGCTTCAGCGCGGTGCCAGTTGCCGATCCTCCACTTTCGGTTTCGGTTTTGGACTTCAGGAGACCAGCGGGCGGGTGCGCTCGGGGTGGCGAGGTGCTTCCTGGGCCTCTGCACGAGGTTTTCCTCCACCTGCCACTAGAGTGCCTATCGCCTCGGACCCCCTATACCGACATTTTGTGGTCTTCTTGCTGGTGCCCTTACACCTCTTGATTGGAGGTCCCCTTGAGTGACCGTGTTCACATGGGGGGCAAAGGGGGTCCCGAGGGGCGCAAGACCAAGGCTTCCCTCCGCGGGGGAGCGGTCCAGAGCAATAACATGGACCGCTACACCCAGGGCAGGGGGTCCCCTGGCGCTGCTGGCCTCCCCTCGGATACTGCGGGGGGAGGCACGACCGTCTCTACGGAACTTTCCCTGCAGGACATTATGGGCGCCATTGATGGCATCAGGGAAACCATCGCGACGCAATACGAGGCCCTGGCCCGTAAGATCGACACTGTCGCGATTGATGTCACCCTGATCCGGGCCGACCTCTCCAAAACTAACGAGAGGGTCCAGGCTCTCGATACACGGACCTCCACCCTCGGTGCGGAGGTGTCGGATCTGCGGGCCGCGCTTGGAGACATCAGGGTGGTCAGCGATCATATGGCCCGGCGGCTTGAGGACTTCGAGGGACGGGCCCGACGCAACAACATCCGCGTCATAGGTGTACCGGAGTCCTCCGACAGCCGCCCGGTTGACCTCGTGGTCGAGGAACTTATCCTGAAACAGTTGTCCCCGGCTGGCCTAAGTAAGTTCTTTGCCGTGGAGCGGGCCCATCGAGTTCCGGGCGGTCGGCCACGGCCGGGGGCCCCCCCGAGGCCTATCGTGGCCAAACTGTTCCACTACAGGGACCGCGACGCTATTCTGCAGGCCTCACGGACCCACGGCCCGGTTCGTCACGAGAACTCGACCATCAATTTTTATCCGGACTTCACGCAACTGGTCCAGAAACAGCGGATGGGATTCCAAGGGGTGAAGCGTCGTCTCCGCGAGCTGGGCCTAAAGTATTCGATGCTCTACCCTGCAAAACTCCGAGTGGAACATGGGGATCGGACAGCCTTTTTTGACTCTCCTGTGGCCGCAAGTGACTGGCTGGACTCGCTGCCGGACGGAGGTGGCCGTCCCGGACCCTCTGCGGGCACCGCTGGTGACGGGTCCCCTTTAGAATGACTTTTGGTCCTTGATTTTGCCGTTTTGCACTGTACAGTTGGGTCTTATTTCTTTTGTATATTGTGTTTCACCAGGACCAGTGAGGGGGGCGGGCGGGGACGGGTCCCTTACCTCCTCTGGGGTCTTTTCGTAGAATGGGGTTAGTGGGGCGACAGGCACACTGCAAGTTGGGGGGTTTTTTTGGCCCGCAGGGGTGCAGGGTGGGGGGAGTTGGACTTGGGGTGGGGTTGGGGGGGAGGAGGGGTTGTTTTGCTGTGTGTTTTTTGTTTACAGGGCGAGGTATTGATTTTTGTCCACATCTGGGAACTGTGCTGCAGGCTGGGGGACCCTTGATCTATTTTAGGGGATGGGGGGGACGGGTTGAGGCTTATGTCATGGAACGTCAATGGGTTGGGGGACCGTATCAAGCGGGGTGTAGTACTGCAATATTTGCGTCGTTTGACTCCTGATGTGGTGTTTCTCCAGGAGACGCATCTGGTTGGCAATGTTTGTCATGCAATGAACAGGGGGGGATACCGCCTCGTGGCCCATTCTGGTTTCACAACTGGTTCCAGGGGGGTGGGCATTCTCCTGCGAACCTCACTTCCGGTGGAGATCACTAAGATAGTCTCGGATGACAGAGGGCGCTATGTGTGTTTGATTGGGAGGTGGGAGGGGCAGCCCCTTACCCTGGTTTCAGTCTACGTCCCCCCGGGCCTCCAGAACTCCACCTTCACTGACTTGGGTCGAATGCTGCTTGACCTTCCGGACAGCCTCCTGCTCATGGGCGGGGACTTTAATTCTGTGGTTTCGGGTGAACTGGATCGTCACCCACCAAGGACCCTCCCCGCTGCCCAGGCATGGCTGGGTGGGATGTTGGAGACCTTCGGCCTGGTGGATAGTTGGAGATTAATGCATCCGACCCAATGTCAGTTCACCTTTCACTCGGGGGCGCATGGGAGTCTCTCTAGGTTAGACTACTTCCTTATGCCCGCGGCGCAGACTGGTCGGATTCGAGAGGTCAGGCACCTGGCGCGGGGTATCTCCGACCATTCTCCGCTGTGGCTTCTTTTTGACACCGGGTCGCGGTCTGCAGGGCGGATCGCTCCCATTAACCCATGGTACCTGCGAGACCCTACGACTCGTGACAGCCTGGTTAAGGCTATGGACCAATACTTCCTTGATAACGAGGGGTCGGTGTCGTCTGCAATGTCCCTGTGGGAAGCCTTTAAAACCGTGATCCGCGGACACGCCCTCTCCCAGATAGTGGTGGCTAAGAAGGTCAAGAGTGAGGCAGTGGTGAGGCTGGAGACTGACATCTCGGGGCTGGAGTCGGCCTTGGAGGCGAATGTCACTCCGGACGGGCTCCATGCCCTCAGCCTGAAACAGTTTGAATATAGGTCCCTGGTCACTGACGCGGCCAAAACTATGTATAGGGAGCAGCAGGGTCGACTGTACGACGCCGGGGACAAGGCGGGAAAGTTGATCGCGTGGCTGGACAAGAAGGAGAGAGTGAATCGTGTGGTCCCGGAGTTGCGTGCTGCGGATGGTGTGTGTGTGACTGAGCCGGATGAGATTGTGGAATGTTTCGCCGACCACCTCCGGGCTGTGTACTCCCCAGTGTCTGACAGGGATGAGGACGACTCTCGCCTTCTACTGAGGGATATTGCCTTGCCCGGCCTGTCCGTTGAGGACCGTGAGCGGCTGGACGCCCCCTTGTCGGCGGATGAAATAGCGACCGCGATCCGCTCCCTTCGCTCGGGCAAGGCTATGGGTCCCAACGGTCTGCCCATTGAGCTATATAAATTGCGCCCTGATAAGCTTGCGCCCTTCCTCAGTCGCATGTTCCGTGAGTCTCTTACGGCGGGTTCCCTTCCGGCCGACCAGCGTTTGGCCACGATAGTCGTGATCCCCAAGGAGGGCAAGCCGCGAGACCGCTGTACTTCTTACCGGCCTATTTCACTGCTAAATGCAGAGCCTAAGATCCTGGCGAAAGTCCTTGCCAATCGTTTGTTGAGCGTCGTGTGCAATCTTATTCATCCGGACCAATGCGGCTTCATCCCGCATCGCAACACCGCTCTTAACTTGCGGCGTCTTCACGGCGCCCTTGCCAGGGCGGAGCTCCTCTCCGAACCGGCCGTGCTGGTTTCTTTGGATGCCACGATGGCTTTTGACACCATCGAGTGGCCATTCCTCTGGGCTGTCTTGGCTAAATTTGGCTTTGGGGAAGGATTTATTGGCTGGGTGAAGCTTCTTTACACGGGACCCATGGCTCAGGTGGTGGTGAATGGGCGGGTCTCTCGGCCCTTTGCCCTCGGCAGGGGCACGAGGCAGGGATGCCCGTTGTCCCCTTTGCTCTTTGCTCTCGCCCTGGAGCCACTCGCTGCTTGGCTCCGCTGGGAGCCCTCGCTTAGAGGGATCCGGTGGGCCCCGGGCTTCGAAGACCGGGTCTCGCTGTATGCGGACGATATTCTCCTGTATCTCACCTCACCGCGGCAGTCGCTCAACGTCCTCTTTGACGTTCTGACTTCCTTTGGGAACAACTCGGGTCTCACGATCAATTGGTCTAAATCCTGCGTCTATCCTATCTCCGGTGGTCCTCCTCTCCTGCCGCCTCGGCTTCCGATCCAAGTATCTCTGAGCGGCTTTAAGTACCTGGGGATATACATTTCGCTGGACCCGGTGGCTCGCTATGAGCAGAATCTCCTGCGTCCACTTCGGCGATTGCGAGAGGACACGGCCCGGTGGTGCAGGCTGCCCCTGTCCCCGCTGGGTCGGGCCGCGCTGTTCAAAATGATGTCCCTTCCCAGGTTCCTCTATGCACTCCAGAACTCCTTCGACGTCATCCCCGTGGCCTACTTTCGGGAGGTGGAGAGCCTGCAGAGGAGACTGGTGTGGGACGGGCGGGCGCGTATTGCTCTTGCTAAGCTTACTCTCCCCTGGTACGACGGGGGCATCGCGTTTCCCGACATTCGCAGGTATTATTGGGCCTCGCAGCTTTCGGCTATTAACCATGCCACGTATGCGCCTGGCTTGAATCCGGCGTATGAGATGGACAAGTTCCTGCTTCCCGGCGGGAACTATAACAGGGCACTTTACTCCCGCTCGGCTGGCCGGACCCTTACGGGTCCTACTAAGATTGCGGTGCGGACCTGGAGGGCTGCCACTGCGGCCACGGGCTGGAGTGAGCGACTAACATGTGCTACTCCTTTGTTTGCCTCCGATCGCCTGGGCAGCCTCTGGACTACGAAGGGGTTTGACCAGTGGGACACGATTGGTATCAGCAAAGTGGGAGACCTGTGGCATAAAGGCGCGGTTAAGACTTTCGCGGTGCTTCAGGCCGAATACGAGCTTACGGACAGGGAGTTCTTCCGCTATGCCCAGGTTCGACACGCCCTGCTCTCGGTCTTTGGGGAGGGGACCAAGATCCCGGTTTCCTCGCCCCTCGAGGACCGCGTACTTGACGGACATGTCCCTGACAGCACTATTTCTTTAATTTATAAAAAACTGATCAATCATCGGGCTGACCTCTTTGTGCGCCTTCGGGAGGCTTGGACGGGGGATGGGGTGGAATTGGACGACGAGGACTGGCAGTCTGCACTGTCGTCCCCCAAGGAGGTCGCCATTCCAGCCCGTCTCCGGTTGGTACAGCTTAAGATTCTTCACCGGGTGTATGTGACGGGTCCTCGCTTGGTCTCGATGGGATTTTCCGACGACGGGCTCTGTAAGCGGGGTTGTGGGCTCAGCGCCACCTTTCTCCATATCCTGTGGGAGTGCCGCGAGGTGGCGGACTACTGGCGCCGGGTCCATACGGTTATGGGACAGGTCACTGGGGTTGTGCTGCTGCCGGAGGTGCGTCGCTGTGTCCTGAATGTGTGGGAGCCCAATGATTACAGCGCGGCTCAGACTCGGTGGGCGGCCCTGGGGAACATGATTGCCAAGAGAGATATAGCGCAGCTTTGGGGCGCCCAGCGGCCGCCCACCGTGTCAGTATGGAAGGAGAATATGGACTGGTGTATGTTCAGGGAGAAGACTGTGTATGTGGCCCGTGGTAAGCCGGGGGCATGGGGTAGAATCTGGGGGCAATGGAATGCGTATCGCGGGGGTATCTGTACGCCCCCCCTGGTGGACACCGATATCGCCATGTCCCCCTGACCCTTGACGGTTCCTGGCACCTTTTGGAATAACTACATATGGACGTTCATCTCCCTTGACCCCCCCCCCCCCCATCCCCAGCCTCCCGGTACTCCTTCCTTTTGCCGGCTGCTTAATGGTCTGAACTGGAGTTCCCCGGAGGAAGCCTGACCCGCACTGTTTGCCCTTATGCCTCGCCTTTTGTTTTTCTTTTAGTTTTTGTGTTTGTTGGACTTAAGTCTCCTGTTCCTTTAGAACTATCCGGAGCCACTACGGGGCTGAGCCCCGGGAACTGACTGCAGCCTTGATAAATGTATATTTCATTCTGTACCTAGCGGCCGGCCCTGGTGGTTGTAGGCCCGTGCTTGTAACCGAATTATTGTTCAATAAAATTTAAAAAAAAAACAAAAAAAAAAAAAAAAAAACAAACAGCCGCTGACCACCCTCAGATCCCATGTCCTGACCACTATGATCAACAAACGCTTCCTCGAATCTCGTAAAGAAATCAGAAACGCTTTCATCCCTCTTTTGCTTGCATGCTGATAATTTGTCCCAATTGACGCGCATCGCTGGCATAAGCGTTTTCATGAGGGTAATTATCCTCTGAGGCAAAGCCACAATAAGCTGTTCAGGTTTAGCCCCACCGACCTGCTGGGCATCAGCCGCCGTAAGGGCAGCCCAGTCACCGCCTAACTCGGCTGCGTGATTCTCGTGACGAATTTTTGCCCAAATCGGCTGAGGCACCACATTACCAAACAACATATCAATATCGGCTAGGTTCATAACAGTAGCATCCACCAATTGGGACAGCTCCTTATAATAACCTGCAGGATTCTTACGGGGATCGGGCAAAGATTGCTTCACTTGTAAAACTTCCGATCGTTTCCAAGGGAGGTGTATCCACACTCTCTGGAAACGGCCTGGAACAGGAGGGTTAGCAGCAGGATCACCTGGCATCCATACCGGGGGAACTTCTCGCATAGGATATTGACCAGGTTGTGCCATTCATTCTACAGTCTCGTCCTTAAACAACGCACGAGGTTGCACTGCACATCGAAAGGATAACAAGCGCTCTAGAGCCTCTCGAACTTTGTCGCCTACGATTATACCCGAGGCAAACCGATGCTGTAGCTCAGAAACCTCTGACGGTACATTATCTGTCACATCATCGTCCCACTCCTCCTTCAACGATTTACACAGTTCTTCAAACACGAATCGTTGCGTGGGCACATTAAACTGGAAGAACGTTTCAAACACTACACGTGAGGTGTATTTAACAGGATTACGAATCCATCTACGTGCCGTTTTCACCAACAATTCACGTTCCCTACCATCAGGAAGCTGACTGCGCCTCTGAGCGACATCTGAAAGAGTCGAGCCAAGTATCGGCCCAAAAAGCGGAGAATAAAGAGAAGCAACAGCAGTCAAGAGACGACTACGAACAGAAGGAGAAGAGGAAGAAGATGCGGGCGCAGCAACAATAGGGGTGGAAACAGTAGAAGTAGACGCAGCAGCAGGAGCGGCGGGAACGACAGGCTGAGGAGGGACTTGGAAAGGCGCAGTAGGGAGAGAAGCCGGGACAAGAGGATGTACGATCTGTGGCCCAAGGGGATTCGGGAGTACGAGAGGAACGGCGGGCTGACCAGCAGCCGCCAAAACAGCGGGTTGAGGAAGAGGTGGACGCACGGGACCCATAACATCGGGAGCATAGGGAGGTGGCGATTTCATCAGATAAGACAAGAGCGGATCCTCCATCGCTTCTTCTCCTGCCTTATCGATATTAGAAGGTAGCACCGGATAACACTTATCCACTACCATATGGTGTAGCCGAGCACTAACTTCCTGCTCTTTCTCATCTTTGTCTAACTGATATTGTTCTGCATTTCGCATCACTGCAATAACACCTTCCCTTTTATTTCTCTTATTCTGTTTGATTTCTTTCTGCTTGGCCTCTTTCCGCCATAACCGGAAGGAATCAAACATGGCCGGCCTAGCTTTCTTTTTAAACAATTTAGCTTCCAAATTATCTAATACGGCAGTCTCGAAACTACCATGAGATGGCCAACTGAGGACGCCATCCTTTTTAGTGTAGCGGACCCAATATTCATTATATACGATAGGACCCACGCCATGACGACTATAGAGCTCGTAAATCGGAGTTCCAACCGGAGGTATCGGACATGAATCCTCCAGCCGGGAATCCATGCTACAACATTTGAGAAACCCAAACAAAGTACTACGGCCAGGCATCGTGCACACTAACCGAGTTTACAAACTTCAAGGGTTATCGAATTACGATGTCCTTACAAAAATGCAAGACCCTCGGTTTTGGCAATTGCAATCGTCAAATAAAACCCAACAACTAAGAACCACGAATGCTATGGCACCATGCAAACAACAAAGCAACACTGGGAGCGACCCACAAATACTTAACTGAGAGAACAATGGCGTCACCAGGAAGGCCCGTCGGTCGTCTCGCCGTACAAAGGACTACGCCAGGCGCCAAAAACAGGTCGACAGTCAGGGCATCGGTCCGTCGCAGCCGTCAGGAGGCGGGAATCTTCGCGGGAAAAGACGTCGGGCCACTTTTTTCGACAACTGGATCGATGAAGCGGGGTGCACCTTCCCTCGGTGATTTCACACGAAGTTCCTCACGATCGTCGGGCTTTGGACCGGTACCGTTGATGTCGCCCGACGTTGGGCGCCAACTGAAGGACTGGGTTATTCTTAAGACCCAGCGGTGCCAGGGAACAACACCTGAAACCTTCGTGGGTTACCTGTTCTGGCGTACTAAACACAGAGACACGGGACACTTCCAGCGACGTCAGAGATCAGCGTTTATTTACTGCAGGGATACAGAGGTCACAAGAAGTACACAACGTGTAGGTTCTCGGAGACTGCTTCAAATTCGTAGAAGTGGGTCGGTCCTTTTATACAGGTTTTTGCCATAGCGTAGTATGGCGAACAAAGGTTACAACTCAGTTCCCACAATAAACTTCAAAAGGGTCGCGTTCATGTTTCAGGAGGCCGGAACATAATTACAACAGTCTTGCCGGTTCCCAACTGTAAAAACATATTTCCTCCGCAATAAACACATTCCATCCTAACCATAAACACATTAAGAGGAAGGACGAAAAACAGATGCAAGGAAAGAACAAGGATGCACAACAGGTTAGAAAAGAGTGTTAGGGGCAATAAAGGAAACTTGATAGAGGAGTCAAAGACCTCGTGTCTAATGTATGCATGGCTGAAACAATAGACCGGCGCGGCAAGATGAGCCTCGAGCGGGGCCATCTGCCTTAGTGGTGTCGTTTCCCTCATCGTAAAAGTCACCTCAAAGAAACACGTGTCCTTCGTGTAAGCTTGAGAGTCCCAGGGTCACGGAGCGGACAAGAAGCCTGTTCGCTGGCTACCTGAGGGCAAGAAACAAAATGGATGCTGTATCTAAAATGGAACCCGAGGGTTCAGATGAACAAACCCAAAAATGAGACGAACCATACGTGGCTGCATAGCGAAACTGCGTACACCCATTATACTCGTCATTTGCGGTTCGTAGATACCAAACTCATCCATATTCGTTACCACTCAAAAGTGCGGTCCCGTGTCATACGGAACCTCAGGCTGCCACCCCTGCGCATGCGGTTTCGCACCTATATCATTTAATACACGCCATACCGGAGCTGGAACATTGCAGGGCGCGCACTGGCTGGGAGGGAGAGCTGGGTGAACCCATTGCAGATGAAATCTGGGACTTTTGCTGCACACAATCCGAACAAATATCTTCCAGCAGCAGATTCAGGGTCATTCATTACAAGTTTCTGCATAGACTCTATCGGACACCAGCCCGTATGCATAGGATCGGCCTTCGGGAGGACGACCATTGCTGGCGATGCCATGCACCCGCGGCAGATTTCTTGCACGTAGCATGGGGGTGCCGGGAGGTCACCGACTACTGGGGTCAGATATATTCGGGCATCTCGGAGATGATAAATATACCATTGTCACCATCTCCGGTACAGGCGTTACTGGGCTACACAAAAACTATTAGAAAGCCTGTACGCAGATTCGCCACGATCGCATTTCTTATGGCCAAGAGACTGATAGCTTGCAGATGGGGCAGGGGTAGAGCCCCGAAATTCAAAGAATGGATCAGCAGCATGGTGAAATGCCAGGAGACGCTACTCCTATACGCGGAGCTACTGCCCGCGGCGTCTCGTCCGGTGGACATATGGAGCCCTCTCACGACATACCTGCTATCACACCCCATAACATAACACTTCATTCATTGCTTTACTAGATAGATCCTACGACACCGAACCCAATGGGACCACCCTGTTTGAACGCTAGCGTTGGAAGACGGGATTGGGCAGATACAGATGCACCACTGCTTACATTTAAAGACGCCTCAAGCTGCGGCGGCTGGGAGATACAGCTTCCAGACTTCGGGGACACTGGTCAGGGGAATGCGAGAGGGAGGGGATGGACTGGATTCCCCCTTTGAGTCCCTTTGTCAATGGTTGAGTACGTGATAAAAGGGGAGGTAATACGCCACTGAGACATATGACGGGAGGAGATGCCGCCAGTATTTGCTTTCCTGTATGGTCTGACCACAGCATAGACTAAGAAGACGGGAAGCCTTTATTTAAGTTGGCATCTTACTTTCTGTTAACACTGTGACGCGGCCGGCCCCTTGCGGGTTGTGGATGAACCGCTGTGTACACCGTTACATTCCTTTATACTGTCACGCTGCCGGCCACATGTGGTTGTAGGCATAAGCTGTGTATTGTGACTAAATGCTGAATAAAGTTTGTTTAAAAAAAAAAAATTAGTGGTAGCCCTTTATGGGGCCAGAGTGAGTGGTGTTGGGAACTGGTACCGGTTGCTACATAAACAGGGTCAAGCGTCTGTCCTAGAGAGCCACTTGGCTAAAATAGATCGTGAGACAGGATGTACTTTTTCATTGAATGATTGGGAGGCTCTGTGTCTTTTAGGAAATAAATCATTGCGTGCTGCTAATTTTAAAAGGATGTCCTTCCTATCTCGGTGGCTTTCATACTTAACTCCGGCTGCTTTAAAAAAAAGATTTCCAGGAGTGGAGAATAAGTGCTTCCGTTGCCAGGCTGATGGGGAAGGCAGATGACACCATATCTTTTTTTCATGTCCACGGTTGAGGCCCTTTTGGGAGGCAATTTTTGCAGACATTAGGTTAATAATCGGGAAGACTGTTATGGTAGAGGCCGAGGCAGCTCTATTTGGATGTTCTGGGGACAAAGTGAGGTTAACAGGGGCCGAGAAAGCTTTTTTATTCATTTCTTGTACGGTAGCCCGTTCCTTAACCCCTTCGGTGCTCATGACGGAACGGTTCCGTCATGAGCCACGGTTGAGCTGTGCTCATGACGGAACCGTTCCGTCATGACCACGCCCGCGCAAGATTCCGTCAGCACAGCGGCGGAATTTGCGCAGCATGGAAGGGGTTAATTTTACAGAATTGGAGATCTAGTGAAGCCCCCTCTCATTTGAAATGGTTCAACAAAATGAAGAGGTCTCGAAAATTTGAAGAAGCTTATGCTAGACGGATCGGTGCCATTAGAAAATTTGAAACAAATTGGAAGTTTTTTATGGATTTAGAAAAGTTAAAAGAGGGACTTTAACACTGGTTTTATATTTTGGATATTGTAGCCATTTGGCATTGTATTTTGGATGCATTTGCACTTTTTTCACTATTGCACTTTATTAGATGATTGACTTACGGTTATTTTGGATTAAGGAGGGTAAGAGTTGTCTCAGTTATATTGTTTAAAAAAAAAAAAAAAAAAAGGTCGATATTGATGTTGGAATGATAATTGTTATTTGTGATAAAAATGCACTTGCACTTTAATGGATATTGCACTTTAGAACCATTTGCAACCATGTGGGTTGCTGCACTTTAGGCTACTTAGTTTGCATATTGCTAATTAGAAGCTTTAGTATCTGATTTACTAAAATGTTTGTTTTTATTGATCTGAAGTAGATTATGTATTTTGATGTACCTAATGCCTTGCTCAATAAAAAATAAAAAAATAAAAATAAAAAAAAATGTCTTCACATCAGAGTGCTCACACTTCAACTTTCCTCTTCATAGAATTTTGAGGTTTCATGATGACATTTTCAACCTAGCCCCTACTTGAACAGAGTGGTATCTTCATGGGAGAAGGCCTTGTCTGATTCCAAGTAAAACTGAACGTTTTTCCAAATACAGTTTCCTCCTGCTGAAAGCAAAATTGGAGCAGCTTGAGATAATGGATCAACAACTCATAATGGCCTTAACTCGGCAGAGATACCAGCCAGAAATAGGGAAAGTTGTGCCTGGTCTCTCCTGCAGTGCCCAGCTGTTAGGATCGGAATTTGCCCTTTGTGGACTTTCCGACTGCATATGTATCTGTTATTTTGATCCTTAGTTTGGCCCTTGTAGCATGCTGATCATTTGAAGTGGACAGAGGCGTAGGCCTGTTTGACAGTGCGAGAGCCAGGACCTGTCCTGTGACCTGAAGGGGCACACCAACCATGCCCTCACAGAGACAGTGCACTACTGTCCCTGTGCTGGGTTAAACGCATACATCAGATGTGGCAGCATACCATTTTTTGTAAATCCTTAGTGAAACCAGACCTTTTTATCTTTTGCAGTGAAAGTGTGGTCTACAAGCCCCTCTTGTGTAAAGTTCTGCTGTTAAGTGAAACTCATAACCTTGCTCTTATAGCGGGGCCGGACTGGCTACTAGGCGTTGTGGTCAGCTGCCAAGCTGGTGCATGATTTTACTGCCCCAGTTAATCTCAATCCTCACATACAGCTCGGGAATCAGGGGCTACTCTAATACTAGTCTCCTCCAAGGTGAGCAAAATAAGGTGTTCAGTTGACTCCTGGGAGTTCCACCTGCATGCTCTTCCAATATTATGCACCAAGAGCTAGGGATGGAATATTCTGTTGCTATTATAAAGCTTTCCCCCCTGCCCTTATGATGTTAGGTTTGGAAGACCCCATTTGCCTCACTAAATGGAAAAATCATTAACAACTAAATCGTAAATAAATCCGGTATTTGTAAGACGCAAATTACTCATACACCCTTACAGGTCTCAAGGCACTAGGGGCCGTCGTGGAAATTAAGGGAGCTATTGCCCAGAGTCACATGGTGCTGAGCTGACCTGCTGCCGGGGATCGAACCGGGACCCCTGTGCTCCAAAGTCAGCTGCCCTGGCCGCAGCAGCTACTGTCTCTTGTACCTGAAAATCACTTGGTTCACCTACATTAAGTATGAACTGACAAACTTGGGAAGCCCGACTGTTTTTTTCGAACCCAATTGCTTTAAGTAAAACTGACCTTGCCTGGGTGAAAACCACATTTAAATTAAGGAAGAGAGGCCTTAGCGAGCATCATGAATTTAATAAACCTACTGTTAGGGAGTCTGTGGAGTCAAAAGGTTTATAATTCCAATCATCAGGGAGCGGGAAAGAATCAGAAATCCTGGTTTAGCTGAGCTTTATTTGCAGCAACTTAATTCTGCATCTAATTGTATAAATATTTGCTCCTTTTTTATAAATGTGCCATCGGCAGAAGAAAATCAGTGATGTTTTAATTAGATGTTATCTTTTGGGTGGTTTGCAATATCTGATATTTTAGGGTCCTGCTGTGACTGTTGCTCATTAATAAAAAAGATGTTGGCTGGCCATGTGGTTTTTAGTAAGGATGGGCGTAATTTGTGAAATTCACTTTCGCAAACTATCGCGAAAATGTTAAAAATCTCCGCAAACACGTGGAAATATCGCAAAGACGCAGAAGTTTTTCCCGCCCGTTCGCGGTATTTTCTGCGTGATCGCGGCTCGCCAACTTACCCATGTGGTTGCTCACGGGCGCGAGATCTCAATCATCTCATACTCTCGCGGTGCATGATCGCGAGAAGAAAGACGTGATTGCGCAACGAAGGACGTGATCGCGTGACAAATGACGTTAATGCGGGCGCGAACTGTCGCGAGACAGCGCAAATGGCTACCAAGAACCAACATCTCGTGGAGAACGAGACCGGATCGGGAAAACTTGTCGGCGAACGCGGGGATTCAGGTAAGGCGATCGCGCGCACGCGAGAATGTATTTTTTTACAGTGCTAGCAAGAAAAAAATTTCCGGTAAGATGCGGATTGCGGAAATTTTGACATTTTCGCGCTCTCCGCGGAATGTCAAATTATCGCAATTTCCGCGAGCGGAACGGAATTTTATCTCAGGCTTAGTTTTTAGCTTTCTCTTTTTAATTTTATGTTATCTGCAATGTACTTTGGTCCCTGTGAGATTCTATGTTCTTTGAAACGTGCACTTTATTTGTAACTACCTCATTTAGAAGAAGGAACGACCCCTAGAGGACTGAATCAACATTGTTAGCTATGAATATGGCACTCTGCAGCACATTTTGTATTGTCTATTTGCTGATTCTTTTCTCAATTTTAGTGTTATGAATTATTGAGTTTATATCTTGATGTGATTTTTATATGCTTTTATGGCTACTATTGTAACCTAAATAAAGTGTTGTATCAAAAAGTGGGGGTGATCACGCATAAAGGAAATTTCCCTACAAGGGACATTGGGAGAAACCTTGCTGCGTGAGAGAGGGAAGCCAGGAATGACCCATATTTCAGTGAGTCTCCAGGTCTGTCTCTGCAGTGCCCATGATGAAGTGCACCAGCGCAGCAGTGACATCAGAACCATTTCTGATGGCATCACAAGAATTGCCATCATATGCCCTTTGAACTTGAATATTCCTAGGAATGATTTCACAAGACCTTAAACCTAAACACATCACACTAGTGCATATCACTACGAGAAATGTAAAGAGAATGAAAGAGAAAGTGAAGTGTAAATTCAAAAACAATAGCAGTTATGTTTACATCTATCAGTTGATCTGTATATGATTAATATTATTAGTTTAAATTACTTCTTATTGTTAATACATTGATTTCTGTTCATTTACAAGGCACCATCAGTCATGGGATACACATAGGTGAAGATTTTATGCAAAGACATATTTTTTCAATAATCAAGCATGGCACACTTAGTTTAACTTGTGTTGTGTATTTCAATTGGGCACAAGTGTGTGTACTACTGCTGGATTTATGTATTTTACAAAAAAAGCTGATGTCCCTGTCCCAGTAGATGCTACAGAAAGTAAACAGTGTTATGTTATGTTATGTTATGTTATCTCATCTTCTATAGCGCACAGCTGCCCCAGCAAAGGGGCTTCCCGGCGCTTTGACTGGCAAAAAGAATATACATACAAAACAGAGGAAAACCAGAAAAAGGTAACAACGGGTAGTGTATTGAGGTCCATGCAGTATATTAAGGTCCAGGGGGGAAAAGATAGGTTTTAATAGCCCTCCTGAACATAAGCAAATCATCTAGGGCGCGAATGTGAGCTGGTAATGAGTTCCAAAGCCTAGCTGCTAGGTAGCGGAAGGAACGCCCTCCCGCTCTGGAGCGTTTGAACCGTGGAACTGTAGCCAGATTTTGACCCAATGACCTCAAAGAACGAGAAGGGACATAGGGGGTGAGAAGATGCTCTAGGATCAGGGGAGAGGACAGTTTAAGAATCTTGTAGGAAAGACATAGAGTCTTAAACTCAATCCTTTGAGCCATGGGCAGCCAGTGGACCCAGTTTTCCTTCTGTCCTTGCAGTGGTGGCTGATGATCTCTGAAAGTGGTGGGATGTAATACTTTTCCTGAATTGTACCAAGTGAAGCAAATGAGCCAAATCTCTTCTAGGGGGTTTTTCTGGGAGCAGGTGGGGGGAATTCTGACAAACTGGGTATTGCACAGCAGAATGTTCAAATAAACTTGTAAAAAAAGACATGAGCTCTAAAAGGCCACTCAGTATTCAAGTTTCTCATCCTCTCATTACAAGTCAATTAAACCTGACACCTCCTGGGAGTAAACCACATTTATTTCACAATGTGCTATGGGTGTGCCCATACAACAAAAGTTGCATTTATTATGCTAAGGGCAGTACTTTGTCAAGGGTTCCCTATCATATGCTATAGCTTCCCTCTTGCAAAAGTGACATACAATAAGCTATTGCCAGAATGTTGCTATCAATGCCATATGCCATTGGTGAGCATTAAGTCAAATAATTTGTCCAGCCTGTCAAGCACATGAATTCTGTTATATATGACCCCTCCCTAATTCAATGTTTGTCTTCCCTTATGGCAAGAATTAACTACAATGTGCGAGTGCTGTGCCACCGTTTCCCAGATGTCAAGAATTCCCAACAGTATTCTATGTGTGTGCTTCTAGTTCCCTCTAGCATGCTAGTGCCAGTATTTTAATTCTGATTGCCCATTATGCATAGAATAACCTCCAGTATGCCAGTGTCAGAATTTCACTAGGGGTGTCCTGTATTCCAAGTCTTACCAGTATTATTCGGATTCTTCTGTCATCTGCATATTTTCAACCCTTCCTCTGAGTGTTGCTCAAAGAATGCTACCCCTGTGTCATCTTTGTCAGAGTTCAGTTGAACTAGTCGGGAGCCGGCTCTGAGCAGTGACTGCGCCACAGGGAGAGCCAGGGCTGGCTGGAGACGTCGATGTGTTGGCCGCACCCGGCAGGTTGACTCACTACGCTTGCCTGCAGCTCCTGACACTCCCTCCGTGAGGGGAATGGCTTTCTTACTTCTTACCTGTGCAGCGCCGTGAGGGCAACGGCCAGAACAACATCGCAGCTTTCCCCACACTGCCAAAGACTCCATATCCCAGGTGCCCCGGGGACCATCAGCGCACCCGGGATGTCACCGCCTGCGCCCGGAGGCGCTATTAAACACCGGAGTGCCGAGCGCTCTGTGGGAGGCAAACTATGCTTGCCTGCAGCTCCTGACACTCCCTCCGTGAGGGGAATGGCTTTCTTACTCCAGCCTACCTGTGCAGCGCCATGAGGGCAACGGCCTGAACAACATCGCAGCTTTCCCCCCACTGCCAAAGACTCAATATCCCAGGTGCCCTGGGGACCATCGGCGCACCCGGGACGTAACCGCCTGCGCCAGGAGGCGCTATTAAACCCCGGAACACCTCCCAGCCCGCGGGACGCGCGCGGGCGGCGCCGGGCTAAGCCCTGGCAAAGGGCGGGCCGTCTGTGGCCGTCAGGGGCAGAAGGTGGCTGGGCCGGGCCACCCCTCTAAGCCCGTTTGGAGGAGACCATATGAGCCTTGAGACTCTGACATATGTGGTAACCTCCAGGATTGACATTGATCAGTCAAAGTTTGCCCCGAAAATCTGTCTCTTATTATAAGAAATCTTTCTTGGGGGCGTGTATTTTATCTTATTATTATTACTTTGTTTCTCTTTTAAACGTTCTTTTTAACTTGTGTAAGACAATTTATTATTGTCTTTTTCTAAGTGGATACTTTTGTCTAAGCCTTTATGATGAGTAGTAAGGGCATAAATAGTAAGCCTTCTGCTGTCCACCCAATGACTAGACAATTAGCAGCAACAACTCAACCACTCCCGAGCCTCACAGCCATTGATAAAATGCTCCAAAAAACAATAGGGGTTGTGGCAACGGCCATAGAAAACACTGAAAGGCGTCTCTCGATTACCCCTGTTATACCCCCCATCACATCTTTGGGGGACTGTTCTGTAGCCACAGCCAACCGTATTGAATTTACGTCATTTCTCATGCCCTCATTCTCTGATCTACCTTGCGCTCAGATTGAGCCTGACGTAAATGTCTCAATAGAGGTTCCCATGTCTCCACCTCCCTTGACACACATTAAGGCTCTTAAATCCAATGCTAGAACGAAGAAGTCGAAATTTGTTAAAAATTCGACCAAGAAAAGAGCATTATCACCTGTTCTTGTACAACCTGAACCTAGCTCTCTTTCCCCTATCATGGGACCCCCTGTCTGGGCTACTCATTTAATAACTGATCTCCAGACATACATGGAACAGCTTATCAATAATCAATTTAAATCCTTTTCTACGAGGATTGATAAGCTAGTTTCATTGATAAATAATAAAGGCCTTGGGAGAGCTGAGCCAAACTCTGTGCTGGGGGATCTCGCCACTACAGGGGCCTCAGGAGTAACTAAGCCTGCTGTTAAAGGCCCAACTCAAGGTGTTATGCCGAAACCTATTTCAGCGCTGAGCGCCCCTGGTTTACCCATTTGTTCTAATTTGCCTTCAGCTGTAGCAGGCCCGAAACAGTCCGGCTTACTTTGTATATCAAAAACTCCCGGTACCCAGAGCATCGACCCGGATAGGTCCCCACTTAATCCCCCCCAGAAATCTGGTGTTAATGGATCATTAAAAAATCCTCCTCACCCCCAGCTACCCCCAGAGGCATCACCGTATGTGGTGGTGCTTACGGTAGTACCTGAACTGGTTGGCGAACGAGGGGAAACTTTCCCCGAGTTAAAGAATAAGATCATCTCCTGGCTAAGCAGACATAGACCCTTAATGGGAGCTGGTCAGGGGAGATCTTATTTGCGCGTAGAGTTAACTGGTTGGGGACTAGACCCAAAGACATCTGTGGTGATTGCGTAATTTTTAACTTTAGGGATCCTAGGGAAGCTGGACACATACTAGATAATAGAGGGCCTCCTAACACTGGCACGATTAACACTTGCCACTTGGGGTATTTTTATTCTCGAATTTTAATAGAGAAAATCAAAACTGTTATTCGTTTTTTGTGCTGGGTGATTTTAATGTTCATTGTTGTAAAGAGAATTGTCATGTATGGGATAGCTTGGGACCGATCGGCCAAGTGAATATACATTTTGAGCACACCCCACAAGGACTTTATCTGGAGGAATTGGTGGCAGATTATGATCTGATTTACCCAAAGTTAACTGATGAGGAATTGTTAGTTCCAACTTTCAAAGGTAAGGGTATAGGGTCAATCATTGATTATATTTTTATAAGTACTGTATTTGTAAACAGGGTAAGTGGGTACTGTGTATCCTGGTCTACTTTCAGTGACCTGGTGGATGACCTAAAGAAAAAGGAAAAACCAAATAGAACAGTGGGTAATTTAGAAATACGGCCCACAGATAAAGCGCGCCGTTTAATATGGTGCTGGGTAGTGGCCCAGGAGTTTTATGCTAATTTACTGGTTAAGGTTGGAGATGAAATGTCCATTTGTTTGACAGAGGGTAATGTGGACAAGATAGTTTTGGTGGCATACTCCAAAATTTGTGCACAAATTGATAGGGACCTTAAATTGCCACGTAAAGATCAAGATAGGGTTGGGGAAAGATAGTTTGATCATGATTGTTCTGTAGCCCATCGGAAGTTGTTGGCTGCATTGAAATCCACTCCATTGTATAAACCAGCTATAGCCGGTTTAAGGAAAACATATAAACTGGCCATGAAGAACCGGAAAAGGGAAATTAGGGAGGAGGCCTGGAATGAGCTCTTATCTATTGACGTTGTCAATAATAGTGCTCTTTTTCCAGGACTCCTGTAAAAGCGAGCTTGAATGTGGCATCCAGGAGCAGGTTTGGTACAACCACTTTAAACTAGTCTATGAAGGGGAAGATTCTCGTGTTAACTCTGACCTTAATATAGAGGAGTATACTTTGTCGATCACTGAGTCAGAGGTGTCCAAGGCAATAAGGCAGATGACGAGTAATAAGGCCCCTGGACTGGACGGCGTGCCGGCAGACCTGTTTAAATCTGACATCAAGATATGGTCAAAAATATTGTATAATGTTTTCATTAATATCTGTCAATTGGGTCTGCCCAAAACGGGGTCGGAGTCCGTTATAATTCCTATCTTTAAGTAAGGCAAGAGAGGGGACCCCAGCTGTTACCGCCCAATATCTCTTATTGATTCTTCAGTGAAGGTACTTGGAAGGGTGGTGTTAAGTCAACTCACAGGATGGCTTGAGGAAACGGAAACACTCTCAGTCCTGCAGTATGGTTTTAGAAAGGGTATGGGCACATTAGATCAATGTTTAAATCTACATGTATTGATCGGAAAATATACAGTTGCTAAAGAGGGTGCTCTTTACCTAGCGTTTATGGACCTGTCATCGGCCTTTGACCGAGTGAACAGGTCCAAACTCTGGACTATGCTCCTAATTTTGGGAGCTAATAAAAACATCGTCCATTTTCTCGCAGACCTACACAGGGATTTATCAGCCACTGTGAGGTACGATCAGATGGGCAATTGTACCGAAGGAATAAAAATTGTCAATGGCGTTAGGCAGGGGTGCATCCTGGCGCCTCTACTCTTTACGCTTTACATTAATAACCTGGATTTGATTTTAAGCGCTGGCTGTAAAGATATCCCTCGTGCAGGGAAAAGCTTGATCCCGGCACTTCTTTATGCGGACGACGCAGCCCTTCTAGCTAGAACCGCGGTTGGATTACAATCACTTTTAAATTCTTTCGCGGTCTTTATGAGATCCCTTGACCTTTCTGTTAGTTTTTCTAAAACCCATGTGATGGCAATTGGCTGCAGGACCACAAGGGTCAAAACTTTTTACTGCGAAGGGAACATATTAACCAGGGTATCTACGTTCCCATACGTAGGGGTCTTATTTGATAATCAACGCTCTTGGGGAACCCAAATTATAGCTAAAAGAAACGTCCTGACTAGAGCTACATCGGCTGTTTTCGGTTTTGCCCGCAAATTGGGAGCTAGACCAATGAAGGCCCTCTTAAAAATCTATAGAGCCAAATGTGTTTCCCTTTTAATGTATGGGGCCGACCTGTGGGGTTGCAGGAATGTGAAGGCCATCCAGGTGATCGAAGATAAGTTCTTTAGGAATATTTTATCTGTTCCACAATCAACAGCTAGTTACATTGTTCATCAGGAATGTGGAGCGGGTTTTGTTGAAGATTTAATTGCCATGGCACCGCTGTTAAAATGGATTGTTACCTGGTTAAACCCGGAATTAGGGCTAAATCGTGAAATTCTGAAAGATTGTTTGGCCCTTGACCATGGGTGTCGCATTCCCTGGCTTAAATATGTCCATAACTTGTCAGTAAAACTTGGCAGACCTGAAATATATAATTTTCCTGAAAAACTGCTGAGGGGACATATAAAGTGGGTTAAGGATTCATATTTGCGAATAGCTACAATGGCTAGAGAAGAAAGGGAGCTGGTAAAACCGACAGTAAGGGCTCATCAATTGCGGAAGACTACCCTGACCATGGAACAATATCTAGACATGGTTACAAACCCCAATCATCGATTTCTACTGGTTAGATTCAGATTAGATCAATTTCATTTTCTTTTAGGTGAATCGCCAGGCTGGAAGAGGGTGGAAGATCTTGGGGTCTGCTCATGCGATGATTTTTCTGTTCAGGATACCATGCATTTTATTTTTTTCTGCGAACATCTTACTGGTATCAGGAAGCGTTTTATTCTCCCAATTTTAGTTAATGAGGGCTTTATGCAAGTTAAGCCAGCTCTCCTTTACCTGCAGTTATTGTTGAATGTGTGGGAAGTCTTTAATGTTGCTAGTTTTCTTTCTGCGGCAGTAAAAATTATAAGGAAAATAAGTCAAGCCTAATCTGTCTAAAAATTTAATCTGAATTAACTGAATTTATTTTGTGGTTTTTTTTTGTAATTCATTCAAAATATGTTTGTAAGTCTTTGTATATAGTCTTATATGTAAATCATGGTTTTCATCTTTTTTAGTGATAGAATATGTCTTTTAGTATGCTTTTATGGTTTTGCATAAACCGAATAAAGTAAATTTGACTGACTGACTGACAGAGTTCAGTTTGCTCCCATTTTAATGGAAAGGTGAAGTCTCCTCCTCTCGTATGACAGTTCCAGTATTTTGTCACAGATGCCTGTCATGGTGCCAGGGTGCCATAGCCAGCATATTGCATTGGACGCTTCTTTAAGACAATAACTACCTTCAGTATGCCTGAGCCAATGAGAAATTTGCAATCATAACACCAAATGTTCATGCACACTTACATGCATTCACGCTTACTCCTTCTCACTCACACGCAATCTCTTGCACTAATTTTCGGACCCTCTATCACTCACTGTTACTCTGAGTCACTCATGCTTTCTAATTTACACATTCACATGCATTCCTGACTCATTCCTACAATATCAATTATTCTCACTCGCTCATTCACTTTTGCTCATACCTGTCACTCACACTTACTTTTACTCACTTTAATTCCCTCTTTCTCACTCACCCTGACTCACTCTTTCTCACTCGCAGTACTTACACACTTTGTTTATTTATTTTTTATTTTAGGAGTTTCATATAGTGCTAGCCAGACCCGAGGGTATAAGAGCGCATTACAACATGCAATCAAACATAAGAACTGACCATAGTAGAACATAATGATTTGTGACGAGTACAGTTCAAACACAAGGAGTAAAAAATAGACTCCATAATTCGTGACGAAATCCAGATCGGTGAGGGGGACAACGGAGTGAGACGAGAGGTATGAGAAGTATCGGTCCTCTAAGCAAAGTGATTGTATACTGCAGTGGGTGAGATTTGATCTAAAGTGTCAGCTATCCATTCAGAAGAGTTCGGTTGAGAAAAAGATCTTTGAGCTAGCTTTTGAATTTTGGAAAGTGTTACTACTCCTGAGGTTCCTTCACTGACCGGCATTGTTGATTTTGGCTGCCAGGTATGCGGGTTTACCGGTATGCAGGAATTTGTGTATGAGACAGGCTGTTCTGAAGCTGGCACGCATTTCGGTTGGGATCCATTTTAACTCTCTGAGAGCAGGAGAGATGTGTTTGTATGTTTTTTACTCCAGTGACCATCCTGGCTGCTACATTTAGAGTTGTTCTGAGGGGGGCTAAGTGGGATTTTTCTGTGCCTGTGAGGGTTGTGTTCCCGTAGTCCAATCTGGACAAAACCAGGGATTGAGTGGCTTGTTTGAGGTCATTTGGAGGGATGAATGGTTTTATTTTGTTGAGCAGTTTTAGGCTGAGGAAAGCGCCCTTAGCTGTGTTTTTGATGTGTTTCACCATGTCTAAGTTAGGGTCCAGAGTGATTCCCAGTGATTTTACGCAGCCTGCTGGGGCCAGGCTGCAGTTGAGAGCATCAATGCATTTAAGCCATTCTGTGACTTGGGGGTCTGTTATTTGTTGGATATGATGAGTATTTCGTCTTGGCTTGGTATAACCAGTGTTGGATTTCTTTCAGGGTGAGGTTTAGTCTCTGTTTGTCATCAAAAGAGGAAGGTACAAGGTAGATCTGGGTATCATCTGCATATAGGTGGAAGGGGATGTTGGCTTTTTTGAGTATCTTGGTGAAGGGCTCCATCTAGATATTGAATAGTGCTGGGGAGAGAACTGATCCTTACGGCACCCCCCTGTTTATGAGGAGTAGGTCTGACGTACTGTTTTTAGTTTTTATTCTTTGGGTACGGTTCTGCAGGAAGGAGGAGAACCACTGTAGTTCCACCTCATCTGCTCCGACCGTCTCCCGCAGTACAATAATGAGCAGTTTGTGGTCAACCATGTCGAAGGCTGCCGATAAGTCCAGGAGAATAGGCAGCTTCGATCATTGTCAAGTGATTTGGGAATATCATCTATGACATTCAGGATCGCTGTCTCAGTGCTGCAACCTTTTCTGAAGCCTGATTTGTGAGGGTCTAGAAAGTTGCTGCTTTCGATGTTTTAGGTCAATTGCAGGAGGACACATCTTTCCAAGATTTTTGCTAAAAATGGGAGATTAGATACAGGCCTGAAGTTGTTGAGATCATTGGGGTCAGAGCCCATTTTTTTTAGTAGTGGTGTGACTTGACCAATTGTGAGACAGTATGGCATGACTCTGGTTCTTAGGGAGCTACTTATAATCTTGGTCCAAAGCGGGGCTAAGGTGAGATTGAGCTTCTTAGCTAGTTGCGCAGGGATAGGGTCTGAGAAGTGTGACGAGGGTTTGGAGCTTGTAATCAATTTAGAGATCTCTGCTTCTGAGATGGGGGTGAAAGATTTCCAGTTGGTAGGTGGGTGCCTGGGTGTGTTGAGGTGTTCCTTACAGGGGGGCGGGCTTACTTTGGGTGCCTGGAGGTTGTTGTCCAAGGAGAGCTCTATCTTGTTGATCTTCTTATTGAAGAAGTTGGCAAAGATGTTGTATAGTTCTGTGGAGGCCGTCATAGCGGGTGAGGGGGGCTTGGAGGTTTGTTGTCTGATGATATTAAAGAGTTCTTTGGGTCAATTTTTGGCATTGTTTAGTGCAGCACAGAAGAATGAGATTTTTAATTCTTGATGTGTTTTTTATATTCCCTTCGTTCGGATTTGAGTAGGTCTAGGTGGATTATTGATGGGTTGTTTCTCCAGAGTCTTTCTGCCGCTCTTAGTTGTCTTCTTTCCAAGTTTAGATCTGTGTTGAACGAGGATCTTGAAGGAATGGTCCTGGCTTTGTGTAGTTTCAGGAGGGCAATCTTGTTGCGAATGGAGGTCATTGTTGCATTGTAGTGCAAGGTGAGTTCGGTTGTCGAAAGGTTGCATGCGGTGATGGGAAGGAGTGAGCTTACCCTTTCTTCTAGGTCGGTGTGGTGGATTTGTCTAAGATTTCTCACCCAGTGGAGGGATTCCTGTGTCTGGGGCGGGCGGTGGCATGTCTGATTGATGTGGAATAGGATGATATGGTGATCTGACCAGTCGACAGGAAGGATGTGGTTAATCATGATTGTGTCTTCGTGGGCAATGATGGCATTGAGAATTGCACCCCTGTTATGGGTTCGTTCGGTGCAGTATTGGGTAAGATTGTTGTTGCGAAGAAGTTCCTTCAGGGACTGGGTCAGAGAGTTGTTTTCATCATTCCAATGTAGGTTGAAGTCACCTAGTATTATGTTGTCTAGCGCTTTGTTGTCGCTCGTCTAAATGGTGGCAGTTAGATGTTTGAATGAGTTATGTTTGAAGGAGTCTGATTCCGTTATGGAAATGTTGCTCTTGTGGATGATTGCAATGCCCCCACCTCGGTGTTTTGTTCCATCTTTATTGATGATTGAGAACCCCGGGGGGACTAGCATGTCCATGATTGTGGAGGAGGACTCATTTACCCAAGTTTCTGTAATGAATGAGATGTCTAGGTCGTTGATGAGGATGGTGTCTGCCAGTTCGGTGGCATGCTTGTTGGCCGATCTACAATTAATGAGCATGCATTTGGTTGACTCCTTCTTGTTGAATCATGGGGACATTAGTGAGGACGGCTGGAGGTCTCAGTGTTCTGGGTGGGGGGCGTTCTCTTCCAAGTCCTGTGATAACTTTGATTTTGGAGCAGGGGTTTACCATTGATGATGCGTCATAGGAGTTGGCAAGATCAATCGCCTCACTCATGGAAATTGCTGCTGTTGTTCTTTTGGGTCTTAGATGATTGTTCATGGAGGGGGTAGTGGGCTAGCTGTGCCATTGAGCCTTGGGGGGTCTTGTGAGTTTAGTGTTCGTAAATATGGAAATCTTGTTGATGCCCAGTATTGCAATCTCCATTTTATTTTCAAGTATCGTCAGTCTCGGAGACAAGATCAAAGCGGAGGGGGTAGTGGAGTTCAGGTTTGTGCTGTCCCAAGTGGGGCTATCCAGGGAAGGGGAGAGCTTGCCAGGGAGAGAGTGCCTCACAGTGTAGGAGCTTGCTGAATTTCCCTTGGGGGGTGGTCGAGGACCTGTGGCGTGGCGACAAACGTCGTGATTCATGCATCACCTTCTTGAGAGTTGGTGATAGGTGAGAGTCGGGAGTCAATGACTGAGGGTTAATTACATTAGCTGCTTGTTGTAAATAGTATTTTGGAGAGTGGGTGTGGTTTAGTTCTGCATGGGGTTGGAAAGTCTCTGCTGAGACGTACTCCATATTAGTACTGGATGAGAGGAATGTGTTGTGCATGTCAGGGGAGGAGTGGGGGAAGTTGGCGACTGTGGTGTAAGTCGGGGTTGGTGAAGTGTGTCAAGAGGTTGGTTTGTGAATTCTCCATGGGGGTAAGTCTCTGGGTGGCCAGGGGTTTGTTTGAGTGGGCATGTCGGAGATGGTTGAGGGCATTGCGTAGCGTGGGGAAGAAGGCATCAAATGAGTAGATTGTCATTGTTGGCTTCTATCAGTACTGTACCGTTGCTGTAAATGGTCACCGAGGTGTTGCCACAGCATTTTGTATGCTTAGAGATTGATATTGTCAGTTTTCAGCTGTGAGGGGTGCTGGTTGTTTTGGATATGTGGAGGTGTGTTCTCACTATGGTATTCCATTCCACAGGGCTCAGGGTGTGGAAAATGAGATCCATTTTCAGCTGGCGTTTGGAGGAGCAGTGATAAATATCAGCGAATAGTGTTTCCGGGTGTTGTCTAATCATCATGTGTTTAAAATTTATTTTCGCTTTGAGTGATCGATTGGGTGGAAAGATGATGGAGAAGGAGTTTGGGCCATGGGGTTTCATGTAGTTCCTTGTGGGTGCATGGAAAGAGGTTGATGTGACAGTAATCATTTTGTACCCCTTGGCAGTGTAGTTCACCACTCGCGTCGCACCACAGTTTGTCGGTCTTAGAGAGTTAGACTCGGGGGTTTGGTTGAATCTTGCTCTTCTCTTGGGAATCGTGCTAGTGAAGATAGTTAGGCTTTTGTATTACTCCGGTGGGTGGGTGTTTTGAATGTTTTCACTGTTGAGTGTAGTATTGGTCCTCAGAAAAGGTTGAGCTGAGTGTTGTCTTTGTGCTGCGGCACTGTTGCTGCTGTGAGGGGTTGTCCAGTGGGCCTACTCCCACTCTCCATTTGTGACTAGAATAGTGACATCCTTCGGGGGGCCTCCGCTGGCAACTAAGTGTCAGATATCCAAGTTTTCATGCCCGCAGGTACTCCTCAAGTTGTAGTTCAACAGATAGAACTAATCACAGTTTCGCTCGTAATAGGTGAATTTTAAATTGTCCAAGTACCGCTCCACGTGCAGTTGTTAGGTGGTTCACGTTGGAGGTAAGTAGGCTTGAAAATCTGCCATTTTAGGGTCAGGCAATTGTGAGTACACCTAGGTGACAGGCCTCCAGGTTATCAGGATCTCAAGTATTCAGCAAAGTAGATCTCAGGTCGAGATAATGATCATAGATCGGTTCACCTTATAGTGGTGTGAAGTGATCAATTATCACTCTGCAAACCTTTGTTTGGGGGAAGCTCATCGCGGGTAAACAAACTCAGGGAGCCACCATGTTAGGGTCAGGCATCCGGGTTGTTCGAGACCGCACGCTTTTATCCGAATATAGCACCAGTAGATGTGAACAAGGATGTCACCAAGGTTTGGCTAGGTCGCCCCCACGCTCCACCGCTACCTTCTACCTGCCTGCTGCCTTGCTTGCTTCCAGGTAGCCTCCACGCTTCCTGGTTCGCCGCTTGCCTGCTTCGGGCTACCCAGCCGCCGCTGAGCCGCCCGCCCGCCCCAGACCCTTCCCGCCGCTGCCTCCCTGTGGCCCCGCCCCCCGCCAGCCCATTGGCCGCCCTGCTCCCGCCACCCAGCTGACCCTCCCTCCCGGCTCCTTACTGAAGGGGACCGCGTCCACCTCACAGGGAGTGACTGCTGAGCCTGTGACCAGGCTAGGTCTCCCCCACGCTCCACCGCTACCTTCTACCTGCCTGCTGCCTTGCTTCCTTCCAGGTAGCCTCCACGCTGCCTGGTTCGCCGCTTGCCTGCTTCGGGCGACCCAGCCGCCGCTGAGCCGCCCGCCCGCCCCAGACTCTTCCCACCGCTGCCTCTCTGCGGCCCCGCCCCCCGCGAGCCCATTGGCCGCCCCGCTCCCGCCACCCAGCTGACCCTCCCTCCCGGCTCCTTACTTATGACGCCCCCAGAGCGACCGCACAGTGGACGCGCGCAGCGGGTGCACCAATTGTGCGCCGAAGGAGTGCCAAAGGCAAGCCCCTCTGCGCCTGGACCGCGCCCAGCTCCAGAACCCCTGGCCCCCGCAGATGCCAGCCCACCCGCCGGACTTACGACGCCACCACCCTCAACGCACTCAACACCGGCCGGATCCCCGGTTGCCAGCGAGCCACCCCGAGATGCACCCACGGACCCTTCACCTGCCAATCCTGCAAATTCTCCTGCATCCGAACCTGTACCGCACCCACCAAGCCGAGCACCAGCAGCAACCACCTGAAGTGCATCCTGCTCAACACCCGCTCCGTCCACAGACACGCCGTGGAACTCTGGAACCTGCTCGGCACCACATCTCCAGACGTCACCTTCCTCACGGAAACATGGATGAACGCCTCCTCAGCGCCCGACATCGCCATCGCCATCCCGGACGGATACAAGATCACCTGGAGGGACCGCGTCAACCAGACAGGAGGAGGCATCGCCATCGTCCACAAGAACACCATCCGCATCACGACCAACTCCGACGACACCCTCACAGCCGCCGAACATCTCCACTTCCAGATACACACCGACCCCAAGACCACACTCAGAGGCACCCTCATCTACAGACCCCCAGGACCTCGCACGCAATTCAGCGAAGACATTGCAGACTTCATCAGCCCACACGCCCTCTCCTCCGCTGACTACATCCTCCTAGGGGACCTCAACTTCCACCTGGAGAACAACAATGACAGCAACACCACCACTCTGCTGGACAACCTCGCCAACCTCGGGCTCAAGCAACTGGTGAACACCCCCACCCACTACGCCGGACACACTCTTGACCCAGTCTTCTCCTCCAGCAAGTACATCTCCTTCAGCCACTCCACCAAACTTCACTGGACTGACCACAGCTGCGTCCACTTCAGCTTCAGAAGAACCACGACCCACCACCACCCACAACAGGCTCCTCGCAGGAACTGGAACAAGATCACCGCCGACCAGCTCACCACCTCCCTCAGCCAGAACCCTCCTGCAAGCACAACGGACCCTAACGAAGCAGCCAGCAAAATCACCCAGTGGATCACCAACTGCGCAGATGACCTTGCACCACTGAAGACCCCTCCCAGCAGACACGGCAGCAAGAAAGCCTCCTGGTTCAACGACGATCTCAAGAACTCCAAGAAGAACTGCCGCATCCTCGAGAAAACCTGGAGCAAAGACCCGACGACAGACAACATGACCGCCCTTAAGCACGCCTCCCGCAAACACCACCAGCTGATCCACACCACCAAGAAGACAGCATCCAAGGAACGACTAGACAACAACGCACACAGCAGCAAGGAACTCTTCAGCATCGTCAAAGAGCTCTCCAACCCCAGCGCCGGAAACAACAACATCACTCCCTCACAAGACCTCTGCGACTCTCTCGCCTCGTTCTTCCACAGCAAGATCGCAGACATACACAACAGCTTCGGCGCACAGACCACGCACCCAACCACCGAACCCACGCCCCCCACCACCACCCTCCACGCCTGGACCCCGGTCAACACCGAAGACACCATCCACACGATGAACGCCATCCACTCCGGATCACCAACCGACCCATGTCCCCACCACATCTTCAACAAGGCCGACTCCGTCATCGCACCCCAACTCCGGGACATCATCAACTGCTCCTTCAACACCGCCACCTTCCCGGAGAGCTGGAAGCATGCCGAACTCAGCGCCCTCCTGAAGAAACCATCAGCAGACCCCACCGACCTCAAGAACTACCGACCCATCTCGCTCCTCCCTTTTCCCACCAAAGTCATCGAGAAGACCGTCAACAGACAGCTTGCCGCCTTCCTCGAGACGAACGGATCCCTCGACCACTCACAGTCCGGCTTCCGAGCCAACCACAGCACTGAGACCGCCCTCATCGCAGCCACTGATGACATCCGAGCCCTGCTCGACAACGGGGAAGCAGCGGCCCTCATCCTCCTGGACCTCTCCTCAGCGTTCGATACTGTCTGCCACCGCACCCTAGTGCAGCGCCTCAGTCACATCGGAATCCAAGAGAAGGCACTAGAGTGGATCATCTCGTTCCTCGCCGGAAGAACCCAGAGAGTCCGTGTGAGAAGTTGGCCTGGTATATGATGTTCACTAGTTAAAGTGACCACCTTGTACCATGCCAAGCAACCCTTATGGTGTGGTTGTAAGTCAACCTTTTCGGACTAGCTGCCCTAGTGGTAGCGTAGGCTAAGCAGTCTTTGAGGCTAAACTCGTGAAGCGTGTTAAGCAGGCTGTTTTACCAAATGTAACCCCCTTTTATACCAATGAAAGGACACCACACAGATATATATTCAAAATATATATGTATTTATTTCTCCAAGTAACCCCTAGTCTCTTTATGAGCACAGGAGCACAAATCGTCAAACAAGATTACAGTAGAAGACACAGAAGTTGCACTTTATATGGATAGGCCCTGGTGGCCACTCAAACCATATACTAAAATAGTGGTATAAGTACCACGAACAGAAAAGGGAAAAGGCCTAGGGCCTCTAGAATCGCTGGGCCTACAAGGAGCTAACTTCAGTTAGTGACCAGGAGGTCCACGGGTTGCGTGTGCAGAGCAAATAGTCACACGCGTGCTCCCATAGGTTTCAATGGGTGCGTAAAAAGTACAAAGTTACTGCAAAGAGGATCTTCCGGATGGACTAGGAACTCAAGATTTGGAACACAGGCACTAGAGATGTAATACTACACTTGGGCACAGGAGTGCCAGCTTTACCTCACCCACAGGAAGCGGGTGCATAGGCCTCGAAGTGCGTCGGGTTTCTTCTATCTGTTCCGTGGAGCCTGAAGACAAAGATGCTGCAGGCGGTCAGTCCGGGAGAGATGCAGTGGATCCAAGAGTGGATCGGAGATGTTGAAGACCTGTAAGCAGAGGGGACAGTGTTCACAGTCACTAGCCAGTGACCAGCGTGGCACCAGGTGGGTACCAGGCGATGTCGGGTGCAAACAGGAAGAAAGGTGTAGCTTGTCTCTGCAGCCACGTGGTCCCTGGAGGTCGACGACGTCCAGGAGTCAGTTCACGAGCTGTCCCACGCAGGCTCTCGTTGTCGGCGGTGTCGGCGACTTGATCGAAGCAAACAAGCCTTGGCAAAAGCAATTGTTGTAGGAGATGAAATAAGCTGATGGTTCTGACCAGCAAGGTCAGAAGGACTGCTCCTTTGGAGGGGAGCAAGGGCCAGTCTGGAGCAACCAGACCAGTGGTGTATTTCTTGTAGTTCGTCGCCAAGATGGCCACTAGCCAGCGGGCCAGCAACCGGTTAGGCGCGTCGAGTGGCAAAATGCAGAAGGGCCCCACGCAGATCGTGGAGATGCTGGAGGGCTCACCTTTGGTGCAGATGCTGCTCGGGTGTTGGGCTTCTCAGATCTCAAAGCACAACTTAGAGGGAGCCTCGGTTGTTGCACTTGTCAGCTTGTCGTAGTCGTTCCAAGATGGCTGGCTCCACGTGTCTCGGTGCCTCCACGGGTCTCCTCTTTTCAGGGACTGTGGATCGGGCGGTGAGAGGTCTGGAGGTCCAGGTCTTGTCAGTCTCTGGGCTCGGGCTCCGGCGGGAGGCGGCGGCAAAGCAGACGTTGATGCGCTGGATGGTGCTTGCGTTAGCAAGGTGGTCACTCCCTGACCACAGGGGAGATTTTCTTCAGTCTTCTGCGCAGCAGAATGTCGAAGTTCCCGTCTTCTTCTTAGTTTCAAGTTGATTCCAGGATGTCTGAAGTCTTAGGACACAGCTCCTACCTTTATTCGGATTCTAGGGGCCGGACTACCTGCTAGGTCCCTCCCTAAGGGTGGGACCAGGAAGGGGGGTGGTTACACCCCCAATCCTTTGTCCAGCTCGCCCCAGGCCCGGGACTGGTGTGCCCCAGGACCGGTTTGAACTGGCATATGCACCGAGGCTCCTTGTGAGCCTCAGGCATGTCTGGTTTCTTTCAAGCCCTACCTGACCAATACACAAAATCCTGTCTGGGGTGGTGCATGCACCTCCCCTGGCAGGAAACCCTTTGTCCACACCTCCCAAGCTGGAAGGACTCCCAGCAGCAGGAGGGCAGACTTGTGTCTGTGGTGGCAGCATCCATTTTGTGGAGCTGAGGCTATGTCTGATTTTACCCGGGTTTCAGGTACTGTACATGTCGTGTCCCTCTAGAAGGGTGGAATGCTAACCCCGTCGCCAGAATTGGCGAGGGGTTAGTATTCCAATTCGTATGACACCTTACTCGACATGTTTTGATAAAGCCAAACCAAAGATAGCATTTAACCGCGAGGTTCATAATGCACTTAAGAGTATATGGTATGACGATATCTGGAAACAGTAGAAGGAAGTTGTTCCGACCACTGCAGACAGGCTCAGCTCATGCCAGAGCACCATCTCACATGGAACCAAGCACTCTGCCTTCAGGATTGTTAAGGCCTGCCATAGGAGTGACTTATAGGTTAACATGTGTCCCATTTAAGGTTAGGTATAGGTATACTACACCTAAGTAAGAGGTGGTTACACCAACTTACCCCAGCTGAGTGATCAGCCAGTTGTGTCAAATTAGTTAGGCCAAGCCTGGGGTGGCATAATACATGCTTCAGCCCCTGGCAGGCCTTGGGTACACCAATGCCCTGGGTACCTAGTGTACACTGGTACAGGGGCTGACAGGGTGATCCACTTCCAATTGGTTATGCACCTAGGGTGCATAGTCCATTTTAAAGAGAGAACAGCCAGGCTGAGATCCTGAATGGCAGGATCTCAGGCCAACTAAGTCGAAAAACCAGCTAGACACTAGGCAAAAATTTGGGGGTAACCATAGTCAGATATCCACCTTCCTACACAACCCCCCCCCCAAACGAAGGGAGATAAGGCTGACCTTGACCAGGTAAGCCTATATTGCCCAAGTGGCCATATAAGGAGGAACCAGCACTGGCATGGTTACCCCCTGTCTCATGGTCCACTAAGCAATCCCTCACCCTAAGGGTATCAGAGGGTCTCCACCATAGGGAATCTCTACCTTTGGTGTGTCTTGGCAAAGTAAAAGGCTGGTGTTGAGATGGAGTACTGAAGTGAGTGTCCTCAAAGTGAGGCCTCAGCTTCCTCCAATCATCCTCCACCATGGATGCCTTTCTTTCCTTAACTGAGTTGCACTGTGCTCTCAGGGTCAGCCTATGGCTACCTAAAGCTGGAGGCTGGGTCCCTTTTGTGGGCTTACTGGAGGAACAGGTCAGGTCTGGGGCCCTAAGGTCCCATGTTTGCCTGTGCCCAACAGAATCCCTCTGGGGGAGGTCCCTAACTACCTGTAAAGGAGATCCCTCAGGAATGTTTTTACCCATCACCTGGCTAGGACTACTAGCCAGGCAATCCTCATTCTTTTGATGGGGGGGTTCTTGTGGACAGGGGCCCTCTGGGGGTCCACTGGCCTCCCTGACCTCTGCAGCCCTGAGCTGACTGAGGCAGGGTAGAGAGAGGCAGGCTACCTGCACCAGACTGGGTCCCACCTTGGAAGGGGCCACTGACATCAGAGGCTCTGCCAGGCCAGGCCTGGCTACCTCTGGGGCAGTTCCTTCACAAGGGGTGAGGTCAGCTCCCTGAGGAGGCTGACTTTTTCCTAATGTCTGGGGAGAGGGAGACTTTTCTTCCTCCCCACTACTCTCTGTTTGTGTGGAGTGATCCATAGTTTCAGGCTTCACTACACCTATGTCAGTCTGAGTATAGGCTGAGACCATTACAGCCTTGCCAACCTTTTCAGGGGGGCACTCAGTTTGTGTTTGAGCTGTGACTGTCACAGCTCTGCCAGTCTCTACAGGGAAGTCTGTCTGTGCCTGGGCTGTGGCTACCACTGCCCTTCCAACCTTTCCAGGGAGGAAATCTATTTGGACAGGGGTTGTGAATGGCACAACCCCACTACCCTTTTGTGAAAGGCCTACCATTTTAGAATGGGTATCTTGTTCAACTCCAGCCCAGGCTGAGAGTTCTAAGTCATTCCCTAGTAAGCAGTCCACAGGCAAGGTTGGGGACACTGCCACCCTTTTAGGGCCAGTGACACCTCCCCAGCTGAGACATACCTCTGCCATGGGATGACTGTTTTGTTTGCCATCAATGTTAGTCACCTGGTAGGAGAAACCAGGCAAAAGCTGCTCAGAGGGAACTAGCCAATGGGCCACCATTGTGATGCTAGCTCCAGTGTCTCTGTAGGCCTCAGCTTTGGTACCATTGATGTAGTGCTCCTGTCTGTACCTACCCAAAGTGTTGGGACAGGCAGTGAAGTTGGCAAACCCCATGCCACCATCACAGACAAGAGTAGTTGCTGTAGGGGAATGGCTAAGCCAGGGTCCCCCTGTGTTCCCCAAGTGAACCCACCCAGATTTCTGGGGGCACGCCCACCACCTGGGGGATTACTGCTGACAGTAATAGGTGGTGTGACAGGAGTAATTGGAGGAACAGTTTTGTTGTTAGCCCTTGGGCAACTGCTGTCAGTTTTCCAATGCCCAGGAGTTTTACACTCATGGCAGTAAGGCTTTTTACCTGTGGCAGAGGAGGGAGCTTGGGACCCACCACCCTGTGTGGAGTTTTGGGGCCCTGAGGAAGATTTCTCTTTTGCTTTATCTCCACCCTTCTCTTGAGGTTTGGTGGTATCTTTCTTTTGGTCACCACCCTGATTCTTAGGCCTGATCCTGGTCCTGACCCATTTATCTGCCCTCTTTCCCAATTCTTGGGGAGAGGTCAAATCTGAGTCTACCAGGTGTTGATGGAGGAGCTGGTTTTGACAGTTACTTAAAATCTGTTCTCTCATCATCAAATTGTACAATCCTGTATAATCAGATACCTTACTTCCCAGCAACCAACCCTCCAAAGCCTTAGTGGCAAATTCAACATATTCAGACCAGTCCTGAGTCTGTGTCTTCTGGGTGTCTCTGAACATTAACCTGTACTGTTCAGTGGTTAAGCCTAACCCATCAACTAGGACACTCTTCAGGACTCTGTAATTTCTGACATCCTCTTCTCTAACAGTGAGGAGTCTATCTCTGCCTCTTCCCTCAAAGGAGAGCCAGAGGATTGCTGCCCACTGGTCTTCAGGAACCTGCTGTACTTTGCAGGCTCTCTCAAGAGCAGTTATCCATTTGTGGATGTCATCCCCACTTTTGTAGGGGGGCACAACCTTAGACAGGTTCCTATTATCAAAGACCCTATCTTTGTCCTTAGGGACAATGCTGCCACCAGTGGGTATAGACCCACTCTCTCTAGGTTGCCTAGCCTTGTTCAGTTTTTCTTCCATCAGGGCTACCTCTAGCTCCTACTTCCTGATCCTCAACTGGGCTTCCTGCATCCTGGCCTCATGTTCCCTCCTCTGAGGGGTGGTCATCCTTTTCCTGGAGTGACCTTGAGAGCCTCTAGAGGCATGAGAAGCATTGGATTCGCCTGAGCGATTCCTTTGCCTTCCAAGCCCTGTGTTAAGTCCACTGGGGAGATCCAATGGGGTGAACCCGCTGTCAGTCCC
Source organism: Triturus cristatus (assembly GCF_964204655.1). Classification (NCBI taxonomy): domain Eukaryota; kingdom Metazoa; phylum Chordata; class Amphibia; order Caudata; family Salamandridae; genus Triturus; species Triturus cristatus. The sequence continues at coordinate 97,168,289 of NC_140585.1, forward strand.
CAATAGCCTTAGGTTAGCTGGGCCACGTATAACACTTGGCACTGGGCTAGTTCTCCCTTCATCCTCACCACTTTCTGTATCCCCATCACTTTCCTCCTCTGTAGTATGGTGTTCATCTAAGGGATGGCTATTGGAAGGGGGTACCTCAGTGGCATCTTCAGAAGGGGGGCCTCCTGTTCCTGACCCTAAGGGGGCTAACTGGGAAGCTTTCTTGAGCTCTCTCTGATTTTCATCATTTTGGAAGAGTTCTCTGAGCTCAGCAGAGGTAGGGTTCTTGGGCTGTTTAAGGCCTCTAAGAGTTGCCAAATGCCTGAGCTCATTCTGATTAAGGGTAGCAAAGATGGATGGTGCCCTCTGGGGGTCACTCTCAACAGAGATGGGTACAGTGGACCCCTCTGCCCCAGCCATTGCTCTTAAGTGTGGGTGGATGTGTTGTAATCTACCTACACTTGGGTTTACCTACTAAACCTATCTAGTAGTTGTAGTCAGGGTGTGCTACTCCCTTTGCTCTACAACAACTAAGTTCAGTAGAACTTATGTATATCTAATCTTGTTTTATATGTACCTATAGGTACCTATGTGATCTTTCAATTGGTAACCAAGAGATTACAATGGTAAAACACAGCAAGCTCAAATCCAACCGCTGCTCACCAATGTGAGAAGTTGGCCTGGTATATGATGTTCACTAGTTAAAGTGACCACCTTGTACCATGCCAAGCAACCCTTATGGTGTGGTTGTAAGTCAACCTTTTCGGACTAGCTGCCCTAGTGGTAGCGTAGGCTAAGCAGTCTTTGAGGCTAAACTCGTGAAGCGTGTTAAGCAGGCTGTTTTACCAAATGTAACCCCCTTTTATACCAATGAAAGGACACCACACAGATATATATTCAAAATATATATGTATTTATTTCTCCAAGTAACCCCTAGTCTCTTTATGAGCACAGGAGCACAAATCGTCAAACAAGATTACAGTAGAATACACAGAAGTTGCACTTTATATGGATAGGCCCTGGTGGCCACTCAAACCATATACTAAAATAGTGGTATAAGTACCATGAACAGAAAAGGGAAAAGGCCTAGGGCCTCTAGAATCGCTGGGCCTACAAGGAGCTAACTTCAGTTAGTGACCAGGAGGTCCACGGGTTGCGTGTGCAGAGCAAATAGTCACACGCGTGCTCCCATAGGTTTCAATGGGTGCGTAAAAAGTACAAAGTTACTGCAAAGAGGATCTTCCGGATGGACTAGGAACTCAAGATTTGGAACACAGGCACTAGAGATGTAATACTACACTTGGGCACAGGAGTGCCAGCTTTACCTCACCCACAGGAAGCGGGTGCATAGGCCTCGAAGTGCGTCGGGTTTCTTCTATCTGTTCCGTTGAGCCTGAAGACAAAGATGCTGCAGGCGGTCGGTCCGGGAGAGATGCAGTGGATCCAAGAGTGGATCGGAGATGTTGAAGACCTGTAAGCAGAGGGGACAGTGTTCACAGTCACTAGCCAGTGACCAGCGTGGCACCAGGTGGGTACCAGGCGATGTCGGGTGCAAACAGGAAGAAAGGTGTAGCTTGTCTCTGCAGCCACGTGGTCCCTGGAGGTCGATGACGTCCAGGAGTCAGTTCACGACCTGTCCCACGCAGGCTCTCACTGTCGGCGGTGTCGGCGACTTGATCGAAGCAAACAAGCCTTGGCAAAAGCAATTGTTGTAGGAGATGAAATAAGCTGATGGTTCTGACCAGCAAGGTCAGAAGGACTGCTCCTTTGGAGGGGAGCAAGGGCCAGTCTGGAGCAATCAGACCAGTGGTGTATTTCTTGTAGTTCGTCGCCAAGATGGCCACTAGCCAGCGGGCCAGCAACTGGTTAGGCGCGTCGAGTGGAAAAATGCAGAAGGGCCCCACGCAGATCGTAGAGATGCTGGAGGGCTCACCTTTGGTGCAGATGCTGCTCGGGTGTTGGGCTTCTCAGATCCCAAAGCACAACTTAGAGGGAGCCTCGGTTGTTGCACTTGTCAGCTTGTCGTAGTCGTTCCAAGATGGCTGGCTCCATGTGTCTCGGTGCCTCCACGGGTCTCCTCTTTTCAGGGACTGTGGATCGGGCGGTGAGAGGTCTGGAGGTCCAGGTCTTGTCAGTCTCTGGGCTCGGGCTCCGGCGGGAGGCGGCGGCAAAGCAGACGTTGATGCGCTGGATGGTGCTTGCGTTAGCAAGGTGGTCACTCCCTGACCACAGGGGAGATTTTCTTCAGTCTTCTGCGCAGCAGAATGTCGAAGTTCCCGTCTTCTTCTTAGTTTCAAGTTGATTCCAGGATGTCTGAAGTCTTAGGACACAGCTCCTACCTTTATTCGGATTCTAGGGGCCGGACTACCTGCTAGGTCCCTCCCTATGGGTGGGACCAGGAAGGGGGGTGGTTACAACCCCAATCCTTTGTCCAGCTCGCCCCAGGCCCGGGACTGGTGTGCCCCAGGACCGGTTTGAACTGGCATATGCACCGAGGCTCCTTGTGAGCCTCAGGCATGTCTGGTTTCTTTCAAGCCCTACCTGACCAATACACAAAATCCTGTCTGGGGTGGTGCATGCACCTCCCCTGGCAGTAAACCCTTTGTCCACACCTCCCAAGCTGGAAGGACTCCCAGCAGCAGGAGGGCAGACTTGTGTCTGTGGTGGCATCATCCATTTTGTGGAGCTGAGGCTATGTCTGATTTTACCCGGGTTTCAGGTACTGTACATGTCGTGTCCCTCTAGAAGGGTGGAATGCTAACCCCGTCGCCAGAATTGGCGAGGGGTTAGTATTCCAATTCGTATGACACCTTACTCGACATGTTTTGATAAAGCCAAACCAAAGATAGCATTTAACCGCGAGGTTCATAATGCACTTAAGAGTATATGGTATGACGATATCTGGAAACAGTAGAAGGAAGTTGTTCCGACCACTGCAGACAGGCTCAGCTCATGCCAGAGCACCATCTCACATGGAACCAAGCACTCTGCCTTCAGGATTGTTAAGGCCTGCCATAGGAGTGACTTATAGGTTAACATGTGTCCCATTTAAGGTTAGGTATAGGTATACTACACCTAAGTAAGAGGTGGTTACACCAACTTACCCCAGCTGAGTGATCAGCCAGTTGTGTCAAATTTGTTAGGCCAAGCCTGGGGTGGCATAATACATGCTTCAGCCCCTGGCAGGCCTTGGGTACACCAATGCCCTGGGTACCTAGTGTACACTGGTACAGGGGCTGACAGGGTGATCCACTTCCAATTGGTTATGCACCTAGGGTGCATAGTCCATTTTAAAGAGAGAACAGCCAGGCTGAGATCCTGAATGGCAGGATCTCAGGCCAACTAAGTCGAAAAACCAGCTAGACACTAGGCAAAAATTTGGGGGTAACCATAGTCAGATATCCACCTTCCTACAGTCCGCCTCCCCCGTTCAGATCCGAGGCCACCGAAGTCATCTGCGGCGTACCACAAGGATCATCACTCAGCCCCACCCTCTACAACATCTACATGAGCCCCCTCGTGGCCATCGCACGCCAACACAACCTCAACATCATCTCCTACGCCGACGACACCCAGCTGATCCTCTCCCTCACCAACGACCCAGCCACCGCCAGAACCAACCTACACGAAGGGATGAAAGACGTAGCCGAGTGGATGATGAACAGCCGCCTGAAACTGAACTCAGTCAAGACGGAAGTCCTCATCCTTGGATCTTCACCCTCTGCCTGGGACGACTCCTGGTGGCCCCCTGCTCTGGCCAAACCAACGGACCACGCACGCAACCTGGGCTTCATCCTGGACTCCTCCCTCTCGATGACCAGACAAGTCAACGCCGTCTCATCATCATGTTTCAACATCCTACGCATGCTCCGAAAGATCTTCCGATGGATTCCCACCGAAACCAGGAAGACGGTCACCCAGGCACTCGTCACCAGCCGACTGGACTATGGAAACACCCTCTACACCGGAACCACAGCCAAACTACAGAAAAGACTCCAACGCATCCAGAACGCCTCCGCACGACTCATCCTGGACATTCCCCGACACAGCCACATCTCCGGACACCTGAGAGACCTGCACTGGCTCCCTGTCAACAAGAGAATCACGTTCCGCCTCCTCACCCACGCACACAAGGCCCTCCACGACCTGGGCCCCAGGTACCTCAACAACCGCCTGACCTTCTACACTCCCACCCGTCAGCTTCGATCGACCAGCCACACCCTTGCCGCCGTTCCACGCATCCGAAGAGCCACCATGGGAGGAAGATCCTTCTCCTACCTGGCAGCCAAGACATGGAACTCCCTCCCCATCCACCTCCATCTGACCCAAGACCACCTCTCCTTCAGGAAGCAACTCAAGACCTGGCTGTTCGAGCAGTAGCAGACCCCCCTCCCCCAAGCGCCTTGAGACCCTCCGGGTGAGTAGCGCGCTATACAAATTTCTTGATTGATTGATTGATTGGCTCAACTGATTTCTAACGTATCAATTCGTTGTTGAGGACGATATGCAGGAAAATCGGGGAGCCACCATTTTGGAGTCAGGCACCCAGGATAGTATGACCTGTATCACCGAGAATAGCACTAATCCAAGTACTCTGTTATGTCATCAAACAGTGTAGCCTTGTGTCTCCGGTGTCTTCATTCAGCTGATGAAGCTGTACCTCTTCATTGTAGAGGACGTACCTCTTTGTTATAAAGGATGTTGCAGCCGTTTTGTCGAAGCCCGGGGAGCCTCCATTTTGGGGTCAGGCACGCAGTGTGTAGGGGGGACCAGGATCATTTTGTTGATCCCGGAGCCACTCGAAGTTCTGGAGCCATTTGAAGATTTGTGCGTTCTTTCTCAGCATGAGATATACCGACAGCACCACCAGGTCAGGGCGTTCTTCAGTCTCTCTTGGTGTCCTCTTCACATAGGACTCCAAGGTGATTCTTGCCGTGTTCGTTCCACAATCAGCTGCTTTCAGGGACACTTGCTGGGCCAGTATGTAGGTGTGTCGGAACCATCATGTGTGTAGATCGCTGGTTGCACCTCTGGGGCTGCAGTTACCGACCTGGAGGCAATCGGTGCGGATCAACGTTCAGTGCCACTTCATGCCGTGAACACACCACTCGGATCATTACACTCCCTTGGCTTAGTGCTCCGGTTAGTCACGGTTAGCCGGTAAGTTCCTGTTGCTTTAGTAGTGGCTCTGTGTTCGTATAGGAGGCACGAGGATTTGCACATATTAGAGATCCAGGTGTCCCGGTGTCCCGGTGTCCCGGAGCTCGGGCTCAGAGCTCCTTCCTTTCGGTCATCTTGCATCCACTGTTACTCACTTTCACTCATTCCCACTCACATTGTTTCTCACTCACACTAAATCTCACACTCACACTCAATCTCAAGCACACTCCCTTATACTCACTCTTTCTCAGTCATTAATACATTTTCACTCACTCTGGCTCACTCATGCTGACACTCACTCTCACTCACTTTCTGCCACTAACATGTTCACTCATACACATGCTCTTTCTCTCGCCAGCAAGTTATCATCTGCATGCATGCCAACAACTTACATTTAAAATCATGCATTTATACTGTAATCATTTGCCAGTGAATGCTCCTGGTGCTCCAATTTTTTATTACACTCAAAGTGAAGAATAGTCTAGAATTCACTATCAGTGTAATAAAAAAGAAATTGATGCAAACAAGGAGATCAGAGCCCCAATGCCCTCTGGGCCTGCTGCCCCTGTGTTGTTGGTCCTAATTTTGTCATCTCTGAAACAAGGGGTCACAAAGACAGTGCCAGTAGACATAAGTGCTAAGCCAGGGGGTAAAAACTGTGACCCCTAGTGAACTATAAACGATGCCCATGTCATCAGTGTTGGTCCAGAAGTGGGTGGCGACTGCAGCATGTTAACTCAAGAGGCTTTGCATGCCAAAGAAGTGAGATGTGCCTGGCCTCCTCTGCGACAACTGGCAACGCAGTACACCAAGGTCACTGGTGTTGGTTACTGTCAGGACCAAGCTGATATACCTACTTGCTGGAACACTGGGTGCTCATTTGAACATGTTGGAAACCAAGTGCAAATTATTGATCGTGCCACGATTTACTGAGGGGTATTAGATAGTGCCACCTGGGTGGGACAGAGCTTGAAAAGAAAGGGAGGGTCAGAAGACCCACAGTGGAAATGTGACGCATGATATATACCCTAAATTGGATAGTGTAGTAATTAGTATAACTATGATTAACAGTATTGTTCTTTTTCAAAAGGACATGCACAGGCAGGACGTGGAATTATTGTGTCGGTTTGTTTGCTTTTGAGTTCTGAGTGTGTGCCTCCCACACTACTCCCCACTACTTGACTCAGTTTGTAAATACCCTCAAACACAATGGTTGGGACCCAGTAATCCATGTGTGCGATGTGCCTTCTTGAGCAGGGTTTGACACCGACCTACTTGGAATTAGGGTAATAGGTCAACATTTTCGGTACCCTTAATTCCCCTACTAGCATTGTCTGGTACCAAATGATTTTGGGCAAGTGATGTCCGCATTATGTTGCAGTAAAAAAGAGTGAAGACTCCGCATTGGCAGCGGTCTTTCTGAACTATAAGCAAATTAAGATAAGAGAAATGTGGTTAAAACTTTACAGAATCTTTTGTGCGCCTGATTAGTTGTCAGAAAACGAGCTGTAAAAACAACCTGTTTCAGACTGTCCGTCCTTCAATGTACTTTACATCAAATACCTCATAGACAGGGCTGCTGTAATGGGATTGTTGTATTGGCATAGGTTAATGGGGCCTTGTGCTGTGCTCCTATATGTTTATTTTATGAGCTGTTAGCACTGCAGACTTTGAATTAACAGAGCAGTGCCACTTTCAAATGAAATAAATGGTGAAAAAATAAGCATTGCTTGGGTGGCTGGCCCAGTGGAGTGTAACAGCAGTGCTTACCTGGATTGCACAGTAAGAGAGTTGAAAGATATTCTGCAGCTTATGTTACTAGATCACTCCATGTCACCAAAAACGCAATGATGTAACCTGGATTTCATAGAACTTTATTGCAGTGTTTTAAGATGCTTAAGTGAGAGAAGTTTAAAACTTCCATGGCGCATCAGGTTGTTAAACTAAACCCCATTGCTGTGTCTCTGTTTATCATTTCCTGATTGTGAACATCTCATAATAATTTTATAACGCTCTATGGTTTGTCTCCTTCCCTTCTGCAGCGGCATCCTGCTCCTCTTCCAGCTGCCAGCACGGCTATTGTCCATTTAGCCAATGTAAATGTGAAGCTGGATTTACAGGATCAACTTGCCAGGACGGTAAGGAAGAAAGGGTTGTTTTTTAGGCCATGCATGCCCACGCATAAACGATGCATTGTTGGTCATCAGTACGTCAGTCTTCATCATACTATTTGTTGACATCCTTCAAGCCTAAACCTGGATTAAAATGCAGCACATTTTAAAATATTACATGTCATTACAAATATTATACATTTATTCCACTATCTTTGTCGTGAGTGCTCGGAACTAACTCACTCGGCATCTGCCAAATGTGACAACCTGTCCAGTGTGGATACAGTCTGACACTACTTATCATTTCCATTTTATCTTGTGGGGCTAATAATATAGATTGTGCCAATGTATACTATATGAACAACTAATGTAACTTCTATTTAATGGGCTATCTGCAACATAACATTTAATCTCATAGCAACTGCATTCTTTGGAGAACAAGGGAGACAATTAATTCTTTATTGTGGAATTTCACCATTTGTACTGACATTATAATATGTAATGTTTAGTCCATGTTCTATTGTCACTTGCAAAACACAAAGGACCTGATTACGAGTTGGGCGGTTTGTTCTTATCCGTGTGTAAACCTCTGTTTATGCACAGTTTCAAATTATGGGTTGTTGGGTATTTAACACATTGGATAATTATCGAATGAGGTAAATCACTCAAATTTTGTTTAATTTCGGCAAGTCAAACCTGCCAAAACTACCGGGGTAAAACCATACTATATTTACCATATCATACGGATTTTGGTGCGTTAAACACTTGTAATTGGTGGTATTCATCGCACTGGATGAATTACGCACCCCATGGTATTGTTATTCATCATGCACAAAAAATGCCACCTGTACACAATCACAGTCTAATTTATTTCATCGAATCAAAAACCAAGTGAAACCCTGGGGTCTATCTAAAGTTTAGAAAATGTGAGAAACTGCTACATCATTAATGGATCAAAAGATCCCAAATAAAAAAGTGAAATACCGCCTAGAAACAACAGTGGGCATATCCCTTAAAAGGACGAAATCCCTCACTCACCAGAGGTGACATGCTTCATCATTGGGATTCTCCATCCCAGAGGAAACCCCTAGTTCCTCTGGGGGCTACAACTCCCTCTCTATGAGGGAGGAGCTCAAGGATGTTTTGTTGGTCAAATAAGTGGGATGTGCTAAATCCACAATGGCGAGCTAATGGTATAAGTGAGGGCGCAGCGCAAAAAGAAAATATTTTTGTTATTTATGATTATGTGATTTTAAGTGCAAGTGGGAATAAAAATAGCTCAAGAGCGTAAAAACACAGCTTTGTTCGTAATGCGTCCTTGGCTAGAATTAAAATAATAGTGCACCTGCAGTCAACAATTTTTTTAGACCGTGGTGATAGTGATAATTGTCAACATGTTTCAGCCTTAAAGCCTCAAGTATGGCACGGCTTTCGTCAGGACTCGAAACAGCTACTGCGTACAAAAGAACCCAGAAAAAGGATACTCTGGGTCCATGTTCTTAAGACAAGTGCATCATAGGTAAAGACTTTTCCTGAGCAGTTGCCAATGAGAGGTTGGCTGACTTACCCAGTATTCACGGGTAAGTCCCATTTTTAGGTTTCTGTCATTAATGAATTGACTTAATCTCTCTTTTGTGTTTGAAACACAGCTTATTATCATATTGGTGGTTTTTGGTTTTTTTCAGGTGGTCTTTACCTATGATACACTATTTGTGGAGCCGTAGTTGAGCCAGCCAATTTAATTCTAGCAGTTGGTAGGAAGGGAAATGAGGGAAAATAGAAAGAACCCAGACGTCAGATCAAACTGCACGTGGGGATGCAGAGGGTTTAAGAACTCCTGCAAGGGGAGAAAGGAATGCAGTAAAATGATTCTGAGGGCCTCAAGCTCTCTAACATAAGGTTGAGAGAGTTAGAATCAAAAGGTTTGCATGTAATGTAATGTAATGTAAAAGCGTACTTGTATAGCGCTACTATCACTCCAAGGAGCATCTTGGCGCTAATGCGGAAACCAGAGATGGAAAGAAAAACGGGTTTACTGCCCATGCATGGGTATGAGATCAGAAGGATTTTGTTTAGATCTGAGGGCTTGGAGGACAAAAGATTGCTCCATGGACTAATATTGACAAAAAGGTTCTTGACAGTGTGATCTGGATGTAGGGAATAGGACACTATGTGCATACAGAAAGCATGTGAATGGTCTCTGATGGCGGGGGGAAGAATTCATGAACAGCAGAGGAGCTCAAAAGGTACATGAGGCCAAGATCTGTGAAGGATGTCCTCACAGCTCTGTAGACCAGCTAGGGTGGTTGAAGATTGGCAATGGGGGTCTGAGGGTCACCTGAAATGTATGCTTATCATTACTTTTCCCTAACTGTGATATTTAATATTGGTTATTAGAATTTTGTAGATATTTTTAGCACAATAGGGCTTGGCTCAGGTTTAATGCTTGCACTGCCAAAATATTAGTATGCCTCAAATGTTTGTAACATTAACACTATTGCTGTCTAGGACATCAGCCTGTAGGTTTGTTGTAACATGTCGTCATACGTCCATACAATTGCTTAACCATTCATCCACCCATCCAACCATGAGGTCACATACTCAACCATTCTTCCATAAATTCAGCTGGTTGTGTCTCAGACGAATATCATTAGCAAAAATATCACCTGACATAGATATTGTGTTAATAATAATAATCCACATTTGTAAAGCGCAAACAATCACCCGTAAGGGTCTCTAGGCACTGGGGGCCATCGGGAAGATTAAGCAAGCTATTGCCCAGAGTCACATTGTGCTGGGCTAATCTGCCGCTGGCGCCGGGGACAGAACCGTGATCCCCAGATTCCGGAGTCAGTCGCCCTGGCCGTGGCGCCACACCTCTTCAGTGTAGACTTTACATTACTAACTACAGTCAGACAATATTATTGTGTGTAGATTTTCTATAACTAACTCCAGTTGGACAATATTTTTGTAAGTGATCTTGGTCACAGTATGTCTGACAACAGTATTTGGGTTTCAACATTGCATAACATAGGCTGGTTAGAGAGGCTGGTTGTTAATGAGCGTATAGTGAACTGGACCAGGTGCCGTGCCCGCCACCCATGCTGTGCTCCTAAAGTGACTTTATGTGTGTGGAAATGCCATTTGAAAGTGTAGTTTCCTGGTTCATTTAAACGGTTTGAGATTAGGGTGGGGGGGGAATTCACTTTTGCCCGGATTTACAAATATTATGTTCAGTCGTAGAAGTGTCAAGAACACTTCTCAAACACTCGCAACTATGTGGGTACTCAGAAACCTTTTACATGACATGCTAAATGTTAGTTAATAACCCAGCAATATTAACAACCTAAATACATATGCCGGACTACTTCTGAAAAAGACATGGGAGAATGTATTTTCGGGGTTGGAACAGAAATGAAGCCGCGGAGCTGGAAGGAGAGCAACAGTAGCCTCGAGAGCCAGAGGCTGGAGTGTCGGGATTGTAGGATATCAAGCAACATAACATTTTTCGCTCTTCAACCCGAAACTTCCAGTCTGCGCATTTAATGCCCTTCTCTATCTTCTCTCTCTCATATGCCACTGCTTTCTGTGTGATTGTTTGCGTCTTTCTCTTCTGAACCTCCTTTTCTGCTCTGATACGCTGTTGCTTCGCTTCCTTTTGCCACAGTCTCAGAGAATCAAACATTGACTGTCTGCTCCTTTGAGCAAACAACTTGTCCTGCAAAAAATTAAACTTTTGTTCATCGAATGTGCAAGTAAGTGGCCACTGCAAGTCCGCATTTTCCCTCGTACATTTATTTCACAATGTGCTAAACATAATAGGACCAATGCCATGCTTGACATATATATCAAAGTTAGGGGTACCCTCAGGCAGCGCAGGCTGACTCTCCTTCAAATGAGCATCAGTAGAGCAACATCGACATCCAAAGCACCCAAATATACTCAAACATGGCATCTTAATATAAGACACATGTGCTGTCCTCAGCGGATGAATAAACCCCAATCCCACAACAACGGTCCAGAGACCGACCCAAATATCCTGAAATTCACACTCTGTAGTTCAAGGACGGCACCAAACTCAAAAGACAGGCCTCACCAGCCCCAGACCTTTTTCTTACAGAGTATGCCAAATTTCCAATTGGCCTTGCAGATTGTTCGGGAACAGCCCCGAGCCTTTTCAAACACGGGCCAAATTTCCAATAGGTCAAGTAGACTACTCGCAAACACTCTGTGCCTTTACAAAAAGGTTTCGCAAACCCACCAAGTGCAAACCAACATGGCCTCACAGACCGTACCAAGACACACCTAATCAGCTAGTGCCATCCAAAAGTGGCACCACAATATTCCAAAAATCAAATCCCTCACCTGGTGCACTCAGGTCAAGTCAAATTATTCTCCACTGCCGACTCTTCAGACCAAACAGTCAACTCCAGGGTTTTGAATTCTCGGGACACCAGCTGGTGACCACCAGAAGAGGACACGCCCGATCAGCCTGGGGGGGGGGGGGCAGATGAGAGAATAAGGCTCGATCATGTGGGGTACCCCGATCCGCCCGACCTACCACACGACACCCTAGACTCCTCAAATCACCTTGTGGGGTCACTGTTCGGGTGCCATAATGAAGGAAGTGGCCCTTATTGCTCACAACCACCTGCTATGCCTTCGCAAACAATGAAGAGTAAGTTAAGCAGCAGAAAATACAAACATGCTTTATTAGCAAATCTCTGCAGAGCGAGCCCTGTCAGACTTACACCCGAAGATGATTGTCGAGACACTGACCCCCTTTTGAGCTGCAGTACAATATTATTCTTCAAAGAACCCTCAATCCACGCCTACGGTGGAAAAGTACTACCTCAGACATTTGTTGAACAATGCAGGAACAATTATGAACCACCACCTGCTGGATGGGTCACTGTGCCGGAGCTTGGCATCCCCTAACCATCACCAGTACTATCACCAGCAGTGCCAGCACCATCAATACTACCACCACCACCACCAATATCACCCCCACCAATACCACCACTAGTACCACCATCACCAGTACCGCCACCACCAGTACCACCACCAGTACCACCACCACTACCAGTACAAGCAGTACCACCACAAGTACCAGCACCACCGCCACTACCACCACCAGTACTACCAGTACCACCAGTGCAACCACCAGTACCTCCACTAGTACCACCACCACCAGTACCACCAATATCAGTACCACCACCAGTATAACCACAACTAGTACCAAGACAACCACCAGGTCCATCACCACCACCAGTACCACCATCTGTACCATCACCACAACCAGTACCACCAGTACCAGCACCACCAGTACCATCACCAGTATCCCCACCATTACCACAGGTACCAGTACCACCACCACCACCACCATCTTTATCACCAGTACAACCACCAGTACCACCACCACCAGTACCACCACCCCCACAAGTACCACCACCACAAGCAGCACCACTACCACCACCAGTACCACCACCACCAGTACCAGTACCACCACTACCAGTATCAACACTACCACCACCACCACCACTACCACGACCAGCACCTGTACAAACACCACCACCACCAGTACCACCACCACCACCATTACCACACCACCAGCACTAGCATCACCACCACCAGTACCACCAACACCAGTACCAACACCACCAGTATCACCACCACCACCAGTACCACCACCACCAGTACCACCAAGACCTGTACAACCAGTACCACCACCATCAGTGCCACCACCACCAACAGTACCAACAGTTCAACCACCACCAGTACCCCAACCACCACCAGTACACCCTCTCCGACACCACAACCAGTACCAACACCAGTACCACCAGTACAACCAGTGCCACCACCAGTATCACCCTCACCACCACCAGTACCACCACCACAACCACCAGTACTACCACCACCAGTACCATCACTACCACCATTACCAGCAGCACCACCAGCAGTACCACCACCACAACTACCACCAACAGTACCACCAATACCACTACAACTACCACCAGTACCATCCCCACAGTACCACTACCACAGTACCATCACCACCAGTACCACCACTGCCACCAGCACCACAACCAGTAACACCACCACCACCAGTACCACCACCACCAGTACCACCACTACCAGTACAACTACCAGTATCACCACCAACACCAGTACCACCACCACCATAACCAGTAACACAACCACCACCAGTACTACCACCACCAGTACCACCACCACCAGTACCAATATTACCAGTACCACCACCACCAGTACCACTACCAGTACCACCACCTCCAGTACCACCACCAGTACCACCACCAGTACCACCACCATCATCAGTACCACTACCAGCAGTACCACCACCACCACCTTTACCACCAGTACTACCATCAGTACCACCAGCAGTACCATCACTACCAGTACTACCAGCACCAGTACCAGTGCCACCTGTAACACCAGTACCAGTACTACCACCAGTGCCACCACCAGTACCACCATACCACTACCAGTACCACATCCAGTACCACCACCAGTTCCACCACCCCTACCACCACCAGTACTACCAGTACCACCAGTGCCTCCAAAACCAGCACCACCAGTACAACCACCACTACCAGTACCACCACCAGTACCACCGCCACTCCCAGTACAAGCAGTATCACCACCAGTACCTCCACCACTAGCACTACCTCCATCAGTACCACCAGTACCACCAGTGCCAACACCAGTACCACCACTATTACCACCACCAACAACACCACCAGTAACAGTACCACAACCAGTATGACCACAACTAGTACCACCACAACCACCAGTGTTATCACCACCACCAGCAGCACCAGTACCACCACCAGTACCATCAGAACCACAACCAGTACCACCAGTACCAGCACCACCTGTACCATGACCAGTTTTCCCACCATTACCACGAGTACCAGTACCACCAATACCAGCACCGCCATCAGTATCACCAGTACCACCACCAGTACTACGACCACCAGTACCACCACCACCACAAGCAGCACTACTACCACCACCAGTACCAACACCACAACCGGAACACCATCACCACTACTAGTGCCACCACCACCAGTACCACCACCACCACCCACAGTACTACTACCACCACCAGTACCACCAATACCACCACCACCACAGGTACTGCCACCAACAGTACATCCAGTACCATCACCATCAGTACCATCAGTACTACCACCACCAGTACCACCCCCACCTTTACTACATCCACCCCAGTACCATCATCTCCAGTACTATGACCACCACAGTACCACCACCGCTACCATTACCAGTACCACAACCAGAACCACCACCACAGTAACACTACTACCAGTACCACCACCACCACCACTACAACCAGTACCACCACCACCAGTACCCCATAACCATTACCACTAGTGCCAGTACCACCAGTTCCACTACTACCACCACCACCACCACCAGTTCCACCAGTACTACCACCAGTTCCGCCACCACAACCACAACCACCACCATCAGTAACACCACCACCACCAGTACCACCACCACTACCATCAGTACCACCAACACCACCACCAGTACAACCAACAACTCCAGTACCACTACCACCACCACCAGTACCACCATCACCACAATTACCACCACCACCAGTACCACCACCTCCAGTAATCCCCCAACCAGTACCACCTATACTACCACCACCATTACCACCATCACTACCACCACCACTACCAGTACCACCACAAGTACTACCAGTACAACCACCAGTTCCACCATCACCACCACCAGTATCACCACCAGTACTAACACCACGAGTACCACCAACAGTACCACCACCACCACCTGTACCACTAGTACCACCACCACCACTACCATCACCAGTGCCACAGAACCACCATTTCTACCACCAGTACCACCAGCAGTATCATCAGTACCACCACCACCAGTACAACTACCACAACCAACACCACAAGTACCACCACCACTAGTACCACCACCAGTACCACCACCAGTACTACCACCACCAGTACCACCATAACCACCAACACCATACCACCACCAGTACCAGTATCACGAACAGTACCATCACCACCACCACCAGTACCTCCACCAGTGCCACCCTCAGTACAACCACCACAACTAGCACCAGTACAATCACCAGTACCACCACCACCAGTACCACTACATCACCAGTACCACTACCACCAGTACCACCAGTACCACCACCAGTACCACTACCATCAGTACCACCTCTGCCACTAGTACCATCAACACCACCACCAATACCATCTGTACCACCACCACTACCCGTACCACCACCACAACTTCCACCACCAGTACCACCAGTACCACCACTACCAGCACCACCACCACCATTACAACCAGTACCACCACCATCAGTACCACCACTACCAGAACCACCACCACCATTACAACAAGTACCACCACCATCAGTACCACCACCAGTACCTCGACCACCACCAGTACCACAGCCACAAGCAGTACCACCATCTCCCCCAATACCACCAACACCACCAGTAACAGTACCACAACCAGTATGACCACAACTAGTACCACCACAACCACCAGTGTTATCACCACCACCAGTAGCACCAGTATCACCACCAGTACCACCACCAGTACCACCAGTACCAGCACCACCTGTACCATGACCAGTTTTCCCACCATTACCATTACCACCAGTACAAGTACCACCAGTACCAGCACCGCCATCAGTGTCACCAGTACCACCACCAGTACTACGACTACCAGTATCACCACCACCACAAGCAACACTACTACCACCACCAGTACCAACACCACCACCGGAACACCATCACCACTACTAGTGCCACCAACACCAGTACCACCACCACCACCCACAGTACTACTACCACCACCAGTACCACCAATACCACCACCACCACAGGTACTGCCACCAACAGTACATCCAGTACCATCACCATCAGTACCATCAGTACTACCACCACCAGTACCACTCCCACCTTTACTACAACCACCCCAGTACCATCATCTCCACCACCACCACCAGTACTACGACCACCACAGTACCACTACCACTACCATTACCAGTACCACAACCAGAACCACTACCACAGTACCACTATTACCAGTACCACCACCACTACAACCAGTACCACCACCACCAGTACCCCATAACCATTACCACTAGTGCCAGTACCACCAGTTCCACTACCACCACCACCACCACCACCAGTTCCACCAGTACTACCACCAGTTCCGCCACCACTACCAGTACCACAACCACCACCATCAGTACCACCACCACCACCAGTACCACCACCACTACCATCAGTACCACCAACACCACCACCAGTACAACCAACAACTCCAGTACCACTACCACCACCACCAGTACCACCATCACCACAATTACCACCACCACCACCACCAGTACCACCACCTCCAGTAACCCCCAACTAGTGCCACCTATACTACCACCACCATTACCACCATCACTACCACCACCACTACCAGTACCACCACAAGTACTACCAGTACAACCACCAGTACCTCCATCACCACCACCAGTATCACCACCAGTACTACCACCACCAGTACCACCAACAGTACCACCACCACCACCTGTACCACTAGTACCACCACCACCACCACCACTACCATCACCAGTACCACCAGTACCACCATTTCTACCACAAGTACCACCAGCAGTATCATCAGTACCACCACCAGTACAACTACCACAACCAACACCACAAGTACCACCACCACTAGTACCACCACCAGTACTACCACCACCAGTACCACCACCAGTACTACCACCACCAGTACCACCATAACCACCAACACCATACCACCACCAGTACCAGTATCACGAACAGTACCACCACCAGTACCTCCACCAGTGCCACCCCCAGTACCACCACCACTACCCCAGTACAATCACCAGTACCACCACCACCAGTACCACTAGAACCACCAGTACCACTACCACCAGTACCACCAGTACCGCCACCAGTACCACTACCATCAGTACCACCACTGCCACTAGTACCACCAACACCACCACCAATACCACCTGTACCACCACCACTACCCGTACCACCACCACAAGTTCCACCACCAGTACCACCAGTACCACCACTACCAGCACCACCACCACCATTACAACCAGTACCACCACCATCAGTACCACCACCATTACCTCGACCACCACCAGTACCACAGCCACAAGCAGTACCACCATCACCCCCAATACCACCACCACCAACACCACCAGTAACAGTACAACAACCAGTATGACCACAACTAGTACCACCACAACCACCAGTGTTATCACCACCACCAGTAGCACCAGTACCACCACCAGTACCACCAGCACCACCTGTACCATGACCAGTTTTCCCACCATTACCATTACCACCAGTACCAGTACTACCAGTACCAGCACCGCCATCAGTATAACCAGTACCACCACCAGTACTACGACCACCAGTACCACCACCACCACAAGCAGCACTACTACCACCACCAGTACCAACCCCACCACCAGAACACCATCACCACTACTAGTGCCACCACCACCAGTACCACCACCACCACCCACAGTACTACTACCAGCAGCAGTACCAGCACCACCACCATCGCCACTACCACCACCAGTACCACCACCACCAGTACCACCACCAGTACCACCAATACCACCACCACCACAGGTACTCCCACCAACAGTACATCAGTACCAGCACTATCAGTACCATCAGTACTACCACCACCAGTACCACCAGTACCACCCCCACCTTTACTACAACCACCCCAGTACCATCATCTCCACCACCACCACCAGTACTACCACCACCACCAGTACCACCAACACTACCATTACCAGTACCACAAACAGAACCACCACCACAGTACCACCACTACCAGTACCACCACTACTACAACCAGTACCACCACCACCAGTACCCCATAACCATTACCACTAGTGCCAGTACCACCAGTTCCACTACCACCACCACCAGTTCCACCAGTACTACCACCAGTTCCGCCACCACAACCAGTACCACAACCACCACCATCAGTACCACCACCAGTACCACCACCATTCCCATCAGTACCACCACCAGTACAACCAACTCCAGTACCACTACTACCACCACCATTACCACCATCACCACAATTACCACCATCACCAGTACCACCACCTCAAGTAACCCCCAACCAGTACCACCTATACTACCACCACCATTACCACCATCACCACCACCACCACTACCAGTACCACCACAAGTACCACCAGTACAACCACCAGTACCACCATCACCACCACCAGTATCACCACCAGTACTACCACCACCAGTACCACCAACAGTACCACCACCACCACCTGTACCACTAGTACCACCACCAACACCACCTCTACCATCACCAGTACCACCATTTCTACCACCAGTACCACCAGCAGTATCATCAGTACCACCACCAGTACAACTACCACAACCAACACTACAAGTACCACCACCACTAGTACCACCACCAGTACTATCACCACCAGTACCACCACCAGTACTACCACCACCAGTACCACCATAACCACCAACACCATCCCACCACCAGTACCAGTATCACGAACAGTACCGCCACCACCAGTACCTCCACCAGTGCCACCCCCAGTACCACCACCACCACCACTACCACCAGTACAATCACCAGTACCACCACCACCAGTACCACTACAACCACCAGTACCACTACCACCAGTACCACCAGTACCACCACCAGTACCACTACCATCAGTACCACCACTGCCACTAGTACCACCAACACCACCACCAATACCACCTGTACCACCACCACTACCTGAACCACCAACACAACTTCCACCACCAGTACCACCACTACCAGCACCACCACCACCATTACAACCAGTACCACCACCATCAGTACCACCACCAGTACCACAGCCACAAGCAGTACCACCATCACCCCCAATACCACCATCAAAGTACCATCAGTACTGCCACTAGTATCACCTTCACCACCAACCAGAACCACCACCAGTACTACCACCACCACCAACAACAGTACTGCCACCACCACCAGTACCTCCATCAGGACCACCAGTACCACCACTAGTACCACCACCACCAGTACCACCACCAGTACCACCACAACTAATAAAACTACTACCACCAGTACCATCACCATCACCAGTCCCTTCAGTACCACAACCACAGTACTACCAACACCAGTACTACGATCAGAACCCATACCATCATCACCAGTACCATCACCAGTACCACTGCCAGTACCACCCGTACCACCACCACCATCACTATCACCAGTACCCCCACCACCACCAGTACAGCCACACACACGAACAGCACCACTGCCAACAGTACCACCACCAGTATCACCATCACCAAGGCCAGTACCGCCACCATCACCTGTACCACCACCAGTACCACCACCACTACCATCAGTACCACCAACACCACCACCAGTACAACCAACAACTCCAGTACCACTACCACCACAACCAGTACCACCATCACCACAATTACCACCACCACCAGTACCATCACCTCCAGTAACCCCCAACCAGTACCACCTATATTACCACCACCACCAGTACCACAATCACCACCACCACCACTACGAGTACCACCACAAGTACCACCAGTACAACCACCAGTACCACCATCACCACCACCAGTATCACCACCTGTACCACTAGTACCACCACCACCACCACCACTACCATCACCAGTACCACCAGTACCCCCATTTCTACCACCAGTACCACCAGCAGTATCATCAGTACCACCACCAGTACAACTACAACAACCAACACCACAAGTACCACCACCACTAGTACCACCACCAGTACCACCACCAGTACTACCACCACCAGTACCAGCATAACCACCAACACCATACCACCACCAGTACCAGTATCACGAACAGTACCACCACCACCACCAGTACCTCCACCAGTGCCACCCTCAGTACCACCACCACCCCTACCACCAGTACAATCACCAGTACCACTACAACCACCAGTACCACTACCACCAGTACCACCAACACCACCACCAATACCACCTGTACCACCACCACTACCTGTACCACCATCACAACTTCCACCACCAGTACCACCAGTACCACCACTACCAGCACCACCACCACCATTACAACCAGTACCACCACCATCAGTACCACCACCAGTACCTTGACCACCACCAGTGCCACAGCCACAAGCAGTACCACCATCACTCCCAATACCCCCAGTACCATCAGTACTGCCACTAGTATCACCTTCACCACCAACCAGAACCACCACCAGTATTACCACCACCAAGACCAACAGTACTGCCACCACCACCAGTACCTCCATCAGTACCACCAGTACCACCACTAGTACCAACACCACCAGTACCACCACCAGTACCACCCCAACTAATACCACTACTACCACCAGTACCATCACCACCATCACTATCACCAGTACCCCCACCACCACTAGTACGACCACAAACACAAACAGCACCCCTGCCAACAGTACCACCACCAGTATCACCATCACCAATGCCAGTACCACCACCAGCACCAGTACCCCTACCAGTACCACCACCAGTACCACCACATGTACCACCACCACCAATACCACTGCCAACGCCATCAGTACCACCACCCCCAGTATCAACACTAACAGTATCACCACCAGTACTACCACCACCAGCAGTACAGTACCACCAGTACCACCACCACCAGTACTACCACCACCACCAGTATCACCACCAGCACCAGTCCAACCACCACCAGTACCACATCACCAGTACCACAACTACCACCACCAGTAACACTACCACCAGTACCAGAACCACCACCACCAGTACCACCACCAGCACCAGTGCCACCACCACTACCATCAGTACCACTAACAGTACCACCAGTACAACCACCACTACCAGTACCACCACCACCAGTACCACCATCACCACAAGTACCACCACCACCAGTAGCACCACCACCAGTAACCCCCAACAGGGTACCACCAGTACTACCACCACCAGTACCACCATCACCAACCACCATAGTCAGAAGTATATTTTTGGGGGGGCTTGGCCCTCAGCCATTGATCCAGCAGCACACCAACAACAGATACTTCAATACCATATATTCACCTGGGCCCATCAAAACACACAACGCACTTTAACATTCAATTTACCTGGTTTAGCCGCTGGGGAAAGGTTTGTTTACCTTATTGATTAATATTCACTTCCTTCCAGATTCTTATCACTGATCAATAAGTTATTTCCATTTGGTCGATGGACCAAATTAGTTGGAACTAGTTGATGGTGATGATGTACATGTTCTCTAAATGCAAAAAAATCATCCATAATAATAAACACAGACTCAGGAAGTTTTCAAAACCTTTATCTAAGTTTAAATGTGACTGAACCATTCAAAATACACCACGGTCACCTTGAATCATAAGGGAGAAAGATTCAAATTAATTCAAATACATTCATAACTTCAATATATTGACGTTGTCTAGAAAGGAGAGGATAGATACAGCAGTACATCAGAAATATAAGAATTTTATAATTGCCACAGATGGTGTGAAGACCAACCCCCTGGCCAAAGGGCTGTAAGGGTCCCATGGGAAAGATCAGGTGACAAAGGCTTCAGGACAGGAAATAAGACAGGACAGTGGACCTCTGTACAACTGACGACTCGACGCACCACTCTCTGAGACTCTCTTCCTCCTCGAGATTCTTCTGCAATCTTCTTTCTAATCAATTTCTTAAGATAAGTAATTTTCTATTCGATTCTTCTTCAGCATCTCACTCTTACAGCATCTCCCTTCTCAGCATTCTCTCAGGATCACTACCTTAGTTATACCTTTTGGGATTCTGGTATCACCCCTTAAAGTTGCAATATCGCAAGAATGCAGATATTTGATTGGACATTGAAGGGGCATTTGGTCATCACACCATGATGGCATAGCACTTCTCCTTGTTCCTAAACCCATCCCCATATTAATATTCATCTTATTTTATATCCCACTTGAGTTTATTCACATTGATACATTTTTAACAACAAGACTCATATGGCTTCAGCTTCCGCACTTGTGACTTCCTTTTTTCCCAGGGTTTAGAGGACGATGGACTTGGATGTGGTCCAACCATGGAATCATCTTTTCAAAGGAAGTACAAGTCACACATGCGCAGACGGGTTTCACTCAACGACTTGGGTGATGGCAAGGAGGCTCAAATACAAACTAATGAAAAGGTCAAAAAAGAAAATATTAATTCAAGAAGTAAATGATTTCACTGTATACCACCTACATCTACTCTTTTCCCCTTTATCTATTATTACTTTCCCTGCATTAGCTCTTGGTAAATATAAGCATTTTTCTAAATAGCAAAGCAGGTGTAAAGCATGTGGGTCTTGAAGATGCCATGTTAGTGCTTACTGATCACGTGTGAAAAGTTCCCCCCAAAGTGGTTAGACGTCACATTGTGTAGATGCAATTGACCCATGCTCAGTAAAGTGTTCCCTGTTAGAGCAGCGCTTTTAGTCCACTATCCGTATTAATGGTTAGTAAACACGCATACAAGCTTCACTGTCTTATCCATGTGGTGTATTTGTGCAAGGATTAATCACAAACCAAAATTAATATTTTCATATTAATACGTTAATAAGTTAAACAAGAGAATTGCGTACAAGCAAGTCTCACATATACGAGCCCTTGCTTCATCAATGCCCTCTCTGATGGCATCTTATGCCATCATAAACTACCCACCCTAAAACAGATACCAACTTTCAGTATTCTCTAACCTCTAGTTCAGTTTCCACTTTCTCTTCTTTCTCATTATTCTCAAAATATTTCATGTCTTTATAAAGCTTGCCTTTTATTTCTTCCAATTCTATTTTGTCATTTTCTCTCTTTTTTTTCCTTCACTTTTCATTTACTACATATTTTCTTCTTTTTCTACAACACTTGCACCAGATCATGACTGATAATACTATTATTGTCACACCTACTATGGGCAAAGTTATTTGTCCTATAAGAACTTTCCCTATATTAGTAAACCAAGTCCCTATTGAAGTTATCTCTTTGGTTAGTTTTTCCCACATGCTGTGAGCCTCCAGTGGTTTAAAAATTTCATGAAATTGTGTAACATTCTTTATGTACCATTTCATTTCTTTACTTTTTTCAGGAATTGTAAGTGCAACAATGTTGAACTTTCAACATTCCACAGACTCCGCCCTCTTTTGCCAATAGAATATCAAGTGCAAGACGATTGTGTAAGACCATTGATCTGATCGCAACCATTTCTGTCTTGATAATCAGAAACCTCAAGCAGTATCAGTTAATAGACAATCAACTTCTGTTGATAACTGACAAATTATTTGTGAATTTAGTATGACTCCCACTGAAGGTATTATTGCACTAAATATATCACCTACAATTTCTGAAAAACTAGTTCTCTTTGTTTGTGGTAGTACATTAGAATTTTCATTGCTTCCAGTGATTCTTTTTATATGGTAGATTTTCGGAAATACAATCCCCAGGTAACAGCCTCCATACCACTGTGCAGGTAGCTTAAAGTAAGCATTATTACAACACACATAATATATCCCAGGAAATACAGAATCAGTTCCTCCGTTTAGTCCCCAACCTCCCAAGATTAGGAAGTTATGTTCACATTCACTGGAACCAATACATTTGTTATTGTAATTTGTCTTTCATCTATGAATGCAGATCTTCTCTTTCTTTACACAACGTCCAGGGACATCGCTGCATGAGCCTTGCCATCAATATAAATTCCCTCCCTTTCAGCCCATGTTGGAACATGAGTTTTCTATTCAACAGCTTTCTTTTTGAAGTCCTGCCTTCTTTCCTCAACTAAATTCAGAAATTCTTTTTCTTCTTCACGTAATGTACATGTTAAGTTGTCTTTGTTTGTTTTGACTAAATCTAAAGACTTTATTGTCAGGAAGAACTTACCCATGAACTGTGCACCCTGGGCTCTAAATACTGGATTCATGTTCCTTTGAACAGGAAGTTCTGAAAATACTACATCTAAGTTAGAATAATAATACTGTAATTTCCCAGTGGCATAAAACAGACTAACTAATACACTTCATAATATAACATATGTCAAAGGGATGTGATGGTAGGTTATCCCCTCTGATACTGACGCTGGTAATTTCATACAAACATAAAAATCACTAACTTCCATTGTTTCAACATATTCTATTAGTAACTTTGTGAAGACATTTAATTATGTGTCATTATCTGTCACTCTGTGATGGAAATCTGTCTCCGCTGTTGCTTGTAATTCTACTCTATCTCCTTTATATGTAGCTGTATTTTCATTAGTACCTGTGTTATTTTTCGTGTTAGGTGTCATAAATAGTGGAACTGCTACTGTTAAAAATACCCATATTAGTATCACTATTATAATACTACATATGAATGCTTTGAAACATCTTTGTACACAATTTTGTTTTGGTTGCTCAGTAACTCGGTTTCTTGCCATTTAGTTTCTGAGAGGATAATTTCTCCTCTTACTTTATCACCCAACATTTTCAGAATTTAACTTAAATGAATCTCACTCTTTTTATTTTTTTGGTTTAGGATTCAGATTTTCAGATTCTTCTCTTCTGTCCACATTTTCAAACTCTTCAAGTATAATATATGTCCATTCAGGGCCTTGATACTTATTGTCCAGAGTTTTCAATCTCAGACTTCTGCGTACGTTTTTCTCTTTCTTTTGTCTTGTCCTGGTTTGACTTGAGATCTCATTCACTTGTTCTGTGTTTCCAATTATTCTTTTCAGAACATATCTCAGTCTTTTTACTCCTCCTGGCTAGTTGTCACCTTTTCTGGCTCTTTTTATTTGCACTACACTTTCCCCCTCTTAGTCTTTATTCAGTGTTCTTTTATTATTACAGAGGTTTGGCACAACTTGTTCTGTTTCAGTTGACTCACTCTCTATCTGTTCCTGTTCAGGTCTCTGGTTTAATTACTCACCCGCCTGAACGTGTACTTCTTCCTCTAACTGGTCCTGTTTGGGACTATGTATAGTTTGTTCTTCTTCTTCCCAAACTCATTCTTCTTCTTCTAACTGGTCCTGATCAGGTCTTATTGCAATTTGCTTGACTGCTGCCCAACCGTGTTCTTCCTCCTATCTGTCCCTCCTCAGAATTGAAAACAGTTTCATTTTCATTTACCTGAGTATGTTCTTCTTTCCCTAACTGTTCCTGCTTTCTCAGTCAATTGTTCAAGCTCACGAGGGGCTTCTACCCCTTCGGTATGATGTACAGTCTCAGGAGGGTCTGGTACCCTTTTGGTATGACTAGTATGAACCCAATTGGGTAATTCTGCACACTTTACTGCAGTGGTAGTGACCAGTATGACTTGACGAGGATCCTCCCACCTTGATGCTAGGCACGTTTTCCTGGCGTGTTTCTTCACTACCACCCAGTCTCCAGGATTCAAATCATGTGCTTGCTTTGGCTGCCTGGAAAATGCGTCTTCTCCAACTTGGTGGGAGACAGAATGCACTAGGTCAGCCAATCCTTTGCAATAGTCCAATACCAAATCATCATTTATATTCATCAATTTATTTCCAGGAATAAATGCTTGTCTCATTGCCCTTCCCATGATGATTTTGTGGGGACTTAGTCCAGTTTTCCCGTCAGGAATACTTCGGAGTCCCATCAACACAAGAGGCAATGCATCTGGCCATGACAATGATATGGATGCACACACTTTAGCCAGTCTCGATTTGATTGTGCCATTCATTTGTTCAACCACTCCAGAAGCCTGTGGGCGGTATGCACAGTACAGTTTCTGATGAATTTGAAATGCTTCACAGATTAATCGGATTACCTCATTGTTAAAATGAGTTCCTCTATCCGATTCCAAAGTGACTGGAAAACCAAAACGTGGAATGAGTTCCGTCAACAATATCTTGGCAACTGTGAGACCATCATTTCTCCTAGTGGGATATGCCTCCACCCATGGTGAAAACAAACACATTATCACAAGGACATACATAAGTCCTCTACATGGAGCTAACTCAATGACATATATTTGCAGTCTTACAAATGGACCTTCAGCCTTTCCAATTTTTCCCCAACTCACTACTGTTTTCCTGCCTGGGTTTTGATGTTGACAAGTTAAGCATCTCTGGCAAAGGCTCTCAGCGAATACCCAGAACTTTGTATTGTACCAATTTTGTCTAAAAAGTCTAATCATGGCATCCCTGCCTACATGTGTGTCCCCATGATGCAATCGGGCCATTGAAGAAAGTAAGCAGTCTGGCATAACTGGTCTACCGTCAGGGTACACCCACGCTTCATCTTCTACTATTCTGGTGCAGCCTGCCCTCAACCAGATTTCCTTTTCGCTCACTTCAACCTGGTCCTGTAACTTCCTCCCCTCTTCCCATGTTTCTGGAGCTGAGAAAAACATAAGTTGGCATCTGTTTTCACTTGTTTCAATTTTTTGATTCAGTGCCATATTCGTTTTCGCACAATATTTAGCAATGCCACATAATCATTTCGTGACTGGTGAGCAGCACACTTGACCACTGCAACTTCTTTCGGCAACTGAATGGCTTCCAATAGCTCTTTCACAATGTTCCCATTTCTTATTGGAGATCCTAAAGAAGTCAGAAATCCCCTCCGCAGCCAAATCTGGCCATAGTCATGCACAATCCCGTGACCATTTTGACTGTCAGTAAAAATGGTTATCCTCCAATTTTTCTCAAATGTAGATGCTTTGATCAAAGCTATCAATTCAGCTACTTGTGCAGACTTTACTCCTGGTAAATGGGATTCTTCAATTACACCAGAAATGTTACAAACTGCATAGGCAGCATTAAGTCCTCCTCCCTCAATTCTCAAGCACGAGCCATCTACAAATAGCTCATGATCTGGGTTTTCAGGGGTTCTTCTCTAATGTCAGGTCGGGGCTTTGTACATAGATCTGTCACATCTAAACAATCATGTTCTATCTCATCCATCACCTCTTCACTGGTAGGATCTGGCAGTAGAGTTGCGGGGTTTAATACTGCTCCCAGACTCACTCTTTCTTACTTAGTCATCCAACTGGGGTTAAGGTGCTGAGTTCGAGATCTGGTTAAAAGAATCTCAACTGAATGTGGAAAGAAAACCTTAACTGTATGTCCCATCACAATAGTTTCACTTTGTTCTAAGCTCACACATGTAGTAGCAACTGCTTTTAAGCAGCCAGGTAGAGCTGAAGCTACAGGGTCTAAAGTAGCAGAAAAATAGGCCACTGGATGTCTGCTCAATCCATGTCTTTGGATCAAAACTGAAAGTGTACAATTATCTCTTTCACAACAGAACAATGTGAATTATTTTGTGTAGTCAGGCATACCTAAAGCAGGGTCCTCACACAGACAGTCTCGTAATCTCATAAAAGCTACAACACATTCATCAGTCCAAACAATTGGGTCACTTGCACATTTTCGGGTCATCTGGATTAATGGTTTTGCTAACAAGGAGAATCCCATGATCCATTGCCTACAATATCCAACTACTCCCAGAAACATTCTCATTTCTCTCTGAGTGTGAGGTAAAGACATCTGTTTTATTATTTTTATTCTTTCTGTAGTTAATTTTCTGACACCTCTTTCTAAGGTGTGGCCTAAGTACTTTACTTCTTGTTTACAAAATTTCAATTTTTCAGTAGATACCTTATGTCCTCCTTCTGCCAAATGATTTAATAATGCAATTGAGTCAGTGACACAGTCCTCACGAGTCCTTGATGCGACCAGGAGGTCATCAATATATTGCACCAGGACTGAATTTCAGGGCATGATTAGTGTTTCCAAGCACTTTTTTAGGATCTGGTTAAAGATTGAGGGACTCTCAGTGTACCCTTGAGGAAACCGGCACCATGCCAAGATACGGTCATCAAACTTCAAGGCAAATAAATATTGACTATCTGGGTGCAAAGGAATTGAGAAAAGGGCATGGCATAGATCAATTACTGTAAACCAACCTGCATGCCAAGGTATCTGATATAAAATTACTGCAGGGTTTGGTACTACTGGACAACAAGGCACTACAATTTTATTGATTTTCCGTAGATCTTGCTCTACTGTTTACTTCCCATTAGGCTTTCTAATTCCTGTTATGGGTGAATTAAAAGGTCTGCTCAATATTTTCTTTAAAACGCCTTGTTCAATCAATCGTTCTATTTCTAAAGCAACACCTGCTTTCACCTCTGGATTCATCTTGTATTGTCGGGTATTGTCGGGTATTTGGATAGACTGCACCTTCTTTCATTGTTACTTTTACAGGATCTACATTTGCCATTAATCCAATTTATTTTCCTGTAAAATCCCACACTTCTGGGTTCACAGTAGTTTTTAATCATTCTGGTAATTCATTTGGAGTCATTCACTTCAGTACCTTGCTTTGCTAACATTATCTTGTAGAAAATATCCTCATCAGGGGTTTGGAACGCAACACCATCCGAGGTGCAATAGATTGTGCAATTCATCTTGCACAGCATGTCTCTACCTAATAAATTTACAGGACTAGAATCGCAAATGATAAAACGATGAATATCTTTGAAGTTACGAATATGCACCTCCTTTGGCCTTGTGAGTGGGGTTTTAATTTGTTGGTTTGAGACACCAACGACTTGGATGCTTTCTCCTGAGAGGGGTCGGTTTGGGATGTCTGCTGTTCTAACAGTCAAATGGGTAGCACCAGTATCCAACAGAAAAGTGATGTCATTACCTTCCACTTTCCCATCAATAAATGGATCTGACTGATCTACCGGCAAGGATGCGCCAAGTATGCACTCCTCTTGCTCCCCTCTCAGGCACCGTAAATCATCTGAGTTACTATCAGCACTTTTCAAAAGAAGTTGTGAAATCACAGAACTTTTCTTACCACTTCCTCCTGGAAATCTGGCATCCATGCTGCGCTTTGGAGGGTTCACAAAGTTTCGCATAAGAGCTGGAGGTACCTGATACTGTGGATTAACTACCTGAGGTGGCTGATTCAAAACCCCTTCAGTCTGCGTCTGTGGGTTTAAATTTTAATTTGGCCCATTATTATTCTGAATATTCGGACACTCATTTCTCCAGTGTCCAAGCTTTCCGCAACAGTGACACAGGAATTTCTTTTTTGCATCCTCTCTATTCATTCATCCTCTCAATTTACCATCATTCATTCCCTGATCACTCTGATTCAACCCTTTGTCAGTGTCTGCATTTAATTTCAATTCCTGCTGTTCTGCCAATTTCACTTGTGCCCACACCATTTTCTCTTTTAACTTTTTATGTCTGGCTTCAATATTGTCGCCACAATACTTGGTGTACTTTAAAATGTCATCAATGCTTTTGCTCTGCCAGCAAAGCATATGCTGCTGAATCATCTGACTAATCTCTGGTTTCAAGACATATACAAACCGATACACAAAATGTCCCATATCCTTATCGCCAATGTTCTCAAAACCGCTGTACTGCTTAAACACCTGTAACAGCCTTTCATAATGGGCATGAACAGACTCATTTGATTCTTGAGTTGTTCGGTCTATCTTCACCCAATCTGTCTCTTTTGGGGGAATTTTCCCTTTTAAGAAAGTAATCACTTGGTGATACTTTTTCATCACATCATCTGAGGGTGCTCCTGTATTAGCATCTCTTGGATACTCTTCACTTGGCCAATCAATTGTAATTTTACACTCTGTCCATAAATCTGCAGGTACCACAATGTCAAACAGACCATCCAGGTCTTTTAACAAAACCTGTTTGTACCACTCCACTGGTTTTTCTCTCAATTTCGGGAAATCATTTGTACTGTCTGCTCCATGGGACAAGAACATATCCACCACCAGGTACTTATCTCATGGGACACAACCTCTCTACCTTTTCCATGTCAATAAAAAAGCAGATGTTGACGCTTCCCTAGCCATTGCTTCCTCTTTCTTTTTCATCCACCTAGTTTTCCACTTTTCCATATCTCCCCACTTCTGCAAAATGTTCATTAGTTCTTATACTTGTAATTTTCTACCAGGCACATTAATGTTTTCCAAATCTTTGACTGCAAATAACACTCAAAAGGGCTTTTGAAACGACTTAGATTTCCCTATGTCTATTCCAATCTCGGCAGCCAATTCATCAATTTTTCATGATACATTTTTGCATTCCGCATAATACTCCTACATACAAACAACAATTCTTCTTCATTGTAATCATTCAATCTTCCTAGTCCCACATTTCCAGCAATCATTTCCTCTAACTCCGTTTTCTATTTATAAATGTCTAAAATCTTTGGGACTGAACTGCGTCTTTCTATTCCCTGTGACCACTTTTCCAAATCTTCTGGAGTAACTGCTGTTGCTCCTTTAGTGATTGGAGGAGCTACTGTCCCTCATTCCCTTCCATGATCAGGTAAACATCCTTTTGGAGTTCCAATCACTGGCTCTCCTATAGGGAGATCTATTAACGAAATGACTGAACTGCACTCACTGGCTTGATCCTCTGTTATTATTAAATCTGTTCTGGGGTTGCTCACTGGGACAGGTACAGTTTGAGAATAGTTTACATTCCCTTTATTTCCAAATAATGGTATAACAGGACCTATGGTTACAGGTACTGACAGGGCATCTGCAGGCAAATTCAATTGATTTCCTTTCTGTATCAATTTGTCTCTATTTTTGCTCAATGCCCCAATTTCTTTTTCTTGGAGTACTCTATTTATTGAATCTTCATGTAAAATTTGCGGAATTAAAGGAGTTCCTAATACTGGGGCACTTGGAGTGACTACTCTTTTGAGTCCTAGGATTTCTAGTTAAAATATCATCTAAAAATTCATCTTCTGATTCACCATACCCGGTCACATTCATGTGCTTTGTTTTCTCTCTACACATGTTTCCTGTCTGTTCTTCAGCAGTTAACACTGAAAATAACCCTTCAAATACCATAGCTCTCCTCCATTGTTTCACCTGATCTTTGCAAGACCCGTTCATATATTTCGGGAAAAATCCTTTCATTCTTCCCCTTCCATTCTTCTCCATCTCATATAACTCAGTCTCCCATACTTCAAAAGCTTCATATTGAGTTAGTCTAGTTCTTGGCTCTAAATCGTTCATCCTCATTTTCAAATTCTGAAGAACTCTCCCATTAAATATACCATATTCTGGCAAAGCTAAGACTCCATCACCTTTGGTGTAATTTACCCAATTTTACAACCACACACAAGCATGGTAACCTCTCTCCATCATCATGAATGAAGCAGGTGTTTTTGGTGGAGGGATAAGAATCCATTCTCTAGTCATTACATGCTTGTCTTTCTTAAAGAAATTCTTAATTCTTTTTATTAATGACCTTTTTCTCTCTTCTCTATACATTTTGGGTAAGTATTGATGTAGAAAATTGTATTCTGCAAAGCATGAGAATCTTCTGTCCGGGTGATTCCCTGTAATAGCCTTTTCCCAATATTGCATCCAATCCTAATGCAGCTTCTATTTTCCAAATCCAATCAGACTTAGGCTCACACTTGTGGTTTGACCTCTCCCAGAACAGCCTTTTGTTACATCAGTATTACTCCTCACTACTGACCCCTCCTTTACAATCTGCCTTTGTCACACACGCCTGCTGTTTCTACAAATCCCAGTGGGGCACACCGTGACATCAGTCTATCTCCAGCGACTGAACCTCCCTTCAAAAAGTAATGCAAAAAACTTTTCTCACTACTTTCAATAAATTCTTCGTTAGTAACAATATAAAAACATTCACTACTCTGCCTGTTCCACTAAACAAAGGATAGCTTTATTTTCTCTGCAAGTAACACATTCTGCTTACCCCCCACAAAGTAAGAACTTCCGTTTACTCTTCATACACTGCGAGTAAATCCCTTTCGCTTACCCTTCACTCAAGCTCGGGAAAACCTGCTACTCCTCCATTGTTACCCTATCCAGGTTATGTAAGACCAAAGTTTCACCAGCAAACTATTTTGCTGTCACTCTAGCTCGGAAGAACCTGCTACTCTTTCAGTGTTACCCTTTCTAGGTTATATAACGACTAAAGTTTCACCAGCGAACTCTTAGATTTCAATCACTCTCACTTTTATACAAAATAGTCCCTAATTTAACACTGCCAGCCCTGCATAGCATCTCAGTGCTATTCCAACAGACGAGTAACCTCAGAGCAGTCTGGCTACTTCCACCACCCGCTATTTCTTCCCAGGAATTCCAGGTATCACCATACTCGTTTTCCAGACAACATAAAACACGACGTAAAACGGATTTGGTAAAACATGAATCAATAATTAATACTCATTACCAAACGAATAAATAATAACCATAACTCTGCTTCCAGAAAACTGATCCAGCGGCGCACCTACAACAGATACTCCAATACCAAATGTTCACCTGGACCCACCAAAACACACAATGCACCTTAACATTCAATTTACCTGGTTTAGCCACTGGGGAAAGGTTTGTTTACCTTATTGATCAATATTCACTTCCTTCCAGTTTCTTATCAGTGATCAATAAGTTCTTTCTATTTGGTCGATGGACCAAATTAGTTGGAACTAGTTGATGGTGACAATGTACATAATCTCTAAATGCAAAAAAATAAATCTATAATAACAAACACAGACTCAGGAAGTTTTCAAAACCTTTATCTAAACTCACCACAGTCACATTCAATCATAAGGGAGAAAGTTTCAAATCAATTCAATTACATTCATAACTTCAATAGATTGATGTTGTCTAGAAAGGAGAGGATGGAGACAGCAGTACATCAGAAATATACAAATTGTATGATTACCACAGACGGTGGGAAGACCAACCCCCTGGCCAAAGGGCTGGTAAGGGTCCCCTGGGAAAGATCAGGCGACAAAGGGTTCAGGACAGGAAATAAGACAGGACAGTGGACCTCCCTACAACCGATGACTCGGCGCACCCCTCTCTGCCACTCTCTACCTCCTCGCGATTGTTCTGCGATCTTCTTTCTAATCAATTTCTTAAGATAAGTAATTTTCTATTTGATTCTTCTTCAGCATCTCACTCTGACAGTCTCTCCCTTCTCAGCATTCTCTCAGGATCACACACACCAATCTAACTAAACTACCTTAGTTATACCTTTTGGGATTCTGGTGCCACCCCCTAAAGTTGCAATATCGCAAGAATGCGGATTTCTGATTGGACAGGCAAGGGGCGTTTGGTCATAGCACTTCTCTTTGTTTCCAAACCAATTCCCTTATTAATATTCATCTTATTTTATTTCCCACCCAAGTTTATTCACATTGATACATTTTTAACAACAAGACTCATATGTCTTGAGCTTCTGCACTTGTGACTTCCTTGTTTCCCAGGGTTTAGAGGACGATGGCCTTGGATGTGGTCCAACCATGGGATCATCTTTTCAAGGGAAGTACAGGTCACACATGCGCAGACGGGTTTCACTCAACAAGTCGGATGATGGCAAGGAGACCCACATACGAACTAATGAAAAGGTCAAAAAAGAAAATATTAATTCAAGAAATTAATGAGTTCACTGTATACCACCTACATCTACTCTATTTCCCTTTATTTATTATTACTTTCCCTGCATTAGCTCTCAGTAAATAAAAGCGTTTTCTAAATGGCAAAGCAGGTGCAAAGCATGTGGGTCTTGAAAACGCCATGTTAGTGCTTACTGCTCATGCGCAAAAAGTTCCCTCCAAAGCGGTTAGACTTCACATTGCGTAGATGCAATTGACGGATGTGCAGTAAAGTGTTCCCTGTTAGAGCCACGCTTTTAATCCGCTATCCATATTAATGGTTAGACAAATATGCAAGCTTCACTGTCTTATCCATGTGGTGTATTTGTGCAAGGATTAATCACGGACCAAAATTAATATTTTCATGTTAATACGTTAAAAAGGTAAACGAGAGAATTGCGTACAAGCAAGTCTCACATAAATGAGTCCTTGCTCCATCACCATGACCGAACATTATAGCTGTACTCTGGAGGTGCATATTTTCCCTAAATAATTAATATCAACACTCGCCTCCAGATTATTGTGATACAAGAATATCGAGGACAGAATATCTAAAGGTAAGTGCATACAGGGAAGTATAGGTTTACTATTCCTAACTTCACATTTACATATCTTGAAAATATATATCAAGTAGGTACGTATATATGAATTAAGGCATGGAAAATGTATACCTACTTAACTGTTTCAATTTTCAGGGTGCACACCGTGCGATTCGATGATAAGGAATATGTAGGTTTTTTTAAGGACTGTATTAAAGCACATTCAAACAGCTTTCCACCACCCAACTTTGAATCACATCAATTAAATGGATTCAAAGAAGCAGGGTTAATACTTGTAAAGAAGGCTGACTCACAACTTTTGTATTTCTAAACTATTCGAGCTTCATGAATGCAAAGCTTATGAAGCTTATGAAGTTGGTTTTTGAAAATGAATGAGCTGGCCTCTGGTCAGAGCCTTCCCTCCCACACCCCTCCCTTGGGGGGTGGATGTCCAGCACTAATATCACTAATGGAATGTGCAGGGATCTACAAATGTTCTAACAGATAACAATTCTCTCGATAACAATACTGGTTGAATGCTCTGTAAGATCTTCAAATTGATCCCTGTCAACACCAGATGAACCGTCACTCATGCCCTGGCCACCAGCTGGCTGGACTGCAGCAACACACTCTATGTAGGAAGGACCATGCACCTCCTAGTGAGACTACAGACCATACAGAACTAAGCAGCCAGACTCATCCTCAACCTCCCCAAATGGACCTACCACACCCTCCACCTCAAAAGGTTCCACTGGCTCCTCATTCAGAAGAGACATCAATTTAAGATGCTCATCCACACTTACAAGGCCATTCAAAATCAAGGATCAGCATACATCAACCACTGCCTGAACCTCCATCAACCCGCCAGAGACCTGCACTCCACTTTCTTCTCCCTCGCACACAGTATGTGCATCCGCAAAAGCAACAGTGGAAAAAACATCATCTTCTACCTCGCAATTTAATCCTGAAACGACCTCCCCCTTCACGTACTGACCTCATGCTCTCTTCTGGAATTCAGGAAAGAACTCAAGATCTGGCTGCTCAAATAAACCCCTTAGCAGCTATGTTCTCAGCACTGGATACTCTCCTTGGTGTTCAGGCGTGCTCTATAAATCCTGTTAGATTGATTGATTGATACTTAGAACTTTTTAACAACATGCCTGTTTCTACTGCTAACTTCAAAGGAATTTGAAAAAACAAATCTCCCTTAAGATGTTTACCAGATGGTTGGAATCATTCATACGCACTTCTTGCCACTCTCTGAAATGGTACCTTGAATGATTTTAGCCCCCATTCAATGCAAGTTAAATTAAAACAAATTGTCAGAATGTGTAGAAACATGCGGAGAGATTCTTTCTTTACTATAATTATCTAAGACATGAAACAAAAGAGAAAATTCTGTAGAAAAACAGAGCAGAAGAAATAAAGCCATGTGCCTTTTCCTTTTTCTAAATTGTATTAATTATGCTCTGTGACCACCCTATCCCTCAAAGGCTGGCTCTTGCAGAGGGCATTATGATATAAGTTTAGAACTCCTAAAGTTAGGAGTCCTAACTTTACTACTACTAAATTGAGAAAAATCCTTATTTTAAGACTTTCGGTATTCACAGAAGGCATTTAGGAGTCCTAAAATTTAGGAGCCCTAACTTTACTACTACTAAACTAAGAAAAATCCTAATTGTAAGACTTTTGGTATTCACAGAAGGCATTTAGGAGTCCTAAAGTTAGGACTCCTAACTTCTGTGAATACCGAAATGAGTAAGTGCCTTCTGTGAATACCAAAATGAGTAAGTGCCTTCTGTGAATAGCAAAATGGCAGTAAGTTTTGGATTTTGTCTTAAGTGAGTTCTGTGAATCGGGCCCTACGATCTTGCTAATGCTTTATTTGTATTTTTCTGCCGCCCCGTGGACCTTTTATGCTTTTTCATAAGTTAGAATCAATGTTTTCTTCTTTTTTATGGCAACAGTTGAGTCCTGGGTTAGCA
This sequence comes from Triturus cristatus, assembly GCF_964204655.1. NCBI lineage: Eukaryota > Metazoa > Chordata > Amphibia > Caudata > Salamandridae > Triturus > Triturus cristatus. The sequence goes on from NC_140585.1 coordinate 97,204,631, forward strand.
CGCTGCAATTTATACTGCCCAATCGTGAAGGGGGTATTTGCCCTACCCAATTGTAACTTCTGAATATTAGGACATTTATGCCCAGTTTGTATCAAGATTTAAAAACGGACATCAATGGAAATCCTATTACGATAAGGAATTCTTGGAAATTATGCTAAAGGTTAATGATGTCAAAGATATGCTGCGCTTAACAAACTCACCCAAAAAAAGTGCGTTATAAGGTGTTAAATGGGTTCCAGTTAAGCAAGAACAATTTTCTTTATATTTAGGATACCACAGTTTAATGTTTTAACCACCTCAGGGGATTTGGTTGCACAAAATAATTTCGAACTAGACCTCACATTAATAACCAGATGGAATAAAATGGTTCTTACAAGGTATCAGATTTCATTTTTAATAATACATGGAGAACATGGGATGATGAAGAGTCAATTAGAATTGATAAAAAGTGGATGCAGTGGACGTATGACAGGGTCTATTTGTTATGCCGCCTTCACTGACATACAAGAAGATACCTCCTGAAGAACGTACCGGAAGGTACCTCCTTCACTGATATACAAGAAGATGCCTCCTGAAGCAGATACCAGAAGATAACACCTTCACTGATGTACAAGAATATACCTCATAAACAAGATACCAGAAGATACCTCCTGAAGAAGGTACCGAAAGATACCTCCTTTACTGACATACAAGAAGATACCTCCTGAAGAATGTACCTAGAGGTACCTTCTTCACTGCCACATAAACTTAAGGGACTGTTGTGTAATTTTTTTGTGTGAAACCTATTCTATAAAAGCAGGGAGCTGGCAGCACTTGTTTTACTAGTGAAAATATATTTTTTTTAAATCTTCAATGGAAAAATTCTAATAGATGGTTAAAGGAAGAAAAATTAAATATATCAGAAGCCAAGCGGAAAAAACTTAATGAATTAACTTTTCAATGCTTAGAAGCTCGATCTTTCTTAAAATGCAATTTTTTAAAATAGTTTGGCTACCAACTTTAGATGTAATAGTCTGGCCAAAGCAAACTTCTCCCAAATTATATGGTCCTGTGATCGGCTAATTATTTTTAATAATCCAATCCATAACTATCCCCAGAATTTATTTGCTATATGTATTTTGCGTAATCTATGAATCCCATTGATCGGATATTATATTATGCAAGATGCAGAGCATAGATCCTAAAAACTGATATATAGATTGCAATGTTGGTAGCTGGCTTGTTAAAATTCAAACGCTGGAGAAGGGCGGTGAGCCCCCCCTTTTCACCGAATGGCTCGTGAAAATTATCAGGGTGCGGCAGGGGAAAACAAGCCAAATCAACACAAACGTTTTTGACAATCTGGGCTGCTTGTTTATATCAAAGCAAAATACTGTCCTATGTGCTGTGATACTTCATGCCCTGTTTACGCACTTAGGTGCCAATTACGATCCGGTAAAAAATTTCCCCGTACGACTCGTATCCGGTCTTTTTACCGTACGAATCGTACAAGTGCCGTACAAACTGGCAATCACGATTCGCATGGTAAAAAGTCCATATGAATCGCATTGGGAATTATTCCCCACACGTCCTCGGGTCGGAAAATGTGTCCGACACGTCCTCGGACGATTTACCGTACAAATGTGAAAAGTGAAGTCCTACCGCGGAATCACGATCCATCCCGTGCGTCCGATGTTACAACCGGATGGAAAAAACACCGTCCGCACCGAACTCCCATAGCAACCATGGAGACGTGCCCGCATACGCGCCGACCCCCCCCAGCCCCCGTACGTACGCGCCGACCCCCCCATCCCCTGTACATACGCGCCGACCCCCCCCATCCCCCGTACGTACGCGCCGACCCCCCCCAGCCCCCATACGTACGCGCCGACCCCCCCAGCCCCCGTACGTACGCGCCGACCCCCCCCAGCCCCCGTACGTACACGCCGAACCCCCCTGTATGTACACCCGTGTACGTGTCGAACCCCCCCGTGTACGTTCGAGTCGAACCCCCCCGTGTACGTTCGAGTCGAACCCCCCGTGTATGTACACCCGTGTACGTTTGAGTCGTACCCCCACCCGTGTATGTACGGTGCGTACCCCCACGGGGGTTCGACTCGAACGTACACGGGGGGGTTCGACTCGAACGTACACGGGGGGGTTCGACTCGAACGTACATGGGGGGGTTCGACTCGAACGTACACGGGGGGGTTCGACTCGAACGTACACGGGGGGTTTGACACGTACACGGGTGTACATACAGGGGGGTTCGGCGCGTACGTACGGGGGCTGGGGGGGGTCGGCACGTACGTACGGGGGCTGGGGGGGGTCGGCGCGTACTCACGGGGGCTGGGGGGGTACGGTGCGTACCGGGCCACCTACTCTGGTCGATTCGCGCCGTACTTCGCTTTTCCGGCACTTTTTGGGTGCCGTGAAAATATTGCCGTCCGGACTGCTGTCGGTTCGAATCGTAATTCCTGGGTCGTGAAACGCTGCCTGAAAGCGTCCCGACGTCACGTCGCAGCATTCCAGGATCACATTCGTATGTATATTTTCGTCGGTCGGTGTTTTTTACGATTCGTACGGAAATGGTAGTTTCCGTGCGAATCGTAATTCCATGTTTGTAAAGTTTTACGACCGGGTACGAGTCGGACGGGGAAAACGCTCCGACCGACGGTTCGTACCCGGTTTTTACCGGATCGTAATCGGCACCTTTATCTACGCACCTCTGTGAACACAACACTTTGACTGCCTGGAGTTTTATTGTACCAAATTATGTCTTCTTGCTTGCAATCATGAATTTTTATGTATTGTGTAATATAGACCGATGCATGGAGGCAAGACAGTCGTTTGATGTTACTTAAGTATTCTTTTTAGCTATTCTTACTTATACTTAAGTATTATTTAAAAATAAGATTAAAATAAATAAATTGAGTGCTGAGCTTCCGTTCGCTCTCTTTGTTTTCCCAATTTCACGCCAAATATTGTTATTGTGCTTTCCCTTATGTTACCTTTCTCTGTTTTTCTCGTCCTCTGTAGTGGCTGCAAGTTGCAGTGCTGATGCGGCATGCAAAAATGGTGGTGTGTGCTCGGGTGGCAAATGCGTTTGCTCGCTGGGATACACAGGAGCAGAGTGTAAAGAAGGTAAGAGCAAACAGATGGCTCGGAGAACCGCACAATGGTCACTGCCAATGATTCACTGAAGATGACAGACAGGAGCTTCATGATAGTTCTTTGAGCAGCCATCCCAGAAACTCATGCAATACATTCTATCAATGGAGGAAGAACCGCAAGAATGGTGCAACATATTGTGGGTTTCCTTGTCACACCGACTCTATTAGCACCCTTTACTAGAACAATGGGGCATATCAACAACAACCGCCAATAATTATCGCTAAGCGCACTTAGCGCTAGGATAATTATCGCCGGCTAACGTGGATTTTTATTGCTGAAATAGCGTGCTATTAGCGTGCTATTAGCAACGCTTATCTCAAAAGCGATAAAAATCATAGCGCTAACTGCCTAACATGAGATTATCGCGGGAAACCCAGCGATAATCTCACGAAATGTGGCATTAGCTTGCTGATAGGGACTCACAAACTTAGCCATGATGTCCTCCTTCCATAGGATATCATGGCTAAGTCAGTCCTGAAGCAGGCGTAAGGAAAGTAGCGATAACAGGGGTTATCGCTACTTTTCCTGCCGCTATGCTTCATAGCGTGGGGCTTGATGATAGGAGAAATGTCGCTTAGCGACATTTCTCCTGTCATGTCAGGTCAGGAATGCCCACTTTGCATCTCATTAGAGATGCAAAGCTGGGCGTTAAGATTTCGTACTCTAAAGCAAGGTTTCATGCGTTAGAGTGACCTTGCTAATGAGGCGATAAAATTATCGCCGCTTTTCGGCCGAAAACGGCGATAATTTTCTATCGCCTCGTTATTGATATGCCCCAATGTTTGCATGTTACTTTAATCTATAATTTCATTGATAGGTCCCGGCATGTGAAATTGTCAGTTGAAGACGATAAATTATCAGTGCATTCTACATGAGATTTGGTAATCATGTGCTATTATAAATAATGTAAAAACAAACCCCATTAACCACTAAAAGTACCTGTGTGTGGTTTTCTTCCCCATTACAGTTGCCACAGCCTGCTCCGCGATTAGCTGCGCCCATGGCTTTTGCCCGTCTCAAGCATGTGTTTGTGCGGATGGATACACAGGACCCGCCTGTGATGGTGAGAAAGAATGAGCAAATTCGTGGACCACACAATGGCCACAATCAAAGGATGCATTGTAGTTCATTAGTGCAAACATTTTCATGATTGTTTTTGTTGCAGATCCATCCTATAAAATATGTGCATAGATTAAAGTACAACACGTATTAAACAAGCATTGACAAAAGAAAATAGGTCTAGCAGTTGTCTTTCAATGTATTTGCAATACAGTGTTAGACCTGACAGTATGAGGGCGGTCTTCCCCCCAACTTTTTGCCTGTCTCCTCCACTTGTATGACCTTGTTTTTGCTGGTATTAGGACCCAGTGGACTTTACCACTGCTAACCAGTGCTAAAGTGCTTGTGCTCTGTCCCCTACACATGGTAATATTGGTTTAGCCCGAATCCGCATATTAAATTTACTTAAAAGTCCCTAGTAGATTGGTATTCTTTGTACCCAGGGTCTGTACATTAAATGCTACTAGTGGACCAGCAGCACTGTTGTGCCACCAACTTAAGTAGTCCTTTAAACATGTCTCAGGCCTCCTATTGCAGAGCCTGTATGTGCAGTTTACACTGCCATGTTGACCTGTTAAAATGAACGCTTTAGCAGGCCCAAACCTCCTCTTTTTATACATATGTCAGCCCTAAGGCAGGCCCTGGACAACTCAGAGGCCAGGGTGCAATGTATTTAAAAGGCTGTGTAGGAGGCTGGCTTTTTATATGTGCACTAAAATGAAGTATGCTGTGTAGAGACCAGTGATTCCCTTATTGGCTGACAGAGGAGTTTCAGCTGAAAGCATAAACACATTTTTCACTTACCAACATCTACCTAATAACATAACACAAACAAATCAAACCGTTGGCCCAATCAAACTGTTTACCATTTTATTAATCCGGGGTCCTCTGATGGATCTTTTATGTGAGCTAACAGCAACTTGGATATTTAGTCTACGAGCAACTTCTTTACGAGGACCTAGAATATCATAAACATCTGAACACAATATCATCAATACCACATCACTTGAAATAAGAAATATAAATTCCAGAGAAGAATGACAAACATGATGGTATTTCAGGTCAATTATGTTCTTTATCTAAACCTAAAATTGAATGGTCAAAGTACAGGAACACATTTAAGATCAGATTTAATGTTGAATCCAATTAGTACAAGTAATCACACAACACATCACAGATTTCAGGAAATGCGTTTGCGGATGACCTCGGGAGAGAGAGAACAAAAGAAGAGAATTGAAAAGCATAAACATTTGAATCATACCAACCAAGATTGTTTGCTGATCTCTTCTGTAACCACAAGAGTTCAGGGAAAGTTAGGGAAACTGAAGCACAGCCTGCAACAGTAGGATTCAAATAACCCTTCAGCCAAAAGGTTATGACCTGCTCAACTTTACTAGCAAGAAAGTACAGGTACCAGGAAACTTCAGTTCAAGGGTGGGGATCGGAAAAGACCAAAGTTCAGTCCGACAGCATGCCAGGCAAGGAAATGGAAAATTCAGCTAGCCAGCCGAATCCTTTCCCAGGGGGCAATTATTTCTCCAAATGGTTCATAGTTTACACCCACAAAATATCTCTTTTGGTCACTCCATACGATTTCCATTGGTTGTCCATAGGGGGCTGCTCATGGGTGATCAATACCTCACTATGAAATTCGGAAGCTTCAAGTAATCCTTTTGAAAATTCATTATGTTCCTATTATTATTTCATTTCCATCCTTTCCTTGGAAGTCAGCATTTTACGTTTCACATTGTCCGCCTGGGTTTGCAATAGAATTGATACATTTCTGTCAAAATAGTTGCTGTATCATAAGCAGGCTGTTAGAAATGGGATTTCTGGTTGGCTAGGGCATGCACCTAAGCTAGGCAGATACCACCACTCTAGTCCGGACAAGGGAGTTACACGCTGAAAATAACCCCTGCTCACCCCCTTGGTAGCTTGGCACGAGCAGTCAGGCTTATCCCAGAGGCAATGTGTAAAGCGTTTGCGCAACACACACACAGCAGCAACACACTAGGTACAAGACAAAAGTAACTCCACACAAGGTTATATCAAAAATAGCCTCTGTATTATCATAAACACATTAGAAACATAATCACACATCTCCACTGTGCCAACTGGCACTGGGCAATATTCACAGGGATTATATACAAGGCCAGGCCAATCGGGCCATGGTCAGAACTAGCAGAAGAGGTAAGTAAATATAAACCACAACCAGTAACTACTGGTACAATAATGACCTAAGCATTATCACAGTCACATTAGATACCATCTTAAAATATCATAGCATGACATTAGGCATATCCGCATTAGGCCCAAACCTCATTAGCAGAAACTCATTATGCACTAGGCCTTATCAGCATAAACACATTATGCATAAACATCCTAAACATAAACACATTATGTCATAGGCATCACAAGCATAAATCACATTATGCCATTACATTAGGGCCTTGTGCCCTACCAACATAGAACTGACACCCTGGCCAACTGGCCTTTTGCTGGGGCTCCAATGCCCTCTGTCTCAAAATGTCAGGGCTGGCTACCAAGGCAGCAGAATCCCAAAAGTGCACAATTGCACAGGCCTAAACGTGGCAGCTGCTGCTAATTGCGGTGCATCAGTGCAGGCAAAAACGTGGGCACTGGCACTCACTGTGCCCTCTGGAACCACACTGTGGCTCTGCCAAGTAAATGCAACCCAATGTTGCAGCTGCCCTCTGTCAGACAGGGCAGCTGTGAGAAATAACAAAAACAAAAGAGGCACGGGAACCACTGTGCCGTTGAAGAACCGGGGTTTAACCCAGCGGCGTCAGGGGCATGCCTAAGATCTTCGAGTTCACCTGTCTTGGTATACAGAGACACGGAATACTTCTGGATGGCATCAGAGACCAAGTTTATTAGCTGCAGCTAGTAACAGTGATCCTAGAAATACATCACGGTGTAAATTCTCAGGAGACTGCTCATTTTACTAAGGCGTGACGTCTCCTTTTATACCCAATATTCACATTATAAATGTACACCCACTGCACAAAATTCTAGCCAATAAGGTACATTTTCAAACAAAGTGTCACATAACAAAAACTCAATTTACAGTATCCCAACCCAAAAGTTAATTATTAGGAATGTCCCAAATTCAATCTCCATAAGCCGGACAAACCTATCATTATAATTGAAAGCATAACCCATGTAATGAAGAAACATAAAAAAGAAACGGTAACAGATGCTGAACAAGATAAGGCATGTGCAAGGAAACTAAAAGTTAAGGATGTCCTGAACATTGATTGGCAATCTCAGACAAAGATAGATCAGGGAAATTGGCTTTGCGGGGTCAGTTTCAGGTGCAGAGGTCAGTTTCTTACAGTTCATTTCAGAGTCAAAAAGAAACCCAGTTAATGTATACATGAACTAAGAAGGCCAGGCCACTTTATTCGCCAGGCTACCTTCACAGGCCTACGTGAGGGCAACACAAAATGGTGGCACAGAACAAAATGGAGTCAGACTCGAGAATTACAGAACCTCAGACCCTCCTTTTGCCATTACGTAGGCAATAACCTAAGACTCATGTTAATCTGAATCTAGGTCTATGTCGATATTCATTAGGTCATCAAGGTGTTGCTGTAGCATCATCTTATTATTCTCTACTTCTCTCGGGACAGGTCTCCGAACACACATAGTAGCACAAAGACTACAAATGGCGCGACCACACTGGATGCAAAGACAACAAGAGAAAAGGATGGTTAAAACCATACCAAGGAATGTCAAAATCTTCCATCCCCATTTGGACAGCAGTCCCCAAAACCATCCCGTCAATGACCAGTCTCCTTCGTCTACATGGACAGACTCAGAGATTTTATACAACCTAGAGATGGCTTGGTACATTTTAGGGGCATTATCTGGTATGTAAACACAGCAACTGGATCCAATCAATTTACATACTCCTCCTCGATCTGCAAGTATGATGTCTAATACCATACGGTTCTGCAAAGTCATAAGGTTGTCCGCTTGAAGTTCAGCTGTAACATTACTAAGAGCACCTGCTGTCTCATTAATAGTAGCTTCAACAACGCGGACAAGCTGTCGAATATGCCTACTATTGATGATAGGACCCCAAAAGGGAAAGAAGCCCTTGAAGAAATCTCCTCCTTCGCGTGCTGCGGTATCTTCCTTATTGAAGACACCTCTACCATATCTCATTCTATGATAGTCTGAAGCAGTAGTGTATGTAGGGGGAAGTAGAAACGCCACATAACACGTTCCTGAAAAATCAGGTGGCAACCATGTATTAGGGGTGGGCGGAATTTGCGTAATCGCGTTACGCAAATCTCCGCGAAACGGTAAAAAATCTCCGCGAACATGCAGAAATTCCGCGAACACGCGGAATTGCTTGTTCGCGATACTTTTTTCCTGTTCGCGATCGCTGATTGCGTGCTCGGGGTGAAATATCTCGCGAACACGCATATTGAGAACGCGAACAAGCAAAAAATTCCGCGAAGTTGCGGAACGCAGATTTTTGGGCACTTTCGTGTTCTCCGCGGAACGCGAAATTACCCAAATTCCGCAAATTCCGCGAGCGGAACGGAATTTACCGCCCAGGCCTACCATGTATAGGCTCTGTCATGACAAACAAAATATGTGCCTTTAGCTGGCACAAACGGCGGAGAAGTCCGAGATGAATAGACATAGGTTTGAGCACACACACTCTTACCTAGCTGAGCTTTCGGATTCCGACCATTACCTTGAAAACAAAAGTGGCCTCGGTGGGGTACAATCCAAATAGGGGGAGACCTTTTTCATCTCTCCTTCTCTGTCAAACTGGTACTATATCCAGTCACGTTCCAACCAACGTAAGCCTGCACCTCATCCTTAGGGATAGCATTATATGCATCAATATCTCGGATCATAGCTACTATTCCCCTTATTAAGGCACTATTGCTCGAGTTATCTTTAAGGGAACGTAAGGGGCGTACCTCATTTGCATAGATAAACATGGTCTGAAAAGCCCACACAGACCCATTAAAAGAAAAAGGCAAAACCAAATATGGCATACCTATATCTGTCGTATGAGGCATAAGACCAGAAACCCAACAATTAGTGGTATTTACTACTAACTGATGCTGATGCAACAACTGTATAAACGAGTTGTAAACAAATTCTGATCTCCTTGTCTGTTCATGTTCAGGCAACGTATAAAACTGGTACAACGAAACAGTAGTGAAAGAAAGCAGAGGTTGGGAGGTGGGTGCAGATGTCTGTTGTGTAGCATAGACAGTCCAACCCACACAAGCTAATGTGATACTTAAAAACATTAAAAAGCACAATATTATAAAACATTTGCTATGTATCAATGTACAAAATCGTGTCTTAAGATCTATTCTCTCAACATCTCTTTCAGTTACAACAGACTCCATCCTCTAACGTGCTGCTCGAGGCAATTTTCCTTCTTCACTCAAGTGTGCGTCCAGGCGTCCTAGACGCCCCTAGAACCGCAGACCTTTTGTCAATACGCGGGCCACCCCTTAAGTTCTTATACCGCGACCCTGCAGCTGAACCTGGATGGTGGTTCGAAAAAGAAAAAGAAAAATAGTCTCTTGTCTGAAAGAGTGTAATTCACACAAAAATTCAAATTTTATTTGTCCTTTTTAGACCTTAAGTTGTAGCGTTCTTTACCAGGCACAGTTTGATCCTGAAAGAGTGTCTCTGGGTGCGTAGTATCAATTCTCAAACACGGCGGCACAGCTTCTTGCAAGACTTTATCATCCGCACGTTCTGACTGAGTCCATTCCAGAGGTGCATCGCTAAAAGGTACAAATCTCGGAACCCTTTCACTCTCGGAATCGGCAACACCTTCTCGGACCCACTTATCGTACGGTAAGGGCAAAGGTATCTTCTTACAATGGGTACCATGTACCCAGTTTTTCTTGCCGAACACCTTAATAGCAGTCCGAGTTGATAACAGGACTTGGTATGGACCGGTCCATCTTGGTTCCAAGTTCTTTGACCTCTGGAAATTCTTGGTTAGAACCCAGTCGCCAGGTTGAATCGTGTGGCCTGCGTCTACAGAAACTGAAGGCAGAGTGTCATGGACCTGTTGGTGAAGAACACGCAATTTAGCAGTCAAATCATGTAAGTAGTCAACCAACATAGGGTATTCGATATCACTGTATTTCTTACGCCTCGGCACACCCCAGACATTCGCCGGGCATCCAAAAACAATCTCGTATGGGCTAAGTCCTACGCGAGAATGTACTGTCGTTCTCGTGGACAAAAGTGCCAATGGTAAGGCATCGGGCCATGTAAGACCAGAGCTCGCTTGCACCTTGGCCAACTTCAGCTTCAGAGTGCCATTATAGCACTCAACCAGGCCTGGTGACTGGGGGTGATTCGCAGCGTGAAATTTCTGGTTGATACCCAGACCCGCACATACTTTCTTCATAATCTGACCCACAAATTCACTTCCATTATCACTCCATACCATTCTCGGCAAGCCATATCTGGGAAAGAATTCTTTGAGCAAAACCTTGGCTGTAGACAGGGCAGTATTATCCTTTAGGGGGTAGGCCTCTATCCATCTGGAAAAGGCACAAACAACCACAAGGACATACTTCAAGTTATTGCATCTTTCCATATGAATATAGTCTATCTGCAACACCTCGAACGGATACGTTGGAGGAGCAAAATGACCCGCTGGAGTTGGGGTTCCCTTTCCAGGATTATGCATCAAGCAAATCATGCAGTGTTTAACCAAATTCTCAGCATACTTAGGAATTCAACCATTCTGCCATATCGGAGCCAACAACTTACATATCCCTTTTGAACTAATGTGAGCCAGCCCATGAGCCATAGTAACCACCGGAAGCACATATGCATCCGGCAACAACCATCGCTGGTGCTTTGACAACTCAACCCAAAAGCCTGTTGAATCCAACATTCCCGTACTCTCTCTCCACATACTCAATTCTTTCTCAGTAGCTTCTGCCTGAATCATCTTCACACTTTCTGTTGTATCTTCACACATTACTCCTTCCACAACCCATCTGGCAGGACCTGCAACATACAACCGACTCGTCACATCTTGCGCTGTTTCTCTTGCTACTTCATCTGCAAACGCATTCCCTTGACCCACATCAACCGTAACCTTCTTATACGCACTACACTTCACTATCGCAATTTGGGTCGGCAAAGTAAGTGATTCAAGAAGTTCACTCACTAATTGTCCATGCTGAATTTTCGTACCATGGGAAGTAAGAAATCCTCTCTCTTTCCACAAGCGACCAAAACTGTGAGCCACGCCAAATGCGTATTGGCTATCAGTATAAACATTCACTCTCTTTCCTTTTGACAAAACACACGCTCTAGTCAATGCTATCAACTCCGCTGCTTGAGCTGAATTCTGTGCAATACGTGCTGTTTCAACAATCGTGTGCAAAGTTGTAACAGCATATGCTGCAGTCGTCTCTCCATTCGGAAGCTTAAAGCAGGAACCATCTACCCATAGGGTACCATCAGGATTCGAAAGAGGAGTATCTTTCAGTTCAATTCTACCCTTTGTTTCCTCCTCTGTCCGGAGAAAACAGTCATGCTGTTCCTGAGCATCTGTCTCTACAAAAATCGGCAACAATGTAGCTGGATTCAATGTGTTGCACCGCTTGATGTGCACATGGCTAGCCAAAAGCATCAACTCATAACCTGACAAACGCGCACTGGTAAGATTTTGAGTCTTCGTTCTATTCAATATGGTATCCACTGCATGTGGGACCATCACAATCAATGTATTATCCAATACCAAGCCAGCAGACTGTCGGATAGAAACAGCCGCTGCCGCTGTAGCTCTTAGACAACTAGGCAACGCCCTAGCTACCAGATCTAAAGTAGCTGAAAAATATGCACATGGGCGCTGCTTGGCTCCAAATTGTTGTGCCAACACTGACAACGCACAACCTTCTCTCTCATGCACATAGAGTGTAAAAGGCTTACTATAGTCAGGAGTACCTAACACAGGAGCAGAACACAGTGCAGTTCGTAATTCCATAAAACTCTTCTGACATTCCTCTGTCCAGGGAAGAGGGTGTGGTGTATCCTTAAGAGTAAGTGCCAACAGAGGTTTCGCTAACTGGGAAAAATTTGGAATCCACTGTCTACAATACGATGTAATGCCTAAAAATGCACGCACCTCTCTCTGTGTACGTGGTACAGACATTTGAGCAATTGCTTGAATACGTTCTGGGGTCAATCGTCTTCCCTCCTTCGACAAGAGATGACCAAAGTAGGTCACCACTTGGCGGCAATACTGCAACTTAGAAGGTGAAACCTTGTGATGAAGGTCAGACAAATTGCGTAACAAAGAAAGAGTAACTTCTTTACAAATGTCCTCATAGTCAGCAGCAACCAAAAGATCATCAACATACTGGATAAGAGTAGCACCAGGAGGCAGAGGAAAGGTATCAAGCTGTGTTTTCAAAGCCTGACTATAGATAGAAGGACTTTCACAATAACCTTGAGGAGCTCGTTTAAACCGGAAGTTTCGGCCTCCTAAAGAGAAGCCAAAAATATCCCTACTCTCTTCAGCAATAGGAATGCTGAAAAAGGCATTCTTCAGATCAATAACAGAAAACCAAGCAGCTAAGGCAGGGATCATAGTCAATAAAGCAGTAATGTCCGGGACAACAGGAAACTGTGGCACAACGATCTTATTGACCTCTCGAAGGTCGATCACAAACCGATACACAGGTGGCTGAGAAGAGTTAGTACGCTTAAGGACAGGTAGAACAGGACTGTTACACACATTACCTCTCGTTTCTTCAACCACACCTTTCTCAACCAAATCATAGATAATCGCTAAAAGTGCCCTTTCGCCATCACTGGAAATTTTGTACTGGGGAATGCGAGGTAATTTAGCATTCAACTTAAGGGTAACAACGTAGGGTGGAATCTGCAAGAGACCAACATCATTGGGACCTGTAGCCCAAAGTGTATCAGGGAGAGAACGCAGTTCCAGTGGAAGGTGATCCTTAGACAGATACATCGGGGAAATCACTGTCTTACCCACCGTAAGATGTACTCCCGAAGGAGAACAATATAATGTTGCATGCAATCTTTTCAACAAGTCCAAACCCAACAGATTCTCGCCACAGCCCGTCGTTAGAATAAGGGGAGCCTCCAATTCACAGGGACCAATAGAAAGGGGCAAAGGACAAGAAACCGGATTACGAACTGGGGCGCCAGAAAATCCTACTGAAACATTGGTCAAGCCAGACAAAGGTGCGCCGGGGAGTTTAGAGTGCATGATAGAACTCTTTGCTGCACCAGTATCCAAAAGAAAAGGTTCTGCCACACCTGATGTAATCACTTCAACATAAGGTTCACTCTGGTCTACTGGAACTGACACTACTCCCTCCCTTTGTCCATGGCTGTCCTAACTATCATTAAAACCAGCACTCTCACTTCCAACATAATAATCATCAGTGTAGTACTGAGCGGACTGGACGGTCGGAACGTTCTGTTGGTCAAAATAATTCATAGAATTCTGAGGGGAAAAGGAACGTTCATTCTGGGGAAACGTACCACGTCCCCTACCCCTAGGTACTTGTTGGAAACTACCACGACCTCTCAGAGCAGACATACCATTCGCACGCTGTAGCAAGATCGGGCAACTATTCTTGAAGTGACCTTCTTCATTACTATAAGCACACTGATTAGGGCCTTGCGGGAGTCGTGAAGCAAAAGACTCAGGCTTCTGCAACAGTTTCTGAAACTGTGGGGGTTGCTGAAACTGAGAAGGTTGCTGAAACTGACGCTGATTAGGGTGAGGCGGATAAGCCTGCTGCAGAAGAACTTTCGTTTTTAATTCTCTAGTCTTCTTCTCTACTTTATCCTTCTCATCTTTATCTCTATTCTCATAGTATTGTGCAGTAGCCAATATCTGAGCCGAAGAAGAAACAGCCCATGAACTCTCAGAGTCCTTTAACTTATTAGAAAGTTCAGGAAGTTAATTAAAAACAAACTTATCTACAAACAACCTCGGACCACCTTCTGTACTCATATCCTGACCACTATGATCAATGAATGTTTCCTCAAACCTAGTGAAGAAATCAGACACACTCTCGTCCTTCTTTTGTTTGCATGCCTCTAACTTGTCCCAATTCACCCGCAGAGGAGGCATCATAGTTTTCATTAAATTAATAATCCTACCAGGTAGTTCTGCAACTAAGAGTTCAGGTTTGGCACCTCCTACCTGCCGACCATCTGCAGCAGTAATATTAACCCACGTATCTCCTAACTCTGGCGCGTGATCCTCGTGACGGATCTTCGCCCACAAGGGTTGAGGAACTACATTACCCATCAACATATCTATGTCAGCTAAATTCATAACACACGCATCAACTGTCTGAGACAACGCCTTATAATAACCAGCAGGATTTTTACGGGGGTCAGGCAAAGTCTGCTTAAGAGAGAGGACCTCAGCTCTCTTCCAAGGGACATGCACCCACACTCGCTGAAAATGAGCCGGTGCAGCCGCAATACCATGAGCGGCATCAGCCACAACTGCCTCTCTCCATACAGGGGGAACCTCTCTCATAGGATACTGCTTCACTTTTCTCCTAATAGAAGGGTCAGGTTCGAACAGTGACTGAGGTGGAAGTCTAGACCTAAAAGTGAGTAGTGTCTCTACCGCTTCCTCAACAGCGGAACCCACTATCGTCCCTTTACCAAATTCAGACTGAACATTAAGCAATTCCAGTGGAACTGAACCCAACTCATTATCTTCCCACTCCTGACGAAGGAAGGTACACATGACATCAAAAACATACCTTTGTTTTGGTGCCTCCCACTGTAGGAAGATATCCATAACCACTTGTGGACTGTACTTGGAGGTATTCGAAACCCATCTATGAGCAAGGAGATCTACATCTCTGCTTACGTTCAGAAACAGGGATCATATTCAGTGACCCAAAGAAAGGAGACAAAAGCCTAGTAACAGTCTCAGTCATTCGTTACCGAGCAGAAGGAGAAGAAGTTGACATGAGGACAGGAGACAAAGTGTTTTGAGGTGACAGAGACGTAGGGACAGAAATAAGAGAAGTCGAAGATAAAGGAGTGTAAGGCAAAGGAGTTTGAGGCAAGGCTGGTGGCAAGGCTGGCGGCCCTGGAGGGGGCTGCGCCAGGGGAGGAAGAACCACCTGTGAAGCAACGGGTGGCTGAACAACAACAGAGGGTTGAACGACAACAAGGGGTGCAACAACTGGAGGTAACGGAGGTGCAGTAGCACCCTGCACATACGGGGATGGTAATCTCAGTAAATGTGACATCAAAGGATCCTTTTCAGGATCTACAGTCACATTTGAAAGGGGAGGTGGCAAAGCCGGGTAACATTTGTCAATGGCCATGCAATGTTGTCTATCTGACACTTCAATCGCACGATCTTCTTCATCTTCCTTAAACTGCCTAGCAGCTTGCATTACCGATATATTCCTTTCCTTCCTATCTCTCTTAGCTTGCTTAATTTCTCGCTGTTTGGCTTCCTTACGCCAAAGGCGGAAAGAGTCAAACATCGCCGGCCGGGCTTTCTTCTTAAATAGCGCAACTTCTAGGTTATCTAAAACATCTGATTCAAAACTACCATGTTGGGGCCATCGTAAAACACCATCTTTCCTTGTATAACGAACCCATACTGCATTAAAGGTAATGGGACCTACACCATGCTTTGAATAGAGCTCATAAGTTGGAGTTCCAACCGGAGGTATCGGACACGAGTCCTCCAATTGGGAATCCCTATTACAACTACAACAAAACCATTTCCTAAATTTGCTAAAACCAGGCATCTTTTAGCTCACTAGTCTTGCTTCAAACTTCAAGGGGTTATCAAAAATGATACACTTGCAAATATATGAACCCCCCGGCTTCGACTATTGCAATGGCCGAATCAAAACCAAGAAACAAAAAAAAGTCGTGGGAGCGACCCACTTATACTTAACCGAAATGTCTGTCACGCCACCAGAAGACCGTCTAATGTCTCGCCTTACAAATCATCACAAGAGGGTCCAAGACAGGGTGACAGTCAGGACAGCAGTCCTTCGCAGCCATCGGAAAGCGGAAGCCTCGCAGAAAAAAAACCTTTGTTTCACGTCGACATGCAGGGGTCGATGAAGTGGCGGCCGTCTTCCAGAATTTCCTCACGGGGCTCCTCGCAATCTTCGGGCTTGGACCAGTACCGCTGAAATCGCCCCACGATGGGCGCCAGTTGAAGAACCGGGGTTTAACCCAGTGGCGTCAGGGACACGCATAAGATCTTCGAGTTCACCTGTCTTGGTATACAGAGACACAGAATACTTCTGGATGGCATCAGAGACCAAGTTTATTAGCTGCAGCTAGTAACAGTGATCCTAGAAATACATCACGGTGTAAATTCTCAGGAGACTGCTCATTTGACTTAGGCGAGACGTCTCCTTTTATACCCAATATTCACATTATAAATGTACACCCACTGCACAAAATTCTAGCCAAGAAGGTACATTTTCAAACAAAGTGTCACATAACAAAAACTCAATTTACAGTATCCCAACCCAAAAGTTAGTTATTAGGAATGTCCCAAATTCAATCTCCACAAGCCGGACAAACCTATAATTGAAAGCATAACCCATGTAATGAAGAAACATAAAAAAAGAAACGGTAACAGATGCTGAACAAGATATGGCATGTGCAAGGAAACTAAAAGTTAACGATGTCCTGAACATTGATTGGCAATCTCAGACAAAGATTGATCAGGGAAATTGGCTTTGCGGGGTCAGTTTCAGGTGCAGAGGTCAGTTTCTTACAGTTCATTTCAGAGTCAAAAAGAAACCTAGTTAATGTATACATGAACTAAGAAGGCCAGGCCACTTTATTCGCCAGGCTACCTTCACAGGCCTACGTGAGGGCAACACAAAATGGTGGCACAGAACAAAATGGAGTCAGACTCGAGAATTACAGAACCTCACCCTCTGGACCCCCACTGGGGCCCTAAAAACAAGGTGCCTCACGTTGGAGTGGCCCGCTCTCCTGTGGGTCTGCTCAGGACAGCAGGCACCGGAAATGTGCCTCGAAAGGGGCCATCAATTCACCACATAGAGCCCCCACTCACCAGGGCTCTGCAGGCTCTTCTCCGCTGGGCTCCGTGGCAGGTAAGGGGCCTCCACACGTCCCACCTGCACTCACCGGGCTGCTTGGGGACTCCGCTGGTGTCCCGGGACTCCAGCACACTCCTCCGGTCACCGGACTCCTCACACTTCACCTGGGCCCTCTCCTAGGGCTCAGGACTTCTCTTCACTTCGCCCGGGCCCCATTCCTGGGACCGGGACTTGGATCCCGCGAGGCTACGGACATGGATGGGGGTGCAGGGCCCCGCCTACAACCAGGCACGGCTGCCTGGATTCCGGGTCGCGCCTGACCGCGTTGGTGATTTCTTTGGCAGTGAGTGTGGGGTGGGCTCCCGCTTCAATTAAAGAGAATTGCGGGGTGGGCACCTGCTAACTAGAACCGGACAAATACGGAGTGGGCACCTGCTTACGAATACGCATAAATGCGGGGTGAGCACCCGCCGTCACAATAAGCATTCAGGGGCATATTATCAAGACAGGCGATAAAATTATTGCCGCTTTAGTGGCAGAAAACTGCTGCTAAAACGGCGATAATGGGCTTGATAATATGCTCTATGGAATTCCAGTTGAAGCTCAGGTTAGATTTCCTTCACATCTAACATGGGCTTCAACTGGAATTCCATAGAGCATATTATCAAGCCCATTCTCGCTCTTTTAGCGGCAGTTTTCTGCCACTAAAGCGGTGATAATTTTAACGCCTGTCTTGATAATATGCCCCTTAATGCTTATTGTGACCGCGGGTGCTCACCCCGCATTTATGCGTATTCGTAAGCAGGTGCCCACCCCATATTTAATTTTATCGCCTGTCTTGATAATATGCCCAAAAGCGGGGTAGGCTCACGCCAAGTTTGGTCAAATGTGGGTTGGGCTCCTGATTCTCGCCTCTCAATTAGGGGGAATACCCACGTCGGGATTCCCTTTGGCAATATCACAGCTCTGCGCTGCGGAGCCCTCGTGCTCCTTTTTCTTTGGCAGTTTAAAATATAGAGCTAACGAGGCGCTAGGAGTCCTTAAGGTCCTGGAAAATTCAAGGAAATTGTCCAAGGGGCACAGGTGGGACCAGGTAGGCCAGCACACAGGTTCCTCCAGCAAGGAGGCAAGCCCCCATGGTGGTTCCTCCTGGGCCCACAGCAGCAGCAAGCCCCAGTAGCACAGAAACAGCACACACTGACAGAGTTCATACCCCTATATTTATATTGCATTTCTCCTTTGTCTGCAGAGTACAGGGCTTGGGGGGACCAGCTAGAACTGGTTCTGGAGCACTCTGTTTACAGTGCTCACACCGTTCTTTGGGAGATGGGGGCTTGGCCATCAGACACACCACAAGGGGTCGGAACCAGCATTGATCTAGGCAGGCACAATCCTATTCAGGGCCAGGGGGCTACTCCTCCAACCACTCCAAATGCAGATGTCACATTCAGCATAGCGCTGACTCACCCTGCCCCTGCTGGAGCCACACACACCTCACCAGCCTCTGTCACTCAAAAGCCAGACATGCAATTCACATCAGTCAGGCGGACACATAGCACACAGAAATGCCAACTTCTAAAAGTGGCATTTCTAAAATAGTTATAATAAATCTGCGCACACCATTGCATAGCATTTATTATTACTATTTCAAACATACCAACTTGACCGCGCTGCTCCTCTCATATCAGGAATTACCACTGAAACACTTATCAGGTAATCCCCAATGCATTCCTATGGGAGGGCAGCACCACAGTAGTGAGAACCCAAAATGGCTGTTTGTCAGTACCAGTACATGTCACACACTAAAGGTACATGCCCTATCTCTTACCTACAATGCACCCTGCCCATAGGGCTAGCTAGGGCCTACCTTATGGGTGACTGACATGTAGAAAAAGGGGGTTCACGAACATTTCACACACTTTAGGTGCCACGGCACAGCAGCAGTGACACTGCCTGCACAGGCCCTGCAATGGCAGAGGCCTGAGATAGGTTTGCAAGGCTACTTTGTTGGGTGGCGCAATCAGCTCTGCAAGCCCACCAGTAGCATTTAATTTACCAGCCCTGGGTATATGAGATGCCACTTTTCAAGGGACTGACAGGTAAATTAAATATGCCGAACAGGTGTAGACCAATCTTACCATATGTAACACAGAGAGCACACATACTTTACACTGGACAGCAGTGCTAAAGTGTCCAGAGGCCTAATACCACCAACACCATATCAGAAAAAAAGCTAGGAGAAAGGCAAAAAGTTTAGGGATGACCCTGCAAAAAGGTCAAAGTCCAACACAGGCTCTTTGTTAAAATCTAGAGAAAAACACTTCACCAAAGGTTCTCACAGCTGCTCAAGTGGATATTTCAGCATGTTCCTGTCTTTTTGAACAAGCAAAGTAAACATTTGAGGCCTACATGAAAATCTTTGCTAAATCATCACCACGTTAAGTTCAAATTTCTAAACACTGTCAATTATATTATTCGACTCACTAAAATAAAGAGGTTACATGTAAATATTAGGCACTACTAAAAATGTATGTACATGTTTTCATTTTCAAAGCAATAATTCTGTGTCATTCATGAAAATACATGTTTGTAATGCAAAGGCATCTAGCATAGCAGCAATATTATGTACTATTAATCATTTCTAGTTTCTTTTTCTAGTCATTTCCGAGTACTTTACTATGCAAGCATTATTACATAAAATTATCATCAGCATATTTCACATATTCTATATAATATTTTTCAAAATACTCATAGTTTCATATATAAGTAAGTAACGGTCAATTTTGTGTTAGTGTGGGCAAGCTGCTAGGATTATCAGAGGGTAGTGCTAAGCATTTGTTGTACTCACAGAGGCAATAAATGAGACACACACTCAAAGAATAAATCTGATACCAATTTAGAAAAATAACACTTATTTTTATAGAATTTATGAAATCAAATACTCGTTCAAGGGTAAGTAATGATTTACTAAGGAATTCTTATGGGCAGGTAAAAAGTTCAAAGTCAAGCATTTGTACGCACAATGCAAACCTATGGGAGAAAAAAGCATGTTTTCATTAGCAAGACAGTGCAGACAGTTTCACGGGTTCACCTTCTGGGTTTGGAAGTGTAGGTATCCAAGGTGCAAAGTTCTACCAGCAGTTTGTCACATGCTTCCAGGATTCAGCCAGGAGCAGTGTGCTGGTGAGGTTTGTAGCTGGTGTGCTGCGAACAAGGCGGGTTACCTAAAAAGAGGCTGCACCGAGGAACTTGTGGACAAGTCAAGGGCCCCCAAATGGGAGCTGTGTCGCAAGGGCCTTTAGGATGCAGGAGCAGAGTTGGTTTATCGGTACCAAGACAGGGCGAGCTGGGTTCAGAGGGGGATAATTGGGTCTGCTGGGCCACACTCAAAGTGGTTCTTAGGGGTGCTGATGTCACTTGATGGCTGCTTGGTTCCTTGGCAGTTGGAGTCTGGCCTGGACTCTTCACTGGAGTTGTTTGTTGCAGGGCATCCTGGTACACCGGTTATTGGTGTTGCATTGCTGCGGTGGGTCCTTGTGCTTTAACACTGCGTGGGGAGACAAATCTGACCTCCCAGAGCTTGAGTACCTCCTCCTGGGTAACTTCTGCATCAGTCGGGCCAGGGAGCTGCAAGTTGATGTCCGGACTCTGCTTGTCGGTGCCTGTGGACTGCAGGGGAGTAGCTCCTCTTCTCCAAGGGAGTTCTTAGGCAATTTACGAAGTGCTGGTAGTTCTCTGGGGTTCCTAGAGGCCACACAGCAGCAGTATGAGACAATTCACTATGATTGTCGAGACCTGAAGCCGGCAGGCAGGTTTTGCAGCACACCTCTACAGCAGGATGTCAGTTCTCGGGTCAGCAGCTCTTCTATGTCCTCTTCAGCTTTAGGTCAGTCAAATCTGAGTTCTTGGTTTCAAGAGTGGCACCTAAATATTCAATTTAGGTGCGTTAATGGGAGTGATGGGTTGTAGCTAATGTGGTCCTTACAGTTAGGGTATATACACGCTCTACATGACCACTTCCTGTGGGAAGTGGGCATAATCCTGACCCTAGAATGCTAATTCTATCAAAAACAAGATAGAGGAATCTGAAAAGTGGGGTCCACCTCAGCTGCTCCACCTTAGGAATGGTGCTGGCTGGGTGTGGACACACCTCTTAATCTTACACATTTTCTCGCCTTTCCTCTCGCCAAAAGTGGGGTCAGCACAAGGGGGATTGGCATCTTCCACTGACTGTAGAGGCCTGAGCAGCATTTCAAAGGTGGCATGGTCTTTGAAGCTTTGGAAGCTTTTGAAGCCATGGAAGGCAAATCCTGCTTGAGGAAGGTGTGAAACACCTATGTCCAGAGCAGGCTTTATTCCGGACCTCTGAGATCAAAGGCTCTCCACTCATGAGGCCAGAACCATGTCTAGGGTGGCTGGCTGCTTAGGACCAGTCAATAATCACAATAGTAGACTGTTGGTTTTCATGGGTCACCTCTAAAGTGCCCTCTGGGTGCATTTATTAATAAATTCAACACTGTTATCAGTGACAAGATGTTTGGTACCAAACATCTGGTGGTACAGTGAAGCCATCCTGTAGCTAGGGTAGTCGTAATGACGAGTGCCCAGCCCATGTACTCACTCAATATGGCTTCCTTGCGCACTTGAGATACTTAAGGATTTGCTTAGGTATCACAGGGACATGTCAACTCAGCCTACTTGCATTACCTAAGGACAAGACAGGTCAGACCTGCTCCTGGAAACAGCATTTTTTAAAATTGTAAACTGTGTTTTATAGCGCAGCACCGCTCACCTGAATGCAGCATTTTTAAAAATTGTAAATTGTGTTTTATCGCACTGCTCCGTGAACCAGAACCTCACTGTGGTGCCTGGGTCTGCCGTTGCTTGCCGTTTGAGCAGAGGGCACTTACACCACTTTCTCCCAATCACTGATCCTCAGAGCTACAGAGGTCAGCGCTTCACTCCCCCGCACACTGCTGCAGTCCCGCCCACTTCCTGGCACATTTAAGGTAGTGCGCCGAGCGGACTCACAGCCTACTTGCATTACTGAAAGACAAGACAGGTCAGACCGGCTCCTGCAAACAGCATTTTTAACAATTTTAAACTGTGTTTTATCGCGCTGCGCCGCTCACCTGAGAGCAGCATTTTTAAAAATTGTAAATCCTGTTTTATCGCGCTGCTCCACGCACCTGAACCTCACTGTGCTGCCCTGGTCTGCCACGGCTTGCCGTTTGAGCAGAGGGCACGTACACCACTTTCTCCCAATCACTGAGCCTCAGAGCTACAGAGGTCAGCGCTTCACTCACCCCCACGCTGCTGTAGTTCCGCCCTCTTCCTGGCACATTTAAGGAAGTGCGCCGAGCAGACGCGCACAGGGGTGCGCCGGTGGCGCACCGGTGGCATGCCAAAGGCACGCCAAAGGCAAGCCCGTCTGCGCCGTCCTCACCTGGCCGACGCCAGATGCCAGACACCCTGCCTGTTTTTCCATCCACCACCATCCCAGCCCCTCCATGGCTACAATACAATAGTCCAGCCAAGAGGTCCGTGCAAGCAATAGACCGCACTCTCTGGCGGCTGACATTACCCCTGTCAGAGTGACTAAGAGCTCTACTAGTCTCAAGCACGCCGCACAAAATAATGTATCCTCCCCAACACCAGATCCACGTCTGAGAAAACCCACTCATAATAATTGGATAGGCTTATACTGTAACGCCCGCTCCCTCCCAAAACATGCTCTCGAAATTTGGTCCCTACTAGACTCAGAAAAACCAGACCTATTTTTCATTACAGAGACATGGCTCTACAAGGCCTCCCAACCCAATATCTCCTTAGCCCTTCCTCCTGACTATCAGCTGCCCAGACTAGACAGGAAAGGAAAGAAAGGAGGGGGCATAGGCATAGCTTTCAGGGCCAACACTGATATACACATCATCAACTCCATCCAAACGGTTTGGGGAGAAATCTGCATTTTTAAAATAAACGGCATCACGAAGGAAACATGGAGAGGGGCCTTACTTTATCGACTCCCTGGCAACAAAAGTCTCTTTACCAGCCATCTAACAGAGGTAATTGCACCGCACGTCCTCGCCGCAGACAACTTCCTCCTTCTGGGGGATTTTAACTACCACACAGAGCTACCATTTGATCCCCACTCAGATGATCGTGTCTCAAGCCTGAACACTCTCGGCCTTGACCAACTGGTAACGGGCCCCACCCATAAAGCAGGGCATACCTTAGATCTCCTATTTACTCCCCAAGTAGAGGTCGACCAACCAGTCCCAGTCTTATAGTCTGACCAACATATCCTTAAGTTTCAAATACTGGGTATAGCGGCCCAACTAAATCCCTCGGTAGAATCGTGTCCTAGTAGGCCCTGGAACAAAATGAACTAGACTACTTCTCCATTCATTTTGCCCTTTTTCCTCCATCTGAACTAGAGTTCCCCAATGAGGCGGCAAAATCGCTCGAGCAAGCTATCACATCCACCCTCTCACATCCACCCTCTACAAAATCGCCCCGGTAAAACAAACCAAATGCCTTTACAAACTTTCCCGCTGGTTCACACCAGACCTGAAAAGCGACAAACTAGCAGCCTGAAAGGCTGGACGTAAATGGAGACATACACAAAGTGCCTCAGACAAGCAGGACTATAAAATAAGACACTGGCGCTATATGGACCACATAGCTGCAGCCAAAAAAAACTACTTAGGAGACAGAATTAACCAAGCATCCAACTCACAAAAAGAGCTCTATAAGATCCTGAAAGAATTTACCAATCCCCCCTCTTGTCAATCAACACAGACCTCCTCACAAGAGTGGGACAACTCTCTCTCAGTCTTTTTCATGAATAAAATTAAAATCATCCATAGCTCTTTCCCACAGCCTACAGGAACACTCCCTTCAAAAAGGATTTAGGGGGGGCGTGGCCAAGCCGAGCATGGAGTAGGACGCGGGCTGCTGGAGCTCCGGGCTGCCGCCGGCTAAAACGAGCCTGCTGCGGCACTTTGACGGCCGGTAAACGGCCCCCACTTGGTGCGAGAGGCCGGCGGAACTGGAGTGGGCTGCCGCTGCTTAGTGCGGCGGGCTCGAGGAGTGCGGCTGGCGGCACCGGAGGCTGGACACTGGGCGCTCCCGGGCGCGGAGGAGTCGGCCGCCATTTTGCGCGATCTGCGCTGGGGAACAGTGCCGGTTCCCGCGGACTGCCCGGGAGCTTGAAACTGCCGAGAGCGAGCTGTTTGATCAACCTGGGAGCGATCAAAGGTGTCTGGGAGCGGGGACCGAGACTCCCTGGTACCGGCTGAGGGCAGAGGCGCTGGGGTGTCTGCTCCGGTGGGCGAGGCCGCCATTTTGGGACCCTGTGCCTCTGAAGCTGCGGCCTCTGCAAGCGGGCGCTGGACTCTGCTGCGCTGGACTCCGCCTGAGGTGAGGAGGTCGGCGGGAGGCATCGGCCCGCGGGGCGGCTCGCCCTGACGCCGGAGGGGACGGAAAGGCTGAGGTAGCGGGGGGAGCCCTGGCAGCGGTGGGCCCGAACGCTGGAGTACCCCTGGGAGTGCTGTCCTGGGGGTGGCAGCGTCTGCGGAGGGAGCGCTTGGAGGCCTAGAGCGGGGGATGTCACCGCGGCCCTGAACTCGAGCCTCGGACCGGAGGCGGCCTGGCAGGTCGATCCTCGCGGGTGGTGGCAGTGGGACTGTGCGCCGGACTGGGCCCTGGATACTGGCCCCCCCCCCCTGCTGGACACTAAAGAAGAGAGGGGCTGAGCGGTGCGGCGCTAGAGGGACTTGGGACGGCGGGACTGCTTGGCTGTCGGGGCCCCCCTGAGCGGTTGGTGGGCTGCGGGGAAAACGCGCTCCTCAGAACTCCGGACGCTGTGCTGTTCGCTACCGGCGAGAGTGGGGAGGGCCCCGGGCCGGAGCCTGGTGGGCCCGGAGATCTGGCAACATCCGTGTCCTGAGGGCGAATCGTATCAGTGTGGGCCACGAGGCCTTGGTCACCTGCTGCACCTGGGACACATCCGCTGCGGCGCTGCGACAGGGCCCGCGACCTGGAGTGTGGGACAGCCCTACGTTGGACGTGACTCGGCCTGGCTTGTGCGCCCTTTGGCGCTGGTTGGCCCTCCACGGGTGCTGAGTGGACGGCCTGATCTGCGGCTGGGGTCTCCCTACAGAGGCGGCGTATAACTACATAATGACGCGCACCAAGCCCGGAAAAGACTCATCAGCGCCCACGAAAGATACCACAGTGAAGGACCTTTGGAATAAGCCTGGAGGGGCGCCGACGGGCTCGCAGGCGTTAGGGGCTGGTGGGTCGGCGGAGCCAGTGACACAGTCCTTCATGGCGCTCTTCATGCAGGACCTCAAGTCTGAAATCGGTTCGCTGCGCACGGAGGTCCAGGCATGCGTCAAGGGGCTCCAGAAAGATGTGGGAGAGCTTGGGGACAGGGTCGACGACATGGAGAAGACCCTGGACGCTCGCACGGAGGACCAGGAGCGCCTGTGGCAGAGGATAGCGGCCCTGGAGGAGCAGAATGTTGAGCTACAGATCAAGCAGGAGGACCTGGAAAATAGGGGGCGCCGCAACAACATTCGCATTCGGGGCGTCCCGATTGGCGCGGAGGGGACAGACATTATGACCTTTGTGGCGGACCTCCTGCATGAACTCCGGGGGGATGACGACGCCTCTCCGCCGGCCCTGGATAGGGCCCACAGAGTATCAGGCCCACCCGGGAGGCCAGGTTTGATTCCCGACATCCTGACGCGGGTCCACTTCTTTGTTGAAAAGGAGGCTATTATCAAGGCGACCAGAGACAGGACGGACCTCAAATTCAACGGGGCTCCGATCCAGCTGTTTCAGGACCTGGCCCCCACGACCCTCCGGCGCAGGCGGGCCTTCCGGCCGGTTACGGACAAGCTGCGAGACCTCAACATCCGCTATCAATGGGGACATCCCTTCGCTCTCATCTTCCACTGGGAGTCCAGACGACGGGTGCTGCGGTCCTACAGGGAGGCCGCGCAGCTGCTCCAGATCCCGGACTCCCCTCCGGCCAGCCCGGTGCGCGGTGCCGCGGGGCCTCGTGCCTCGCTTCAGCCTAGCTGGTCCAAGGTGCGCCGGGCGGGGCGATCTTCCTCCCCTGCTGCTAGTCGATCCTCGAGGGACAAGCAAGACATCATACGCCATATTCGGTCCCTGGAGGCCGGATCGTCGCTGGCGGGATCACAGGAGCCCGCTCCCTAGTGAACTTCCGAGCCTGCAACTCGGGCTCCTTCCTCCTCGAGAAAACAAGATGGCCCGCTCTGGGGTTGCCGGCCGCTGGTGGGGAAAGGGATTGCGGCCCATTTGCTGTGATCGATGTTGCAGCTCCTGATGCCGGGCGGCGGCCCGGGGCTCCTTCTAACTTGGAGAATGGCGGCAGTGCCGACGGACCCTCACCACTATTCCTGGGAGAGTGACATCTCTGGGATAGCCTGTGCCGAAGTGCCTGGCCACTCCCTAGACTGGAATAGTCCTTGTTGGCCATGTTGGCCGTTTTGTGATTTTGGTTCTTTCGTTTGCTCCTACTTTTTTGTCTTTCTCCCTTTTTACTTCCTAACCCTCTGGCGGGGGGGCTTTGTGGGGGGGCTGGGGGCGGCGGGGGGGACGACTGCGCATGTTGACCCATGTCTATGACTACTGTACCCTCCTGGAAGGTCGTCTCTTTGAACGTGAAGGGGCTCAACTCACCTAGCAAACGACATCAGATCTGGAGGTACCTGCTCCAACAGGGTGCCGACGTAGTATTTCTGCAGGAGACGCACCTTCTAAAGGCCGATGTGGGTCGTATGGCCCATCCGCGCTTTCCCCATAGATTCTGGGCATCCGCGGCCACTAAGACAGCGGGGGTTGCTATCTTCTGCCGGGCGGGATTCTGTCATGGGGACACTCAGGTGCGTAGAGACACTGCGGGCCGGGTCCTGAGGGTGGAGCTCACGAGGGGGCACCGTAGGCTTACGCTATGTAATCTTTATGCACCCAATCAGGGGCAGGATGCCTACCTGCGCGGGGTCATCCGGGAGTATCTTGACCCGGTGGGCTTGATGAATACAGGCCCCAGCTAGGCCCGCAAAGCACAAGGGTTCGCTCTCCTGTAACGGAATCTATAAGGAAGTTGGCACGGAAACTGCAAAGTACAAAAACAACGTTTATTAACCCTTAAGGGTGGTCCTACAATCCACACAACACTCTTTAGTATTGCATGGAGTAGCACAAAGAACTTGCGTACACAGTCCCCTTTTATACACAACAGAGGGGCTCATAGTGGGTGGATACATCATGAGGTCGAAGGACATTACCGTTTATGGTCATTCTCGATACTGAATCAATACATGGGCGGAGCCAACACACTCTTTGGGCCCGTGAAAACACATGGTCAAGCAAAGCTAATTATAACAGATGTGGTCAAGTCTGGGCATGCGCCAGATGGACAAGAGAGCTATTTATAAACTGTTACTAGGCAGATTACAGGAGCAACTAACACAGAGGTCGGACTCTCCTCGTGACGAACACGTGGCAGTATGTCAATACAAAATGGAGTCCGGACTTCAGTCAACATAACCGAAGAAAACACGATAACAGGGGAAGTATTAATGTTTTCAGTAAATGCTTAATCACATTCTGCTTTAATTTACAACAGACGACCCTTTCAGCATTTACTGAAGACATCCGGCTTCCAAGAATAATCGTCATATATATCAATTATCATCATTCCCTTAACCTCTTTAGCTAGACCCTTCTGGCGAGCAACATCGGCAATAGCTTTCTTATCTGGAATGCAGAATGAAATGCATACGGAACAGCACAATGGTCCACATTGAATACACATACAGAAAAGGAACAGAACTGCTATAATAATGCAGAGACCAGTTAAGACCTTCCATCCCCAGGCAGTAACCAACGCCCAAAACCATCCAGAAAAGGACCAAGTGCCGTTTTCTGTGTGGATTTCAGCTGCTATTTTATGCAGCTTGTTAATGGCATTATAGACGGATGGCGTATGATCAGGGATGAACACACAGCAGCTACTTCCAATAATTTTACAGGCTCCACCTCGATCAGCTAGCATTACATCTAATACCATACGATTCTGTAATGCAACAATCCTAGTTATTTGTAACTCTTCCGTAAGATTCCCAAGAGCAGCGGCAGTCTGATTGGTCACAGCTTCTACCACTCTTGTTAATCTTCGGATCTTCCTACTATTCAAAGCGGCTCCAACAAAGAAAAACAGTCCTAAGTTAAAATCAATATACTGTTGCAAGCTGGTATCGGTCTGATCCACATCATCAATTGATAGAGTACGTTTATATCTATTTACAGTCACATTATTCAACAGTTTCAAATCCTTATGATATGATGCAGGTGCTAAGAATACAGGAGGTAATAGGAATGATACATAGCATACCCCAGACCACCCAGCCGGCAAACGGTAATAACCTTTATTTCCACATACAAAGTAGGTATTATGGGATGCTAGGAAGGTACTATTATTTAACCCGTCGATGTTCAATACGGTTATGCAGTCACTGACACCAACAGGGATGAAACCCACACTCTGGACACACAGGTCCGCTTGGGCTTGGGCCACTTGGATCACAAACTTGTCCTTCCCCCCAGTGTCTCTGGTGTTCGTGAAGATATAGGGAATGGATTCATTGTCTGGTCGGTACTCTTCCCATTCCCAAATTGTCCCATTTGCTTGTGGATATCCATTTTTGTCCTGATGACATTCTTTATTGAGTCTGAAAAGCAATCGTCCCACTGTCGGTTTCCGAGTGGCAAACAGCAAAGTGTACCATGCCCTACAAGAGCCATTATGAGAGAAAGGAAGTGGTATGAATGGCGTACCTCCTTTCTTCTGATGGGCTGGCATCATCCCACATATCCAACAGTTCGTAGCGTTCGTAGCAACGTGGGTGTGATGCAGCATCTGAATGAAAGTGTTATTCAAATAGGATTGTCGATGCTTCAACTCTTGATATGGCAATGTATAAAAGTAGTGCTCCTCGGGCACCGGAGTTGTCAACACAAGTGTTTTCCGAGCAGGAGTCACCTCCTCCACAAACCATGTGGTTATCCCAACAATAGCTACTGTTAGCATGAACCCCAACGCACAAAGGATTTTCTTCTTCTCCATGTCAAAAGAAACAATACCCTGATATCTTCCTGAAACTAAAAAGTCTGTCAGAACTCTTCCCCTTGGGCAGCGGTTGATTTCTTCACCAGCGGGCCAAGACGGGTGTCACTACACTAATGCAGGGCTGATCCCCCCCCTTGCCTCATCGGCTTTCCGTTTCACTAACCCAAGGGCCGTTCTGACAGTATGTCCCGGTACTGGAAACCTCACTTCCTTGGTCGCAGATGATATCGCCTTCCTCCAGAAGTCGCGTGGTCCGGAAAAAGCTCCTCAGTGTCGTTTGGCTCCGCAGCACGGCCTGTCTCTGCTGCTAGGATTTCTCGTTGATCGGTCAGCACGGCAGACTCCACCAATCCGGGCGGTACCTTTCGACAGTGCAAGGAATGGATCCAATTCTTCCTGTTCGAGACTCGCACTGCCGTCCTTGTTGCAAGGAGGACTTGCTCAGGTCCGACCCATCTCGGCTCCAAACTGTTCGTTCTGTCGAAAACCTTCACCATGACATGATCCCCAGGCCGGAGACCATGTCCTTCGCCGGTAGACCGATCAGGGAGCGCCTCTCGGACCTGTTGATGAATAGAAACCAAATTATCCGTTAACTGTGCCAGATAATCGCTCATCATTACACAAGGTACATCATACACCGCCTTAGGCCTTGGTGGACCCCAAATATTCATTGGGCGTCCAAATACGATTTCGTATGGCGTAAGGCCAGTTCGAGAGTGTGGCACCGACCTAATTGACAATAACGCCAGTGGCAGGGCGTCTGGCCAAGTCAAAGATGTTGAAGCTTGGATTTTGGCGATCTTAAGCTTCAGTGTACCATTATACTTCTCGACTAGTCCTGCAGACTGGGGGTGGAATACGGCGTGGAACTTCTGGGTGATGCCTAGGCCCTTCAAGACATATTTTATAACATCCGCTACAAAGTGAGGGCCATTATCACTCCACAGAAGTCTACAGACGCCGTATCGAGGGAAAAACTCTTTCAGCAATAGCTTCGCTGTAGTCATTGCAGTATTGTCTTTCGTAGGGTACGCCTCAACCCATTTACTGAAGGCGCAGACCACTACTAGAACATACTTCAAATTGTTACAGCGCTCAAGCTGGATATAGTCCATCTGCAGAACCTCAAAGGGTGCAGTGGGCGTCGCAAATCCTCCTGCTGGGGTTCGAGTGCCTTTCCCTGGGTTATATTTCAGACAGATCATACAGGTCTGCACCACCCTCTTTGCTGTGCTAGCAATCTCTGGATGCTCCCAGACTTGGGTAAGCAATTTCACAATTGCGGAAGCTCCAACATGTGCTAGCCCATGTGCCATCTGAACCATAGGTTGTACAAAGGCCGTGGGTAATTTCCATCTATCCATCTGCTTATTTCTCCAACAACCCTCATCATCCAGTTCTCCTTCGCTAGCCCATCGTTCCCGTTCTTTGTCAGAAGCGGTCCTTTGTATTTCTCGCACTTCTTCCTTCGCATCATGCCATCTCTCCACCTGTGATTTTACTACATACATGGCAGTAGCGCCGGGCTGCATCGCAGTCTCCCTTGCTACGCAATCCGCTAACGCATTCCCTTTTCCAACTTTATCAACTACTTTCCTATGGGCACTACACTTAACAATGGCAATTTTCTTCGGGTATGTCAATGCGGTTAAGAGATTGTGGACTAACTCCCCATGCATTATCTGTACCCCATGTGACGTTAAGAACCCTCTCTCCTTCCAGAGTAGGCCGAAATCGTGCGCTACTCCGAAGGCATAGCGGCTATCTGTGTAAACATTCACACACAATCCTGTACTGAGCTCACATGCTCGTGTTAAGGCTATCAGTTCCGCTGCTTGAGCTGATTTCTGCGGTATGCGTGCTGTCTCCACTATCGTCTGTAACGTGGTAATCGCATACGCTGCTGAAGTCGTACCATCTGGTAGCTTCAGGCATGATCCGTCTACCCACAACTCTCCATCTACCTCTGAAAAGGGCGTATCCTGGAGATCAATACGACCCTTTGTTTGTTCCTCAGTCACAAGAATACAATCATGCGCTTTCTGCGCCTCAGGCTGGGTCTCGGGGTATGGCAACAATGTGGCCGGGTTTAATGTCACGCACCTTTTTAACGTAATATGAGGAGCCAAAAGCGTCAACTCATATCCCGTTAAACGGGCACTGGTCAAATGCTGCGTCTTTGTTTGATTAAGCAGGGCATCAACAGCATGGGGAACTAACACCAACAATTTATGGGACAACACAATTCCTTCACTTTGGCGTATTGACACAGCTGTCGCCGCTACCGAGCGAAAACACCCTGGTAATGCTCGGGCGACAGGATCAAGCACAGCCGAAAAGTATGCACAAGGGCGCTGCTTATCGCCGTGCATCTGCACTAAGACTGATAATGCACATCCATCTTTCTCATGCACATACAACGAAAAGGGTTTTGCATAATCAGGGGTCCCTAACACTGGTGCTGAACAAAGGGCCTGTCTCAATTGCTGAAAAGCAGCGTCACACTCATCTGACCAGGGGATCGGGATGGGCGTGTCTTTTGTCAAGAGAGCTAGTAATGGCTTAGCTATGTGTGAAAACCCCAATATCCACTGTCTACAAAAAGAAACAAGACCCAAAAATGCACGCACATCCTTCTGCGTGGATGGCCTCGGTGTGTCCAAAATTACTTGGATACGATCTGGTGTGAGTGCACGCCCCTCCTTAGACAAAAGGTGACCCAAATAAGTCACCTTTGGTCTACAGAATTGCAATTTCTTCCTAGAGACCTTGTGATTGTGGGATGCTAAAAAGGAAAGTAAGGCTAGCGTGCTTTTCTCGCACAACTCCAGGGTGTCAGCCGCCAACAGGATGTCATCGACATATTGAATGAGGGCGACCCCCTCGAGCAAGGCAAAGGAGTCCAACTGTCGCTTCAAAGCCTGACTGTAAATACTAGGGCTTTCTGTATAACCTTGGGGAATTCTACAAAAACGATAAGATCTATTGTTTAATGTGAACCCAAAAAGAAATCGGCTATCAGGGTGAATGGGAATAGAAAAGAAGGCATTTTTCAAATCAATCACTGAGAACATGGTCGCCGTAGGCGGGACCAAGGTAAGCAACGTCGTGATATCAGAAACCACCGGGTACTGAGGTATCACGATCTTGTTTACCTCCCTCAAATCAATTATGAACCGATAGACCTTTGCATCCGTGTCCTTTTTCAGAATAGGGAGAATCGGACTGTTACAGATATTATAGGGAACTTCTTCCACTACTCCTACTGCGATCAAATCTTGCACAATCTGTATGAGAGCTTCCTCGCCCTCCTGGGAAATACGATACTGCGGGAGGCGTGGTAGCACCGCCCCCTCCTGGACACTAATGTGGACCGGAGGAATCACCATTTGTCCCACATCTGTGTCCGAAGTCGCCCATAAAGCTCGGGGGAGGGTAGCCAACAATGCATCCTCTGATATCGTACACATCCGCCCAGACCTGGGATAGTTGTCATTTAAGATCACCCTCACACCCTCAGGGGAACAGCGGATTGTAGCCCTAAAGTACTTTAACATATCAAGGCCCATAATGTTATCCGGTGTATACGGAGCAAGCAGAAACGGACAGGGCGCAGAAAAACAATCAACTTTAAATGCAAGGGGCTGCGAAAGAGGGCTTCGGGAGAGTGTACCGTCAAACCCTACCGATGTAACTATTGAGCCGGATGGGGGAGCCCCCGGAACCAAGTACCTAGACAATGCACTACGTGTCGCTCCTGTATCCACTAGGAACTGATCAGTAGAACCTAAAACCTCAGCCGATACAAACGGACCTGTCTGATCGACCGGCACCTCAACTGATTCGGACCCCCATCCTACGCATTCCTATGCATGCTGAGAATCATGATATCCCGATTGATCGATGTCCGATACATGATACTGGTGCTGGCGATCAAAAACATTTGAGCTATCTCGGTGCTGTCCAGCAGTATCGAAACGGACATTATCGTTAGAATTCCCTCTAAAGTTCGAGAAGCCCCCTCTACCTCTCGGGCCACCCGGAGTGTGCCCCTGACGCGAAGCACGCAACGCTGGGCAATCCCTGGCCCAATGGCCCAACTGCTTGCAATACGCGCACTGGTTCCTATTCAAATCAGATCGGCCCGAAGGGGGACCATAAGATCCGCCCCTTCCTCTATTATTATTACCCCGTCGGGGCGGGCCATATACTTGTGCTAACATCACCTTGGTTTTGAGATCTTTCGATTTCTTCTCCTCCTGGCCCTTCGCCTCGTGCTCCTGACGCTCATAATACTGAGCGATAGTCAGAAGGGCCGTCGGTGTCGCGGAGGACCAAGAACTCTCACTCGCTTTTAACCGGGCCGCAACTGCCGGTAGCAGATTAGCCACATATTTGTCCGCGAAAAGATGGCGGCCTGTGTCGTCAGTAAGCGACTGGCCACTAAAGTCATGAAATGTTTCTTCAAAGCGCGTGAAGAAATCTGCAACTGACTCGTCAACTTTCTGTTTACATGCTGCTAACATATTCCAGTCAATCTTTTTAGGGGGGATAATCGTCTTTAACTTAGTCACAATAGCAGCGGGGAGATCTAAAATACTCTGCGGCGGTTTCTGCGCGGGCTTCCTCTCCCTGTCTTCGTCCTCAAGCTCAGACCACCGGGCCTTAAAGGCAACTATATCATCTACCTTTCGTACAGATCGCCACATATCCGGTGGTAAAATAAGGCCAAAGAACAGGTCTATATCTGCTAAAGTCATAACGCAAGAATTCAAGGCCCCCTCGACTTCTTCATAGAAGGCCGCTGGATTCTTACGGGGGTCAGGCAATGCATTCTTCAATGCCATAACATCGGCTCTATGCCATGGAGTATAAACCCAATTATACACAAAATATCCCCTAGCATCGACAGAATTAATGTCCGGGCTAGTCCCCGCTCCTTTAGGAGGAACATACAAAGGCGCCGCCTCTCGCATTGGTTTAGCATGCACTACATCATCCTTATCTGACTGGGAGGTAGATGGGTAGCCCCCTGCCGCAACCGAATCCGACTGCTTCTCCGCCTCCGTTTGTTGGCGTGTTTTCTCTCGAAGGGCCAGCACCTCGTCCCGCAAGGCGAACAGCCGCCGAGCCGCCTCAGGAGCCTTAGAGGGAGAAAAAGCACCGTTACGTATTGCTCTAGCGTCCGAAGACACTTCGTCAGGCTCAAGAACATGAGAATATTTTCGGAAAGCAGTAATCACTTCCTCCGCGAAATGACCCAGAAAATACACTTTATCTCTCTCCTGCCACTGCCCCCAAGTCTGAAATAAGTCCTCCATGGATACCTTGCCTTTAAGCGCACGGAAGGAAATTGTCCGAAGCTCAGCCATTTGCTCGGCCGACAGCATGGACCGTGTGTCTACCTTACCCGAAACCGGGTCAGAATCTTGCGGCCGTGGAGCAGATGCGCCAACATAAGGGGGCGGAGAGCGATCTAGCAAATAAAAATCATCATCAGAATTATTAAGGACAGGATAAAGCGGCTGACGAACAACATATTGACCCGAAACTTGTAGCCTACGCTCTTTCTCTTGTCTGTCCGTTTGCTCTTTGTCCTCCCGACGCTTCGCTTCCTGCGCTCGCACATGATCATTCTTTCGTTGCTCCTTATCAAACAGCGCTTTCTCACGTTTCTCTCGCTCACGCACTTCCTTCACCCATAATCGCACACACTCAAACATATCCTGACGAGCACGTCGCTTACACATACACTGTTCCACATACTCAATCTTACGTATATCAAACGATCCATACAAAGGCCATCGCAACTCAGGATCCTTCTTCGTGTATTTCCTCCATAACGTGCTGTACATTATGGAAGAAAGACCATGCTTCACGTACATATCCCTATTAGGAGTCCCCTCTGGGGGAGCTGGAGCAGATTCCTCGAGGTTCAACCGGTTTCCAAAACAGCAGCACCACTTACGGAGTGCGCTAAAAGCAGGCATGCTAGGAATAGTGCAAAATATGCAATATTATAAAGAAAATGGCACTTAATCGTTGCGCCGTTCAAAGTTTACACAGCTCCTGGAGAAATTTCTCCACATTACCTGCCTATATGTGTTGCAACGCATATATTTCCACAAAGACAAATTCAAAATATGACTAGTCACCATCAATCAAACTCAAATAGCCAGACCGGGCTTCAAAACTCGGAGCAAGTACCGTACAACGGTTCTTACCAATCAAGAGTCCAGGTTCCAACTGCCAAGCTCCACAATCGCCCAAACGGCTCTCACGGCAGGACCGACAGAAGAGGTCTCAGTCGATGACCGGCGCCACCCAGACGGTCAGCTCGGAAGGGAAGGAAGAAAAACCTCGGGATGCCAGGGCTAAGACGCCGCTGGCAGTGATCACGTCCCCGGCCAAACTCCTCACCTTCGTCGCGACCAGTCCTTCGAGCATCCGAGTCGCCGATGAGCCCCACGTGACGGGCGCCAATTGATGAATACAGGCCCCAGCTAGGCCCGCAAAGCACAAGGGTTCGCTCTCCTGTAACGGAATCTATAAGGAAGTTGGCACGGAAACTGCAAAGTACAAAAACAACGTTTATTAACCCTTAAGGGTGGTCCTACAATCCACACAACACTCTTTAGTATTGCATGGAGTAGCACAAAGAACTTGCGTACACAGTCCCCTTTTATACACAACAGAGGGGCTCATAGTGGGTGGATACATCATGAGGTCGAAGGACATTACCGTTTATGGTCATTCTCGATACTGAATCAATACATGGGCGGAGCCAACACACTCTTTGGGCCCGTGAAAACACATGGTCAAGCAAAGCTAATTATAACAGATGTGGTCAAGTCTGGGCATGCGCCAGATGGACAAGAGAGCTATTTATAAACTGATACTAGGCAGATTACAGGAGCAACTAACACAGAGGTCGGACTCTCCTCGTGACAAACACGTGGCAGTATGTCAATACAAAATGGAGTCCGGACTTCAGTCAACATAACCGAAGAAAACACGATAACAGGGGAAGTATTAATGTTTTCAGTAAATGCTTAATCACATTCTGCTTTAATTTACAACAGGCTCGGATCTTATAGTGGGGGGGGACTTCAACCTGGTTTGGGACGCGGAGCTAGATCGCTGCGGGGGAGGTTTCCATGGCGTGGGGGCCCTGTCGGCCACTGTGAAAAAATCCCTTACTGCTTTGACTTTGGTAGATGTGTGGCGTTATCACTCCCCGGGGCTGAAGGACTTCACCTTTTACTCACATGCACACCGATCCTACTCTCGCATCGACATGCTCTTTGTCTCCCACTCTTTGCTTCCAGACACTATTTCGGCTTCACACTCGAGCATTTCGGTCTCCGACCATGCCCATGTGGAGATGTTACTCCACGAGCGCTCCACTCGTACCTCCGGTCCATGCCGCTGGCGGTTCCCGGATCACGCCCTACGGGACCCGGTAGACAGGGAGGAAATAAAGACGGCCATACTGGAATACTTTGAGCACAACGAGTTGCCGGAGACTCCTCTCCCCCTCCTATGGGATGCTTTCAAGGCCACGATATGGGGCACCCTCACGGCTATAGCTGCCGCGCGGACACGGGAAGCCCAACTGTACGAAACCAGACTCACCCGCGAACTCAAGACGCTGGAGAAGATGGATCAGACCCGCCCGTTGGCGGCCCATAAGCGGCGGCTAGCGGTCCTTAGGGGTCAGTTACGGGCACACAGGACGAATAAGGCGGAACGGGCGCTCCTTGCGCTCCGGCAGCGCTTTTACATCGGCGGGGATAAGGTGGGAACGGTGTTAGCGCGGCGGTTGCGCGCGAGGGCGGCCAGGGCCCACATCGCGAAGCTGCGGGGGGTGGGAGGTACATGGGTGACTACTGAAGCAGCGAAGCTCCAGGCGTTTCATGAATACTATTCCTCTCTATACAAGAGAGAACCGCCGGACCCTGCATTGATCACGGAGACTCTGGGTGAATGTGATTGGGATCCGCTGAGTAAACATCACTCCGAGCTCTTAGAGGAGCCCATTACACTGGAAGAAATAGCGGGAGCCCTGGGAGGTCTTCCGCTAGGCAAGACACCTGGGCCGGATGGGCTACCGGTGGCGTTCTTCCGTGCCTTTCTGCCGCAGCTGCAACCCTACCTTCTTCGTCTCTTTAATTCTTTCGCGGATTCGGGAGGACCCTCCCCGGACATGGCGATGGCTGAGATCGCCCTCATCCCAAAGCCAGGGAAGGACCACACTCTCTGCTCTTCATACCGGCCCATAGCCCTGTTGAACACAGATCTTAAACTGTATACTAAAATTCTTGCCAAACGGCTCAGTGCTCACCTCCCGCACCTCGTGGATCCGGATCAGGTGGGGTTCATTCACCAACGCCAGGGGGCAGACAATGTCCGTCGCATTGCTCACATAGTGGGGAAGGCCAGGCATTGGGATATCCCGGCTTGCCTGTTGTCCCTAGACGCTGAAAAAGCGTTCGACCGGGTAGATTGGGAGTTCCTTCGAGCGGTCTTACGGAAAGTAGGGGTTGGGCCCAAAATGGAAGCACGCATCATGGCCCCATACGCTGCCCCGGCAGCCCGGGTGCGAGTTAATGGCCAACTCACGCAGCCTTTCCCCATCTGCAGGGGCACGCGGCAGGGTTGCCCCCTATCGCCTCTGCTCTTTGCCCTGGTAGCGGAGCCCTTAGCTATTCTCATTCGCCAGTCGCCGGATGTCACGGGCATCTCCCTTCGGGGACGTGACCATAAGGTTGCGCTCTTCGCTGACGACCTCCTTCTCACACTGTCTGTGCCCTCAACCTTGCTCCCAGCCGCACAATCGCTGCTACGCACCTACGAGCGGGCCTCCGGGCTTAAAATTAACCACACTAAGTCTTGGGTGCTCAACCTCACGATCCCGGAGGCAGAGGTGGCGGCGCTGCGGACGAGCACCCCATATCAGTGGGCGAGCGACTCCGTGAGATACCTCGGCCTCAACTTGACGCCGGACCTAGCCACCTGGACGCATGCCAATTGGCCGGAGTGCAGGCGCTCTGTCCTGGACGACTTGCGCACCTGGAAGACACTGCCGCTTTCCTGGCTTGGTCGCCTCAATGCAATTAAGATGTCCGTGCTACCGAAGATTCTCTACTTGTTTCAGACCCTGCCGACTCCCATCCCGGAACATTACATCCAAGGGCTACAAAGGGACTTGATCTCCTTTATTTGGGGAGGTAAGAAGCCGCGATTCTCTAACAAAATCCTGAAGCTCCCTCGGGATAGAGGCGGCCTTGCTTGTCCTAATTTACTGGACAACTACTGGGCGTCACACCTCCGCTATGTCCTGGAGTGGGGGGCGTGGGAAAGCGAGAAAATTTGGTTCCACATGGACAGGGCAGTTACCTGTCGCCCGATTTGGGATCACGCTTGGCTGCCCCGGGCGGCGCGTCACCGTAGTGCGTATATGGCGGCCCCCACTAGGACGGTCTTGGATATCTGGGATAGGGTGGCGGTCCGCAGGGGCCTCACCACCTTCCCCTCACCGCACACCCCTATAGCTCGCAACCCCCAGTTCCCGCCGGCCTGCCGCCCGCCATACTTTGAGAACTGGACGGAAAGTGGCTGCCGGACGATCCGAGATCTTTTTGAGGGAGGGACCTTCAAATCCTTCCAGCAATGCCAAAGGGACTTTGGGCTGACAGACAGGGACAAGTTCCAATACGCACAGCTTCGGCACTGGGTGCAGGGCTCTTCGCTGGTGCAGGCGGCCTCGAGACCTCTCACCCCGTTTGAGCACTTAGCGCGCACATTTGGCACATACAAGGGCCTCGTCTCTCGAGTCTATAAAGTGCACCAGCATTCCCAGCGTCCAGGACTACATCCGTACCAAGAGCGGTGGCAGAATCTTTCGGGCTCCGGGATTAACTCCGCACAGTGGGCAAGGCTCTGGAGCGATATCCCTAAAACCTTCCGCAGCATCCCCCAACAGGAATCGGCACTACAAGGTGATGACCCAGTGGTACTACACCCCTGTCCGGCTGCAGAAGATGTTCCCCAAGGTGTCCCTGCTGTGCTGGCGCTGTACCCAGGCGCCAGGGGACTTTATCCATATTTGGTGGACATGCCCGAGTCTGACTACTTATTGGAAGGAAGTCCTCGGCCACATCAAGAGGGTGCTGGGCTACCCCCTGCCAGAGGACCCCCTCACGATTATTTTAGGCCTCCGGCCGACGTCACGACGGGCGATGACAGGTCGGGATTGGCACCTGAGCCTGCACATGCTAGGTGCAGCAAAACAAACGGTGGCGGTGTACTGGAAGAAGGCGGAACCGCTGTCCATCAACGTGTGGTTCGCCCGTCTCTGGCAGGTCTTGGCGATGGAGCTGATTACAGCCCGCCTCCAGTTCAGGGATACTAGGTTTAAGACCCTCTGGTCTCCCTTGGTGGACCACTTGGGCAGGATAGAGCACGCGCGATTGCAACCGCCGAGACTGCGGGCTTTGAAACTGTTTGACGACGAGATTTCCCTGACGCGCTCCGAGATTCTCACACGGCCGGTGGCGCTGCCACCCTCGACGATGGGGGGTCCCTAGCTGCGGGTGGGCTCGCCGGGGTCGGATTCTCCCACTGTGCAGGCATGCATCCCTACGGGGGTACTAGGGGCGCTGGAGGACCGCCGGCCCAGCCTAAGCGAGACTAGTCGCACCCCTTGGACTTCCCTCTCCCCCCGCTGCGGCGCTTGCCGTTCTGCTTCCCCTCCTCCGCCGCCCTCCCCCTCCCCCGCCACGCCCCCCCCGTCCTTTGTTACTTAGTTTGTCCTGTACTCAGGACGTGTAGAGGTTAAGTGCGTTGTTAGGGCCTTGGTGACCCAGCGCGGTGGCGCGACGCTCCTCCATCCAACCCCTTCCAACATTACACGCTTACTCTGGGACACTACACTACCATACATGAGCTACCCAACACATTCTATACGCACGTGGCATAGATCAGGCGCAGACTGTAGCACCTACTTGTTCTGGGCAGGACTACGGCACGCACTAGCCCCGGCCTAGCGTCTGGTTAGCCCCCTGCTGCGGGACTTTTGTTGGGGAGTGGCGTGCAACACCAGCTACACCTGCCTTACCCGACTCCCCTGCGGGTGTGAACACGGTTTTTAGGTAGGATATGGGGTGACGGGCTCTCTGGGTACGATACGCTGAAGGCAGAGAATTGGAGGGGAAATACATGTGATATGCTATGCTGTAATGCCCTTGTTTAATGGGACTTGATTTCGTTCGCTGCCGGCCAGGATGGTTGTAGGCACATAGCTGTGTACAGTGAGCTCACCTCTTTTTCTTAATAAAAACAAAGTTGGATATAAAAAAAAAAGGATTTAGGGTATCTCTCCCCCTCATCTCAACCTCCTCAGAGAATTCTACCCAACAACCGAGGAAGAAGTCCTATCAACCATCTCGAGGATTAAATCTGGCTCCCCCACTGATCCAGCTTCCGCCCAGATTATATCCAAAATTGGACTGGCCCTTACACCTAGACTGACCAAGCTATTCAATAACTCATTGTCCCTGTCCACTGTACTATCCATTTGGAAAGAGGCCATTGTGAAACCCATCTTAAAAAAGCCCAACTCTGATCCCAAAGAACACAATAATTACTGACCTATCTCCCTTCTACCTCTCTTTGGGAAAGTCCTGGAAGCACTAGTAAACAATCAACTGTCTGAACACCTTGAGAATAACAACCTGCTGGACCCCTCGCAGTCTGGGTTCCGGGCCTTCCACAGCACCGAAACGGCACTATTGGAGATAGTTGATAACATCAAACTCACCATTGGCACCAGACAATCTGCCATCTTGGTACTATTGGACCTGTCTGCAGCTTTCGACATCCTCTCCCATAGCATCCTCTTAGACCGCCTGTGGGAGCTTGGTGTCGAGGGCACAACGCTGAACTGGCTCAGGAGCTACCACACTTACCGTGCATCCAAATTCCAAAGAGGACCTTTCACCTCCAGCAGCCAGCCCATAGATAAGGGTGTCCCCCAGGGTTCCATACTCAGCCCCACTCTCTTTAACTTGTACCTACCCACCCTAGCTAAAATAATCAAAGCATACAGCTTTGATACAGTGTTGTATGCTGATGACACCCAATTATTAATCACCCTTGGACCAGATTCCACCTCTATAAAACTCAAGTGTAAACAATGTATCACAGATATCAAGGACTGGATGACTAACAACCACCCCCAACCTAATGCCGGATAAACGGAGATCTTGTGTGGACGGACGACTGGTGGCCAACCACCTTAGGACCTTGCCCTTCACATAAAAAGGCAGCACTCAATCTTGGCGTGATAACAGACACCAAACTTTCAATGTCTGACCACATCAATCAGGTGATGCGCACATGCTATGGGCTAATGCATTGCCTGAGAAAAATCTTTAAATGGATACCACTCTCCTCACACATGCCTTTAGTGCAGGGATTAATTATCAGCCGCCTGGACTATGGCAATTCCCTGTTGGCATCCGTAAATGAAACACACCTGACAAGACTTTAGGTCCTTCAGAATACTGCGGCCAGACTAGTCCTTAAACTTCCCCTCCGCTCACCCTCTGCCCCCAGTCTGAAGACCCTCCACTGGCTCCCTATCAAAAAGCGGATCACGCTTAAAATAGGCTGTCTGGTACACAATACCCTAAACAGAAAGGGACCCCACTATCTTGCGCAGAAATTAATCACATATCAACCAACAAGAACCCTCCGCTCAGCAAGCAAACATCTCCTAACCATACCAAAGACCCGCACCATCATGTATGGCGGTAGATCATTCTCCAACATCGCCCCTACGATCTGGAAAGCGCTGCCCACACACCTCAGAATGGAAAGCGACCATAACAAATTTGTTAGGTCCCTCAAACCCTATTATTCTAAACTCCCCACACCCACAGCTCGTCCTCTCTGTTTCTCATGGTGATTGCTCGTATTAGCGCTATGAGACCTAAGGGTGATATAAGCGCTTAACAAATGTCAAATAACAATAACAATAACAATATGCCCACAAATGGGGTTCAGCGCACCCTGCCTTAGGGATGTAAGACCTGCTGTAGGGGTAACTTACCTCTAGCACATGCCATGCTGACATAAGACACAGGGATGTCTGCCATGTTGACCCTTCATTTTCTCATCGCCAAGACAGGCAGGCTGCAATGGCAATTTTGCATGTGCTTGGTGAGGGGTCCTTTTGGATGGCACAATATGTGCTGCAGACCTTAGAAGCCCTACATACCATGGGTCCCATCTACAACGGACTTACAAGGTGCCCAAAGGGGTGCCAATTGTGGAACTGTGATACAGTTTAGGGGAATGATAATCGTGCAGTGGACCTGGTTAACAGGGACACAGCACACTTTCAGTCAAAGTTGCACCAACTCTCAGGCAAAAACTGGGGGTGACCATGTCAAAAAGGGGTACTTCCCTGCAGACAGGACATGTTTTAAGTTTTCCATGTAAAGTTGTTTTTTACCACAGCAAGGCCTATCTCTCTCATAGGATAACATTGGGATTTCCTTATTACATTTTATACGTGTAATTTCTAATTGGGAAGAGATGAAACCTCCAAGTCTGGTCTCCCTGGAATGCTAGT
Source organism: Triturus cristatus (assembly GCF_964204655.1). NCBI lineage: Eukaryota > Metazoa > Chordata > Amphibia > Caudata > Salamandridae > Triturus > Triturus cristatus. Next base: position 97,247,754 of record NC_140585.1, read on the forward strand.
TTAGAAATCTTAACTTATGGTAAAGTCGGATTTTAAATTGCAATTCAGAAAATGCCACTTTTAGAAAGTTCTTAAGAAGCAACAGTTTCTCGTTCCGTTGGAGGATTTGCGCTTCCTGCCACGAATTAGATTCGGCGGCTCCGGCTCAGTTAAATTTCCAGTCAGCTGAGTTCCTGCTGTCTGAAGCACCCAGAAGGGCGGAGCGACTTGCTTCCATTATATTTTGTGGTATGAAATCGAACCATTCAAGACAGTCACGCTAATTTCTTCTCATCGTGACTTTTGCCATTACATTTTGTCCATTCATCTCAAAAGAAAAGGCATCCATTTATGCGCTGCCACTTTGTGTCTTGGTACTGAGGAGAACCCCCCTGTGTCTAATAATAGGGGTTCGAAACGCGTCGACCCTTTTTCTGTTGTGAAAACAAACACTGGTGTAAATAGATCTTGTTGGTGCATTCAAAAAATCTTTGCTTAATTGTAAAATGATTTCAGGAACAATAGGTGATATGCACCTCTAAATGGTTTTGTTTCACAATTCACCAGGTTTGTAAAGGTTCTTTGGTAATTTCATATTAGCGGCAAGTAGATTACCGAAGATAGTTTTGTTTGAATGAGTGCTTTTTTGTATGAGGAGTGGTGTATGAATGTGTTTGTAAGGTAGCACATCGGCCTAAATGGCAGTACAGTCTTTTGAGTCAAATGTAGAGTCAAGTGTTTTTTATATGTTTTTTATATGTCTTTGTCAATAATTTGTAAACAGTGCTTCATTCTTGTATTAAAAAAATTTCCATACAAGATTTATTTAAACTTAACAAGATGCTATTGAAATAAATACTACTAATCAGTACAGTCACGGACGTTTGATGTTTTCTTCCACGAGTGATTCACTTTTTGAATTAGTTATCAGCATTGGCATTTCCTTCTTGTTTTGCAACTTTTAGAAAGTTGGCATTTTCCTTCTTAAGCCATTTGGTACCTGCTGCTTGTCTCTGACACCTTCCTGGGGTGGGAAGCTGGGCTATCTGTATTCCCCTTAGAGAGACATGAGTGATTGGGGTTTAGGTGTGAGTTGATGGGCCATCCTGGCACGATGAGAGGTGGGAGCTGGACCCAACCTCATGTACACCTGAATAGGCTCCTGTCCCCGCAGAAAAGCCTGGCTTTTAAGTCTCCCCCCTACAAAGGCCCAAAGGTGTATAAAAACTGAACCTCTGACACCACCACTTCAGTACAATACTAGACCTGTGAAGACTCTTCTCACTCAAAATGTATTGACTTGTGAGACATAAGCACACTGAAACATGGAAATGACACACATATTTGGAGTGTAATCTACACAGCTATGCTTTTTTGAGGCAGGGACAGGACTGACTGTACACTAGAGGTGGGAGAAATAACAGATTAACGGGAAAACCGACTAAGAGATGAGCTAAGGGTGGGTTTTTGCGGTAAAAACCCATTGAGGAGCTGAGCCCTGAAAATAGCTGGCATAGTACTAACATCATGTTTTAATATGATAAGCTGTCTTCAAATTTCAAGAGATTGCATTTTGTTAACAAATGAAAGCTTTTTACCTTACTACACGAGACTATTTGAAAAGTATTTGTCAAAAGAGAGAGTCTTCAAACAGAGAAACATTCCAGTCCCCTTGCTGATGACAATGCTATTTATAAACTGAGAGGCATGTCAATTGCCATGTGTTCCCTTTATGGGACTAGATTCTTATTGTAGCTGGAGCAACATTACAGGCACTCAAACATGGGAGAGGTTTTTGCAACACTTCCTGAACTCGAACATTGTAGTGCTTGCCTAGGATTACCCAATTTCGAAATGCTATGGGTAGATCCATCTCTTGCCATCCTATTTATTCAGTATGTGTTATGTCCAGTACCACCACCCTGTTCCACAAAATACTGTAAGCAGACAGAGCAATGTTACAGGTAGGAAACATGTGAGGTTTCTATTTTAATAGGTGGGTATGTGTGCTTGACTTGGGTGAGGGTGAGGTAAGACATTTCAGAACGACACCAATTGGGGATTAAGCCTTGAGTATTTTTTAGCTTGCTTTTAATATTTTCTAGGCACTTGTGTGGTAAAATGCCATCTTTAGATTTCTTTTTTTCAAAGATTTGATGCAAATTTGTGCCATAAAATCCACAATTTGAATCTATTTTCTGGAAAATTTTCTGGGGTGATGAGAACCCTTCCATTTTTAGTTTTATCATTAAGACTCATATCTAAAATGTCCTGTCCACCACTTTTAAGATTCACCACCCACTACTGCAATATGGGTAGAATTCACCAGCTGAATATACTTCACCATAGTGGTAGTATGGTGGGAATAAATGTTCCAGCCTGCTTCTGCTGCAACTCCAACCCCACTCAGATCTTTCAAGGCATTTAGTACTATACCTAATAAAATAATTTAGCACACAACTCTGCAAGAAACATCTTTTTCTTCTGTAATTGTCTATTATCTATTTTAGAAATTGATGGCAACCATACAGACACACTATCCCCCCCACACACACATTCCTCTGGTATCCCACACTCTCAGGGTGAATTACAAGATGAAAGAGTTGTGAAGGAAGTGGCTCTTACAACCACCTGCTATGGTTTCCCAAGACTGAAGAGTCGGTCAGACAGTAGGGAATACAAACAGCTAGTTTATTAGCAATACTCTGCAGAGGAGTCCATCATGACTTGCATCCTAAGATGTCTGCCGAGGTACTGGCCCCCCAACAGTTGGTAACACAATATGATTCTTCCCAAGAGCCTCCAGTCATGCCCACAGTGGAAACTTACCGGCTTGGGCCGAACATGAACAATGAGAGCACAGAGAGATGAGCTAACACCTGCCAGATGGTAACATTTTATCAGGGATTCAAGGATAAGGTGCTAGGTCTCAGCATCTCCTAACGTGGGAGCAGAAACTACACATTCAGATAGGCGTGTGATGTCAGAATAGCCTATTCATTAGCAAGTCGAGAAAACAGCCTTGGACAGAAGAGAAAATTATAACAAAAGACAGTGTTCTGCTGAGGCAAGCAATATGAGCGGTGAGGCCTAACTCAGGCACAGTCTAAGCAGCCTAATATGTTAGGGTCATTTCTAAACCTCATGGCTGGCCTAGCAAAAGAGCGTCCCAGCGCTTGCGGACGAGTGACCAGAAGAAATAAGGCTAGATAGAGGAGAAAAGCCAAGTTTTAATCAGTTTCCTTTATGCCCAATGATCGTGGTTACTGGAAGAAGTCAATGGGATAGAATTCCATAACGTAGGGGCCTGAGCTTTGAAGGAGCGACCCCCTGCTCTACACCAGTGAATCCGTGGAACGCACATCAGGTGGTGGTCAGCGGAGCGCAATGCTCGCGATGGAACATATGAGGTGCATAGTCCTTGCAGGATTTGGGATTAGGATTAGGGATTACGAAATGCAAAATGGAGTCACACTCGCTAGATGAAGTCTGCAATTTACGGGGATAACTCAGTGGGTTGCATAGCATGAATTCAAATTGCAGTTATTTAGCCACGCACTGCTAGCCTAATAAAGCATGAAACAAGTGCATTACAGGGATGGGGATTTGAAATCTAACAGCCCCTCCTTTTAGCAGAAGAGGCTAAACCCTTTATTTGGCGATCCTGTGGCGTCTTTACAATTCTAAGGGAGGGGGGCAAATCTCTATTCACATAATCAATTTCATAATACTCATCAATATCTTAATACTCAGAAGTGTCCAAATGCTCGCTGTTAAGCAGGGAAACCATAAGAGACATATTGACCAAAAAAGTGTCTACACCAATGCTCATGACCCCTGTCATCTCTTTCTAAAGCATAATCTTAACATTTGTGGTGCGTGGATATTCTGTTCTTCTGAGTCAATTGTACCTACCCAATAGACACAACAAGCTAGGAGACAGTGCCTACAAGGGCCTATTCCCCGTGTAACATATTTTTACATTGTACCTGATGAAATGTGTGATATGTAGAGGGGGCAACAAATACAGTGGGAAAAAAGTAAAGAAAGACAACATTTGCAACCATCTTCATGGATGCTAAGTATAAACTTGTGATCCACGGGCAAAGTGAACATTATGATACAGAATTTAATATGGGCCTATTGTTATGTTCGGTCTGTGAATGAAGTCATATGTTCACACCCACCTTAATCCCCCCCACTCATGGATAAAAAAACGTACTTTCATATTAACTATTACGACAGGTGCATAATGTATACATTCATTTGCAGTGCGGAAATCAATAAATGTCATATCTGGGACTGGAGAACAGAATCGAAGGTACACCAGTGTAGACACTTGTATCATCTTTTTATGTCCTCCTGTGCTCCCCTGTGCGTGGAGCCAATGTAACAAACATGTTCACAAGAGAAGCAGGTGCTGCATGAGCTTGAGAGTGCACAGGATACTTCTCATTCAGGGAGTAGGATGTTCCTAACACTATTATTAGCACAATAACAACCAGGGATGCAACTTGCACTTACTACGTACCGACCCCGCTCTGGACAGGTAGGTGCAAAGGCTATTTTCCTCATCAATCGGGTGACCAAACAGATACATGGGGCCCGATTCACAGAACAAACTTAAGACTAAATCCTAAACTTAGTACCATTCTGGTATTCACAGAATGCACCTAGTACTTCTGGTATTCACAGAATGAACTTACTACTTTTGCTATTCACAGAATGAACTTAGTACTTTTGCTATTCACAGAATGGATTTACGACTCCTAAACTTACGTCCGCACTCGGGCCGGAAATTCCGGCCCGGAGGCGGAGCTTCCGGCCCGGAGGCGGGGCTTCCGGGCCGGAGGCGGAGCTTCCGGGCCGGAGGCGGAGCTTCCGGCCCGGAGGTGGAGATTTCAGCCATAGCTAAATCGGCCGGAATCCCCACCTCCGGGCCGGAAGCTCCGCCTCCGGCCCGGAAGCCCCGCCTCCGGCCCGGAAGCTCCGCCTCCGGGTCGGAAGCTCCACCTCCGGGCCGGAATTTCCGGCCCGAGTGCGGACGTAAGTTTAGGAGTCGTAAATCCATTCTGTGAATAGCAAAAGTACTAAGTTCATTCTGTGAATAGCAAAAGTAGTAAGTTCATTCTGTGAATACCAGAAGTACTAAGTGCATTCTGTGAATACCAGAATGGTACTAAGTTTAGGATTTAGTCTTAAGTTTGTTCTGTGAATCGGGCCCCATGGTGATTGGGAGAGAAATGTAGCACAATGGAATTGGTAACCAGGGAACAGGATGGGAGAAACACTTCTATCCAGTGTCTATCGGAGAGCCATCACCAGTAGGCTACTATTGTTCATCTGGCGTAGGCGCTGTTGAGCATCGGCGGTGGAGCTACTCGTCCAGCTCTTTCTGGAAAAATCCTCTTCACTCAGGATAGGGCACCCTCACTCCTAAGAGGACACCCTCCACTAATCATATCCAGTGTCCAGGGCAGTGCACCAATCTCCCTTACCCTGTTCTGGCGCTGGCATCTTAGACAGGGTACCTGCACCCTATTCTTCATCCATGAAGTCCATCCCTACCTATCTCCCTACTCTTCATTAGTCAAGTCCATCCCTATTCATTCACTTTCCCTCTGGTGCACTGTCCTTCTGTTGGGTGTATATTGTACCTTGCACATTGCACAGCACAGAGGGTTCAAAAGAAGGAGGGGGGTCAGACTCAAGAGGGACCAAGGGGCAGAGACTCAAGCACAGGCGAGCCCTCAGGCTGGGGCTCAATGGACTGGGACTCAGGCACAAGTAAACCAACAAGCTGGGTCATGGATAGCCCTTCTCTCTTTTTGTTTTCGGTGGTACTGCCTCTTGTAGCACTTCTTTGCTCCGCAGCTCCGCCTAGTCATATTCATATGTATGGTCCATAACGAGCAGCTAGGCAGAGCATTATGTCCAGGGCCCTCTGGTGACTGCAGAGCATCCTGGACCTATTTGTGGGTAGAATGCAAAGTTTTAATTAACTGGCAAGGACAAAACGTTATACAATTAATTTTTTTCTGTCCCATTCCCAAGTAGTGGGGTAAGCCTTGGTTCATTTACTAAGCTCTGAAAGAACAATCCAGACATACTTTGAATCATTTCCATTGCATCTGTCTATTCCTATATTATTCATCTGAAGAACCACAAAAAAAAGGAATTTCAAAGCAATGGCTTGCTTGTGTTTCTTGTGTTCCATTAGTCATAGAGATCATGACACAGCTTCTACTTTGTAAACCTTTGCTACTATGCAGGTCTACAGACACCTCTAGAATTATTTTTCCAAGGAAACCAACATAAATATTGCATTTGTGACCATGCTCTCAAGTTATAGTTGTAGCAGGAAAACTTTAAATTGCTTAATATAGCAAGTGCATGAGTTCTCCAGCAAAACCTGTTGTTCCAAACAAGCTCTTGTAGAGCTATGTGCTCTTCAGACAGTTAGCCACTATTAAGAAGCATGACATGCAAGGTAAAGAAATCACTTTTTATGAAAATAGGTCACCAGATAGAAAATGATGGCATTTTAGGAACAATTCAAAATTGTTATGGGTTGTTAGAAAAATTGTGGTGCAGCGGTGTTCTCAGTAGTGGCCTACAGCAAACAAATAGATGACCTGGACTTATCTGTTGGACTCCTAGCTCTCTTTAACTTAGTGGAAGTTTTCTGCATTGCAGAACACACAAAAAAGAATATGAGCAATTATGGTGGTGCCAACTTGGTACTCAAACGAAAGCCACTGACATATAGTTCCCCTTAAGGGTCAGATAAGGGAACCTCAGTCTAGTCTACCTGTCCTTTTATCACCATCTCAATTCCAATTCCATCAATTTACAGAAGGGAGGGGCAGTAACATAGCTTTCTTCAAGGTGACACATTTTAATCATGAACATTTTTGTTTTTGCAAACAGTGTTATTTTATAGCCTGTTAGACGTGCAATGGTGAGGTGGTGTATCTCTGTTTATTCAACGGGCATGTTCACAGCATCCTGTGAAATGGGTGGCTGAAGGGAGTCCAACCGATTGTCTTATGGAAACAGCTCGGGCGGGCTCAAAAGACAGAAAGCGCACAACAAGCCATCTTGTGTACTTACAGCACAAAACAGCATATGGCAAGATATGTACCAAGAACAGGAACCAAGTGTTAGGCATTCAGAAAGAAGAAAAACGCAGTTTCAAGTGTTAGGAATTTAGTGTTAAGGCTCATGCACTCATGCACCTCATTTAATATGTTAGTTACCCAAGGAGCCCCGTCAACAGTAGGTGACCTAAGCAGGTGACCTCCTGTCTACAATACGTACCCCTTTTGTAGCTAAGTCATGAGAATACAGACTTATCCCAAAGGCAATGTATAAAGTATTTGAACCAATACTTACAGTTACACAGTGAAGACACCATAAAAGGACACCTCACCACATGCACATCCTCTGTCATGCTGAAACAAGTCAATCAATCCACAAGAAACCGAAACGCATAGAAACTTTGGACAAAAAAGATCTGCATCCTAAAAGTGCTGTGTTCAAACACAAATTTAAAAAATCATCCTTACTAAAAGAATCAGTAGAATTTCTGAGCTCATTTCTTTTTTATATTGTTAGACCTGGTACCATTGGTGTGAGTCTCCCTTCCATTTTTTACAGATTGCCTCCTCTGTTTTTTATATGTTTTGCTGGTTTAGATGCTTTGGGCACTGTGCCACTGCTATTCAGTGCCACAGTGCAAGTGCTCCCTGTGTTAAATTGATGTTTTGATTAGTGACTCCATGATTGACTTGTTTGATTTACTGTCAGACCCTAGTATCGTGCACTACGTGTGCACGATCTGTTAATCAAATGCTGCTGGTGGGCTTGTAGCACCGATTGTGTCACCCACCGAAGCAGCCCGTAAAGTGTAAGTCGGGCCTGCCATTGCTGAGCCTGTATGCAGTCTGGGACTACCGTGTAGACTCGGCGAGTGCACCCACTCGCCAGTCCTTCAACCTTCCCTTTTCTACATCAGTCACCCCTACGGAAGGCCTACTGGCAGGGGTCTGTTGTATATAAAAGGGTATGCCCAGATGTGTGTGGCATGACCTATTTCATTTTTCACTATTGGAAGGCTACCTGTCCCCATGGGCCAGAATGGGCTGTTTGATTACAACATCTTATAATCCTAACTGACCCGGGGGATGAGGTAGAGATTCGAGTTTAATATGCCTGAAATCGGAATGATAAAATACATCTTTTAGTGAAGTTTGTTTTAACATTCTGTGTTTGAAAAATCACTTTTTAGAAAGTAGGTATTTTCTTTCCTAACCATCTAGCCTGCCTCTGCTAGCGTGTGTATTGTATGTCTGGTTTTGTGAGTGACAGGGTCTGGGGGGCTCCAGGAGACAGGGTGAGTCAGCACTAGGCTGACTGGGCCGATCTACCTGAGGAGTGGTGGGAGGAGTAGCACCTGGTCCTGAATAGGGCTGTGCCTGCCTTCCCCAATGCTGGCTCCACCTCCTGTGGTGCGTCTAAAAACCCTGGCCTACCCTGACAAAGGAAGAAGGTGTGCACTGGCAAAATGCACCCAGAAATGGTTTGGGCCAGGTACAGGACCCTCTGCCTTCAGAGGACAAAGGATTTAGGTGTATAAATATGAGGACCCAGACCCCAAGAAGTTACATCACTTCTGGGAACACGAGACAAACTTTTGCCGGGGAGAAGAACCAAATGATGCTGCAGGAGTTTGAACTCCAACTCTGCCAGTGTGTTGTTGTTGTGTTGGCCTGCAGTGGTGTCTTCATTGCTGAGGAAAGGAGAAGGATCATTTACAGAACTTTCATCATCTTGCAGAATATTTCTCCAGGGCTTGAATATAGCTTGCCTCCTGTCTGAAGTCTCAGGGATGCAAAAGACTTTACCCCTTCTGTTTGCTTGCACCTGGAACTTGCTGTTTCTTTTGCTAGGGAAGAAATCCGCAACACCGACGCCAGCGAACGTCACCGCAATCTGCATCGAAGTCGTGAGCGCTGCTCCGACTTGTACACGTACACCGACGCCTGCTACTGTGCCGTATCGACTCCAAAACCGACATCGGCGCGGAGCCATTTCTTGATGAAGGTGGCCAAGACTTCATCGACATCGTGACATCATACGGAACCATGGTTTTGCTGCCATCGTGACGTCACCCCCTCTCTGGTCAGGAATCAACGCCTCCCCTGCCTGCACAAGCATCCAGGGCCTGACGCATCATCTCCCCCGAACAAAAGAACTGACGCTGCAACGCGCCAACGACACCGCATCTCCCCAACGCCATGAGCTGTCTTTGTTTTCGCTTTACAAGGTACTGTTCTGTGGGGGTCTGTTGTGACTCCTCGCCCTACGCTGTGCACCTCGCAGTCAGCGCTGTACTTTGGGAACACTTTGACTTCATCGTTGTGATAACTCCCATTAGGGTTATCTGTTGCTAAAGACTGCTTTAAGTGAAGAACCTATTTTTGAATTACTTCTACCATCATGAAGTATTAATTGTGATTACAGTATTGTGGATTTTTGTTGTTTGTGGTCTTGTCATAAGTCTATATAAAGAATACTTATTTTTATACAACCCAATGTGGTGTCCATCTGTAGTGTTTTTGCAGTATTACTGTATGTGTTCACAAATGCTTAACACACTGCCTCTGAGATAAGCCTGCCTGCTCGTGCCAAGCTACCAAGGGGGTGAGCAGTGGTTATCCAGTAGTGTAATCCCATTCCACGACTTAGACACAAGGGTCCCTATTTGGACAAGGGTGTATACCATTGTCAACTAGAGACCCCCAGTTCTAACATTGGAGGCAATGGTGGGATTCGGACTTGCATTTGTGACGCATATACAATGATTGGTGTACACTACTAGTGAGTGCAAGCCAAACGCGGCCACATACTTTTGAGTAGATTTTTTTTCCTTAGACCTTTATTTTTACTGAGAACTGCCATGAGCCGACCAGCATCTGTTGTATCTATGGATCTAGATTTTGAGGAAGAGAGGTTGGAAACCTACAATGTGAAACAGCTGATGCACTTCCGCAGAAAATTTAAAGTTGCTACCCAAGGTATTTCCAAAAAGGATGAATACCAAAAGGTGCTGAGGGCCTGGGTGGAAACAAGAAATACCCCCGAGCTGGTGGTGGAGCCGGTCAGGGATGCAGAGGAGCAGCTGGATAGTCTATTGCTTCCCAACAGGAAAGGGAAACCATCCCCGCCTGGCAGTAGTGTGTCTTCCAAGGGACCGTCCCCAGGAGAGCAGGAAGTCAGGGAGAGAGATAGTATGCACAAGCTGAACATGGCCAGGCTCAAGATGGAGGGTCAGAGAGACCTAGAGAATAGCAGGTTGCCCTTGGAGAGAGAGAGAACGAGATTGGAACATGAGAGAATGTTGAGGGAGTTAGAGCTCATAGCAAAAGACCCAGAACTCAATCCTTCTGGTGGCAGCGCACCATCTGAGCCTGTAGAAAGCAGAGTCCACATTCCGAAGGATATCATCAAGGTGTTTCATAGCCAGGAAAATAATGGGAAGTGGTTTGCAGCCTATGAGATAGCTATGTTTCCCAACTGGGTCCCTGAGAAGGATTAGGGCGCTGGGTTGTGGGGCCGCTTTGTGCGTGATGGGAGGGATACATTGTTAGACCTACCCAGTGAGGATAGGATGTCTTATGCCCACATGAAGGAAGCCCTGATGACAAGGTATGGGTTGACCCCAGAACTCTATAGACAGAGGGTCAGGATTTGCCAGAAGCTGGAGGCAACTACGTGGGTGGAGTATCAGTCTTTCTATTGCAGAGCGATGGAAGGTTGGGTGAAGGGTAGCAAAGTGGATACTTTTGAAGCGCTCTATAATTTGTTTGCATGGAAGCACTTGTCTGCTAATTGTTTTCCAGAGTTACGCCAGCACCTTATTGATAGCAAGTTGACTAACCCTAGGAAGCTTGCTGAGGAGGCGGACCGCTGGGTCAGCACCCGGGTCCACATAGGTCACGTGGGAGACTTCGCCAAAGGTGGGCAGGGTCCCCAGCAGAAGAGTGGGGTGGACACGTGTAAACAGAGGGAGTTCCAGAAAGGGTCCGAAAGTCATTCCCAAGGGAACCAAGGGAAGGGTTCCCAGCCTGCCCCTGAGAAAAAGCAAGAAGCCCTGACAGGTAAACCTGTTCAGAGGGGCCCCTCTAAGTGCTTTACGTGTGGTCAAGTGGGCCACCATTGGTATGATGCACAGTGTCCCATGAGGGATTCCAAAGCACTACCACGTGCACCACCCAGTCAGATGGCGCGTTTAGCCCTGGGGGAGGAGATGGTTGCCCAAGGTGGGTGGGGTCCCGGAGAAATGTCCCTTGTCACGTTGGGAGACTTTGAGATGGTCCCGAGGACCCAGCTGCCTGATAACACTAAGAAGTACAGGCAGTGGGTGACCATCAATGGCCATAGGGTGGAGGCTCTAAGAGATACCGGGGCAAGTGTGACCACTTTACACTTCTGGCTGGTGTCCAAAGAGCAGGTTATTCCCAATGCATTCTTCCCTGTAGTTGCCGTGGACAACTCGCAGAGCCAGTGTGAGGTGGCTCAAGTTCCTTTCGAGTGGGGGGGTCTCAGGTACTCTACGAGTTGCTGTGAGGCCGGCAATGCCTATTGATTGTCTGTTGGGCAACAGTTTAGAGAACTCCCCTTGGGCTAAGGTGGAGAGAAGATTTCATTTGCAGATGTTGGGTCTGCCGGAGTGAGCATGTCTGACCACTCAGTCAATGGCAGCCGGTAAGGGTGTTTAAGAGGTTCTGGAGCCTGAAAGTATGGCCCAGACCCCTGCCTTAAAAAGAAGAGGTAGGGGGCGCGGGAAACCAGCCCCCATAGTTCCCACGGTCCAGGAAGAGGCAGACCTTGAAGGGGATGCCCTGGAACCTACAGGGGAACAAATGGTCGAACTGGGGGTACCTGCCTGAGCTGACCAATTGGCAGCAGGAAGGAGGCCCCTCCAGGGAGGAAGTTTGTTAGGAGCAGAAGAAATGCCCTTCTCTTGTGGGTGTGCGGCAACAGGGCACAAACGAGGCAGCATGTGATCAGTCTGGCTCACATTGGATCTACTGGGAGAACGACCTCCTGTTAGGGGTGGGCGGAATTTGCATAGTAGTGCTATGCAAAGCTCCACGAAACAGTAAAAAATCTCTGCGAGCTGAAGAAATTCCACGAACACGCAGAATCGCTTGTTAACGATGCTTTTTTCCTGTTCACGAATGCTGTTTGTGAGCTCGGGGGGAAATATCTCACAAACACACATTTTGAGAACGCGAACAAGCAAACAATTCCGCGATGCCGTGGAACGCAGAATTTTGGGCAATTCCGCGTTCTCCACAGAACACGAAATTACCCAAATTCCGTGAGCGGAACGGAGTTTACCGCCCAGGCCTACCTCCTGTATAGCTAGCCTAAGGTTGCTGAGCCTGGGTCAGCCCGTGTGCTGGTGGCACCCCAGCGCTACAGAGCCTTTCTACTGGGTTTGGCTCACAACGTCCGTTTAGCTGGACATCTTGGGCAGGACAAGAACTTTGAATGGCTTGTCGCCCATTTTTGTTGGCCCCAGATGCGGAAGAGTTCAGAAACTCATTGTAAGACTTGTCAAACTTGCCAGGCAAGTAGGAAAAGAGGAAGGAAGCACAAGGCTCCTCTCCAACCTTTCCCTGTAGGCAGGGGCAACAGGTTTATCCTGGTCTTGGTGGACCATTCTACCTGGTACCCAGAAGTCATCCCTCTCTGGACAGTGATGGCCCCGTGGTGGGACTTGCACTGATGGGGATTTTCTCCCATGTGAGGTTTTCCCGAGAGGTGGTGTCCGACCATGGTACCAACTTCATATCGAATTATATGAAGTCCCTTTTGGCAGGAGTGTGGTGTGACCTATACGTTCACCACTCCTTACCACCCCCAAGGTAATGGGCTGGTTGAGAGATTCAACCGGACCCTTAAGGGCATGATTATGAGTCTTGAAGAACCTATGAGGCATAAATGGGACATCCTCTTGCCATGCCTTTTGTTTGCGTACCGTGAGGTGCCACAGAAGTACTTAGGGTTCAGCCCCTTTGAGCTGCTGTATGGTCACCCAGTAAGAAGACCTTTGAGTCTGGTCAAGGAAGGCTGGAAGCAATCTCCCAGGAAACCTCCCCAGGATGTATACAGTTATATGCTACTTTCGGGATCCAGACTCTGCGATTCAGACAGTTCACTCAGCCAAATCTGGAAGCCAGCAAGTTGGAGATGAAGCAGTGGTACGATCAGAATGTCACTCTGATTGAGCTTCAGCCTGAACAGAAAGTTTGGGTCATGGCCCCTTTGCGCTCCAGGACAGTTGGACCGGACCATTTGAGGTGGTGGAGTTCAAGAGTGATCACCTACCTGGTGAACTTGCAGCCTCTGAGGAACCCTCTGTGGGTCCTGCACGTTAACTGTCTGAAGCCCCACTTAGAAAGGTCCGAAGTGGTCATGCTCCTAGTGACGGATGATGAAATGGAGGAGGAGACCGAGCCTCTTACGGACCTCTTGTCTGCGACCGAGCAAGATGGGTCAGTGGATTGTGTCAGCCTCTTTGCCACACTGACCCCTGATCAGGAGCAAGATTTTTGCCAACTGTTGGGGCAATTCTCTGATTTATTCTCCCTGGTTCCTGGTGCCACTGAGTTGTGCGTCCATGATATGGACACTGGGGACAGTCCTCCTGTGAAGCACAAGGCTTACAGAGTGACTGACAGGGTCAGAGCTCACATCAAGGAGGAGAGCTCCAAGATGTTTGCCTTAGGAGTGATTGAGTCCTTTCACAGCCTGTGGGCCAGTGCAGTGGTCTTGGTCCCGAAAGCTGCCACGCTTGGTGCCACACCTGAACTCCAGCTCTTTTTGGACTACCGAGGACTCATTTCAGTCACCTGAACTGATGCGCACCCCATACCCAGAGCTGATGAGCTCATTGATTGGCTAGGGGCTGCACGGTACCTCAGTACATTTGATTTGACGTCTGGGTAATGGCAGATTGCCTTGACCGATGGGGCAAAAGAGAGGTCAGCATTCTCCATACCAGATGGGCACTACCAATTCCGGGTTATGCCCTTTGGGATGAAGAATGCCCCTGCTACCTTTCAGAGATTGGTCAACCAGGTGTTGGCTGGACTGGAAGATTTCAACGCCGCCTACCTGGATGACATCACAGTGTTCAGCGCCAGTTGGGAAGAACATCTGCATCACCTCTGGAAAGTGTTGATGGCACTGCGGAAGGCAGGCCTCATGATCAAGGTGAGTAAGTGCCAGATCAGGTAGGGTTCCGTGGTGTACTTGGGGCACCAGGTGAGGAGCGTCCAGGTGGTGCCTCTGCAACCCAAGATTGATACCATCCGGTCATGAGATCCCCCTAAGACTCAGACGCAGGTGAGAACCTTTTTAGGACTCACAGGGTACTACAGGCGGTTTGCCAACAGGTATGGCAACATTGTTGCACCCTTGACTGAGCTGACTTCCAGGAAGCAGCCCAAAAAAGTGAACTGGACTGACACCTGTCAGTAGGCTTTTGATGCCCTGAAGACTGCCATATGTATGGCACCCGTACTTCAGGAGCCCAACCAATGCTGATGGTCTGTCCAGATTTTTCCGCCTTAGTGAAGAGAACTCCCAGGGAGATGGGTAGTTCTCCCCACATTTCAGCTGGAGGGGACACATGTTAGACCTGGTACCATTGGTGTGAGTCTCCCTTCCATTTTTTACCGATTGCCTCCTCTCTTTTCGATATATTTTGCTGGTTGAGATGCTTTGGGCACTGTTCCACTGCTTTTAAGTGCCGCCGTGCAAGTGCTCTCTGTGTTAAATTGATGTTTTGATTAGTGACTACATGATTGACTTATTTGATTTACTGTCAGACCCCAGTATTGTGCACCGCGTGTGCCCGGGGCTTGTCAATCAAATGCTGCTGGTGGGCTTGTAGCACCGATTGTGCCACCCACCGAAGCATCCCGTAAAGTGTAACTCGGGCCTGCCATTGCAGAGCCTGTACGCAGTCTGGGACTGCCATGTCGACACGGCAAGTGCACCCACTCGCCAGTCCTCAAACCTTCCCTTTTCTATATATAAGTCACCCCTACGGTAGGCCTACTGGCAGGGTGAGTTGTATGTAAAAGGTAGGACATGCCCTGATGTTTGTGGTATGACCTGATCGTGAATTACAACCTATTTTGTGTTTCACTATTGCAAGGCTACCTGTCCCCATAGGCCAGAACGGGCGGTTTGATTATAACATCTTATAATCCTAATTGACCTGGCGGATGAGGTTGATATTCGAGTTTAGTATGATAAAATGCATCTTTTAGTGAAGTTGTTTTTAACATTCTGTGTTTGAAAATTGCACTTTTTAGAAAATAGTTAATTCCTTACCTAACCATCCAGCCTGCCTCTGCTAGCGTGTGAATTGTATGTCTGGTTTTGTGAGTGACAGGGTCTAGGGGGCTCCAGGAGACAGGGTTAGTCAGCACTAGGCTGAATAGGCCGATCTATCTGAGGAGTGGTGGGAGGAGTAGCACCTGGACCAGAATAGGGCTGTGCCTGCCTTCCCCAATGCCGGCTCCTCCTCCTGAGGTGCGTCTAAAGACCATAGCCCATGCTGACAAAGGAAGAAGGTGTGCACTGGCAGAATGTACCCAGAACTGGTTTGGGCCGGGTACAGGACCCTCTGGCTTCAGAGGAGAAAGAATTTAGGAGAATAAATATGGGGAACCCGCCCCCAAGAAGTTAGATCACTTCTGGGAACAAAATGTGGAAATCGACAATACTTACCGTTAGCATGAGCTGAAGCCATCTTGGTTGTGACATCCATTTTGTTAGACTTGGGATTCTTCCTTCTTCACTGCTGCTTGCCTTTCTGTTCTGCTTGCATCATCAGCTTTAGTTAACTCCTTCTATTCTAAGCTCAAGCAATGTATATATGCTGAGAAAATGCCTGTAGCTGCTAGAATGCAGGCCTGTACCTTCTGTTTGAGTCTCCATGCTTACTCTGCAACAAAGTTTGTATAAAAGGCCCATGGCCTCTGAATTCCATGTACTAACTCAGGCAGCACTTGAGAGTCCTGTGTATACGTAGTCCCACTCATGAGTGATTAATAAACTTGTTGTTTGAATTCCAGCTTCAGTGCCAATCTCTATTTTGTTGGTCTAAGAAACCGTGGACATAGATAATGGTGACCCCTGCACCGGTGTTCCCCTAAAAAGGCACATTTCCACAGTTGGCGCCTGACTCGTGGGGCTCATTGGAGATAGAGCCGCCCGAAGGAGTGGTCTTGACGGAAGAATGGAATCTAACTGAGGAGAAGTCCTGCATGAGGAGACCCTTGTCTTTGCAGCTGAAGTGATTTTTCCAGTTTTCTCTATCTGACCCTCCGGGTGGCGGCCGGTCCCAACTGAGATTTCCTGTGGCACATGTCTTGCAGTGACCATTAGGTCGATCAAGAGATTGGCAGTTGGAGGCTGGAGACTTTTGTTTGGTAAGGTCGCTGAAGTGGCACTCTTGATTTTGGATTTGCTTGGCCAAGATTCTGGTTTTATTTGTTTGATTTGTCTATTGCAATAGATAAAGGCAGGTAATGTGGAGATTTTTCTCTACTTTGATATTCTCTTGATACGCAATATTTTACTACAATTTGGTAGCATGCCTCCTCCTAGCGCACTTCGTAGGTTGTGTTGCTGTCTTGGAGGTACCAAAATAGATTTAGAAAGAAGTCAGCCGGCTCGCCCAAAGGAGACACCAAATAGGTATATGTACATTAAATATGGTATTTCTTCCATACTGTATAGTACACTGTGGAACAAATATACGAAAAAGGATCCTGATCTACGATGGCCAGTAAATGGTTCTTTTGATTTAAAAAAGATTCAGTATGTAGAGCAGTGTGCATTTAAACATAAGAGTCGACAAGATATGTTTGATTGTGAATGAATATGGGAGAAAGAAGCGCATGAGAGAGTGAGAAAGAAGTAGCTATAGCAGAAAAAGAACAGTGCAAAACAATCTATCAAAAAGCGTTGGAATTGAAAAATAAGGAGATGAAGGAAATAAAAGAAAAAATAGATAGGGAGTGTCGTTTAGAGGTAATTGGCTAGTACCCTATTAGGCGCCCTATTTATCCCATGCTTAATACACCTCAAGATGATTCCATTTTATTAGATCGACCTCCGCCCCGTATAAATTTCCCTTTGCCCCTGAGGAGGATCCTTCCGATGAAGAACATCATTCTTCAGACGATAAAGATACAGATAAGCAAGATGGGCAACAGACTCGCTCTGTTTTAACTGTCGATGAAAAAGCCACCATTAGATCCACCGCTTGTTCAGATCAGGATCCAGCAGTGGAAAGAAATAGAGCAGTTATATTTTACAGAGAAGCTTACTTGGGAAGTAATACTTAATTTTAGATACCTTTCTGAAAACATAGAGCCCGCTGATATGTATTCTGATTATAAACAATTGAGAGATGGCACTTTTCTTTCCTCAAATATACCTGATCTAATTAGGCAAGTGGTTAAGTTATGTGATGAGATATTTCGCTTAAAGGCTGAGAAAAAGGAAGCAAGCAAAAATAAGACTGTACAATTAGCTCAACCCCCAGCGCAAATAGCAGAAACTTCAGAGACTAATAATGGATCAAGCAGTGCTGAAGGTAATATACGACAAATGCGCGATTGTATGTTCCTCCGAAAGGTTCAGGAAAGGATGACGATAAAACTTCAGATGATGCAAAGGGGTATTTTATTTATAGTTGGATTTATACTCCTTGGAGTAGAGTGGACGTTATGGCTCTTAAAGCCGCTTTGTCTGATCCACAGAAAAATCCTGCCGCTTTTTATGAAGAAGTAGAAGGAGCTATTAGCTCCTGTACTATGAATCTGCCAGATATCGACATGTTTTTCTGACTTATTTTGCCCCCTGATGTGTGGAGAACGATTTGGAAAATAGATGATAATGTAGCATATGGTGATAATTGGGTGCATTTAGAAGAAATGGATGCAGCTAGGCAGCCTGCACAGAGACCTCAACAGGAGATATTAGATCTTTCCAAAGCTGTTGTGACTAAGTTGAAAACTTTTATACCCCCTAAGAAAATAGATTGGACTATATTAGTGTCTTGTAAACAGAAGGCAGATGAGTCAGTTTCTGATTTCTTTACACAATTTGAAGAGGCATTCCATGACTTTAGTGGGCAGTCATTGACAGATGACAGGGGTAAGCATCTGTTCATCGACAAATTTGTCACTAACATGTTGCCAGAAATAGCAGGTCGCCTAAAGGTTAGCGAGAGTTCATGGACTATGTCTTCCCCAGTTTCCCTTTTGACTATGGCCCAATATCATGAGTGTCAGGAATTGGAAGCGAAAGGCAAGGAGGATAAAAAGGTTAAGGATTTAAAAACTAATGTTATGTTGGCTCAAGTCTATGGCCCATCATTTAGAGGTGGTGGTAGAGGTGGACGTGCTATGTATCGCCCTGGTGTACCCCCTTTCTCTCAAGCAACTTTGTCTTCTGATCAGTGTGCTTACTGTAAAAAGCTTGAACATTGGCATTCTGAGTGCCCCCTTTTTGCAAGGTCAGCAGTATCCTCAGGGTAGAGGAACTATGAGAGGCCGCCCCGTGAACTCAGGAAGAAGGGGAGGCATGGATAATCGTACTAGATTTGAGGCAGTTGAACACAATCAAAATTCTTTTAATACCTTTGATAGACGAAATCAATATCAAATATCTGATTATTCGACTGATGGTCCGAAGGAATCTGATTATGCGTAGGAATGCCTAGGATGGGGTAAGGAACCGGTTGAAGTCCCAGTAGATCAGAAGGGTCCATATATCGATGCACACGTCTTGGATTTCACTGATCAGTTTCTGGTTGATATAGGAGCTACTCGTAGTGCTCTGTCTAAACAATTGGTTCCTAGGGCTCCCCTGTCTGGCACAACGATAACATCGATAGGATTCGATGGGACACCTTCACTTAGCCCACTGTCACAGCCACTGCAGCATGTCAATTTCTGCTTTCACCTAACACGCAGGATAACATTGTGGGTATAGATATGCTTACACATTTCTGTGCTATGATACGTTGTTCCCCAGAAGGAGTGCAAGTTTTTCTAAATTATAACTATCCAATGGTTGAGAGGTCTTGTCTCATTAAAGAGGATGTTGCTCTGGCTTCGCTACCTAGTACTTTTTGGGCTACGTCAGATACCGATGTGGGGCAAATGGTCATTCCACCAGTACATATTCAAGTGAAGGAAGGTGCTTTGTTGCCTCGACTACCCCAATATAAGATATCCCGGGAAGGTAAGGAGGCATTAATACGTATCGTTCAGGATTTGATCAAAGTGGGGGTTTTGGAAGAAGTCCCTTATAATACCTGTAATAGCCCTATTCTTCCTATTTTGAAAAAAGACACTGACACTAGAATTCAAAGGTTTATCATTGACCTGCGAGAGGTTAATAAAATAGTGGTGCCCCAATACCCAGTAGTCTCTGACATCACAACACTTCTTAGTATGGTTCCTCCTACTGCCACTACATTTAGTGTGATCGATTTGAAAAATACATTTTTTTCAACACCTATTCATCCTGACAGCCGTTATTTGTTCGGCTTCACTTTGAATAATCGACCATTCAGATTTTGTAGAGCTCCACATGGGTATACAGAAAATCCTAGCATTTATAGTCAGGCCTTTGAAAAGGCAGCTTGATTCTTTCCCTGTGCTGAAAGGGGTGGCTCTCATTCAATATGTCGATGACATCTTGTTGGCTGCTGATACCCCTGAACAGTGTGAAGAAGGGACACTGTTATTGTTATCATTCCTTGCCTCTCATCATCACAAATTCTCTTGAAAGAAATTGCATTATTGCAGACAGCAGGTTACCTATTTAGGTCACCTCCTGTCGAATTGTGGGTCGACGGGTCCTGCTTGAAGTTGCCTGATGGTACCACCTCCGCTGTCAATGCAATTACAACACTTCAGACAGTAGTTCAGACAGCTCGCATCCCACAGAAGTCAGCTAATGGCAGCTGAGCTGATAGCACTGACAATAGCATGTCAGTTTAGTACAGACTTGTTTGTTAACATTTACACGGATAGCCAATATGCTTTCGGAGAGGGTCATGATTTTGGGCAACTCTGGAAGGAAAGAGGCTTTCTTACTTCACATTGAACACACATAGTGCATGGGGAACTAGTACATAATCTCCTTACTGCTTTGACATATCCTGAGAAGGTAGCAATTGTTAAGTCCAGCGCCCACAAGAAAGTGACCGATAAAATAGGAGCAGGAAATGCCTTTGCAGATTAAACAGCTCGTGAAACTGCCATTCAGCGAAGTACCACATCCATGTATGTAGTTAAGTCACAGGCTAAACGTTGGCATGATGCCAGGCAAGAAGTGCTGGACATGCAGCGATCTGCCTCTGCTGATGAATTAGACCAATGGTCCAAGGAGGGAACATTGGATGATGACGGTTGTTGGAGAAATAAAGAAATGACAAAATGGAAGTTGCCTATTTACATCCCATGATTACATGGCACATGGGCCGGCACATGTTGGTGCATCCTCAATAGCAAAGTTACTTACACAAGTTTGGGATCATCCAGATATTGCAGGCACAGCTAAAAAGATTGTCCAGTCTTGGCTGATCTGTCTTCAGTATAATCCTGGAAAGGGAATATGAACTCTTACAGAAGGGTTTGCAGTACCAGCTGCACCTTTTGACGTCCTGCAACTGGATTATATTCATCTTGAACACTGTAATAATCTGAAATATGTCCTAGTAATGGTTTGTGCCTTTAGTAAATAGAGAGAGGCATATGCTACAAAAGATAATACAGCTCTCACTACAGTGAAAGTCGTCTTCAAGGAGTTCTTTCCCCGCTATGGAATTTGTAGAGTCCCATGGAGTGACAATGGCCCCCATTTCATTGGGCAAGTTGTTGAATATGTCGTGAAAGGATTGGGGATTGAACAAAAATGTCATGCTGCTTTTCACCCACAATCTGCAGGGCGAGTGGAACTTTATAATTCTACCCTAAAGTTAAAGATGGCCAAAATACAGGCTTCCATGTCTTTGAAATAGCCTGATTCCCTGCCCTCAGCATTGCTCTCCATTAGACCGATACCCCATACTCGATCTTGCCTTACACCTTATGAGGTTGTTTTTGGCAGACCCATGAATATTTGGGGGGTCACAGCTTGCTTTCTATTCATCAACAGGTTCGAGAAGCTCTTCGCAAGGTGACGGTCATGATCTGTGGCCCGGTGACTAGGTGATGGTGAAGTTGTTCCAGATGTCGTGCAGGCTGGAACCTCGGTGGCGGGGACCCGAGGAAGTTCTTCTGGCGACCAGAACTGCAGTCTGAGTGACCAATCGGAAGAACTGGGTCCATTCTACCCACTGCAAAAGGGTGCCGTCCGCCTTGGTAGAAACCTGCTGTGCTGAAAGATCACCACGATATACTGAACACCGAGAAATGCCGAGCTGCACTGAAGGATCTGAGGAAGTCTTCCCGGACCACAGGATTCCTGGTACATCTCAATATTAGCTGCGACCCCGGAAGAAAGACACTTAGTTGCTGAAAAAGACTGGTTGAGTCACTGTCCTGGATAGTGAAAGCCTGAGTTACAAAGGGGGGTACTCTTTTAGTGGCTACTCGTCTCAACCTCAGTGAAGAAACCAATGTCTGCCCAGGACCTTGGTGCACCATCTGTTTTGCTGTTCAACGTCGAGATGAACATGCCTACGGAGAAGAAATCAACTGCTACAAGAGTCTGCGATCGAAAGATTATGCTCATTATTGGACTCTTTGATTATTGTTCTGATCGCTGTAATAACATGGGTTGTAGAGGGAGTAGCTTCTACTCGAAATCTACTGACTGCTACTACTCCTGTCCCCATTGAGCATCATTATTACACTCTTCCTTATCATGAGAAAAAGCACCGAATGTCCTATCTCAACAATACGTTCATTCAGATGTTGCACCACACCCACAATGCTACGAACATTACCAACTGTTGGGTGTGTGGAATGATGACAGCTCATCAGAAAAGGGGAGGAACGCCTTTTATTCCTTTGCGGTTTTCACGCAATGGCTCTTGCAGGGCCTGGTTTGCGCTGCTATGGGCTGCTCATGTTGCTAACATTACTAAGTTTGATGTAGGAAGACTAAACGCCCAGCTAAACAGAGCTTGTTACCCTGACAAGGAAGGAGATCCACAAGCTAAAGGAACTGTATGGGAAATGGAGGAGTATCACCGAGGAAATTCCTCCACAGACTATGTTTTCCCTAAACTCGAAATGCTAAGGGTAATGGACCTCCTATTATAGCTGTTACTAGAGGTCGAGCAGACCTTTGTGTGAACAGTATTGGCAGTATTCCTGTGGGGAAAAGTGATTGTACTCTGGTGTTAAATATTACTGGAGCGAACCATAGCAGTTTTTTGTCATCACACAACACCTATTTTATTTGTGGAAATAAGGGATATTACCTTCTACCTAATGGTTGGTCGGGTACATGTTTGGTGTCCTTTTTGCTACCACCTGTGTTCATAGCACCTGCATCCTACCATAAAGACTATAAACTGTTCAATGACATTTCCAAGAACCGATTTAAAAGGACAATAAATCACGATGAGGTGGATCAAACTGATACTGCATGGCAGCAGTACGTTGACTTTAATTTGGGACTGTTCTTCTTTGTTGGTGCGGCCTTAAACAGCAGAAAGATACGGCTCTTGACAGGTGTTGTAGAGGTTGTAACCAATCAGACAGCCATGGCACTTGGAAATATCACAGAAGTAGTACAAATTGTGAGAATTGTGGTGCTCCAAAACAGGGTGGTTTTGGATGTCGTCTTGGCTGATCGTGGTGGAGAATGCCGCATCAGCAGGAGCAGTTGTTGTGTCTACATTCCTGACCACGCCCCTTCAGTTTTTGAAGCAATTTCTAAGCTGCACAAGATAGCCACTGAAATCCATCAGGATTCAGGGACATGGACTTAAACTGGATGGCTATAAGGTGTATTTACTTTATGGTGATAGAAGCTGCTGTCAGCTCTATGTATATTTCTTGCAATTCTATTCACCTGTTGCCTATGTATACAATGTGGCCCGATGCTCTGTTTCCTCTGTAATTCTACTTGTACCTCATGTATACCAGCTAAACAAAATTCCAAGAATGTAAATGCCCAACTAGTAACAGACCAAGAAATTAGTGATTTAATGATGATTGACTTCCATGATATATTCCATGTTCCTTCCAAATCAAAGAGATGTCTTTAGCTAAAGCTAAAAGGTTCGACAATAATTACCGTTAGCATGAGCTGAAGCCATCTTGGTTGTGCCATCCATTTTCTTGGCCTTGTGATTCTTCCATCTTCCTGTTGGTTGCCTTTCTATTCTGCTTGCATCATCAGCTTTAGTAAACTTCTTCTATTCTAAGCTTGAACAATGTATATGTGCTGAGAAAAGGCCTGTGGCTGCTAGAATGCACCTGACTAAAGACATAACTGTCAACTGTGTCTTGCAACTGTAAGCAGTTCTGTTTCCCCTTCCACTTCGCTGACTAAGTGATATTCATCTGCCAATGTTTGTCGATAACTATTTCTGTGTAGGCCTGTACCATCTATTTGAGTCTCCATGCTTACTCTGCAACAAAGTTTGTATAAAAGGCCCATAGCCTCTGTATTCCAGGCAGCACTGTGCTGTGTAGACGTATGTCCAACTCACTTGTTATTTCAATTCCAGTTTCAGTGCCAATCTCTATTTTGTTGGTCTATGGACCCATGGACATAGATAAGGGTGACCCCTGCACCGGTGTGCCCCTAAAAAGGCACATTTCCTCTCCGGTCAGGAATCGACGCCTCCCCTGCCTGAGCAAACATCCAAGACCCGACGCATCATCTCCCCCGAAGTAAGGAACCTACGCGGCAACGCGCCAACGACACCGCATCTCCCCAATGCCATGAGCTGTCTTTGCTTTTGCTTTCCAAGGTACTGTTCTGTGGGGGTCTGTTTTGACTCCTGGCCCGACGCTGCGCACCTCGCGGTTGGCGCTGTACTTTCAGAATACTTTGACCTCGACGTCGTGATAACTCCCGTTAGGGTTATTATTATTATTATTATTATTATTAATATTTATAAAGCGTGACAGCTACTTCCAACGGAAGTGTCCCGGCGCTGGCATCCTAAAAGGCAGAGAGATGAGGGGAGAGGGTCGCAGAAGTCACTAGGACAGGCCGAATAGGGGTAACGTCCCCACCTGACAGTAGCGTCTCTTCCAAGGGCCCTTCCCCAGGAGAGCTGGAAG
The DNA here is from genome assembly GCF_964204655.1 of Triturus cristatus. NCBI lineage: Eukaryota > Metazoa > Chordata > Amphibia > Caudata > Salamandridae > Triturus > Triturus cristatus. Next base: position 97,272,095 of record NC_140585.1, read on the forward strand.
ACAGGGAGAGAGATAGAATGCACAAGCTGGAGATGGCCAGGCTCAAGATGGAGGGTCAGAGAGTCCTAGAGAATAGCAGGTTGTCCTTGGAGAGAGAGAGAATTAGATTGGAACATGAGAGAATGTTGAGGGAGTTAGAGCTCAAAGCGAAAGGCCTAGAACTCAATCCCTCTGGTGGCAGTGCACCATCTGTGTCCGTAGAAAGCTGAGTCCACATTCCGAAGGATGTCATCAAGGAGTTTCATAGAGAGGAAAATATTGGGCAGTGGTTTGCAGCCTATGAGATAGCAATGTTGCCCCCTGGGTCCCTGAGAAGGATTGGGGCGCAGGGTTGTGGGGCCGCTTTGTGAGTGATGGGAGGGATACATTGCTAGACCTACCCAGTGAGGATAGGGTGTCTTCTGCCCACATGAAGGAAGCCCTGATGACAAGGTATGGTTTGACCCCAGAACTCTATAAAACAGAGGTTCAGGAATTGCAAGAAGTTGGAGGCAACTACCTGGGTGGAGTACCACTCTTTCTTTTGCAGAGCGATGGATGGTTGTGTGAAGGGTAGCAAAGTGATACTTTCGAAGCACCCTGTGATATGTTTGCATGGGAGCACTTGTGTCAGGACTCGCAATGTGCCCTGTCCTATTTTTTGCGGGTCTACGCTGTTGACGCTCAGCCTTGGTGTTCAAGAGAAACAGGGAAACCCTACTCACTAAGGAACCAGGGTAATAGTTATATAGGAAAAACAGTGGTTCCTGTGGAATAATATACTATGAGGTTATGATACATAAGCACAATTGCAATATAGAGGGTTAGATAATGGCAGAGCGCGAAGGAACCACTAACACACCGACTTTAGTGTAATATATTTTGCGGATTTTTTAAACAATAAAGTTAGTAGTAATCATTATACATCAAAACACCATTTGTGCATAGTGTCCCAAGTGATAAAGGGAACCTAAACCTAAGTGACAATGTGAATATTATATACAAGGTTTCCACAGTTTGTACAAGTCGACCATTATCAAAATATTTCCATGTGAACGGCAGCTATATACAATGATATGTGCTGGGAAAATGGTTCGCTTCTTCTGTTTGTCGACGGCGTTTCAACCCTCAAAACAATGTGGGGTCTCTTCAGGACTATTGATGAAGAGACATCTAAATGGGAATGAAATAAAAAGAGCATAAGGCCCATATACCGGCACAAGTGCGAAAAAGCCTTAGTGATCAGGAGACTACATGTCCCATGAACACTAGTGGCGGCACACCGCGCACACAGATCAACGGAATGTATTTGTGCGCACTTCCGCCCCCACGGTGCTGCCGAATATTCTGTGTGCTGGAGTTAGTGGAGGTTCGCTTGGCGTCTGCAACTTTCTGTGGTTTTGGAGCCCCAGCGAGGAGCTCATTCTTGGAGTTCCGGTGAGCCCTGTCGGAGCCTCGGTGTGGGACTCGGTTCGGGAACCCTGGCACAGGAACAAGTCCAGGTCCGGTAAGGGTGCGGCTGCACCACCACTGTTACCCGATCTATTATTGTACTATCATTAGTGAGAGTACGTAGAAATATAAATTGGGACTACTTTCGGGAAAAGGCATCCCATACGTACTTGTGTTGGATGTGAGTCTTGATTGTTCCTTCTCGTTGGTGAGACACACGTATGTAGTCTCTTGTGAGTTGTAGGGATACCAGTGCGGGGTGTAAGTCGTGAGTGGGACACTTCTCCTACAGACCACTTACTGGATACGTACATTGCTGGTAGGCACTGGTGAAGTGCTTTTTCCCTCACGTTGGAGAGTTAAAGGCATACTTTGACACATGCGGAGGGGAACTTCTCCATTGGTCATAAAACTTTCTATTTTCTGATATGAGTTTCCTTGCGCCATGTCAGACAGTAACCCGGCTGGGTGAGAGTGTACAGAATTACGGTATTTTACAAAGCACTGATCAGAAGCTACTCTAAATGTTATACCCTTGAGGAATTTACTTCTACACAAGATATTTAATTTTGTATTGTGTATGCTCTAGCAGGGGATTGTGGTTGAGCCAGGTTCGGTCACTTACATCCTCTGTGAAGCACGGCCTGATGTGAACATGGGTATGTGCACATTCGCAAACTGCTCGAGAGAGGGAGAGGATGTTGCAAAACTTATAGCGAGGAACACACAGGCGTTATGTATAACAGTGTGATATCTTCTTTTCTGTAGTGCCTAATATTGTACCTTGTTTCAACTGGGTCTTACACTTGCTAGCCTTCTGTTCTTGGAAGGTACATGTTGAGCTGGATCAACTAGACAGAACACTTCATTATTTTCCTTTACAGGTAGTTCCTTTATTTGTGTTCCTATATTAATATACAGGAGGGAGGAGAGTAGTTTGTTAGTACATGTTAATTGATTACTTTGATTTTGTGTCATTTCAGGGCTTCTTCCCCGCTGTCCCCTCCCTTTCCTTCCCTCACTTAATTGCTTCACTGATCTGCGCTATAACAGCACTCAGACTTGGAGCTATCGAGAGGTGGACCATTTAAGAGTATCATTCTGATCCCGAGGAGTTGAGGAGCCCGACAACTTGTCTGCTAATTGTTTCCCAGAGCTACGCCAGCACCTCATTGATAGCAAGTTGACTAACCCTAGGAAGCTTGATGAGGAGGCGGACCGCTGGGTCAGCACCCGGGTCCACAAGTGTCACGTGGGAGACTTTTCCAAAGGAGGTGTCACACAGAGGTAGGTAGGACGTACCTTGTAGCCGGGTACAGCGGGAACGATGAGATGCGAGTTAACCCTATCCCCTCAGGGGTGATACACAAGCGTGCTCACAAAACACGGTTCGGTCACCACCACCCCCCAGGGGAAAGTGAAAAAAGGGACAAAGAAACAAAAAGGTAATAATCAGCTGCTGCTAGGCACTGCACGGGATGTCTTCACTAGGGAGAACCTCTCTCGCCTGCGCTTCACCCCAGAAACCCTGTGAGTGAGACATAAAACAAACACACCATCATGCAAGCTCAAAGGCTACACCACCCTCCTCCCCGCAAACCTTGTGTGAGTACACTTACAGAAACAGCACTCTTTATCTTCCACACAGCAGCAAGTGTCAGAGAACAGAAACTCCAGGTATATACAGTCTGGTAATAGAAAATTAGAATGTACTTATCTCAGGTTGCCGAGAAGTCAAGATTGCCTCACAACTGAATACTGGCGCCTTATTCGCTCTGGGTACATCACCATGTAATCGGGGAACAGAAACCGGTACTCTACGTTGGCTTCCTCGTACCGTTCTTTGTATCCTCCGGTCCGCGTCAGTCCGCTGCAGGCGAAGAGGACCGCGGGCATTACCCTTGCAATTGCGGGCCCAGTCAGGGGTTACTGGTCATGGGACGTGCAGTCAGAATTAGCTCACGGAGAGCCGATAACTGCTCCACTTCCGTGTTGCGGGTTCTGTTGGTGCATGCGCACCGAGCTGTCCTCGTAACGCGTTCGCCCTACAGTAAGAGATTCGCAATGCAGTAGGGCTTCAAACCCTGAGGGGAAAGGTGCAGGAACGGATACCGGCAATGGTATCTCCAAAGAGAGCAAAACGCTCGAGTAGGCTTACTTCTATAGTACTCTAGGAATCCAGGAAGTTTTCGAAGGGGCAAGCCCCGCATTCCAGGTGGGCAGAGCTTAAGTAGACCAATCCCGTTTCTCCCCCAGCATCATGGGAGCAGTAGTTCTTTCCCCCCAGACTCATGGGAAAGATAGTTCCGGTCTCCTCACATTCATACCTTACGTCGTGTGCCTCCTCTAGCGCGCCCCCTCACCCGATCCATGACAGGTGGGCAGGGTCCCCAGCAGAAGAGTGGGGGGGACAAGGATAACAGAGGGAGTTCCAGAGAAAGGGCCCCAAAGTAATTCCCAAGGAAAGGGTTCCCAGCTTCCCACTGAGAAAAAGCAAGAAGCCTGACAGGTAAACCTGTTCAGAGGGGCCCCTCTCAGTGTTTTATGTTTGGTCAAGTGGGCCACTGTTGGTATGATGCACAGTATCCCATGAGGGATTCCAAAGCACCACCACGTCCACCACTGCGTCAGATGCCGAGTGTAACCCTGGGGGGGAGGAGATTGGTGCCCAAGGTGGGTGGGGTCCTGGAGAAATGTCCCTTGCCTTGTTAGGAGACTTTTAGATGGTCCTGAGGACCCCGCTGCCTAATAACACTAAGAAGTACAGGCAGTGGGTGACCATCAATGGCCATAGGGTGGAAGCTCTAAGAGATACCGGGCGAGTGTGACCGCTGTCAACGGCCAGCTGGTGTCCAAAGAGCAGGTTATCCCCCATGCATTCTTCCCTGTAGTTGCCGCAGACAACTCACAGAGCCAGTGTGGGGTGGCTCAAGTTCCCTTAAAGTGGGGGGTCTCCTCAGGCACTCTCCAAGTCGCTGTTAGGCTAGCCATTCCTGTTGATTGTCTGTTGGGCAACGATTTAGAGAACTCCCTTTGGGCTAAGGTGGAGAGAAGGTCTCATTTGTAGATGTTGGGTCTGTGGGAGTGGGTGTGTGTGACCACTAGGTCGATGGCAGCCGGTGAGGATATTCAAGAGGTTCTAGAGCCTGAAAGTATGGCCCAGACCCCCACCTTAAAGAGAAGAGGTAGGGGGCACAGGAAACAACCCCATAGTTCCCACGGTCCAGGAGGAGGCACACCTTGAGGGGGATGCCCTGGAACCTACAGGGGAACAAGTTGCCGAACTGGGGGACCTGCCTGAGCTGACAGTATTGGCAGCAGGAAAGAGGCCCCTCCAGGGAAACATTTCTGAGGAGCAGAAGAAGTGCCCTTCTCTTTTGGGTTTGTGGCAACAGTCCACAAACCAGGCAGCAGATGATCAGTATGGATCACATTGGATCTACTGGGAGAACGACCTCCTGTATAGCGAACATAAGGTTGCTGAGCCTGGGTCAGCCTGTGTGCTGGTGGCACCCCAGTGCTACAGAGCCTTCCTACTGGGTTTGGCTTTCGACGTGCCTTTAGCTGGACATCTGGGGCAGGACAAGACCTTTGAACAGCTTGTCACCCATTTTTATTGGTCCCAGATGCTGAAGAGTTCAGACACTCATTGTAGAACTTGTCAAACTTGCCAGGCAAGTGGGAAAAGTGGAAGGAAGCACAAGGCTCCTCTCCAAACTTTCCCTGTAGTGACTACCCCCTTTGAACAGGTGGGCATTGACATTGTGGGGCCAGTGGACACATCCCTCTCTAGACAGTGTCTGCCCCCGTGGTGGGACTTACACTGAAGGGGATTTTTTCCAGTGTGGGGTTTTCCCGAGAGTTGGTGTCTGACCGTGGTACCAACTTCATATCGAATTATATGAAGTCCCTGTGGCAGGAGTGCGGTGTTACCTATAAGTTCACCACTCCTTACCACCCCCAAGTTAATTAAGGGCATGATAATGGGTCTTGAAGAACCTATGAAGCATAAATAGAACGTCCTCTTGCCATGCCTTTTGATTGCATACGGTGAGGTGCCACAGAAGTCCTTAGGGTTCAGCCCCTTTGAGCTGCTGTGTGGTCACACATGTAAGAGGACCTTTGAGTCTGGTCAAAGAAGGCTGGGAGCAATCTCCCAGGAAACCTCCCCAGGATGTATACAGTTAAATGCTGCCTTCAGGATCCAGACTCGGCGGTTCAGACAGCTCGCTCAGGCGAATCTGGAAGCCAGCCAGCCAGGAGGAGATGAAGCGGTGGTACGATCAGAATTCCACTCTGATTGAGCTTCAGCCTGGACAGAAAGTTTGGGTCATGGCCCCTGTAGTACCATGTGCACTCCAGGACAGGTGGACCAGACCATTTGAGGTGGTGGGGAGCGCAAGAGTGATGTCACATACCTTGTGAACTTGCGGTCTCCGAGGAAACCTTTGCGGGTCCTGCACATTAACCCCTGAAGACCCACGTAGAAAGGTCTGAAGTGGGCATGCTCCTAGCAACGGATGATGGAATGGAGGAGGAGATCGAGCATCTTCCGGACCTCCTGTCTGCGACCCAGCAAGATGGGTCCATGTATGGTGTCAGCCCCTCTGCCACACTGACCCCTGATCAGCAGTAAGATTGTCGCCAACTGTTGTGGCAATTCTCTGATTTGTTCTCCCTAGTTCCTAGTGTCACTGAGTGGTGCATCCATGACATGGACACTGGGGACAGGATCAGAGCTCACATCAAGGAAGAGGCTCCAAGATGTTTGCCTGAGGGGTGATTGAGTCCTACCACAGCCCGTGGGCCAGCCCATTGGTCTTGGTCCCACACCCGAACTCCGGTTCTGTGTGAACTACTGAGGACTCATTTAAGTCACTAGGACCGACGCGCACCCCATCCCCAGAGCTGATGAGCTCATTGATCAGCAAGGGGCTGCACGGTACCTCAGTACGTTTGATTTGACATCTGGATATAGGCAGATCACCTTGACCAATGGGGCAAAAGACAGGTCAGCAATTCTGGGTTATGCCCTTTGGGATGAAGAATGCCCCTGCCACCTTTCAGAGGTTGGTCAACCAGGTGTTGGCTGGACTGGAAGATTTCAGTGCCGCTTACATGGATGACAGCACAGTGTTCAGCTCCAGTTGGGAAGAAGATCTGCGCCACCTCTGGGAAATGTTGATGCACTGCAGAAGGCAGCCCTTAGGATCAAGGCGAGTAATTGCCAGATCAGGCAGGGTTCCATGGTGTACTTGGGGCACAAGGTGGGGAGTGTCCAGGTGGCGCACCAGCAACCCAAGATTGATACCATCCTGGCAGGGGATCCCTCCAAGACTCAGACGCAGGTGACAGCCTTTTTAGGACTCACCGGGTACTACAGGAGGTTTGTCAAGGAGTATGGCAACATTGTTGCACCCTTGACTGAGCTGACTTCCAGGAAGCAGGCCAAGAAATTGGACTGGACTGACACCTGTCAGACGGCTTTTGACGCCCTGAAGACTGCCATGTGTATGGCGCCCGTACTTCAGGAGCCCAAATTCTCAAAGGAATTAGTTGTCCAAACAGATGATTCAGAGCATGGTGTGGGTGCTGTTATATCACAGATTAATTAAAAGGGCCTAGACAAACCTGTAGTCTTCATCAGTAGGATGTTACTTCCACGGGAACAGAGGTAGAGTGCAATAGAGCATGAGGCATTTGCTGTGGTGTGGGAGCTGAAGAAGTTGAGACCATGCCTGTTTGGGACACACTTCTGAGTTCAGACAGACCATAGGCCCCTCATATGGTTGATGCAGATGAGGGGTGAGAATCCAAAGCTGTTGAGGTGGTCAATTTTCCTACAGGGGATGGAATTCACGGTGGAACACCACCCTGGTACAGAACACGCCAATGCTGATGGTCTGTCCAGATTTTTCCACCTTAGTGAAAAGAACTCCCACGGGGATGGGTAGTTCTCCCCACATTTCACCTGGAGGGGACACATGTTAGACCTGGTGCCATTGGTGTGAGTCTCCCTTCCATTTTTTACTGATTGCCTCCTCTGTTTTTGATGTGTTTTGTTGGTTTAGATGCTTTGGTCACGGTGTCACTGCTATTCAGTGCCTCAGTGCAAGTGCTCCCTGTGTTAAATTGATGTTTTTTTGATTAGTGACTCCATGATTGACTTATTTGATTTACTGTCAGACCCTAGTATCGTTCACCGTGTGTGTCCGGGGCTTGTAAATCAAATGCTGCTGGTGGGCTTGCAGGAACGATTGTGCCACCCACCGAAGCAGCCCGTAAAGTGGAACTCGGGCCTGCCATTGCAGAGCCTGTATGCAGTCTGGGACTGCTGTGTTGACTCGGAAAGTGCACCCACTCGCCAGTACTTAAACCTTCCCTTTTCTACATATCAGTCACCCCTACAGTGGGACTGCGGGCATTGTGCGTTTTATGTAAAAGGTAGGACATGCCCTGATGTGTGTGGCATGACCTGAAAGTGAATTACAACCTATTTAGTTTTTCACTATTGCAAGGCTACCTGTTCTCATAGGCCAGAATGGGCATAATGATTATAACATCTTATAATCCTAACTGACTCGGGGGACGAGGTAAAGATTTGAGTTTTATTCAGCTAAAGACTCACTGCCTGGAGTACTTGAAACACTTTTTCCAAATGAAATACATGTTCTATTGTGGGCAAATCCAAATGAAACAAACCCACTCAAATCAATCATATGTTAACTTCTGAGCATTGCACAGAATTCAGAGTGTCTGAAGCTGGAAAGCTTTAGATACCGACACACTGCTCCCTTTCCAAAACTCCTGCCCCCCTTTTATGGAGAGACTGAACACATTCTGTTCTTATCTCAAAGCTAAACAAATTGTGTATTTCACCTCTCCATTGCACTTTTAGAATGCGTGCCTGTTCAGCATAACTATACATTACCTTGAATTGTCACAACACTGTTTTCAATTTAAATGTGCATCCCTTTCTTACATTTTTCCTCCTTTTGTACTCTTGCTATGTCAAAATAAATGTACATTCTTGCTAGTATTTCTGATCACACCAGATTTTTTTCAAAATTTAAAGTGTCGTCAGGAGGCGCCAGCTAACCTCCTTCCAATGGGCATCTGCAGAGCACAACGACACCAAGAGACCAAATAACGCTCATCCCAGACATTTTTAAGAAGGGACCACACTCATCATTTGGCCTCGCAAAGGAATTGGAAGTACTTTACCAAAGACGGTCCTCAGACCATGTAAAGAAAAAACCTCACACAACACAGTTTGCTGTGGCAAGGCATCCTTACCTCCACACACAGAGCACAGTCGCTACTCACTAAAGCAAGCATTTCACAAGCACCACCACAGATGTTGGTCCACAAACCTCAGAGCACCCAAACACAACAATCAAACCACAAGTCAGCCCGGAGACTGCATCAGAACAAGACAGTCCAAAGACTGTACCAAGACAAGAAGACAGGCTCTTGCCCCAGACCTTTTCAAGAGAAGACCAAATTATGAGCTGGCCTGGCAGTTTGTTCGCAAACAGTCCCAGGCCTTTTCAAGAGTAGGCCAAATTTGCAGTTGGCCTGGTAGACTGTTTACAAACACTCTGTGTCTTTTCAAAAAGGGTCCTCAAACCCACCAAATTCAAACCAAGACAGCCCAGAAGACCGTACCAAGACACAGTCCGTCGGCTTGTGCCGTCCAAGCAAGGCAGTTCAAAAACTGCACCAAAACCAAGACACAGCCCGCAGGCTCGTGCCGTCCAAGATTGGCGCCATTTTTTCCAAAATGTTGGCAGGGTATGCCCAGACGTGGGTCCCTTGCTCACTTTGCCACTGGATTCAACCAGTTCTAAGGATGCTTGTTTCTAGTCCAGGGAGAACCTAGCTTGGCAGTTTGGGCTTGACTGTTCCCATGAGGCACAGGGTCGAGGCTGATTTACATATGGCTGGGTTCAAACTCAAATGGAATCGTTAGCCCAGGCCCGGATCTGTGTACTGGGGTGAATGTATGACATTGTTCTGCATTCTGTTCATCAACTGTTGTTTTTACAAATTCTGAATGATAACCTTGAAAAGAAATTAAACCATCATTTAATATTTCTTTTGTTGTTAGAACTCACATGAGGCATTTTAGGAAAACGTGAAAAAGATCATATTGTGAAACTTCTGAATTCTTTATGTTAGGTGCTTGTTGGACTCTATGACCATGTACAGAAATAGCTGTTGCTAGGTCCTAGAGCAGATGAGTAGAGATACAGAATGAACTGAGTAGGGAAATGGCAACTCATTAAAATAGCCCTATAAACATTTGTGAAAATGCATCTCTTAACTTTAATTTACACGGATCGTGATGCATCTTGCCTTGTTTCTATTTAATGTGTTCTTCTCTTCTGCAGTGGCATCTTGCAGTGCAAAAAACTGCATTCATGGCTCTTGCGCTTCGGATGGCACGTGCAAATGTGACAGTGGATACCATGGAGCGACCTGTAATGGAGGTGAGGAGGAATGTGTGGGTGGGACAGATTCACAGGGAATGCAAGGAAAAGAAGCTGGTTGAGACTCTGCACAAATCACCGATATGTGTTGCTTTGTATCAAAATCTGTTCCTGCCCCAAGCGCTTTCTTTATCAGAGTGGTTTATGTACCAATCTCTGAAATACGGAGCATTTTTTCTTACCATGTACAATGAAGCTATGTGTTCAATTAATTCCTTCAGAAAGTGTGATTTCTGTGACAAATTAAAAACTCTATTTCCTTTTCCTTTACAAACAAACTGGCCGGTAATAGGCTCCCCGCATGCAGAATTTGTGATCATCATATATTTAAAATACTTTTTTTGGAACTGTGTTTGGGTGAGAGGGGGGATTTACTCACTGTTTGTTGTTTTGGCCGCTTCTGCCATACTTTAGGCTGTTTCAGCAGAGAGGGCATTTGTAGGAAAAGTCCCCTTCTTGCTTGGCTACCCCCCACTTTGTGCCTGATATCTGATGCACTTTGACTGAGTGTGCACTGGGTCCCTGCCAATCAGGTTCCCAGTGCCTGGGTTCTTTCCCAAAACTGTACCTATGTTTTCACAATTGGCACACCTCTGGCCCTCGTGTAAGTCCCTTGTAACAGGTACCACTGGTAACAATGGTCTTGTGACCCTAGATGGTCTCCAAGGACTGCAGCATGTGTTGTGCCACTCTCAGAGACCCCTCACCTAACACATACTACACTGCCATTGCACACTGTGTGTTTTGGTGCACTTAAATATTAAGAGTCGGCTCAAAATCACTGCCTGTGGCACAGATATGTCACCCCTCTAGCAGGCTTCAGAGCCCTAAGGCAGTGTGCACTATACCACAGGCGAGGGCATAGCTGCACGAGCAATGTGCCCCTACAGTGTTGGTGCACATTCATAGTCATTGTAAGTGCAGTGGAGCTATATTGAGGATATGAGCTGGGAGTTTGTCATTATGACCTCCACAGCTCCATGATGGCTTTGCTGGATGCCAAGAAGTTTGGCATCGAAGACAGTGTTGGATTCATTACAAAATGCACTCAGCGGGTATCTTAGAGAGGCCCCCAAAAAATGACCAACTCTGTACTGTGCAGCTGATTAGTCTGCACCAACCTGCCACACACACACATGTTTCTGTCCCCCTGTATTGGGAGCCCTTGTACTCTCGTGGGTCAAGAACAAAGCCTGCTCGTGGTGGAGGTGCTTGTCACCTACCCCCAAGCAGGAACAGCAAACAGGGCGGTGAGCCTCAAAGGCTTCCTGCCCTTTGATATGCTGACCAGAGCCTCTCCAGATAGTGGAGATACCCGCCCCCTCTGACCAAGCCCTACTTTGGGCAGCAATGTCAGCGGGAAAATTAGTAGTCAGGAGAGGAGTGCTCTCCCACTTCCAGGACCATCCCTAAGGTTTCCTGGACCGAGGTGATCCCCTCCTAAGAAAATCTTGAATGGAAGTATTCTACCCAATCAGGTTAGGGGAATGCTCCCTCCACAAAGGAGGGGATATTCAATGGGTGTAGTCACCCTAAAGGCAAGCAGCCCAATGGCTACTACCTACTAGTACCTGTAAAATCCCTAAATTCAGTATTTAGGGGTACCCCTGAACCTTGATCCTTCGATTCCTGCACTCTAAGGAGAAAACAACAAAGAAGAAGCTGTGCAGCCAAGCCTGAGAGACAACTACAGATTTGGCCCCAGCCCTACCGGCCTGTCTTTTGCTCAAAGAAGACCTCAGCAACTTCCAAGAGCCCCAGGAAGACTGCCACTCTTCAAAAAAGACCAGATCTACTGAGGACAGCAGCCCTGTCCAGAAAACTCCAACTTCAAGGGTTCTGGATACAGGCCGATACAGGACCCCTGCCTTCGCTGCACCCAAAGCCCATGGCCCGAGGCTGAGTTGCTTACTTGTCCAGTGACATCTCGCCAGCGACCCATACTTCGATTCCATTGGTGGTTGACTTCTCCTGAACCCTACAAAGTCACTTGCAGCCTTTACATGAATGGTCCTCGTGACCGGCTCCAGTAAAGAAATTCCGACACCAAAAGGCAATCCTGCATCCTCAGCCCCTGACTTTGGGGAGCACAGCCAGCGGTGCCTTGACAAACTTCAAGTCACACAAAATGGTCAGAGACAGGATTTGTTCCCTTCACTGACTCACTGTCAGAAGAAGAATTATCTTCAAAGCTTTCTGCTCGGTTTTCTCAGCCTTGCATCAGAAAGTTCCTAGCCAATTCGATTCACTCTTCTGCCGGTATACTGCCGGCAGGCTTCTTAGATCCTCCTGTAACAAGGTGATGGTTCCCAGATTTCAGAGGGCCAGATGAGGAAGCCGTTCCATCTCGGTGGCCGCTGCCAATCTGTAGAACACCTTGCCGGCTCATGTTTCTGAAGCTAAATTGCTTGCCATTTTTAAAAAACATCTTAAGACATGGTTTTTTTCCTCTCAGATCTCATACTCAGCTTTTGGGTGATATTTTTCATTCATTCATTTTCATTTTATTCACTCATTCACCTATCTGTTATCGTTTTTATCCTCTATTTCTCATGCTTCCTCTCCTTTCACCTGGAAGGTATCAGATGGGTCTCCAGGATCTATCATCTGTCCCCTATTCTGTTTACCCCATCACAAATCTAATTTCCCTGTTTTTCTTCAGTTTATCTCCTTTCTGGATCCCACGAGCCAAATTTCTAGATTTGGGGCAAATGCATGAGGGGAGACTGGATCCGTGTGAGCACTCCCAGTGCAATTTGGTATTGCTCAAGTGGCTGCACTTGGTACTAATAATTGAATTTGCGCTTTCAATGAGATGCTACACTCCCCTAGTTGTTGTGTAAATTTAGAAGGATCACCTCCAGGTCCATGGAGGGAAGGATGAGTGCAAGTGTCAGTCATAGGTCAATGCAACCTCATTTGGAGAGGTAGGTGGTGAATTTGGCAAATGCCACCAGGTTAATGGTCTTTTTGATGCATACTCGAAGTTTGGAGTGAGTTGTTCTGGCTTGAGAATTGGTCCTGTCTAATTTTTCCTAGCATTGTGGAAGTACGCCTACCTACCACAAGGAAATCCATGTCCCAACCTTCATGGAGTGATGGTGAAACAAGAAATTCTGAGCAGAGCAACACATTTTTTATTACACATAAGACATACTTCTCCATTTTGCACCACATTAGATATCTTTGGAAACATATGCTCTGAGCTGAATTGTATATTGCAGTGCCAGAAATATTCTTATTCCCTTGGACTATTTTCATATTTTCTTTAATGCAAAGTACATATTTTGCGTCATTCAGAATGCCCTGGAAAATCAACATTCTTGCAGAAAACCTAAAAATCTACCTTTTGAAGGTAGAAAAGAGGGTGCTTTTAAAATGTATTCTCTTTCTGTAGAAGACCAAGGGTTCGATTTCGATATCGTAAGGAAAGCATTCCTAACGAATCGGGTTGGGAATGCTTTCCATATGAATCACACTCCTGGAGCCCCACCAACCGGTTACGATGTGTCTGTATGATTACAGACTCGGTTTGGTCGAACTCCCATTGAATCCAATGGGAGCCTGTGTACTGAACGTGAACACAGGCTCCCATTGAAAAAAGGGGTGGGTGGGGAAAAGCGTGCACCCTGTGACGGGCACCCCATGGTGCCCGCCATACTGTGCATGCATGGAAAGGAGGGACCCATGGGTACCCGCCCGTGACCGATTCGGAGGGACCCAGGTGAAGGGGGGCCTGCTACGGGCCCCAAAGTCCGATTCCCACAGCCATTTCATCTTGGCAAAACCGAGTCAGTACGGCTGTCAGAATCGGTCATTGTACTCGCTCGTTCGGAAGCTGTCCCCATTGAGCTGCACAAATCGGCTCCGAATGAGTCGGACTGCCTGACACGCATTCTGAACCGTTTTGATGAGCCCGGACGAATTCCTCGCATCGCACTTGGTTGTCCGGAAAGGTGGACGATTCAGTCCTTAAACATAGTCTCTGAATTGGATTTGAAGATTCTGAATCCCGTTTGGAGGCTTTCCTGACGATATCCAAATCGACCTCTAGGAGTTTGAATATAGACGGTGATAAATTTGTTCCGATCAGTCTTTATCACCTAATATTCCTTAATTTGTTCCTAATACATTTCTGGAAGGAATCTGTCATTTTATAGATCTCCGAAGAAGAGTGTTTCCTGTAGAGCCTGCTATGTATGGAAGGTCACTGGAAGGTCACTGCGACAGACAGAGCATGACAGGTAGAAATTGTCATTCAAATTTTGCGTCCGCCCAGCACAGCAGCGTGGGCAGTGGGCCAGCATTCGGCCATCAGCTCCCATTACCTTGTGAGACTACACTCTGCCTCTTCACAGTCAAGTTCGACAAACAAAACAGTTTCTTTCTCCTCCGTGAATAATGCCAGGGAAGGCTGGTATGCTAAACAAGTGTGCTTTTATTCATGTGTGGTTAAGTTTCTTGAGTCAAATTGCACTTTTCTGTTTTCAATGCTAACTGTAACTAAGAAATTAGCAGACAGGCGAAGGAAACTTTCTTCAAGGAAGAACGAACTACTGCAGATGTAATTATTCTTTGAACTACTTGAATTATGCGGCAGAGGTGGGCCAAATTATGCGTCTGGGATTTGTAAATTATGCGGCAAGAAAAGGCATATTATGCAGCATAATATAGCATATTTCGTGATAGTATTACTTGATTAGCTGGTCATTTTTACACTTGTTAACACCGTCTGGGCAATGTGTACACCTCATTTTAACAGCCACATATAGCAATAAGCAACCATGGTGCTGATGTGTGACTTCACCCGGCCATTTTTGCTCTACCAGCCATGAAAGCAGGCCTGTTTGGGAGTGGAGTAGGTGCAGTCGCACAAAGAACTTTAAAACATAGCATGTTTTGGCAATGTTAATAGCTCTGGCTTATGAATGAAAGTGCCTCATCAGTCACTGATGGGAGTAGGCGCTCAATACGTCAACATACATGCACTCTATCAGTCATTCGTGCGCTCACTCATGCATCCATTTATCCAGCCACTGACTCATACTTGTATCCACCGGCCTACAGGACCACAAGCAAACACACACACACAAACTCAACATGTCCAAGATGAATTGAAAGAATGAAAGTGGAAAACAGCAACATGCTGCTGCCTCCACATGGCAGACATGTGCTTGCAGCAATAAATAGAATTAAACAAAGCAGCCGGGGCCTTCGTCTAATGGCACTGTACATAGGGCATCATTGTTAATGCATGGCTGCCTCGTTTACATCCACTGTGAAAGCCTTCTTGAAATTGTAAAACAGTGATATGCTATAGACATCACCATTCCATGGTGGTCGCCTAGTTTAGAGGCGTTGTCTGCATGGAGTGCGGCACATTGAGCAGCAAACGACCATCCTGTCAACACTCTCTGAGGAGCTGTACTGTGCTCTAACATTTCAAATAAAACGAGAAGGAAAGAAATCAAAGATGCTTTTTAAAAGGAGCACACAGTTAAATGACTGCTCCCGCAGCTTTGGCCATGAAATGCACTCATTTTCAAGCGGATGTGCACATTTGATCAGGCAAACGCTGTCACGCTCAGGGCAATAGAGGTAAAGGCTGTGGTTGGCTGACGTTTTGCTCCATGCTGCTGTACCCTGCCGTGGATGGAAGAGGAATATGACTGACACTCATGCAAACCAATGACAGAAGAGCCTGCGACAGCAGCTGGGTAGTTATTGTAGTCAAAGTTTCCTTGGAAAAGAAATGTTTTCTTTCCTTATTAACTTTGCTGCTATTCGACATCGGCACAAAACTTTCTTAACCCTTTCGCTGAAACCCCCCCCCCCCCCCCGCACCTCATATGCCATGGATTTTTTTGACTAATTGGAGTAGTTCGTGCTTAGGCGCCCATAACGTCTTGTCCACACACAGTATCGATGCCAAATATGTGTCCCTTTCTTCCAATATGCTGAGAATTCTAAAGGTACCCAGAGCTTGTATATTACCTTGGAGGGGACCTGGAAATTAGGCAAGATACAGCAAAAGTTTGGGTTTTAGGGAAAAAAGTCCTGCAGAAGAAAACGTTAGTTTTTTTCCCTGCAAATTGCATCAACAAAGGGTTTGTGGTGCTAAAATCACCATCTTCCCAGGTAAAACTTTTGTCAGAAAACCAAATGCACAGTTTTGGCATTTTACTGGGACATAGCCTATTTTTCCTATTTTTTGTGCTTTCAACCTCCTTCCAGTTAGTGGTTAAAATGGGTGTAAAACTAATATTGGATCCCGGAAAGCTATGCATTTCTGAAAAATAGAAGACATTATGGGCCTCATTTATGAGAAGTGACGCATCGCTGCTTGAAAGCAGCGATGCGTCACTTCTCAGTGCGCCCTCCTTGTGACGTGATGGAGGCATCGTATTTACTGTATGACGCATCATGTCGCAAGGAGTTACAGATACGTCAGTATTTCTGATGTATCTGTAGGCGCAAAAGTGACACATTGCTGGAGTGTGTCACAAAAGTGACGCAACTACAGCAGTGTGTCCTTTCATATGGGGCAAGCCCCATTTGAAAGGGCCTGCGTCAGTCTTACGCCTGCTGTGACACAGGCGTAAGATATTGATGCATTTGCACCCGAGAAGTGGCACAGTGAAATCTCGTAGATTTCACTGCGTCACTTCTAGGAGGCTTACTTACGTGGGAACGCCCACCCTGCATACATTACACCTGACGCAGGTATAATGTAGCGCAGGGGTTTGCAAAGTGACGCATCAGCTTAGATGCGTCACGGTGTAAATAGGGTGCAACAAGAGGCATGTTTTACACCGCCGATGCGTCACAAAAACTGACGCAACGGAAGCGCAAAACTGTCGCAAGGCCTCATAAATAAGGCCCTATGAGTTGAGCAAGTGGTCATTTGCGTAGATCCTTCAAGGTTTGCCAATCGAAAGGAACAGTTAAAATAAAAATGAAATTTAGTTGAAAAAACAGCCATTTGTGCCTACAATTTAACTTGTTTTTGAAAACTATATACCGTTACATCCGTTGGACCTTTCTGGTTGTGAGTATGTATTAGGTATTTAGGTTCACCAAGAACCCGAGGTAGCCAGAGGCAATAACTGAGTTGCACCTTGCAATGGTTTTTCATTGTATACCGGGTATAAAGTAATTTATTTGGTTAAAAAAAAATATGACAATAGGTTTCAAGAAAACCTATGTATTTCTGAAATGGGAACAAGATATTGAGCTTAGAAGCAGTGGTTATTTGTGCATCTCTAAATTTGTGGGTTCCCATATTAGCATGTGAATTAAAGGGTATTGTTCAAAATGACTTCTTTTTTACACACTGTCTTACATTTGGAAGGCAGAAATTCATAGAAAGACAAATGGTAAAAACACTTGTTCTATGCCATACTGGATGCGTAAGGGACGTGCGCGGCGGGCGCGCCACTGGCATGCCAAAGGCAAGCCCGTCTGTGCCCGTCCGCGCCCGATTGGGACCCGGGACTAGGACCCCTAGTCTAATTAGCAGGGATACTATAGGATACTCCTCTGCACAGTTGTTGGAGTATCGTAAAACTCTGCATACTAATTGCACACTACTCTGCCCTGAGGACGATCTCGTTTCTTGCCCAGGTTGCAGCTTCTCACTACATGCAGGATTACGTAGGGAGTTCAGCGCTTTAACACCCGTTACTCCTGTTAAATCGCATGAAAATCTGGTTTCCAAATGTGGCATCCCATTCACAGAGGAATTTTCCTTTTTTAGTATCAACTGCCACTCTCTCCCGAAGCACCAAGCTGATATCTTTGACTTCTTGACGAGCAAACAGCCTGATGCTATTTTTCTTACAGAAACATGGCTCCATGCTAGCTCTGGCCCTGATGTAGCCTCAGCTTTGCTGTCTAATTATGCCATAGTCAGGAAGGACAGGGATCTCAGATTAGGTGGAGGGATCGCTATAATTTACAACAAGTCCTATATCTGCAGATTTGAGAGTTTGCCTGTTATTGGTTGTGAAGCTGCCCTATTTAAACTGACCTTAACTCCTCCTTTTACCTTTTTGGGGATACTGGTCTATCGCCCCCCGCGGCCATCTGGGCCATGGGCCACAGCTTTTCTGGACCTACTTTCCCCTCTCCTTCTTAGTTCTGCCAATTTTTCCATATTGGGGGATCTTAACCTCCACTCGGATGAACACTCTTGAGCAATTAGTAACAACTTTATTTCCGACCAGGCAGCAATGAATATGCTGCTTCATAATTCAGGTCCCACTCACACAGCTGGTCATCTATTGGACCCAATTTTTTCTAATTTATTTATTCTTGTTTGCTTCACTGCCACTCCACTCTTCTGGTCTGACCACTTCTCGGTTGGTTTCAGGTCAGAGTTATCAGCCAACTTCCCAGCAGCTATTCCTATCTCTCAAAAACAAACTAGGAACTGGAGAAAGCTGGACATTGAAGCCTTTAACAAATTTCTATCCACTATTGTGCCCACTCTTAATAAAAAGTTTATTTCTGACTCAGTGGCCATTCAGAATTGGATCCAAAAAGACATTGATGTCAGTCTTCTACCCTAAATTAAGAAGGTGACTAATCACAGCCCCCCAGCCCCTTGGTTTGCAGATAAGTTAAAAACTGAGAAAACAAAATGTAAAAATATGGAAAGACGCTGGAGGAGGGATTATGCACCGTATTCCAAATTTGCCTACACACGAGTTAAGAGAGATTATCACTCTCTCTGCAGGGCTGCCCGTGCTGTCTAAGTTTCCTCCACTATCATTGGAGCACAGAAATTCTCAAAAACATTGTTCAAAATGGTGAAGGAATTATCAGGCTCTGAAAGTTAGCCCATTCCTCCCAGCCTGAATGAAGGGCAATGTGAGGATCTCGCAAATTTTTTTATTAACAAAGTGGAAACAATATACTCAACCCTGAATGGTAATATAACAGCTAACACCATTTTATCTCTGCCTACTCTCCATCAGGAAGCCGACACGTTTAAATGTAGAGACACATGCACCACAGAACCTGCCAACAAGCTGGAAGCTTGGTTACCATTAGACATCACGGCCCTTAGACAGTATCTAGGTAGCATCAAATCAGGCTCCCCCGTGATCTCCTTCCTATACCAGTTCTATGGCAGCTTGAACTACCTTGTCTCAAAATAATGATGGAGCTTCTTAATTTCTCCTTAATGAGGCCATCGTTCCCTCTGACTGAAAGCATGCATTGATCCTTCCTTTACTAACGAAGGCCAACGCCGACACTACCCTTTCCTCAAACTATCGGCCAATCTCTTTACTTCCAGCACTTTCCAAGGTTTTGGAAAAGCACATTAATGGGCAGTTGTCCAACTTTGTTGAGGCTCAAAAATGTCTTCATCCATCACAATCTGGATTTAGAACTGGCTTCTTAACTGAAACCACTCTTCTCTGCGTCACTGAAACGTTATGTCATTGATTGGATGCCGGAGAAATGGTGGCCCTTATTTTACTTGACCTAAGTGCGGCCTTTGACACGGTGTCTCACACCTTGTTAATAAAGGCTCTACAATCTCTAGGAATCGTTGACTCAGAACTTAGATGGCTAACTTCATTTCTTACTGACCGCACTTTTCAGGTTTTTTCTTCTGTAGCCACCTCCAGCATCCACTCCTCTCCCTATGGGGTTCCCCAGGGTTCTATCCTTAGTCCCTTATTATTCAACATCTATGTCAGACCCCTGGCAGCGATTGCAGAGGACGCTGGGTTGTCATTATTCCCTTACGCCGATGACACCCAGATTATTTTCTCTCTCTCTGCGGGTAAGGAGGCGGAACCATCTGTTCTCCGATCTGGGCTGAGCAAAATTGCATCCTGGATGCAGGCCAATTTTCTTAAACTTGATGGTAAAAAAACTGAGGTCCTGATCTTGGGAAAACAAAGAACTCTGGGGACTTCTCCACTGGCCAGCAGAAATGGGTGCTTTACCTCGCCTGTCTCTTCACGTCCGGAACCTTGGTTTTATCATTGATGACTTACTATCTATGCGTCAACAAGCCATGAAGGTGGCTGCAACCTGCTTCACCATCTTGAAATGGTTGAAGAAAATTGTTTGGATGTTGCCAAGCTCCACCCAGAGAACCGTAGTCCAGGCACTGCTAACGTCTAGACTGGACTATGGTAACATTCTCTACTTAGGAGCTGATAAAGACGTGACACGCAAGCTGCAGCTGGTGCAGAATTCTGCTGCAAGATTACTTTGTCAGGTTCCTGGAGTGGCCTCCATCTCTGGCTCTCGGAGAGACCTCCACTGGCTGATAGTTGAGAGCCAGATCAAGTTTAAAGCTCTGAGCTACATGTTCAGGGTTAAGCAGGGTACGGCTCCTCAGTATTTGCAAAATCTAGTCAAACCCAATTTGCCATCATGCACTCTTCGCTCCACCACCCAGGCTAAATTCATGGTGCCTATGACTCGGCTGTCCTGTCTGGGTGGTCGCTCCTTTGCTTACCTGGGCCCCTCTCTGTGGAATGCTCTTCCTCTACCACTCCGGAATAAAACCAGTTACACTCACTTTTGTAAGTTACCAAAAACCTGGTTGTTTCATTAGTAATTCCTTTCCTGCTCCTTTTCTGGCTTGGCGCCAGGAAACCCTTTTTGGGTAGCTGCTGCGCCCGATATAAATTTAAATTACATAACATAACATGCTTCTGTGATCCCTTAAGTCTCCCAAAAAAATTGTATCTCACTTGTGTGGGTAGGCCTAGTGCCTGCAACAGGAATAGGTCCAAAACGCAACATGGCCACATCACATTTTTCAAGTGAAAACTGACCATTTTTTTGCAAGGTACCTAGCTGTGGATTTTTGGCCCTATCTCAGCCAGCATCCTGGAAAACCTGTACACTTTTGAAAGTTAGGCACACAGGGGAATCAAGGATGGGGTGACTTCTGTGGCTCTCACCAGGTTCAGTTACCCATAATCCCTTGCAAACTTCAAACTTTGTAAAAAAAAACATTTTCCTCATATTTCTGTGATGAAAAGTGATGGAATCTGTAGGGAGCCACAAACTTCCACCCACCAAGCCTTCCCCCATGTCTGCCAATAAAAATGGTACTGTACTTGTGTGGTTATGCTTAGTGCCCGTTGAAGGATACGGGCTAAAACGCAAAGTTGACACATCACATTTTATCAGTGAAAACTGAACTTTTTTTGCAATGTACCTTGCTGTGTATTTTGGGCCCTAGCTCACCCCACGCCGAGGGAAACCTAGCAAACCTGTACATTTTTGAAGATTAGAAATCCAGGATGGGGTGACTTGTGTGGCTCTCACCAGGTTCTGTTACCAAGAATCCCTTGCACACCTCAAACATTGTAAAAAAAACACATTTTCCTCATATTTCTGTGATGGAAAGTTGTTGACTCTGCAGGAAGCCACAAACTTCCACCCACCCAGAATTCCCCCAGGTCTACCGATTAAATATGGTACCTCACCTGTGTGGGTATGCTTAGTGACTGTGATAGGAAATGGCCTAAAACGCAACGTGGGTATATGCCTTGCTGTGTCATGTTGGACTAGGATGATGGAAGGAATGACCCTTATACTTAGTTATTATGCCAGAGATGGTAGGCCTGCTGTCCTGCTGTTATTCCAAGAATCCTCATGCATAATGGACAAGGCTTAAGCTTTTCGGAGAAAACCCCATGTCATCTTTAGACATTACCATAACTAGGTAAAAGGTCAGTACTAAGACCATCATGTAATGTAATGGTAGGAAAGAATATAGGTGAGGGGTTGGGTGACTACCTGAGACCATATTAGCGTACCTATATAGAACATAACAGAACCAGCCCAAAACTCAACTTGGACACATGACATTTTTCCAGTGAAAACTGACCCTTTATTTTTTTCAATGTGCCTAGCTGCGGATTTTGGGTCGCAGCTCAGCAGGCACCTAGGAGACCTAGCAAACATGTACAATTTAGAAAACTGGACATCCAGCGAAATCCAGGATGGGGTGAATTGTGTGGCTCTCACCAGGTTCTGTTACACAGAATCCCTTGCAAACCTCAGACTTTGTAAAAAAACAAATTTTCCTCATATTTCTGTGATGGAAATTTCTGGAATCTGTGAGAGCCCCAAACATCCACTCACCCAGTGTTTTCCCTAGTCAGACGATAAAAATGGTACCTTATTCGTGTGGGTAGGCATTGTGCCTGAAAAAGCAAATGGCACAAAACCTAATGTGGAGACATGAAAATTATTTATCACCCAACAACCTGTTTTTTCCAAGGGAGTCATCTATGTTTTTGGTGTCTTTGGCTCGGCGGCCATTTAGGGAGAACTACCTAACCCAGAAATTTCCAAAAACTAGACCCCCGGGGGAGTCTAGGGAGGTGTAGCTTGCATGGATCCCTCAAAGTTTTTCTACCCAGAATCCCCTGCCTCTCGAGATAAGAAAAAGTCAATCCATCTGCTGTTTTCAGCACAGGGATTAGGCAGTGGTGTTTCTAGAGCGTAACAGGTTACGACTATGGCACCAGAACACCACAGGCATAGATGTAACCATTACATCTGTGACACCGATCCTGTTAAAAAGTATATCCACTTTCGGTTCTTTATGGCAATTTTCGTGCTGATCCGTCAAACTTGGACCCAAAAATAGGGGGATCTCAAAAGTGACATTTCCTATTTTAACTCCCATAGGATTCATTGCGCCACAAAACAGAGAAAAATTGCTTTACTAATGAAGGACGTGGCTCTCTAGGGCCACGCGGGTGCTTGCGACCACCTGCTATGCCTTCCCAAAATGAAGAGTCGTTCAGACAAAAGAGCATGAAAACTTACATTTATTCAGGTATGCACTCTGCAGAAGAGCCCAGTCAGGCCTTCTCCCTAAGATGTATGCAGAGGGGACTGATGCCCAAGGGTATGCTAATACGTAATAAGCCCCTCTGGAGACTTCGGCCACGCCTCTAATGGAAAAATACCCTCTGAGGCATGAACAAAGGAGGCACAGAGAAATGAACCAACACCTGCCAGATGGGCATTCTATCAGGGGCCCAAGGCCACTGTGCCGAGTCTCAGTGTATCCTAACATGTATACAATGGAATGCAAAAGAAGAAGAATTGTCTGTTAGTAAGACGAGTTGCAGCCTTGAACAGAAAAGAAAATAATAACAGTGTTCTGCTGATACAAACACAGCCCAGGCAGTCTAATACGGATTACGAAATACAAAATGGAGTCACACTGGCTAATCGAAAGCCTACATGCTGCAGGGATAACTCAGTGGGTTACATAGCACGAGTACAAATGCATGTATTCTAGCCACACAATGCTAACCTAATATAACATAACAAGTGCATTATGGGAAAGGGAGTTTCAAATCTAACAGACCCTCCTTTTAGCATGAGTGGCTAAAAGCTTTATTGCTATCCGGTAGGGTCTTTACAATTCCATGTGGGGGAGAGAGATATTACCTAGTCATCCATTAGTCAAGGTGAAAACAAAGCAAATGCGTGCATCAAAGAAAGGTTATTTAATATGCGAAGATTCCTTCATCTATTGACTGATTTTCTTGCATCATCATGGGGGAACACTTATTGTCACGTTTGGGCAACGGAACACTAGGAGTGAGTTTGCTTAATCAATAGGTGCAGCAGGCTGGGAGACAATTTATGCATAGACAGCATGTGAAAATGACCCCTGCAACAGCTATCAGGACAAGGAGTATCTTCCAACCCGATGATGTCAATAGACCTCAGATCCTTCCCGAAAGGGACCATGTGCCATTGTATTCGTGGTTTTGGAAGCTAGTCTGTGCAATTTCTGTATTGCGGAGTATACAGTCGGGGTACTGTCAGGTATGTACACACAACAACTGCTGCCGATGATGCGGCAGGCTCCAGCCCCGTCAGCTAAGATGACGTCTAAAGTCATCCGGTTTTGAAGCGAGACAAGTCTTGTAGCCTAGAGCTCGACTGTAATATTGGTCAGTATACCTACAGTGGTATTAATTACTCCCTCGACTACTCTGGCTAGGCGTCTAATATTGCAGGCATTGAAGATTGGACCCCATTATGGTATTAAACCCTCATTATGTCAGTAAACTGCTGCAAGGAAGTATCTGTCTGGTCAATATTGTCTGGGTCAATAACCCTCTTAATTCGGAAAACTGGGGCATCCCTACGCTGCAGGCAATGAGTTCTGTGGTGGTTGGAAGGAGCTATATGAACTGGAGGAAGGAGGTAAGTAAGGTAACATCGCCCGGACTAGGCGCCACACATAACCACGGTCACCACAAACAAAATAAACTTTGGGTGGTGGGATCAATGGCGGGCTCTTGGGCATTCGTAATATGGAAGTGGTGTTGCACCTACTGTCTCCCGTCCCTTGCACACAAAAGGAAACTGGTACATCCAACACTGCCAGGGGTATGGGCTTATCTTCAGTGACATTGCAGGCTTGGAAAGATTGGTAATATTCAGATTTGTTGAACTGCGAGAACCTATCTTTGTTCACCCCTGTTCTGTTTGCCTTCCTACCTCCATTGGCCGCTCTGAGGCAGGAACTCAAGAATATTCAATCAAATCGTCTATCTCCAGGGGAAACACCAGGTGGGGATCTATGCTGAGGATACACATTCATTGTCCGAGAACAGGAACTGGTACTCCTGTGTTCCGAAGAGTCAGGCTGGGAGAATGAGCGGATCAAACTAACCAAGGTGAACAAACCCTCACAGCTATCAACATAGGACAGATGCATGGGCAGCAAATTCTCACTTTGATGTGTAACCGAAGGTAACAACCCACACACCCAACATTTTGTTGTGTTATAAACAGCATGTGTTTAATGCAGCGTCTGGATAAAAGCATTATCTTTATAGGACGTCTGGTGCTCTTCTTTGTGGGGTGCTAAAGTGCCAATAATATGTTCAGGAGGTGTCGGTGTAGTACTTATCCAAGCATGTACAGGATATTTCTCTTGTAGGAAGAACAGCACCCCAAATACAAATAGCAGAGAAAGCAAAATTATTATCAGAAACACTATTTTAGTCTTGGGAGACCAGGAGGACCAAACGGGACCAAGTGGAGTGGGATGCGGAACTGCAAAGGGCTGCTCCTCGTCAGAAATTGGACGACCAAAGGGATACGTTTTTAGAAAATACTTGTAGGAGTTGGAGCCACAATACAACCAGCCAGAGGGGTATTCTTCTTTCCTGTGTCTGTCTTGTGCCTCATAGGCAGGCTTCTATCGTTCATCAAAACACTCCCATGGTGGATCTGCACAACCACAGCCCTTGCTGAAAAACAATTACAGCCTTAACTGAGAACAGTTTTTCTTTCAGGATAGGGCAACCTCCCTCCACGGCAAATACCCTCAGTGATCCTGTCCAGTGTTCAGGACAGTGCACCGGTGTTCTTCTCTCTAATCTAAAGCAGGTACCAGAGACACAATACCTACCCCCTATGCTCAAGTCCTTCCCTAACCCCTGGATTGCACTGTCCCTCCGTCGGGCCGCAGATTGTACCTGTTACGCCCAGGCTCCTCTTGATCCACAAACAGGGACAAGAACTCAGATTCAGTTGGGGATCGGGACTCAGGTGTCTTTTTGCCAGGAGCTGGAGTATCCGGGGTGGCCCTTATCTCAGGGGGAATCGCCTCGAATAAGGCCTCGTCACTCTCCTTGTCGCTCTGCGCCCCTCTCAGCCGGGCGTCGGAGAAACGGACAAAGTGGGGGACCAGCTCGCCTTCCTGGTCGGCCGTCCCGCAACCAGGAATGGCATGGAAGCGGAAGAGGCACCTTCTTCATGTGCGAAGCATGTACCCAGTGCTTCCGGCCCTCCACTTTAACAGCTGTCCGAGTAGCCAGAAGCATCTGGGCAGGACCTCACCACCTCTGCTCCAAACAGGATTTGCACTGAAACTGCCGTAGCATTACAAAATCCCCAAGCTGGATTTGATGGTCGTCTGGCACTGGTTGTAGAGCGGCATGGATCTGTTGGTGAACAGAACAGAGGTCGTTAGACAAAGCATACAAATAGTCAATCAAAAGAGGGTACTCTATCGCAGTAAAACGCTTGGGTCTTGGGACACCCATGCATTGGCAGGGAGTCGAAAGACCACCTTGTAGGGTGATAATCCTATTCTGGAGTGTGCAATCACTCTTTTAGACAATAGTGCTAAAGGCAACACATCTGGCCATTTCAATCCTATACTTTCATGTATTTTCGATAACTTCAATTTGAGAGTGATGTTATACATCTCCACAAGGCTTGCTGATTGGGGGTGGTTCGCTGCATGGAATTTCTGCGTAGTCTGAAGACCCTTACACATCAAATCAAGGACTTTAGCATTGAAATGGCTCCCATTGTCACTCCAGATCACACGTGGCAATCCGTAGCATGGGAGGTACTCCTTTAAAAGTGCCTTCGCTGTTGCTACGGCTGTATTCTCTTTAGTTGGGTATGCCTCTATCCACTTAAAAATGCACAAACTATCACCAGTACATATTTCAAGTTATTTACTGGTTCCTTTTCGATGAAATCCATCTGGAGGACCTGGAAAGGGAAGGAAGGGGGTGCAAAATTACCAGCAGGTGTAGGGGTGCCCTTCCCAAGATTGTGCTATAGGCAAATAATGCAGTGCTTTACTAGGTGTGCGGTAACCTTAGGAATATTCTCATTCTGCCATACTGTGTCTAATAGCCTACATATTCCCTTGGCACTAATGTGCGCCGGGCCATGGGCCATGCTGACCACAGGGAAGACAAACGCAATCAGCAGCAATCATCTTCGCTTATCGGATAAATAAGTCCAACACCCATCCTCGTCCAAACGTCCTGTCCTCTCCTCCCACATCTCCAGTTTGTCTACAGTCGCCTCTCTTTGTATTTCCTTCACGCTTTCCACTGTATCCTCAAACATCCTATTGTCTGCAACCCATTTAGCAGGATCTGCCACAAACATTTTATTCTTCTTTGATCTAGCTTTCTCCTTAGCCGTTTGGTCCGCAAATGCATTACCCCTTCCAACATCATCTACAACAGCCTTATGGGCACTGCATTTGACTATGGCCAGCTTATCAGGAAGTGTCAATGCTGATAACAATCTAAGTATTATCGGGCCATGTTGTATCCTTTCCCCTTGGGATGTCAGGAACCCTCTCTCTGCCCGGAGGTGCCTAAAATTATGTGCCACCCCAAAAGAGTACTGGCTGTCAGTGTAAACATTAACAGCCAGTCCTTCACTCAGTTCACACGTACTCAGGAGGGCGACAAACTCTGCAGCTTGGGCCGACTGGTATGGAATACGGGATGTCTCAACTACGGAGTGTAGCGTGGTGATTGCATAGGTTGCAGTAGTAGTGCCATCCTGTAGTTTGAAACAAGAGCCATCGACATATAGTTCCCCTTGGGGGTCAGATAAGGGAACATCAGTCAGGTATACCCGTCCCTTTGTTTCCTCTTCGGTTCGAAATAGGCAATCATGGACATCATTGTCCTTTTCTTCCGAAGGGAGGGGTAGTAACGTGGCTGGATTCAAAGTAGCGCATCTTTTATTGGTAATGTGTGGAGCAAATATGGTCAGCTCGTATCCAGTGAGACGCGCACTGGTGAGGTGCTGCGTCTTTGCCTTTTTCAAAAGTGTGTCTACAGCATGAGGTACCATAACTGTAAGATCAATATCAAGGACGAGCCCTGCTGATTGTCTGGTAGATACTGCTGCTACAGCAGCTCTCAGACAGCTCGGGAGTGCTCTGGCGACATTATCCAAAATGGCAGAAAAGTAGGCGCAGGGTCTCTGCTTACCACCGAAACCCTGTGTTAGTGCCAAAAGCGCGCAACCATCGGCTTCATGTACATAGAGCATACAACGCTTCTGGTATTCAGGAGTACCAAGCACAGGGGCAGAGCAAAGCGCAGTCTTCAATTGTTCAAAAGCTTGCGGGCATGCAGGTGTCCAAGGCAAAGGCTCATACACATCTTTGGTGGTGAGGTAAAGAAGGCGTTTTGTTAGTAAGGAGAAATTCAGTATCCAATGCCGACAATACGAAGTTATCCCCAGGAACGCGCATACCTGGCGTTGAGTCCTAGGAACAGGCATGTTAGTGATAGCAGCTATGCGTTCAGGTGTTAGTCTGCAACCCTCCATCGACAATAGGTGACCTAAATAGGTGACCTCCTGTTGACAATATTGAAATTTAGATAAGGACACCATGTGTCCATAGCGAGCCAAATGTAGCAGTAATTTGACAGTGGCCTCCTTACGACCCTGCTTAGTGTCGGAGGCCACTAGGAGATCGTCAACATATTGCAGCAGCACATTACCAGAGGGAAGTGTCAATTAATCCAATTGTGTTTTCAAAGTCTGGCTGTAAATACTTGGGCTTTCTGAATAGCCTTGTGGAGCACGACAGAATCTAAAGCTCCGACCGGCAATTGCAAATCCAAAAGGGTGATGGCTATCTTGGTGGAACCTTGTAAATCTGCAGTAACATATGGGCCACGCTGATCTACAGGCACCGGAACTGGTCCCTTGCCCGGCCCCTGGCTGCCCTAGCTGTGGGACAACCTCGTCACCTCATCCATGTCATAATCATCATGACAGTACTTTCTTCCTTGAGGGTCGTCAAAATAGTTCCCACTCTGCCTATTGCATGATGTGTCCGTGCCTTCTGATTGCATCCCCCCTTGGCCTCCACCTCGACGGCTTCCAAAACCCTGACCTCTCGAAGTCCCACCTTTCTTTCAAGGTTCCGGGCACTCATTCTGCCAGTGTCCCTCCTTCTTGCAGCACACACACTGATTGGGCCCCACGGGCGCACTTAATGTACCACCCCTATTTGTTAAGGTTGCCGGGGACCCAAACCCGAACCTCGTCCTCTTCCACTTCCCCTTGCAACTTGCTGCATCAACACCCTCATCTTCAAATCTTTCGATTTCTTTTCCACCATTTCTTTGTCCTCGTTCTCCCTATGCTCATAGTACTGTGCCATATTCCATATGACCGACGGAGAGGAGATCGTCCAGGTGCTTTCCGAGGCCTACAACCTAGTTGCAACCTCAGGGAGCAAGTTAGTGACAAACCTGTTCACAAACAAAGTAACACCACCCTCCTGTGACAAATCCTGACCACTAAAGTCGAGAAACACCCCTTCAAATCTTGTGAAAAAATCAGACACACTCTCATCCTTTTGACAACATGCAGTCAACGTATCCCAATCCACTTTCTTCGATGGGATAAGGGAGTGCATATAGGCAATAATATGCCCTGGTAAAGCCAATAACTCGGCCTTTGGCTTCTTCCCTGGCTTGCGCTCCTTATCCCATGCTCT
Organism: Triturus cristatus; assembly: GCF_964204655.1. Lineage (NCBI taxonomy): Eukaryota > Metazoa > Chordata > Amphibia > Caudata > Salamandridae > Triturus > Triturus cristatus. Next base: position 97,301,327 of record NC_140585.1, read on the forward strand.
AAACCTATTGTCCAGGCCTCCCCTGCAGGAGTTTCGGTCAGAAGAAGAAAGCCAGACCTGTGTCCGTGGCTGCAGCATCTATTGTGTGATGCCAGGGCTCTTTTAAGTTGGTACCGGGTATACCGGTGCTGTCATGTCTCTCCCTCTAGAAGGGTGGGATGTATTTATTTATTTATTTCAGAGTTTTATATAGCGCTTACAAGACCCGGGGGTATCAGAGCGCTTTACAACATACATGAATAGAAAACTTAAGCAATATGGTACAGTGAGTATCATCTGGGATATTGGGGGCCAAAAATATCGAGGTCATTGGCCCGATGCATAGAGATGGCGGTTGAGCAGAAGTTCTTTTAGTTGTCTCTTGAAGGTCCTGATGTGGGTAGGGAGAGAGTTCCAGATGTTTGGGGCATTCCCAGAGAAAGAGCGGGAGAGGGCTTTTTGTTTATGTCTTTTTGGGGGGATTAAGAGGAGCGAGTTGGAGCTTCTTAGGTTTCTTGATTGTCCAGCTTTTGTGAGTTTGGCAGCGAGGTAGTCCGGTTTGCCTGTGTGCAAGGCTTTATGGGTGAGACAGGCAGTTTTGAAGGCGCAGCGTGCTTCGATGGGTAGCCATTTTAGGGCCTGTAATGCAGGTGTGATGTGGTCGTGTTTCTTGGTACCTGAGACCATTCTTGCTGCTGCGTTTAGGGTGGCTCTCATGGGGGCTGTGTGTGTTTTTGCCGTCCCGGTTAGTGTGGCATTACCATAGTCAAGTCTGGACAGAACTAGAGATTAGGTTGCAGTTTTTAAGTCATTGGGGGGTATGAAAGGTTTGATTTTGTTGAGGAGTTTTAGGTTGTAGAGGGCGTCTTTTGCTGTGGATTTGATGTGGGAGCTCATGTTGAGGCTTGGGTCTAGAGAGATCCTTAGTGATTTGACTGAGTTTGCTGGAGTGAGTTTGCAGTTTAGGGAGTCAAGGTTGTTTATCCATTCTTGGATCTGAGGTGGTTGTTTGTGATTGGAGAAGACAAGGATTTTGTTTTTTTCTTGGTTGAGTTTGAGGTGGTTGAGAGTTAGCCAATTTTCTACTTTTGAAAGAGTGGAGTTGAGGCGGAGGATGTCATTGAGGGAGGAGATCTCGAGGTACAGCTGGGTGTCGTCAGCATAGAGGTGGTAGGCGATGCTTGCTTGTTTTAGAATGACAGTGAGCGGTTCCATGTAAATGTTGAAGAGTGTGGGGGAGAGGACTGAGCCTTGAGGGACACCTCAAGTTGAGGGGGAGGTGTCGGACATTGATTTTTTGATTTTTATGAGTTGGGAGCGGTTATGTAGAATTGAGGAGAACCATTTTGGGACATTGCCATCTGCTCCGACACGTTTTTGTGAGGGGGTCTAAGAGTAGGTTGTGATCAACCGTGTCAAAAACAGCTGATAGGTCGAGGAGGACAAGTAGGCAGCATCTGTTGGAGTCAAGGGAGTTGTGAATGTCGTCCGTAATGCTCAGTATAGCGGTTTCTGTGCTGCATCACTTCCTGAACCCGGATTGGTGGGAGTCAAGTAGGTTGTTTGATTCCAGGTGTTGCTCCAGTTGGGAAAGAACACATTTCTCCAGGATTTTGGCTAGGAAAGGAAGGTTGGTGATGGGCCTAAAGTTTTTGAGGACATTTGGGTCAGCATCCGTTTTTTTTAGAAGGGGGGCCTTGTTTGAGGCAGTCGGGCATCAGCCGTTGTTTAGTGAGCTGTTGATAATCTTTGTCCACAGTGGGGTTAGGGTAAGGTTGAGGTTCTTAGCTAAGGAGGCGGGTAGAGGGTCTGCATAATGGTTGGAGGGTTTGGAGTTGGCAATCACATTAGAAATGTCCTCTTCGGAGAGAGGATTGAAGTCTTTCCACCGCTTGGGAGGGGATGGGGGACTAGGGTGAGGGGTGACTTTGGGGATCGACAGAGGAGCGGTTTCGGCTTCCGGGAGCATGTTGTGAGCTGGGGATGGGTGAGGTTTCATTAGCGGTGAGGATTTGCAGTGTTAGGATTGAGGGTGTTTGTCTAGGGAGATCTCAATATTGCAGATTTTGTCATTGAAGAATTTGGTCAGGTTGTTACACTGACGTTTGGAGGCAGGGGGGTTAGCTTTGGTGGGCTTGGAGGTCTGTTTCTGGATGATGTTGAAAAGTTCTTTGGGGCGATTTTTGGCTTTGTCTAGGTCGTTCCGGAAGAAGAAGACTTTCTCCTTGATTAAGTGTTTTTTGTAGTTACTGTGTTCTTTCCTGAATTGGGAGAGGTTGATTGTGGATGGGTTCCCTCTCCAGAGTCTCTCAGCGGCTCTTACTTTTCTTCGTTCGGAGTTGAGGTCATTATTGAACAAGGCTCAGGAGGGGGTGTATCTGACTCTTTTAGGTTTTAGGGGGGCTAGTTGGTCAAGGGCAGTTGTCATTGTCCTGTTGTACAGTGTAGTGAGCTCAACCGTGTTGAGGTTGTCTGTACAGGTTTGGAGCAGTGATGTTATGGTTTCTTGAAGGGCAGGGAGGGGGATGTCTTTGAAATTTCTGGTCCATTGGTGGGTGATTTGAGTTTTGATTGGTGGAGCTACTGTTTGATTGATGCTGAATATAATGATGTGGTGGTCGGACCAGTCGATTGGGAGAATGTTATTTATGGTTATAGTTTCTCTTTTGGCTATGATAGCATCTAATGTAGAGCTTTTGTTGTGGGTTTGACCCTTGCAGTGTTGGGTGAGCTCATTTGTGAGAAGGAGTTCATTTAGGGAGTGTATAACAGTGTCCTTTTCATTTTTTCCAAGGGAGGTTGAAGTCACCCAGGATGATGTTGTTGGAGTTTGCTAGGGAGCACTGAGCTAGTAGGTCAGAGATTTGATCCCTGAAAGCAGGAGAATTTGTTGGGGGGTGGTAGATGAGATGGCACTTTGTTACTTTGTTGTTTATGCGTGTTATGTTGGTGTTGAGGTATTCGAAGGTTGAGAAGGAGTGTGTTTTGAGTTCAACTATATTGATGTTGTTCTTATAGATGATGGCAATTCCGCCACCGCGTTGGTCTATTCTGTCTTTTTTAATGATGGAGAAGCCAGGGGGGACTAGGAGGTCAAGGGTATGATGTTTCATTGAGCCAGGTTTCGGTGAGGAACGCGATGTCAGTGTTGTTACTCAGTATGGCATCAGCCAGCTCTATTGCATGCTTAGCTGTGGATCTGCAGTTTATAAGCATGCAGTTTACCATGTCACTGTTGGAATGGGTTTGGGAGGAGGGGGGAACTTGGGGGATGGTTGTGCGTTGGGAGGGATGTTTTTTGCGCCTAGGTTGGTTGTTGTCTCTACCTATTACGGTGATTACTTGGATGTTGGAAGGCGGGGTTTGGGTTTCTCTGGGGTCATAGTTTTTAGCGAGTGTTATTGCCTCTCTCAGAGACATATCAGGGATCGTTCTTTTTGGTCTGAGGGATTGGGTGTTGCGAGGGGAGGAGAGCCAGCTGGGCATCTGGAGATTAGGCTGTTGAGGTGGCTCACTGGTGAGTATTAAGTGTTTGGTGGGGAAGGAGGGCGAAGTGGTGTTGAGAAGGATTTTGTTGATGGCCTGGGTGATAGTGTTGAATTGGCTGTGTAGTAGGGGCAGGTTTTCAGTTATGGTTGAGAGGTGAGTCGGGATCATAGGTAAGAGGGAGTTGAGTTATTTTTCTATGCGTGTGAGGCGCTTAGTTATTACCTCCATTGTCTCCGGGGTATGGGGAGCAGTGGGCTTGAGTGGCATATCCGACTGAGGCTGTTGGTTGCAACAGGGGCTTTGAGGGTTGTTAGGGTAAGGGGGAGGGGAGGGGTTAAGTGGCAGGTTAGGTTGAGGGTGTAGGTTGGGACAGGGGGGTCTGGGGTTGGGAGGGTTAGGGGAAGTGGAGAGGCGTGTGTCTTCCGATAGGCGGTGGGGGGGGGATTGTGTAGGGTGTTTCTTGAGAGAGCTGGTGTGGTTTTGTCTGAGGGTTGGGTGTAGGTTAGGCGGGTGCTCGAGTTAGTGTGAGTAGGGGGATTGGGGAGGATGTTTTGAGAGGGCTGAGGGGGTGGGGCAGGGGGCTGGTTCTTGGGGCGGGAGGTGTGGTTGGGGGGATGGGAGTGGGGGGTAGAGTGCAATCTGGCCTCGGGGAGGGGGGCAAGTCTGCAGAGTTAGGTAGTTGATGGCTTGGGGTAGGATTTGCATCCGGTCTTTCTTGGGTTGAGGTCGGGGGCAAGGTCGGGAGGGGTGGTGCAGTTGGGTGGGGTCAGGATGGAGTTTCGCAGCTTGGGGAAGGTGAGTTCAATTTGGTGTAGGTTGAAGTTGTTGGCTTGGACCATGACTTTGCCATTTCTGTATAATGTTATGGTGGCGTTAATTGTGAATGGGGAAGACTTTGAGATAGTTAGTCTTTGGCCATGGGGGATGTTGGTGGTTTTGGTAACTTGCAGGTGGTTAGCTAGGTTATTTCTCCATTTGGCTTGGTGGGTGGTGTAGAAGATAAGGTCTGTTTTAGTCTTTCCTTTGGAGGAGTTGTGGTAGAGGTCGGCTATGAGTGTTTCAGGGTGTCGCTTGAGTAGACTATGGGCCTCATGTAGGTAGCATACCAGTTACCACTTCTAAAATACCGAACGATACCGAATCGGTATTTTAGAAGTGGTAACTCGTATGTAGGTAATGAGTCGGTATTTATTACCGATTCGTTACTATTCGGTAATTACCGAATCGGTATTTACCGATTCGGTAATGAGGCATACCTTCCCATTGATGGGAAGGTATGCCTCATTACCGAATCGGTAAATACCGATTCGGTAATGGGGGGAACACTTGCATGGGTGGCAGGGTGTCACATTGACACCCTGTTGCACCCCTGATTCGGCCATGTGTGCACATGTGGCACACATACATGCCCTAAGGGCATGTATGTATGCCACATTGCACACTGCTGCGCGCGTAAAAATGCATAAATACATACTTTAATTATTTACCACCAACTAAAAGTTGGTGGTAAATACCGACTCTAAAACACACCCACACACTCCCCCTACATCTCGATTTTGGTGTCGGAATTTACCGAATCGGTAAAATTACCGATTCGGAAAAGTTACCGATTCGGTAACATTACCGATTCGGTATTATTACCGATTCGGTAATTTTAACGATTCGGTAAATTCCGACACCAAAAATTGTCCCCCTACATACCATTAGCCAAAATACCGGTCGGTAACGGTAAAATTACCGAAAATCGGCCGTTACCGACCGGTATTTGGCTACCTACATGAGGCCCTATGTTTGAAAAGTTTGGTGGCTTTAGCTGAGAGGTTGGGTGGGTAGATGATGTTGAAGGAGTGGGGGCCGTGGGGTTTCAGGTTGGAGAGAGGTCGTGGGTGGGGGTTGATGGGGTGGTCTGGTGGGGATTTTGGTTGGTTGGCATCTTTCTGATTGAGGGGTAGGGGGAAAGGGAGGATGGACAGAGGGGTTTTGGGATAGGTTAGTGGGATGGGAATGTCAGGGGTAAGCTGTGCCTTGTTGCGCTCTGCATTGTCTGGAGAGATAGGTGCTGTGTGGGTTGGTTGGAGCCCTGCGGAGATCGATGAGGGAGGGAGTAGGCTCGGAGATTCCTACTAGATTTTATGAAGAGAAGTGCCAGATGACTGGGGACAGGGAGGGGAACACCTGGAAGCAGCCTGCAGTGCCTCAAATGAGGGGAAAGTAGGAATTATTCGCAGGGTGGCCTAATTACCGCTGCCGTGGGCGGGGTGAGGGGGCACTATAACGCACTATAGCGCCGTTGTCGTTGGACCTAGGGGTGTGGAGGAGTTAATTGGCGTCATTGCAACAGATGATGCCTTGCCTCTCTTAAAATTGCTCAACAGTATGGCCAAAGAAAATTAAAATCACTTCCAATAGATATTATGCAATCCTAGTGTACAGTGGGAGTTATTTTGTCTCCTTCAGCTGAGTAGATTGGGAGGGTATTTGGTTGATTGCCCATGTCAAGATGGCCACTGCTGAGGTTCGGCCAGTTCTCATTTTATTATTACTTTGAGGTTCTTCGATAAGTCCTCTTTCAGTTTCTGCGTGGAGTTGAGCAGGGCAGGGACAGACAAAGGAAAATGGCCACCTATTTCGACCTATTCTGTATATTCCTCATAGGAGGCTCAAATATGCCGAGAGAGTCAGTAGAGGCTTCACTCTCAGGTCCATCCCAATGTGTGTCTGTGTGGGAGACATTATAGACATTGAATGAATGTGGAATACAGGCACAGCTCCCTCAGGTTTCAATCCTACACAGCAAAGCAGTTCAGGGCGTGCTGTGATGGTCCATGACTCACCCAGTGGTTGCGGGGACGGGGCACTCAAGGTGCGGCTCAGTACCTTCTCATTTTTCAACCTCTGTGGCATTCAGGTCCTGGGGCGCGTTGGGAAGCTTCCTGGTTCAGGCAGTTACAGTCACCGCCGGGCACCATTTTAAAGTCAGGCGCCGGACTTCAGGAGCTCTTTGTCGCCTCTCCTAATGAAGGTTATCGTCGTGTCTCTTTTTTTTTTTTTTTCCGTGATCGGACTTCTGGAGCAGACGGGCAGTGGGCACGACCCGTTTGGGTTATTTTCAGACTCCCGCTGGAATTTGATGCCCATGCAGGGAGATGCGCAGCGGACCTTCCGGTCAAGCCTACTGCATGCGTGATGTTCCTTCCTGCACCGTGGATGGTTTTCAGGGATCCGAGATTTGTAGTACGAGGAGAGTGAAGGGATTGACCGCCGGGTCTGCTACCACAGCACTGAACTCCAGTTACTGGTGTGGGGGTATGATTCCAAGGTATTTGACACCAAACACAACATGTTTACATGCAGCCAGTCCAAAGTTAGCATTTACCATTTGGTTATAATGCACTTAAGAGTATATGGTCAGGCTGCACTACTGACAAGCCCGGAAGATGGATTCTGAAGGCTGCAAAGGGGCTCAGCTCATGCCTGGGTACCCTCTCACATATAACCAAGCACCCTGCCTTCAGGATTGATAAGGCCTGCCATATGGGTGACTGATAGGTTTCTATGTGCAGTGATAGGTGAGAAATAGTGAACCTTTATCTCTGTAAGGGGTGCATGCACCACCTTACCCAGGCTGCAGTAGCAGACCTGTGGTGTCATCTTGAAGGGCTTCCCAGGGGTGGCATAATACATGCTTCTGCCCTTGGTAGGCCTCTGGGGTACCTATGCCCTGGGCACATAGTATATCATATACTAGGGAGTCACAAGGGTACCCCAGAATCCAATCCGGAGTGTACCTAAAGTACATGGAATCAATTTAGAGAGGAAGCAGCTAGTCTGGGGTCCTGAATAGCAGGGCCCCAGCCAGACTAAAGTCGAAAAACAGTGTTACAGCAGCAAAAAGTGGGGGTAACCGTAAGAGGCAGATCCTTCTCTCCTACAGGCACAGAGATGAACCAACACCTGCCAGATGGGCACCCTATCAGCGGCCCAAGGCCACTGTGCCGAGTCTCAGCATCTCCTAACGTGAGAGCAGAGCTAAATGTATACAATGGAATGCAAAAGCAGAATTATTGTCTGTTAGTAAGTCAAGTTGCAGCTTTGAACAGAAAAGAAAATAATAACGAAGTACAGTCTTCTGCTGAGGCAAGCAGTTCTGAATACTAAGGCCAAATATGAACACAGCCCAGGCAGTCTAATAAGGATTACAAAATGCAAAATGGAGTCACACTGGCTAATCGAAGGCCTACATGCTGCAGGGATAACTCAGTGGGTTACATAGCGCGAGTACAAATGCATGTATTTTAGCTACACAATGCTACAATGCTAACCTAACCTAATATAACATAACGCATAGTGCATTATGGGAAAGAAAGTTTGAAATCTAACATTAACATACATCAAACTTTTCATGTGAATGGAATTGTGTTGAAAGAAGTGCATTTGCTTAGCTTTGTGAAAACCAATTTCATAGTTTTTGAAAAATGAGGTTTTAAAAGGTGTACTGGTCTGGACATGAAAAAGGTATGTTTTAGGTCCAAAAGCTGCAGCTGATGGTGAACGAGAGGGTGTGGCCGGGCAGGAAACGTCAGCATCTAAGGAGGGTGGTTGTCCGAGGCTGATAGTGGTTGTAGTGAGTTGAACAAAGGGTGTCGCTCATGTTATCGTTGAGGGTTTCACTGCCATGCCCTGGGTCTGTAAAGCCCCTTCATGGTAGATGGTACCCAATAGTGTATTGGAAGGGAGGGCATACTCTGGGTGGATTCATTGAATGCTGCTTCAGAGGCTGGTGAGTGTCCTGAAGCTGCCAGCCCATTAGTGTCAATTTTTGAGCCATGCACCTGACCTTTGTCTTCGTTTTTACCAAGACCCGATATTGTAGTTTTTAGAGGATATACCAGTGCGCTTCTCACTGCTTTGCCCGGTGAACAAGCTTTCACAGCATCCCTTGCTAGTCGCTTCATAGATGTCAAGAAGGACTAGAGTTGATAATAGCACCACAAACTGGGCCAGACAAAGGAAGATTTTTTTAAAAGAAGAAAATTCACTTCAGCCCACAATCAACCTCGAGGCCAAATAATAGCTGATTGCTGATGTGAGCGGCTCAAGGAGGGCACTCCCGAGATGGCTGTAGCTGCAGTCCCAGTATCAAAGAGGCGACAGGGGTTTCCGGGGAGGGGGGCGGGTGTCAAGCAGCATCCGCAGCTACCCAGACGGCCTCCACAACGTTTCCTAGGACGCCTCCAACCTGAAAGGACTGCTAATGAGACCAACCAGGGCTCTCCTTTAGATTGCTTTGTTGCAATTTGTAATAAATGTCTGCTGCACATCTAGTCTTATATCGTAATCTCCACAACGATGATATACCAGACTTGGATCAGCTCTTATTGGTGCTGTTACAGTTGCACAAAAGTTCTCCACAGTTCTCCAAAATTCCCCTAGCTATGCATCAGGCTACCACACACCATGCCACTGCCCCAACTCTGGCCACGATCTTGTGCAGACTTGCAAAAGAGCGGCTGTCCTACTTCAGCTATTGATTTGCTTTATTATGGTGATTGCTGCTGTGTAAAAAGTTCAGGCGCCCTTCCTGTAGATTCTGCCAACTCCTCAGCCTGCATGGCAGAGTGGAGGCGGGTCCAGCAGCATTAACCTGCATGGCACAAGAGTCCGGATTTGAGGCTCCTAAGTGCTCCTGTATTCACAGCAGCGTCGGGCTGCGTGGAGCGAGCACCACCAGCACTGCAAGTACAGCCCTAACCAGGAACTCCGATGCCGTGGGGACTCCCAACAGCCCCACGAAGAGAATACAGGGAAAGGCAGGGAGGCCGGGCCGAGGTGGGGTGCAGGCAAGCAGGCTGAAAAGGTGGATAGAGCAGCTTCGCTAGGAGCGGTGTTGCTCGGAGCATGATCTCAGCGTGGCGGGCACGGACGCGCCAGCTCGCCTCTTACGGCCGGAAACAATCACTCAGCCATGGAAGCTCCATGTGGCCATCATCAGATATCTTTCCATCAATCTACACATTCAAGCTCCTGCATCCATGTTTTCGCCCCCTACCAACCTATCTAATGTTTTCTACCTTGCGCCCTAAAAAACAATAGGGTGGAGGACACATTTGGGGGTGGTCAAGTAATACGCCAGGGTACTAATGAACTTTCAGTGAATCCCACGGCGGTATCTTTGGGATGAACTCCAGTCCCATCTGCAAATGTTGTGGCAGGTGATGATCCTCAGCAGGGAAGGCAATGCAACAACTTTAACTCCCGACACTCCATAAGAGTAACACAGTCCCAGGGTCTCTACACCCCAGTCTCAGTATCAGGCAGTCGACTTTCAACCAACAGAGGTCTTCTTACACCAAATACTTGGAGAGATTCTGTAGATGAAGATTTCTCAGGGTAAAGCGCATCAAGAGGCACAAAGGCAGTTGGGTCAAATCAATGGTAATATACAAGTCCTTACCTCATGTTTTAGGACACTAGAGCTTGGAGTATCAGACTTCGAAGATTTTAAAAACACACAAGATCCTTTAACGCTGAGACTTCAGTCAGAACTTACTGAACTACAGTTGAAGCTGGAAGATGCCAAAAACACAGCATGACGCTCCAACTTGCATTTTGTCGGGATTCCTGAGGGTCAAGAGAGTGGTCTGTCCATCACTCACTTAATTTCAGTTCTAATGAATATATACGTTATTCCTGAATCAAGGGGAAAAGAATACAATCTTACCTCTGCATGTGCTCACCATGTACCTACTTTCCAATCCTCTAGCTCTAAATATCCACAAACTATTCCAAAGAACTCTGGGGACTTTCGAGTGAAGGAACGCATCCTGACCAATGCAGTTATGAGATACAGTCTATCACACTTCAGATAACTATGCTTTTCGCACGTTTCTCATATGTGTGAGTCAGCAGCTTGGCGCTGCAAAGACTTGAAATCAATGACTGAAAATTTCAAGGAAGCAGGGGCTCCGGCTGAGATAGTTCAACAGTCCAGATTGAAAGTCCTTTATAAGGGTCAATCTCAGATATTTCATAATGTGGAACAGGCCAAGCTATTTCTACAAGACAATCAAAAGACTGATCTGGGTGGAGGGGGGTTGGGTGGGGATTGGGGTTAAGATGAATTTTCTAGGGCATCTATATGATCTTTAAAGAAACCTTTTTCTTTGTTTTCACATCTCACACAGTCCATTTGCAATACATCTACAGATTGGCCTATTCACTTTAGCCCAGAGATGGGATCGGACACTGTTGTAGGCAATGGCTTCTTATTATCAGCCATCTACAGTCATTTTACTGCCATGTCAAGGCACTCACCTAGGAGAAGGGCACACAGGAGGTATAGTGGGGCACACATGGGTGGGTGGGTAGTTTCTTGAGGCAGAAGGGGCCTGTGGCAGGTATGGCACCTGGGCTGTTGGAGGTAGGTGTGGATTCAGCTAGAACCTTTTCAGATGTTTGTAAAGGACCAGGTCTGGTGCTGTAGGGAAATAAAAGAGAATTTGGAAGAGCTAGGACATTCAGGATTGTGGTCAATTGCAGATCTTATCTTGTAATGCAAATAGTATGAACAATCATTAAAAATTTAGGTCTATTTTGGCATTGCTCAGATCATCAAAAGCTAAGATCATTCATCTTCAAGAAAGCCTTCGCAAACGTTGGCCGAGCAAAGTTCCAGGCTTTATTTTGAATCCATGTGACACATCTGCCAGTGCTGCAGTAAGGGGGGATCACAATATTGATATCACGTGAGATGTCTGTGAGATTCAAGAGATTGAAAGAGATTACAGTGGGAATTTGGTCTTCTTAAAAAAATCATGAGCAGCAGATTATCCATATTAATAGTTATTATGGTCCCATTGAGGACAATGATTCTTAAATTGGAGAAATCCATAACCTCCTTTGCTCTTTAGAAGAGTTCGATGTAGTCTGCAATGACTTTACTATAACTCAAAATATTAAACTTGAGGGCTCATACATCAATAAGCATCAAAATAAGCCATAATGTCTGCACTGGTTGACCAATTTGTGTAATGACTCTATACTAGGATATATACTTCCTCCAAGAGCCCCTCTCCATCAGGGAATTTCTTCCATCTATCTGATTGTCGGCCCTCTCTAGGGAGATTCAAATTAGTATTTTGACTCTGATAACTTTGATCAAAGTGCAAGAGGCAATAGGAACCTCCTCCAACGCTAAAGAGTATACATGTGATGTTCTACTGGCTGATCTATAGTTAAGGTGTTCTAGGCCCAAGTCATTAAGGGGCTCATTTACAATAAAATGATGCAACACAGCGCCAAAAGCCAGCTTGCTGCAACGTGCCAAAATTAAAGTGCAGAAATGCATTGTGTTTACGGCAATATGATGCATCCCTGTCCTTTCCTTTGCACTGGTGCTGTTTAAGCAGCTTTGTGCCAATACAGACACCCTTGCTCCACGGAGCAAGGGTGCCTGCATTGAAATCAGATTGCTTTTGTGCAGGATGGTACGCCATCCTTCAAAAAAAAAAAAAAATTGTTGCACTTGCTCTGGTGAGGCGCACAGTTTCAATGCATTCCCAGATTTACGCTAAGTTGTAAACCTGAGAATGTATCAAAATCCATGGACATTGCTTGGGAACACCCACTGTAATGCCCATGGCACACCTCCCTGACACATTGTGAGGCAATGCAGGCACTTGTGCTGTGTTGCCTTACATCATATCTACGAAGCCATGAAACGCTATGCAGGGTGGCTTTGCGTGGCTTCATTGATATGGATTTGCACTCTGAAACCCAGATTCTGGGGTGAAGGACATCAAACCTGGGCTTTTATTGGAATGCGCTAGGGCATATCATCAAGCCCCTTATCACCGCTTTCGCGGCAGTTTGCTGCCGCTAAAGCGTTGATAATATTATCACCATTCTTGATAATATGGCCCTTAGTTTTTCATATTTGAAAATGAGTCACTTTTAAATGGGCCATAAACAACCTCTTGACCCAGTAACAGAGGATATCAGCACTGCTTACTTCTTGACAGGTCTTATCGGGAGAGTAAACTGGTAATGGCTTGCCACAGAGAAAATCGACCTTGGAGGTTTTTCACTGCCGAGACATGTAAAACATTAATAACTACATAACATAACCTTAACCACTTCCATGCTCAAGACGGCTCCTGGCCGTAATGAGTCACGGTAGTCGTGTGCTCATGACGGCCGGGAGCCGTCCGACCATTGCTGCTTCGCCCACGTGCGGCTAATTCCCCGCCTGTGCGGGCGAATTAATTAGTGGGCGGAGTTCAGATGGCTCCCGACCATCATGAGCACATGCCCACCGTGATTTATGACGGCCGGGAGCCATCCTGGGTACCTGGGCACAACCCCAGCCCCGCCCCCCCTCGCTTCGCGGCAGAATTTGCCACGCGTGGAAGGAGTTAAACATCATGATCCTGCTTTTCTGGGCAACAAGGAATACCTTAGAGGTGACCTATAGATATAAAAAAAGAAGGGCTAGCCTTTCTAAAGGGATATTTTACAGATTGAAAACTGCACAGCCAGGTTGCAGAACCGCACTATAGTGGATGTCATCAGCATCAAATACTTTATTTTCCAACACAGGGACCTTATAAAGTGCAAAGTGTCATACAATGCATTTATAGTACAAGCAATAAAACCGGTTTTCAAAATACAATATGCAGCAGTGGTTAAAACAATACAAAGTTAAAAATCGGTATCCATAAAACAGCCCCAGTTTAGATTATCAAACTATGTAATACATTTGGAACGTTTGATCCATAATGCATGGCAAAATCTGGCCAAACCAAATACCACCACCCTGCGTGAGTCGGTGTCTAGGATTCTCTTAGCTTACAGGTAGTGCCCAGGTCCTATCAATCTGCACAATGGCAAAATCCACTTGTCACGCAAACGTTTATAATGGGGGCAGAAAAATAACAGGTGTGATATTGACTCTGGGCAAGCATTACATGCAGGACACTGATCATCTGTGGAAGCATTACTACACCACTTTGTACAGAACACTTTGGTTGGCAAAGTTTTAAAACAATATTGTATAAATAATTTCCGTGCCAGCGGTGGTACAATTTCATCTATTGTATCCTCATAAAAAGGGGCAAATTTAAAATTGGTAAAATCTTGGGTCAGTGTGCCCACCCGTGCAACTGCCCAGGGCCGTAACACAGGCAGTGCGGGGGGGGGTCCCGAAGCTCCAGGGGGCCCCCTCAGCACTGCACTTCGGCTGGGGAGCTCCTGATAGAGTCAGGAGGGGGCCCCTCCACGTACCTTGCAGCGGGGCCCCCTCAATTATTGTTACACCACTGCAACCGCCTCCTTCTCCATGATAGAATCTGAGTACATCTTTTTGACCCTATATTTTGGGATGAGGCCCAGTCTTTCTGGAGTGGACCAGTATTCCTCCATCCAAAGACTCTTCAATATATTCTTCAGGGAACTAAACCACGGGATAGAGTTGACCTGAGATCAATCGTGTCTACTCTGTAAGGGGTGAACTCATTTACCAACCACAGGCTGTGCCAATGATTAACTGCTTGTGTGCAATAGCATTTTTTGTCCCAGGTCCAGAAACATAGGAACCATGGGGGTACTAGTTGGGAGGTTTATCATTGATCAAAGAAACAAGTTTTCTACTGAAGTGAGGGAGTTTGTATTTCCAATAAGCCTGGACAAAGCACTCCGCTACGCTCACGTAGTTTGTGAAGTTTGCGCTACTTCGCACTACGCGAATTGCACGTAGCACAGTGCAAACACGCGTAGCATTGCGTAGTCCAGCGGTCATTTTTTGCTTGCTCGCGGTCCTCAATGTCAAGTTGGCGAGCGCAAGCAAGCAAAATGACATCCCGGCGAGACTTTTTCCTCATTCACGATCAGCAACATCAAGTTGGCGATCGCGAGTGTGGAAAATAAACCTCCCGGCGAGATTCTCAACACGTGGAGGTCAGCTTTCTCATTGCGAGTGGTCGAGTATGCTCGTGACCGCTCGCGATGAGAAACTACCAGTCCGCGTTGCGAAAGCTGCCGCTCGAGTAAAAATCTACTCGAGCTGCAGAAAACTACAGCTCGCACTGTGCAAGATGCCGTTTTCAATGATTGCACAGTGCCGGATGCTTGTCTGCACTGTGCAATCATTGAAAGTAGCATCTTGCACAGTGCGAACAGGGTACTATGCAGTTTGCGAAGTGCTACGCGTAGCTCGCGTAGTGCGAAGTGGACTTTGCGTAGCTACGCGTAGCGCTACTTCGCGAACTTCGCCCACGGTTAATTTCCAATGGCCCACAATTCGGCCCCATAAAGGGCTCCTCCCAGTATTTTGGTATTATAGATTTCTAATGCTGGGGCCACTTTCCTGAACGCAAATTTTTTGTATATCTTACTAAAATGAGCAGTTTGTTGAATTAGAGATAGTTGGGCTTTTTCTATGTGAGATGCCCAACTAAAGTTTGAGGTTAGGTGAATACCCAAGTAATCAAATGCAAAAAGTTGCTCTAAGGGGCTATCTCCTATGTATATTTGCCTTTTGGATGGCTTGGGAATCCCCTTTGAGAAAATCATATATTTAGTTTGTGCCTCATTTAGTACCAGGCTGTGCTCTTTGCAGAATTTAGTAAAGCCATTCAACAGTTGTTGTAGACAAAGGGGGAATTTGGAAATTAATAGGGTACCATCCCCGAAGAGTAGGGCTGGTACTCTCCGGTCCCCCACCTTTGGGGCATTGCATTCATCCCTGTCTGAATAATTAATCACAACATTAATAAAAAGGGAGAATTACGTGGGCGCTGGGATGCAACCTTGTCTCACTCCACATTTAACAGGGAATTGCTCAGTGAGTTGATTGCTATCCCCCACCTAATTTCTGCATTGTTTGAAGAGTGCAGCCGTATTAAAATTTCGAATTAATTACGAGGCAACCCCATTTCTGCCAGCACTCTCCACAGCTTTGCTCTTAGTACCGAATCAAATGCAAGACATAGGTCCATGAAGGAAACATATAGTTTACCCCTTCTAATACTAAACTCCCTCCAGTAGATACACAGAAACAGAAAAACCTGGTCCAATGTGCTATGTTCGCACAGAAGCATGCTTGAAAATTATGAAGCTCTGAAGTCCGTTCCTGGACTCGCCACAGTACCTGCTTGCAGAACATTTTCTGCAGTGAGTCGATTAGGGTTATAGGCCTATAGCTGGCTTGGTTGGCTTCATCCCCCTTTTTGAAAATGTAGATAATCTCCGCTATATTGCACAACGGAGGATTATCCATGCCTGCTGTAATGGCATTTGTAATCATGTTAATGTAGGGGACCCAGACAGTTAAATCCCCTTTTTTTACAAATCGTTTGGGATTCGATCGGGCCCGGGGCCTTCTGGCTGCAATACTAGAACAAATTGCCACCCGGGTATCTTCCATGGAGAACACCAGGTCCTCCATAGCTTCATTCTGGTTTCCCCCCCAGTCTCCTAGAAGGGGCCTCCAACTCACAGCCACCTGGTGCCTAGGGCCCCCCAAAATGGTCACCCACTTCTCTGGCTGGACTGTAAACTCCAATTTTAGCTCCCTGCAATTGAGCCAGTAGGCTGCTTGCTTCCAAAAGGATTTTGAATCCTTGGCCAGGGATGCCTTTTAAAGGGTGGACCAAAGGGATTCTTCCCATCTCTTCCTACCTAACTCTAGAGCTTTCTTATAGTTTCTTCTACATATCACTAGGTCTAGGTGAAGGTTGGATTTTGCGGCCTGGACAAGTTCAGCTGTGGCTTTTGTGCAGTCCTGATTGTACCATACTGCCTGGGTCCGTCTGTGTTCCAATTTCTGCTCTCTGAACGGTTTGGCCAATTAATATCTAATTTCATTAATTCTAATTTCATTAAAGGTAGTTTCATGCAGTCTGTTTTCCAATTTCTACACTCTGAACGGTTTGGCCAATGATTCTCTAATTTCATTAAATATAGTTTCATGCCTAGTAGGTAGCTTCTCAATAATCCTGTCTTTGGGACCTTTAAACAACTCTTCCACATTCTGACGTACTATGGGTTTCACTAGTTTCAGGGCCTCAGGATGTTTTTCCACCCAGTCCCATCTAATCATTCTTATGTTATTCATAATGGACAAAATCTCCCAGATCCTTCATTCCCTTACTACCTGATTCAGTAAAATTGTTGCACAAATTCATTAGGGACAGGGTCAGGGCATTGTGATTGCTATCTAGACGATTGACCATGACCATGTCATGGACTAGTGGCCAAAGACTACGTGCAACCAGGCAGTAATCAATCCTGCTGACATGACCCGTTCTATTAAAGGTTAGCTCCCCTTTTTGGTATGATTTAGTTCTCCCATTTGTGTCCCTCAAGTCATGTTGTAACAAGAGGGCCAACACCTGACTACTCTCTTGGTCCATATTAATGAGGAGAGATCTAGCTGAGGGAGCTGCCAGACTTTATCCCAATCCTCGGTGAGGTCTTTGTGGATCATAGCTAAGGGCTCAAAGGTGCAATTTAGGTCCCCTGCTACCAGGACTGATGCACCATTAGTGAATCCAGATAGTACTTGGTCCAGAGTTTTGATGGTATTAGTGTCTTCAGAGCCCCGGTCAACTCTGTTGTAGACATTATAGATCCTGATTTTTAGATCACCACATATTTTTAGATATATAGCAAGTATATCAAGGGAATCTACGTGAACCAGTTTTATTTTTAGACCAAGGGCATGTCTAACCCAAATTTCCAGGCCACTTAATGGCTTCCCTCTTCTCTTCCCTGATAACATTTAGGCCATGGGTAAAGAACCCGCTCCTATGAGGGGTATGCACACTCCATGTTTCTTGAAAGAGTATTATATCTTGTGAGTCCACAAAAGAATCCCAATCAGGATCAGCTAAAAGTTTAGAAATTCCTGCCACATTCCAAAACAGAATCCCTAATTGACTTGGATGAGGATTTACAGGGATACAGTTGTTTTTGTTCTCAGCGGTCTTCCCTGGCTCAACATTGGGGAGACCATTAGCCCCCTCTCCTCCTCGGTCCACATTCCAATGAACACTACTTCCCTTCAGTGTAGTAGGCACCCCCATTCCTACAGTCTATTTCTCCATTTTCTCAGGGCATCATATAAACGGGACATTAACTCAGGCAAATCAAGCCCACGAAATCAAGCCCCACGGTTGCCTAGTAGCCCTAACGAATCTCCAGATCCAGGAGGAATCTCACCCTTGATAAACAGAGCCAAGGTACATGAGGGAAACGGAAGAAAAAAGACAAGGAATCATAGTCAACCCTCTAACTAAAAAACCCTGCAAAGGCTACCGCCAACATCCGCCGCACTGCCAAGCTCTTACAGGAGGGCCCTTCCCAACACCTAAAACCCCTGAACATCCCCAACAGCCAAATGCAACTGCGGACTGCTCAGGGGTCCAAAGGTTGGCAGAAATAATGGGCAATGCAATCAACAAGAATCTAAGCAATGGGCACAGTGGAGAACGTATAGGAAACAAAACCAGGGACTCATGGCTTACAGAGGATAAACCGGCCTCCCCATCAACCAACGACCACTCCAGCTGGAGGAACCCAGAAAAAAGAGGACCAGAATTGGGGGCAAGCCATACAACAGTCGCCCTCTGAGTTAATAATGGCCAAACAAACCCATAGAATTCAATGCTAAGAGCATCAAGTGAACAAGTGGAAACCCAGCCAGAGGAAGCAACTAGCCTCACATATCAACCCGTACCAACGGTCACAGCTGCTATTCATCCACCGATATTAAAACAAAATAGAAATAAAGGCCATGATTTTCCACCCCCTGTACATTTCCAAAGGTCATCAGGACACTCTAAACAGAGGTAACATCTTAACATTAACGCAGGCAATTTAAAATCTTGCTGGTCTGAGCTCAATTTATCTACTCCCCATAGAGTTCATCCGCACTGCAAACCGTCTAGGGCCAGAGGCCACAAAGGCAAGGTGGGAATCAAGTAAAATTGCTTAGAAAATCCTAGCAGAACAGGGCACTTTTCAAGACTGGGGCATTGACATCTCCCCTTCCAAAAACCAGGGTATCCATCTCCCTTATTACCATTCAACTCAAGTCCTCCACCAACAACACATCATGCATACACAAACTGTGCTCAGAGTGGCTTTGGGAAGATCCTCACAACAGAGGGCCAGTGGATCACCGAACCCACAAGAAAGATTCCAGTTGGCACCAGCCTCTCAGAGCGAATTAGCACACAAGAAACCATTTACCAGAACTATAACTATACGCACAGAGGGGGACTGATACTATTCACAGGACGAAGGCAGCAGCAGAGCAAAGGAGACCCCACTCCGATTATGCTCGTGGAACATCAATGGCTTAGCGACAAAAATAGAGGCCCCGGACTTCCTGAGATATGTCAGTGCCTTCGATATAATCATGCTGCAAGAAACCTGGCTCACGGACACACAGTACATCCAAGGTTTTATGTGTTTTGTCACACCAGACACAAGGGGTGACAAATTCGGTCACCAGTCAGGGGGGCTTGCTACCTTTTACAATGAGGATACCATCAGCAGCGCTCGTGGGCCCGACCTCAGCAGCAATTATAGCAGTTATAATCACCATCTTCTTACAGGGCGAAGAAACAGAGGTGGACTTAATCAACACATATATTCATCCAAAACAAAAAGCGAAAGGCTCATAAAAGATCACCGATCGAGAAACAAAGTACGTAACAGAGAAGAAAACTTCAACGTTTGTCTTGTCAGGGGACCTAATCCAATACCTTTTTGGCACATCTGAGGCAGAGGAGCCTTGCATACAAACTGAAATCTATAACATCCCCATCCAATGTGCACCAACACAGAGAAGGAAGAACCGCAAGAAAAGCAACATCCTCGCAAATTTAGAACATCTAAACCTATGAGCGCTTAATGGCAGATGCCCCGATGACTCTCTTCCTGTAGATCATACTACTCCGCAGCAACAAGCTCCATACTGGACTATACATTCACAAGTCTTTCCCTGTTCTCATACATCCTGGGGATCAGAATGGGGGACAAGGGGGAGAGCGATCACCGCCCACAAGAACTGCAGTTAACAGCCACTGCACCTAGCTCTATTAAGCGAGATCTAACCCTGGGGCCCATCTACACCGCCAACTTAAGAAGGATTAAATGCTCAGTAACCAACACTGATCCTCAGGCAGAAGCAGCAATCGAACTCTTCAAATCTGAGATGATACGCTCAAAAAACCAAATAACCCTTATGGGAACAGTTCACAGTCACACTTTTAGAACGTCATGCTGCCACTTTAACCAAAAAAGACCCTTCCCAGGCCACGTCCAGGAGAAATAGAACACCGAAAGGTCAAAGAAATCACCTTAAGCTCCTGAAAAAATCAATTAACAGCACAATGCGCAGGTTGAGAAGACACTAGAACACGTTCACTCTTGAGGGACCAAAGGACAGCACTCACAAATTTAAATGGGACATCAACAAAGAACAAGAGAATGCAACATGGGCAAAACTTCTACATGACTTAAATCGCGATGATAGCACCCGTTTTTGGAAAACCGTGAATGGGATAATCTATCCTCATCACGAGGGCATTTTGTTGCCTATCTCGGAAGAATTTTGAGTGTAATTCCTCACCAAGAACTTTAACAACCAAACGAGAGGTGCCGGAATACAGGATCCAACAGAAGAACAATCAGGAGTTTGCCACAAAGAGACACGGGCTGAATATATCAGTCAAAGAAGTTATACCACCATGCAAAGCTAGCAGCTCACTGTCACATTTAATACAAATGCAGATCGCAAAAGGGAGGAGAGAAGGAGCACTGGGATCGAATGGTACCCCACCCGCACTGTTCAAAGCCAAGTCAGAGGATTGGGCAGGCATTCTGCAACCTCTTTTCGAGGAAGTCAGGCTGTTAAACAGTTGTGCCAATTTATAAAAAAAGAGATAAGGCAGAGCCAAGCAACTGTCGGCTAGTAGCCCTGATCGATAATGAAGCAAAATAGTTTGCGGGCACCATTCTAGAGGAGCTTACAACCTGGGCAGAGACAAACAAGATAATAGTGCTAAACCAGACATTATTTTGCAAATCGGCGGGTACATCAACAAACATTCTGGCAATCTCTTTACAGACTGACGCAGTAAAAACATCCAACCTTCCTTTACACCTATGCTTTATCAATTTCAGTGCTGCATTCAACAACGTGGAGAGGGGCAGACTGTGGGGAAAGCTGGCATGCTGGGGAATCCCACAGCCCATCCTAAACATCCTGTCAGCTCTTCACACTGACACCTGGGTGCAGGTGAAACTAGGCGGCGGCACTCACCATTCCTCAAAAGTCCCCACAACCAAAGGATTGAAACAGGGTTGTGTGCTTGCACGCACTCTGTTCAACCTATTCATGGACAACCTCCCAAAGGCACTTGATGCCTGCAATTCACACTCACCCAAGCTAGGAGGTAAAACATTGACCAATCTTATGTACGTAGACAACATAGTTCTGCTCAGTCACACTTTCGTGGGAATTGAACACCTACAGAAATGCAAAACTATGCCACAGAAAACAGCTTGAAAATTAATCTTAGTGAGACCAGGTCAATGACAATAAACAATAAAAGAAATTGGCAGAGGAATTGTTTTTTGTTTGGCACTCAACTCACCTACGTCAGTGAAGCAATGCGGGGGAGAGATGTCAAGGTACTAGACAGCACGATGGTCAAAGCTTATAGGACCATGTTTTGCCTCCCAAATTACACTTCACCGGCTCAAATAAGGCTGGAGTTCGGACTCCTACAACAATCCCTGGCCAGGTAAGGGTATTACGTCATCTGCTGGCATAAGATCAGAAGCGCCACTTCAAACACATTAAATCAACTGCTGTGGCACGAAATCCAGCACAGGGAAACTTCCCAAGTGAGAAGCTACCGTCAGAAATCTCTGGAATCTACCAGGCTCACAGAACTTTGGAATACACAACTCGGCCATCTAACTTTTAAAAAATTGGCCTGGAAATGCATAAAACAAATCTCCTTGGTGGAGGATAAGGCAACCTTCTCAGCTAGATCTCATGCCTGGATGACCATAAATTCCTACAAAACCCTTGCACCGCAAAAGTTCTTTAATCAGGGTTATCCCAAAGTTATAAAAATGAAATTCTTAAGGCACCGACTGGGTATCCTCCCGTGCATTCAGCACCTTCCACCATGGCTCAGGACAACAATCCAAAGTACGTGCAGGCTGTGCAACACCAAGCGAGGAGACATCTTACATCTAATATGCACATGCAAGAAAATGCATCAAGAACAGCTACAGTTACTGAAAGCACCCTTTAAGCAGAAAGGCATCCGCACCAGAAGGCAGGCAGTGTTGGCCTGCTTTAATCCGAGAACTACGCAACTGCACTGTAGATTAGAAATATATATTATCCTGGCCGAACAAAAAATGCCTAAAATCTAATAGTTCAATCGCGGCCACATAAGTAAGACGTTTCTTGTGGGGCAATTGGCCCACAAACTGGGAGTGGCTTCTCTCGACCACACCAAGGATGGAGCACTAGCACCTTTATTGAATAAACTTTGAGCAGGCTCTAACAAATAAACAATATACACTATATGGCACCTCACCACGCGCACGCCAGGCACTAGGAAAGCATAGCAACCTCACTGCACTTCATCATGTGAACTAATGAATCTCGCCATCGCCAGCACTTTCAATTTTTTTCTACTGTACAGTATTTTTTAAAAATGTGTTTTATTGATTTTACTAGTGTACAATATTAATTCTACTGCATCCTTCCAAAAAAAAAAGAAAAAATGTTGCAATGGTTTTAGGAACTATCAGGCACATGCATCAAAGCGTTTTGCGATCGCAAATGGTGCGATTCACAAAAATCGTCTGTTTGCGATCACAAAAATAGCTTTTGCGATGCATGAAACAACTTGTCACTCGCAATGTAAGAAATCACACATTTTTGTGATTTCCTAAATTGCGATTGCATTTAAGGAATAGAAAAATTGTGATTCCTTAAATGCAATGCAAGATACCTTTAAAAAATGTGATTTCTCTATTTGGGCCCGCTATTTACCGTGGAATCATACCACATGGTAAATAGCGAAAACTTTGAAAAATGCACTAAAGTGCATTTTTCAAAGTTGTAGGTTATACACACACATGTCCATGGGACATGTGTGTGTGCAACATATGTGCACGGATCAATTTCAGGGGGTGCAAGAGGGTGTCCTTTTGACACCCTTGAAATTGCATGCGCAATTTGCGAGTACCTATTGGTACTCGCAAATTGCGCTTGCAATTTCCCATTCATTCCTATGGGCCTGTAGGACCATAGGAATTAATGGGAAGCTATTCCTTATTTGCGACTCACAATTTGCGAGTTGCAAATAAGGAATGTGTAGGAATCGCCATTGTTATAGCGATTCCTACATGCAGAGGATTTTGCGAGTCCTTAATTGCGAATCCCTAATATTCACAATTAAGGACTCGCAAAATCCTAGCTTGATGCATGTGCCTGCATGCAAACTAAATTAAACTTGAAACATTCCTACAACTACTAATTCTGCACACCCTTCCTGAAATTGGCCTGGTGGACTTACACATTTATCTAGGTGCAGCAAACCTCCTCTCTGGAGTCATACTTGTGCATTTAGACTACTTGCTTTAATTCGGGGCTCCCTACTCAGGGAAAACCCAGGGGTCGGTAAGTGCTCTTTATCCATTTCTGCTGGAGGACTATATCTAATCATAATAGAGGTATTAAGAGTAGAGATAGTACGGGACTCAATTGACATTAGAGCATCAACTGGGGCCAAAAAGAAAAAAAAACACTATAACCACAATCTTTGTAGACCCCGAGACCGCTACTCGTTTTACATTTTTAATATCATTTCTTATGATTGAGTAGCAGTGCGGGATGTCCCTAAACCAGTGGGTGACCTTGTTTTTAAGTGATTCACAGTCTTCGTAGCCATCCTTTGGCAATCTGGGTACTTCAGTTAGAATTATTATATAATTATTGACTTGCTGGGATCCCATATGTTACGTTATGTTATAAGGGAATTTATAAAACCGCACGTACACCAAAGGTCTCTTGGCGCTAAGTTAAAAACCACCACAGAAGTTGTATCTAGCAATAGGCCTGAGTGAAAAGCCAGGTTTTAAAATTTTTTCTGAAACACATATAATCAGTCGTCTGTCTGATCTCGATCGGCATGGAGTTCCAGAGTTGGTGGCCCAGCTTAGAGAATCGTGAACTGCCCATTTTTTTGCGCTTATATCTGTCAACAAGCTCATTTGTGACGATCTGAGATTCCGTCTTGGGATGTAAGGATGAATCTTTGTAGATATAAATTTGGAGCCCCTTTCATTGATTGCTTTGAAGATAATGAAGCCCGTCTTAAAGATAGACCGTTGTACTATGGGAAGCCAGTGGTTCTTCTTCATCAATGGATGACAGTGCCTGGGTTGTTGGAAGATGACTCTTGCAGCTTGATTTTGTATCATCTGAAGCTTATAAGTCTGGTTTATAGGAAGACCTAGGTAAATGGCATTGGCATAGTCAATTTCCGCATCATCAACAAGCTCCTTAAAAACCCGATCCCTCAAGCTGTCCCTGATCCCTCAGGCTAACGCTGCGATATACAGGCAGAGCTCTTCACCACGAAAATTCAAAATATTCTCAAATTGCTGCCCCCAATTGTTGATGAACGTGCCCCGGCAAACGAGCACTCTGTCCAGGATCCTCCCCTCCCTAGATACCTGTTGGAGTCCATTCCTCCTCTCCCACAGGAAACGCTCTTGACATTGATTTCCTCAGTAAAAAGTGGCTCACCTAGGGACCCCGCACCTATGAAGGTTTTGGAAAAAGTAGCACCTATAGTTGCCCCTACCATCATTGATGTAATCAATGCCTCACTTACTACAGGAATAGTCCCCCCCACTTGGAAGGGGGCTATGGTAAAAACACTACTGAAGAAGCCTCATCTAGATCCTGCGGATCTAGGCAACTACCACCCCATCTCTCTTCTTCCAGGGATTGCCAAAATTGCTGAAAAAGATGTTAACCACATTCTTTCAAACTTTCTGGAATCCTTTAACTTGCTTCACCCCTCCTGGACAGGATTCCGCCCTCGCCAAAGCACGGAAACTGCCCTGCTGGCAGTGGTGGAAGAAAGCAGAATGATTCTGGATTCAGGAGGGTCGGCAGCCATCATACTCCTTGACCTGAGTGTAGCATTCGATACGGTGAATCATCATGTTTTGATTCACCATCTCAGGAACATAGGAGTAGTTTCAACTGCACTAAGGTGGCTGCGCTCCTTTCTAGAAAGACGCTCCTTCCAGATGTTTGAAGGAAGTATGAGCTCCAAACCCATGCCTTTATTGTGTGGCATTCCGCAGGGCTCATCGCTAAGCCCAACCCTTTTTAATGTATATATGGCCCCTCTAGCAGCAGTTGTGGCCCTTTTTGAGATCCGTATGGTTACCTATGCAGATGACACTCAATTGGTTGTAGCACTGAACCAAGCGACACAACTTCGGAGCCCCAATGCTCAATGGGGAAAAGAGTGAGATCATCATCATGGGCAACCCCCTATATGCGACTCTTGTGTCCATGCGGCCAGCATGCATGGGTCCAGCCCTGGGCCCCCAAGTCTGAAATAAAGAGTCTAGGTATCTGGTTAAACCAGAACCTGACATTCAAGGCACAAGCTAGGAAGATGGTCGCAACATGCTTCAGCCTGCTCAGAACGTCCAGAAAGGTGCTTCCCCTTCTCCCTCCGCAAGCCAAGAAAATCCTAGTCCAATCACTGATACTCTCAAGGATAGACTACGGAAACGCACTTTATCTACGGGCCCGATCGCAGTAATTAACAAACCCCAAGCTGTCCAAAACTGCTCGGCGAGACTACTGTTGGGAATGCCTAAGCGTCTCTCAGCCAAACCGGCTCTTTCCTCCCTTCACTGGTTACCAGTGAGGTAAAGAATTAGCTTTAAAACCCTCTGCATCATCCATAAATCCTTGCAAGGGAAGGGACCACCATTAATTTTGGCCATGATCTGCCCCTACAAAGCGAGGAGGAAACTTCGCTTGGATGAACTTCACTTAATTGAAACCCCAAGGATCAAGAGGTCCAGAAGCGGTGGCCGATGATTTTCCCTCAACGCTGCAATGCTCTGGAATGCATTTCCACTCCATCTCCGCAGGGAACTCAGCCACCAGAGCTTCCAAAAACAACTGAAAACCTTCCTGTTCGTGTCTCTGAGTACTGGTCATGCCTAGCGCTGGGAGGCCTCTTTTCATTTAATTTCATGTTTATCTGGGATTGCATATAAAGGTTAGCGTCAATTTGGATGCTGAGACTCTTTACAGCACTCTTAGGGATTGGTGGAACTCCTAATGTTTGCGGCCAGTGAGGAGGAGTCCAATGGTTTAGTCTATTGTTGGAAATGTCTATCTCTGTTTTATCAGAGTTCAGTTTAAATGGTTGTGATTCATCCAATTGTTGATGAATAACATAGTGTTTTGGAAGAATGCTTTGGAATCCTGAGTCTGGTAAATTGAAAAAATCAATTGCATGTCATCCGCATAATTGTAGATCTTAACCTTCCTTTGTTGGAGGGAGTGAATCTAGGGGCGAATATATAGAGGTTAAGCAGGTGGGGGACAGAGAGGAACCCTGAGGCACCCCACAGGTAGTGGTGGCAATGGCAGAGCTGTAGGGTGCAAGCCTAACCAATTGAGTACTATCTTTCAAAAAGGATTTCATTCATTCTATGGCAGTGCCTCAGAGACCTGCCGCCGCCATTCTATCCTCTATTATCGGATGCTTCACGGTAACTAATGCCGCCGACAGATCGAGTAGGACCAATGCCTGCATGCACCCCCTGTCTGCCCCTTCCTTCAGGTCCTCCACAATACTTAGAATGACTGATTCAGTCGAATGAGAGGGCCGAAAACTTGCTTGGTAGGCATCTAGAAAATTGGACTATTCAATGAAGGCAGAGAGAAGTTTAGCCACATGTGCCTCAATAATTTTTGCAGGGTAAGGGAGAAGTGAGATGGTCTATAGTTATCTAACTGTCGGGGTCCATAACAGCTTTCATTGAAGCGGGATTATAACCACTTCTTTAAAAGCACGAGGGACCACACCTTGCATGAGTTGAAGGTTGACCAAGGCAAGGGTGCTATCTGGGAAAATGTTAAGGATGTCTTTTTGTATTGCAGGGGGGCATGGGTCTTTCGGTGAGCCTGATTTTGCTTTACCTGTTAATTCTGTAAGACTTTCTAAATTTATACCATGGAAGGCAGAGAGCATAGAGGGACTGGTATCTTGCTGTTGGAGTTTCCAGACCAATGGACTAGAAACACTGGAGGCTTGTATTTTCTTAATTTTGTTCACAAAGAAGCAGTTAAGATCGTCACACAATGTCTGAGAAGGAGTAATAGTAGGTGTGATTCGGTCCAGGTTTGATAGTTCCTTTACTATATTTAAAATGTCTTTAGCTTTATTTTCTGAACCTAAGACTTTGCTTGTAAAAAAGCCATTCTTTGCCTCTAGAATGGCTGCTTTATAGGCTGTCAGGGATTTTACATATATTTCCCTTGTTTCTGGCGTGTAAGTTTTCCACCATTTCCATTCAGTCTTGCAGGTTCTTAGCTTTGCTAATTTCAAATCTGAGGAGAACCACTTAAGCCTCATGCCGCCGCAAACAACTGGCTTTACTTTGTAAAGGGGCATGTATCTCACTTGCCTTCAGTTGCCAGTTTGTAATCGCTGTCTCAAACTTGTTGACGTTATCTTCTTGGCGGGAGTTTAGATGCCAGTGTATTGCAGAAACCCGACAGGTTGATACGATTCCAATTCCTGGTCATTCATTTCAGGCCAGCTGATGGTTTGGCTAGTGAGAGATCGCTTAAGGTAAAATGTATTAAATGGTGATCTGACCAGGTGCATGGTTTGACTCTGGACTGAAAGATATATGGTCCATATCTGGGCAAGTGCGTGTCCTTCAATATGTGTGGACTCGTGTATGTGTCCTTCAAGATTCAAGTCTTTTAGCAAGTCAGTAAGTTTCTTGGAGCCCTTGCTTCCCTCTTCCTCATTTGCCCAATAATTCAGGTCTCCAACTCATAGAAATTTTGCGTAGTCTATAGTTAATCTTCTAACATTAATAACCCGGAATATCGCACCTGCCGCTGCCATCAAAGGCTGTATTATCTATTTCCGGGCTTTTTACCTGGTGACACCAAGTGGGTCAATCTTTTTCATGCCTCGCACCCCACCATAACCTCCTCCTCATACACCCTCATGTCTCCATAGCCCTTCTCTCACATACTTTTCAAGGTGTTTTATTTTTGTGTTGGTTTGCAAAACACATAAACAAGCATTTGCATTGCAATAGGTCTCGCATTCATGCAAGTTTGAGCTATTGGCTTTGTAAATGACAATGCCTTATGTTTTGGTTTTCAAAACATAAATAAAAGGCATTGTCATTTACAATGCCAATAGCTTCAACTCATGTAAATGCGAAGACCTAATGCATTACAAATGCTTGTTATTATATTTGGCCTCATGAGAAAGGCAGTTCCCAGGGCCAAATAAGGCTTGGGGATGGGGTGTGGCCGTCTCCCCTTCTTATTGGATCCTAAGGATGGGGCTCCATGGGTCAGCCAGGGGTTGGGGAGGGGTCTGCATGACCCCGCCCATTAAAATATATGTTTTGCCCAAAGGGATGGATCCCAGGGGCTGGAAGCTCAACTCAACTCTGTCCATGCCAAAAGTTGTGAACAGCATGGGCTGGCCTGCCTTTGGGGAGTTGGAAGCAGGGCTTGACTTCAAGACAGGCCTTGCGGCTAACCCCATGCAATGCACAACCAAAAACTGCGCACCGTGTCGGGTTGTCTGCCTTTGGGAAACTGTCCGTGGGGAGCTGGACATAGGGCCTGGATACCCGGGGCTATGCACAGTAATGGGTTGGCTGTCTGTGGGGGGTTGGCTGCCTCTGGGTGGGCATTTGTGCAACAGTAGGGAAAGCGTTGGAAGTCAGAGGGGTAAGATTTACCATTCCCACTCCAGTATTTGCAACAGTAGGGAAAGCTTTGGACTTTAGAGGGGTAAAATCAATTTTTCCCACCTAGTCTGTGCAACAGTAGGGAAAGTATTGGATTTTAGAGGCGTAAAATGTACTATTTCTATTCTAATCTGTGAATCAGTAGAAAAAGCATTGGATTAACTATTCGCACTCCAAAGAGTGTAACGGTAGCGGAAGTGTTTAATTACTAGGAGGTTAATTTTACTACTGTAGTTTGCACAAGAGTAGTGAAAGTACTCCATTTCAAACACATTACATATATAAATATCAGTATGAATGTTAAAAAAATATTAAATTCTTTATTAAAAAAATATTAACTAATAAATATAAATAAGTATATGTGTGTGTAATAAAAATAGATTACATAATCACTATTCACAAAGATAATTATCAATTATTAAATAGTTGCTATCCAATTATAAATTAATTAACTTCCCACTCTGTACCCCTACAGCCCTTGTAGCCCATACCTAAAATATACCTTAAAAATAGGAATTCCAAAATGTACATATTTAAAATTAATTAAATAATTAATTACTAATTAATCGTTAATGATTAATTATTGCTTAAGTATATTTACAGCCAAGACCCCTAAAAACATAGCACCCTGCACATCTAAATTATAATTAAAATAATGGAATATTCCATCATCTAAATATTTCAAATTCAATTTCAAAATAACAATTGTTAATAAAGTTTTTTTTACTTGAATACCTCCTCACCCTAGACCCCCTACAAACCTTGTAGCCCACAACTAAAATATAAGTAAAATAAACAAGTATTAAATCAACTACATAATTAAAATCAATTACATATTAAATTAACAACTAATAGCGAATTAATTATTGCTTAATTTGCTTTCCGGCCTATACCCCTACAAACCTTGTAGCCCACAAAGAACATACAATGAATATAAATCATTAATAAATAATTTACATAATAAATATCAATCATATAGTTAACTAAAAATGTACTAAATATTTCATGATGATTATTAACTAGTTAACTTCCCACCCTTTCCTCCTATAAACCCAACAACCCACCTAAACACTATAAATTACTGTAACAAATTAAGTGAATAAACATAAATTCCTTAAAATTACAAGCTCTATTTTAAAAAAGAATCTTTATAAACAACAGTAACAAACAAAATAAGTATATCAACAAGAACACATTCAAATAGTTAAATAACAGCATTTTTAGCAATATCTTATTAAAAAGTATATTACAAACACCAATATTAATGTACAAAGTTCGAAGCAAACGCTCCTCAAGTCAAATTATAGTATGATACACTGTACAAAAAATATATCACAGCACAGCACAGCAGGCTTCTGTATCTTCTCATATGCTTTTTATTCCATTCACTTCTTTTAGCCAGCCTTCACATTTTGTAAATTGCTTGTTTCAATCTTGTATTGATAGTTGGAGGAGGTAGGGTGTATCTCCCCATTCTGAAGGCACCGCTATAATATTGATTCTGACATTTTATCATATTATTTGTGATATCCATGCGAGCGCCTGTAGACCGATACACTCAATTCAGTAGTAAACACCAATATTACTCGTCTAAAACAACTAACACAAAATTCTTGTCAACATGTCTGTGCATTGCGCTACATTTATGTATCAGGATATTTGTGCATCAGAATATTTGTGTATCAGGATATTTATTTTCTGATATTTCTGCCTCCCAATATTTTTCATCCAATATTTGTCCTAACAACCAAAGAACAAGGTGATGGATGGAATAATTGACTTTATCTGAGCCTTTTGTGATTGCTCCGGCCACATTTAAGTCTGTTGCTTTTCACCCACTGTGACACTCTAGAAGGAGACCAGCCATATGTAAAGCAGTTCAGTAAGAACAGTGTGGTCTGAGCTGCCAGGTTGGGTCCCCTTCAGATGGGAACAAAGGCATCCTCAGACCGGTTCAGCCTAATGTGGCCTTGTCAGTGAGGTATAGCTGGGGTCCAGTGGCACTGTGCGCATGGGAGACACACCCAAGAAAAATATTAGCTACACCAAGTAAAACAGTGTATACATTTCATGGTATTGAATATAGTTTTGTATGGGCTATTTTAATTCCAATTAAAATGCTTCTCGAGTCACATTGTTTGAATATATTCTAACAATATTATATATGAATATAGGAGTTTACATTGCATGCGATTACAACGTGGTTGTTACAATGACCGCGTTGTTTCATCGCAGTACCATTACAACACAAGTCGTTACAACGACTTGCTGTAGGGGGTGCGCTGGACTTAGGAATAGTATAATTTACTATTGCAAATCCAGTGTGTGCAATAGTAGGAAAGGTGTTGGAATAGTAAATTATTCTATTCCTTAGTTTAGAGTCCCCTCTACTGCAAGTCATTGTAATGACTTGCGTTGTAATGGTTTCTGCGATGTCACAACGTGGTCGTTGTAACGACCGCACTGTAATCGCATGCATTGTAACAGATGCGAATTGATGGCTGTTTCCCTTATATATTAATGAAGTAGCTAATTATTCAGAAATGTATGCATATTATCTGAATCACACATTTTAACGCTGCATACTGGTTGTAACATAAAACACATATTTTGTTTTTTTCAGCCTCATCAACAGGTCCGTCAACCTACTTGCCATGGGGCCTTGTGATACTCATCTTCTACTGCTACTTCTGCAAAGGTAATCTGCTGCTTCAGTATTTTGTCTGTGTGTAACAGGAGAGGTGAAAGTAGAAGATGCCTTTTCATTTCTGTAACCACAAGTTTCTACCCCTAAGGCACCACTCTCTGTGCCACACAGGTGCATTCATTATATACGGCACTGAGGAGGGCACACCAACCCTGGCACACTAACCCTAACACTGACTCTAACCAAAGACAAATTTATTCTCACCCCCACATGCTCACTTGTAGATTATACAATGCCAGGCACCGCTGCATTCAGTTGAGGTGCATAATGCAGGCCCCATACAGAATACCATAAGAAAGGCCATAAAAATATGCTTCATCAAAATGAAGGCCATACAAAAACATCTACCCACAAATGGGTCATACCCTCAAACACTTGAGGGGAGGGAGGAGAGTACATTAACTAAATCACACAAAATTCTAAAGAGAGTTTACATTCATTTGGACATTTTTCATAGATGGTAATTTTTTTAGTTAGATATGGTGTTTCTTTGTCTTCTAAATATTTGAGGATTTATGTAATCTGTGTTTATAGCATCTATATTTCATAGGAAAACACCAGCTGCTTTTGCTGTGTTGAAACTCAAACCTCTCAGAGTTTTCAACTCGGCCAACATCTGTGCATGTATGTGGGAGGCCAGCCCATGTGTAAGTTTAGAGGGCACTAACTACATTTTATGGGTAGCCCCAAGACCTGCAATAACATCCCTGTATGCATTGACCTGCTCTAACCTTGTTAAATTTCAGAAAGCACAGACGACATTAAGAATGACAAAAATATTTCAGTTTAACCTTTATTCCCTCAAGCCCAAGTTAATCAAAAGATAATTACTGACTCTGATCTGTTTTCGTACAGTCATTAAATTTATATAATTTGATATCTTTTTATCAAATTTAAATGTATTGTGGATTTGAAATGAATGATATATCAAAAACCCAATAAAAGCCAATTGCTCAATCATTCTAAACCCCACTCAACTCCTACACCTTACATGCATACCATACCATTCATGCATACTCAAACAGACTCAACCAGACAGTCTCGAATAATCCAACTATGGCAACTTAACAAGAGGATGATTAGTCTTTCAACTACAGTGGTTGCATCATGGCTGCGGTAATCAGCAAGAGATCATTGTCAGCAACGTTTCAATGAAGATATTAATTTTCAACCACCTTCTTCAGGACCTAAATCAGTCTATTCTCATTCCAATATGGGTACGTGGTTTGTTCTAGGGTACCTTGCAAACATTTTTGCAGAAGGGTCAGATTCACAATGTTCACATTGTTCCAATTATAAAATAACTCAAACACCTGTGTTGTATTACAGATAATGCTACCAGATCCACCAGATTCCCAGCTGCTAATAGTTCACCTCCTTACTCACATCCACTTTGGTTCTCTTCCCATATTTACATGGTGTCATAAGTCTAAAAACCAATCATCTCCACCCTTTGTGCCAAGAGATATCCTACCCTCACCAACCATGTCCCTCACCATGTGCTCATAGGGTGCAGTACATGCATTAAGATATACACTCACATATGTATCCAACTTACCACAACTAAATTATACCTTCTCTTAGATGCAAGATTCAGCTCAACAAACGTGTGTGCACTATGATGAATGCATTCCTGGATACCTATATTTTGAATATAAACAGCCACAAAACAAAAATAAGATGGCACTCTAATTACAGCCTTGTACAAAACCGATATACTATGTCAGATGTGATGTATATATCGATATGAAGATATGGTTGTTCACTTTTTTAATAGTTCCCAACATGCTAAGTAATGGCAGGAAGAAGTGTTCTAACTTTTTTTTTCACATCAGTTCCCTGCACCAGAGTGCATTTGCTAATGCACAACAAATGATACATTGAACCAAAAAAGGGGGTCTTTCAACATAGACCCCTTTAGACCAGACAGCTTAATGTTGGTCTTCTCAAGCATTTTGCATGCTTGCTTCTTATTTTTTCTGATTCTTTTTGTTGGCCATTAGACTCAGAGCACTTTACCACTGCCAACCAGTGCTAAAGTGCATGTGCTTCTAGCTTAAAACATGGTTTTATTGACCTGTCCACAACTGGCACATTTCATTTACCTGTACGTCCCTAGTACAGTGCACTACATGTGCCCAGGGCCTGTAAATTAAATGCTACTAATGGAAATGCAGCACTACTTGTGACACCCAGTCAATTAGCCTTTAAACATGTCTCAGGCGTGCAACTGTAGAGCCTCTGCATGTCGTTTACACTGCCATGCCGACTTGGTATTTAGGTCCTTTGACAGGCCTAAACTCTGCTTTTATTACATATAAATCACCCCTAAGATAGGTCCAAGGTAGCCAATATGGCAGGGTGCTATGTAAATAAAAGGAAGGACATATACTTTAAAGTTTTACATGTTTAGGTAGTAAAACTCTCAAACCTGTTTTCACTAGTGAGAGGCATACCCCTATCATAGGTTAACATTGAGGATTCCTTATTACATTTAATACGCTATTATTCCTAATTGAGAGAAGGTAGACTTGTCATGTTTAATACCTCTGGAATAATAATGTCAAATCCTCTTTAATGGTAGAGTTGGATTTGTGGTTACCAGTCTGAAAATATCAGAAAGTTGGACATTTTCCTGCTCTTAGACATTTGGTGTCTGCTGCCTATCTCTGGTTACTGGCTGGGCTGCATGACAGTTCACTTAATGTATCCCTCTAGACAGCCACACACAAAGGAAGTCTTGATGTGACTTCATGCATCTTCCTGGAATGTATGGAGGGAGGAGCTGGACGCAGATTCACACTTATACCTGAATAGCCTGCATTCTGTCCACATGCTCTGTGTGGCTCAACCACAAAGGTAATATCTCTACCCCTTTCCGGTAGGCAATGTTGTAATAATTAAATGGTAACTGCCTGTCTGCCATTTTCTAAAACATTTAGTCCAACTATCTGTTCTCCAACGTCCTCATCATGTTCGGTCATTGTCTCTGAAGGAAGTGGCTCTTAGGGGCCACCTGGGTTACTTACAACCACCTGGTATGCCTTCACAAGAATGAAGAGTCGGTCAGACAGTAGAGAATACAAACAGGCTTTTATTAGCAATACTCTGCAGAGGAGTCCAATCTGACCTGCACCCTAAGATGTCTGCCGAGAGACTGACCCCCCAACAGCCCACAACACATAATCATTCCTCCCATAACCTCCAACCACGCCCACAGTGGAAAGTTACCGGCTCAGGCCGAATGTGAACAAAGCAGGCAGAGAAGGATGGGATACCACCTGCCAGATGGGTACATACTATCAGTGTTTCAAGGTAGCCCTGCTGAGGCTCAGCGTCTCCTAACTTGGGAAAAAAGTTACACAAAAGGATAGGAATGCAAGGGCAGAATGGCCTTAGTAAGTAATAATCCAACCTTGAGCAGGTAAGGAAATAATATCTGAATACAATGTTCTGCTGAAGGCAAGCAATACGAATAATGAGGCCTAGTTCAGACACAGCCTAATGGGGATTGCGAAATACAAAATGGAGTCACACTTGCTAACTGAGGCTTGCGCATTACAAGGATAACTCAGTGGGTTACATAACGTGAATGCAAAATTAACATCATTTAGCCACACACTGCTAACCTACTATGGCACGGAATAAGTATAAAATAAGAATGGGGTTTTTCAAACCTAAAAGATCCTCCTTTTAGCTTGGGTGGCTAAATGCTTTATTGGCGCTATCCAGTTGGGTCTTTACGATTCTAATCAGGATGGGAAATCTCCATCCACATGATCAATATCTTAATGCTCAGAAGTGTTCAAATGCTCGCTATTAAGCAGGGAAACTATAAGAGACATGTTGACCTAAAAATTGTCTGCATCACTGCTCATCAACCCATCAATCTCTTTCTGATGCATGATCTTAGTATTTGTATCACATGGATATCCTTTTTCTTGGGAGTCAGTGTACTTACACAGCAGGCACAACGAGCCGGGAGACTGTGTATACATGAGCATATTCTTTGCGTTAGCAACACCTTTTGACTAAGAGCTGAAACCTACTTTCACGTTGTAGCTGATGGAATGTATGATGCATAGACGAGGCAACAAATATTAGCGGAAAATGAAAGAGAGGCAACATCTGTCAGACCATTTCCTCATAGGTAAAACATAATTGTGAAAGTAAACATTATAACATAGGATCCAAGCCAAACTTGTTATCAAGCAAGCTATAAGTCAGCCGGGCTGCAAAGAGGTATTCTTCTTCAATAATGGACCATCCAAAAGGATACATGATAATTGGGAGAGAAATACAATGCAATAGAATTGAAGACCAGGGAACAGGGGGATGGCCAAAACTCTTCTTTCCAGTGTCTTTCAGAGAGCCGTCACTGGCAGACTCCTATTGTTCATCTGGCGTAGGCGCTGTTGAGCACCGACGGTGGAGCTACTTGTCTAGCTCTTTCTGGAAAAATCCTCTTTGCTCAGGATAGGGCACCCTCCCTCCTTAGAGAACACACTCAACTAACCCTGTCCAGTGTCCAGGCCAGTGCACCAATCTCTTTTTCCCTACACTATTACTGGCACCTTAGACAGGGTACTTGCACCCTATTTTTCATCCATGAAGTCCAACCCTACTAATACAACTTTCCCTCTGGTGCACTGTCCTTCCATCTGGGCGCTAATGGTGCCTCAATAATACGGGTACAGGGGGTTCAAGGAAAAATGGAGTCAGACTCAAGAGGACCAGGTGGCAGAGACTCAAACACAGGCGGGCCCACAGGCTGGGCTCAATGGGATAGGACTCAAGCACAGGTGGGCCAACAGGCTGCAGCACCTGGACAGCCCCTCTCTCTGTTTTGTTTTTCGGTGGTACTGCCTCGTCCAGCACTTCTTTGCTCCACAGCTCCACCTCAATCATATTCATGGATGTTCCATAACAAGCAGCCGGGCTGTGCATCACATCTGGGGCCCCTCTTTCCATGACTGCAGGGCGTCCCGGACCTATTAGTGGGTAGAATGCAGAGTTTTAATTAACTGACAAGGATAAAATGTTATGCAAATAATTGTTTTCTCTCCCAATACCAAGTAGCGGGTAAGCCTTAATTAATTTACTAAGCTGTGAAAGAACAATCTGGACTTACTTTGAATAATTGCATCTGTCCATTCCTATATTATTCATCTGAAGAACCTCAAAAAAGGGAATTTCAAAGCAATGGCTTGTTTGTGTTTCTTGTCTTAGCAAGCTCGTGTTCAATAAGTCATAGAGATCACGACACAGCTTCTACTTTGTGAACCTTCGCTGCTGTGCAGGTCTATAGACACCTCTAGAATTATTTTTCCAAGGAAGTCAACATAAATATTGCATTTGTGACCATGCTCTCAAGTTATTGATGTGGCAGGAAATTTAAAATTGCTAATTTAACAGAGATCTTGATTATATAACTAACTAACAAATTAAGCATAATGTAGCAAGTACATACATTTTCCAGCAAAACTTGTTGTTCCAAACAAGCTCTTGTAGGGATATGTGCTATTCAAACTGTCAACCACTAAAATGTGTGGTGAGCAATTACCGGGGGTATTCAGGTACCCTTCCTAGTATTGTGCATCATGTGCACCATACAGTACACAAACTGGGCCATGCACCATCATAACCAGGGGAGAACATAGGCATCTAGCAACATTCGTTTTCTTTTCCTTTTTTCTTCTGGCCTACCAATTCACCAGCTCTAGTAAGGGCTGTCAGCTCAATTACACAGGCTAACTGATAAGGGACTCGTGATGTCTCTGCGACTGTATGTGCTGTTGCAATAACATGAGCAATAGTTGTGTTGCCACCTGGAAATTTAAACAGGAGCCATCAACCTATAGTTCCCCTTAAGGATCAGATAAGGGAACATCAGTCTAGTCTACCCGTCCATTCATCTTCTTTTCAATTCAATTCATCAATTTACAGAAAGGAGGGGCAGTAACTTTGCTGACTTCAAGGTGACACACCTCTAATCATGACAATTTTTCCCAACAGTACTTTTTTATAGCCAGTTAGACGTGCACTGGTGAGGTGCTGTGTCTCTATTTATTCTAGGGTATGTTCACAGCATGGAGTACCATAGCTGTGTAATTATTATATAAAGCAAGTCCAACCGGATTGTCTTATGGAGAAGGCCACCATCATGACTGTTCCTAGACCACTCAGGAGGGCTCTTGTGATAGCATCAAAGACAGAAAGCACGCATGACAAACCATTGTGTGTACTTACAAGAAAAAACAGCACATAGCAATATATGAATATATTGAATTTTGCCGCCATCTCCTGCTCCTTCGCAGAGGCCACGCCCCCTTCTGAGGCGACGCCCACCGCGAACCAGGATTTAAAGCGCGGACCACAAGCGCCGTAATCATCATAGACAGACCTCCTGAGGCGGAAGCCGGGAGCGCGACCTGCTGATATTTTTAACTGCATTCTGTACAACTTGTTGTTTTAATCACTCACCTTTACCCCTTCCCTCACCATTTCTGGGCACTTGCCTGCTTCTGGACACGCCGCGCAGCCGATAGTAACGCTGCCACGGCTAATTGTTATTGAATTTTGCCGCCATATCCTGCTCTTTCGCAGAGGCCACGCCCCCTTCTGAGGCGACGCCTACCGCGAACCAGGATTTAAAGCGCGGACCACAAGTGCCGTAATCATCATAGACAGACCTCCTGAGGCGGAAGCCGGGAGCGCGACCTTGAGGCCACAGCCTATAAAAATGTGCCTCCCCCGGAAGCGCAGCGGACGAGTGCAGCGGGCGCGACGAATGCGCGCCGAAGGCTCGCCTAAGGCAAGCCCGTCTGCGCCCGTCCGCGCCAAGGTAGCGCCATGGGCCACTTACGCTGCCGGTTTTGACTCTGTACAGCAGGTTCAGCTTTCTGCTGGGCCACCCTACTCTAGAAAAGAGCTCATCCAAATTGGCAAGCAACATGCAGATAGAGGAATACTTTCTCTAGCACCTACATCACATCCCCGGGCCGACGTTCTTGGTGTAGACGTTTTGAATTGCGGGTTATTAAATGTTAGATCCCTGCCTAGACATTGCACTGAGATCCAACTTCTGATCGACACTCACGAATTAGACATTCTGTTCATGACAGAAACTTGGACACGTCCAGATTGCTTGGTCGATCCCGGATTTGCCTGCCCTCATGGGTTTAAATTTCTCCACTCCCCTAGGCCTACTGGCAGAGGCGGGGGTGTGGGAGTCATCTTCAGAGCTTCCTGCCGCATTAAGGCTCTTACTCTTGACCTTACTGTGGGCACCGAGTTGTTAGGGCTCTCATTCCAGACTCACTCTGGGACTCTGGTCACAGGGATAGTTTGCTACCGCCCACCAGGGGCGTTTAGCCTTCAGCAGCAACAAGCGCTAATCGCCACCTTGACTAACATCGCTCTATCGCACCAGAAAATAATTATACTTGGAGATTTTAATCTCTGGAACAACGGCTCCCTTGACTCAGCTCTCAGGAATCTACTTCTCACCTGTGAGAGTTTTGGTCTCTCTCAACTGGCCTCCAAGGCCTCCCACAAAGCCGGCCATTTACTTGATCTGGTCTTCGCGGCACCTGATCTGGTGTTTATGGGGGACACTCTTCCGATGGACTGGACGGATCACTCTCTGGTTACATTTTTTCTTCATGAGAAGACTGGTCCGTATAAGGCCCCTGTGATGACCAAGGAAATTAAATGCAGAGATTGGAGGGCTCTCTCACGCCTTCATCCTTCTGGTGAAGTGTTCCATTTTCAACAGCTCTTCGATGTGAACAATAGTACAGGTGACAACTACAATTCTTTTATCACCAGTATCTCTACGGTTGTCGATATCCATGCCCCTTTTAGAAGTCGAACTCACAGAGGAAAAAACTCTGCCCCATAGTTTAACGACAATCTAAAACTGCTAAAACTTGAATGTAAACAAGCAGAGAGAAGGTGGAGACACGATTATGAGGAAACGTCCAAAGATACGTGGAAAACTAAGGTTCATGCCTATAAAACTCTCATTAAAAAAGCCAAATCCGATCACTACTCCTCTTTGATCTGTAACACTACCAACAATTCTAGGAGCATTTTTAACATCCTTAACAGTGTCACCAACCCGGAATCATGCAAAAATTCGATCGTCCCGTCTCAAGACCTTTGTGACAATCTGGCTACTTTTTTCAATGAGAAAATAGAACTCATCCTTAAAGACCTGGACACCCCCTATGATACCGAAGCTCCTCTTGCCCTGAATCCTGTCTCTCTGGAAGATCAATCACCTGACTCAGCTAGGACTCCAGAAGAATTACTTCTCAGGTTTCCTCCGCTCACATATGATATTTTCACTAAAATTGCAAGACGAATTGTTTCCGGGTCCCCTCTGGACCCGGTGCCTCCCAAAATTTGGCAGGAATTTGGAGATGAACTCTTCCCCCATCTCCACCTAATTTGTGAGCAATCTCTGATGACTGGCACTGTCCCTGCCCATTGGAAACAAGCATTAGTTTCCCCCTTGCTAAAAAAAACGTCCCTTGATCCTGACTGCTCTAAAAATTACAGGCCTATTTCATTGTTGCCGTTCCCTGCCAAGATAGTGGAACGGGTGGTTAGTACCACTCTCTCCAACCACCTGGAACATCATCTCTTACTTGACGGGGACCAATTTGGTTTCCGGCCGGCCCATGGTACCGAAACAGCCCTCATCACTGCTATGGACGAACTTCAAAGACGGGCAGACAGAAGACAGACATCGTTTTTGATACTGCTTGATATGTCTGCCACCTTTGACACGGTGAATCATAAGATCCTACTAAGGCGGCTGTCGGAGGCAGGAGTGAGGGATACGGCATTGCAATGGTTTCGCTCTTTCTTGCAGGACAGGCAGCAGGCTGTATCATTGCCTCCTTTCCAATCTGCCTTCTCCCCGGTTACGTACGGAGTCCCCCAGGGCTCTGCTATCAGCCCAATACTTTTTAACGTCTACCTCAGGCCGTTAATTCTACTGATCAAAAGTTTCGGCATTAAAACCGTCAATTAAGCCGACGACACGCAGATGATCCTCTCCTTGGATGGTGAGGATTCTATCTCTGTGGAGGTTTTACATAATTGTTTACGGGACACTTCAAGGTGGTTGAAGGATAACTCACTTCAGTTTAATGCAGGGAAAACTGAGGTGCTCTTTAGCGCAGGTTCGAGGATCCCTCGCCCGTTCCCTAACAACTTTTGGCCCCCGGAAACAAGGTCCAATGTGCAGCCTGCAAATTCTGTCCGCAATCTAGTGGTTACGCTCAACCGCAGACTTAGCATGGAGACCCATGTTCAAAAAGCATCGGCCTGCTGCTTTGCCATTCTCCGTTCTCTAAGAAAAGTCTTGCCCCTCCTACCCACCCAGGCCCGTGCCCAAGTGGTTAGATGTACCATCATGAGCAGGCTGGACTATTGGCCCCCCTGAAGACTCAAGCCAGCACCAACAACCACAAGAAAAACTCATGGTTCACCCCCGACCTCAAAGAAAAAAGAAAGAATGCCGCACCCGAGAGAAGACGTGGCGCCTCAACCAGACCGAATAGAACCTTTCAGCTCTCAAGGACGCCACCCGCCAACATCACCAACACCTCCGCGCCGCACGAAAAACCGCCTACCGGAATAGACTGGACAACAACGCCCACAACAGCAAGGAACTTTTTTGCATCATCAAAGAGCTCTCCAACCCGGACGCAGAAAACAACTCCATCCCTCCATCACAGGTCCTCTGCGACTCCCTCGCGACCTTCTTCCACCAGAAAATCACCAACATATACAACAGCTTCCCGACCACCGACGCGAACCCCCCCCCAGAACCCGCCAACGAGATCACCACCATCCTCAACTGGAGCCCAACCACCACCGAGGAGACCACCCGCGCCATGAATTCGATCCACTCCGGCTCCCCATCGGATCCCTGCCCGCACCACATCTACAACAGGGCCGACGACATCATAGCACCACACCTTCGAGACGTCATCAACGCCTCCCTCACCACCGCCACCTTCCCGGAGAGCTGGAAGCACGCAGAGCGCAACGCCCTCCTGAAGAAGCCCACAGCAGACCCCACCGATCTCAAAAACTTCAGACCCATCTCTCTCCTGCCGTTCCCCGCCAAAGTGATTGAGAAAATTGTCAACTCTCAACTCACCAACGCCCTGGAAACCCACGACTCCCTCGACCCCACACAGTTCGGTTTCAGAGCCAACCACAGCACCGAAACCGCCCTCATCGCAGCCATGGACGACATCAGAGCCCTGACCGACAAGGGTGAGACCGTGGCCCTCATACTACTGGACCTCTCTGCAGCCTTCGACACGGTCTGCCACCGCACCCTGATACGACGCCTCAGCAATGCCGGCATCAGAGGCAAGGCCCTCGAATGGATCATCTCCTTCCTCTCCGGCAGGACCCAGAGAGTCTGCCTCCCCCCCTTCAGATCGACAGCCACGGAAATCATCTGCGGCGTACCCCAAGGATCTTCCCTCAGCCCCACTCTCTTCAACGTCTACATGACCCCCCTGGCAAACATCGCACGCAACCACGGACTCGACCTAATATCATACGCCGACGACACCCAGCTCATCCTCTCCCTCACTAACAATCCCACCGCAGCCCGAACCAAACTTCACGAAGGAATGAAGGAAGTGGCGAACTGGATGACAGACAGCTGTCTGAAACTGAACGCAGACAAGACGGAGGTCCTCATCCTCGGCCCCACTCCCACCGCATGGGACGACTCCTGGTGGCCCCCCGCCCTAGGCAGCACTCCCCAACCCACCGACCACGCACGCAACCTCGGCTTCATCTTGGACTCATCACTCTCCATGACCAGGCAGGTGAACGCGGTGACCTCGGCATGCTTCAACACCCTCCGCATGCTCCGCAAGATCTTCCGCTGGATCCCCACCGACACCAGGAAGACCATCACCCACGCCCTCGTAACCAGTCGCCTGGACTACGGGAACACCCTGTACGCCGGCATCACCAACAAGCTGATGACAAAACTCCAACGAATCCAGAACGCCGCCGCGAGACTCATCCTGGACATCCCTCGCCACCACCACATCTCCGGACACCTGAGAAAACTCCACTGGCTCCCCATCAACAAGAGGATCACCTTCCGACTCCTGACCCACGCACACAAAGCCCTCCACAACCTCGGACCCAAACTGATCAACAGCCGCGTCTCCTTCTACACCCCTCCGCGCACTCTACGTTCCGCCGGTCAGGCCCTGGCAGCTGTACCCCGCATCCGCAAAGCCACCGCCGGAGGAAGATCCTTCTCCTTCTTGGCAGCGAAGACCTGGAACTCGCTGCCCAGCCACCTCCGCGCCATACCTGACCACCTCTCCTTCAGAAGGCAGCTCAAGACCTGGCTCTTCGAGCACTGACCCCCCCCCCCCCAGCGCCTTGAGACCCTTTATGGGTGAGTAGCGCGCTTTATAAATGCGAATGATTGATTGATTGATTGATTGATTGCAATGCCCTCCTGCTCGGGTTTCCTGAGGTTCTGCTGGATAGGCTCCAAAGGGTCCAATCTGCAGCTGCAAAATTGGCCTTGGGGCTGCCGAGAAGATCTCATGGACCATCTGCCTTGGCTAAATTGCATTGGCTCCCTCTTAGACAGAGGATCCAATTTAAGGCCCTCTGTACTGTTTTTAGGGCCCTCCATGGTACCGGGCCGGCCCCTCTCCAAGCTAAATTTGTGTGGTATGTTCCTACCAGACATCTTTGCTCCTCTGATGCCAAACTGGTGGTCATCCCCAAATTCAGGATGGTCAGAGCCGGGGGTAGATCCTTTGAGGTGGGTGCCGCTAAACTCTGGAACACCCTCCCCATCGAGATTAGGCACATTAATCAACTCTTGCCGTTCAGAAAAAAGGTTAAAACCTGGCTTTTCCCTGGCTAGCCCACTCCCCGCTGGTCCTCTCGCGCTCTTCCTCTATTTCTGTCAGCGCCAGGATGCCTGCAATGGGGACAGTTTACGCTTTACAAATTCTTAAATAATAATAATAATGTTCCAAGCACAGAAGCCAAAGAAAAATGCAGTTTGTTAGTTTCCCAAAAGACTTTTTCATTATGCACCTCATTTAGGGCCTCATGTAGGTAGCATACCAGTTACCACTTCTAAAATACCGAACGATACCGAATCGGTATTTTAGAAGTGGTAACTCGTATGTAGGTAATGAGTCGGTATTTTTTACCGATTCGTTACAATTCGGTAATTACCGAATCGGTATTTACCGATTCGGTAATGAGGCATACCTTCCCATTGATGGGAAGGTATGCCTCATTACCGAATCGGTAAATACCGATTCGGTAATGGGGGGAACACTTGCAAGGGTGGCAGGGTGTCACATTGACACCCTGTTGCACCCCTGATTCGGCCATGTGTGCACATGTGGCACACATACATGCCCTAAGGGCATGTATGTATGCCACATTGCACACTGCTACGCGCGTAAAAAGGCATAAATACATACATTAATTATTTACCACCAACTAAAAGTTGGTGGTAAATACCGACTCTTAAACACACCCACACACTCCCCCTACATCTCGATTTTGGTTTCGGAATTTACCGAATCGGTAAAATTACCGATTCGGAAAAGTTACTGATTCGGTAACATTACCGATTCGGTATTATTACCGATTCGGTAATTTTACCGATTCGGTAAATTCCGAAACCAAAAATTGTCCCCCTACATACCATTAGCCAAAATACCGGTCGGTAACGGTAAAATTACCGAAAATCGGCCGTTACCGACCGGTATTTGGCTACCTACATGAGGCCCTTACTGTGTTAGTTCGCCAAGGAGCTAATCTCCTACCCCCTTCAACAGTAGGTGACCTACACAGGTGACCTCTTGTCGACAATACTTAGCCCTTTTAAAAGCAGACTCGCTAGCCATTCAGAACTAAAGATAAGAACAGTTTGTCAAACATGGGGGTCCTTAGTTGGCAGAGGTAGGTACCTCTATCCAAACAGAGACCTTTCCCTCCAGTCAGGGTAAGGGGGATACACACTTTAGATAACCCCTACTCACCCCCTTAGTAGCTTAGCACTAGCAGACAAGCTCATCCGAAAGGCACTGTGCAACGCATTTATACCAACACTCACAATAACACAGTGAAGACAACACAAAAGGACACT
Source organism: Triturus cristatus (assembly GCF_964204655.1). NCBI lineage: Eukaryota > Metazoa > Chordata > Amphibia > Caudata > Salamandridae > Triturus > Triturus cristatus. The sequence goes on from NC_140585.1 coordinate 97,345,780, forward strand.
ATACCAAATGCACACTCTCTTCCTCTATCACACTAAACAAGACAATCAGTCCACACATAAAACAGAATCACACAGAAAAGTTGGACAAGGAAATATCTGCTTCCTGAAAGTGCTTTGTTCAAACACAGACTGTAAAAACCATACTTACTAAAAGATGTATTATCAAATTCTGAGCTCATTCCTATTTTCTATCTTATCCCCATGAAGGATACACTTGTTAAATGTTACAAAAATTCCCCATTCCGTCCTATCAGCAGGACAGCCCTTTAATAGTGAAAAACGAAAATGGTATCTTTTCACCACCAGGACACGCCACACACAACAGCACACATTAGCACATATCCCACTCCTCACATACACTGCGCCCCCCAGGGAGGGCCCTGGCCCCACCATAGGGGTGCCCTATGGACGCACAGGCACTGCGGTGGCAGGCCGGAGACTCTTTTTTTCTGGGCCACTCATGTGGGTGGCACAATCAGCGCTGCAAGCCTACTAGTAGCTATTTATTTACCAGCCCTGGTACAATCAGTGCACTGCACTAGGGATCTACTACTAAAACCAATATGCCAATCAGGGAGAACATAGCACAGTATCAATTTGCACAGAAAGCACTCGCACTGTGACACTGATCTGCAGTGGCAAAATACCCAAAGCATTTAAGCTAGCAAAAACAAAAATCAGCACAGCATCAAAACATAGGAGGTAGAGGCAGAAAGTCAGGCGAACCCATGCCAAGGATGCCATGTTTAACAACATGCAACTGCACTGTCCTACAACTTTGCTGTGTCTAAAATGATGAGCCAGTAACTACCTAGTATTTTGAAACCTTTTTATAGATGCCCTGTCTTTCTGCATGGTCCTAAAAGGCGCAGCAGAGCCCATATCTTTTACCAGCCAATGTTTTCCCAGACAAGAATCTATTATATATATTCTATAAGCAATACTGCCAAAGAATGCGCTTTCGATCAGCGACAGAAAAATACTGAGCAGCAGAAAAAGCATTATAATAACCAGAGCAGCAGACAACTGGAGGGCCACATTTTTATTTTTCCTTTGAACTGCACACAAGTCAGTCACAAATTGTAAACAAAATCAAAATAGTAGGATTATTACAATATACCAGCCTTCTCCTCACCAACACATTTCTCAACCAAATACGGAATCATACACAACAAGGCTTGTGAAATCTGTAGGAATCCCAGCTCTACATTGCCTGTTGCCCACAAAGTGGGTGGCACATCCAAAAAACTCGGGGGGAAACAAACACTACTCCCTACTTGCATTAAGGCCCATAATCAGACATTCACCTGCCTAAGAGCAGTGATAATAGGATGCTAAACCCACCACATGCTCACCACAACTAGGTATAAACTGAAATGAAAAATTCACAATTAAAAAAAAGGCCAATAATCAGAGCAAGAGAGCGCAAAACTTATGCTACAACTAATGTGTCTGAAGCACCCACCAATACACGCATAGCACTGTACTATGTTAAATACATAACAAAAAGAAACAATATAGACCAATTACTTCCCAATATCTACAACCAAGTTGCTCTTGCAAAAAAACACAATAAAAACGAATTTGCAAATAAACAATCAAATTCCTCTTTTAAGACACAAATCCTGTCCACTAAAATCTAAATAACACCTTCACTCTCTCATCTTTCCTCTGACAGCAACAACCAGAGCAGCCTGAACATCACAGCAGGAATAGGAACAGCAGAAAGAAAAGAACAGCGAATGTTTAAAGCAATAAAATCAGAGAGATATTTGCAAATTGACGTTTCTGAAAACAATGCTACAGCTGTCTCCTGCTGGGCCCCTCTAAACTGTGCATATGCATTTTAACTGACTTTTCATTCCCTGCAAAAAAAAATTCTTATCAAACCCTCTCTGTACCTCTGTATCATATTTTTTTCTTTTTCTTAAACTCTTTCTACTTCATTTCTTGTCCAGCACTATAGTACCCTCCATCCTTCAGAATACCATCTATCAACTGTCTTTGAAAACAAACCAATATTTACTGTGCGTGCAACTTAATCTGATCAAAGAACAGTAATCCAATAACCAAATGAGTCACAAAGAATCTCATGCCACAGGCTCCAGGACATTCTATCCCACAGTATTGTGGAATCTCTAGACACACGCTTTCACAAAAATCACTTTAGCTCCTGAGTTGTTCTTTTAATCTGTACCCAATTAACATCTTTTGCTGGCACTCTGCCCTTCAGGAAAGTCTGGCTCCGCGATGTGCATCTCTGCCTGTCTGTGTCAGGAGCTGGGCATGGCCCCCACCTTACTTTCTGGCTTTACAGAACTCTCTCCCCAGTGTGAGCCCCGTCCTTGGAAATTCCTTTCTTATCCCACCGAAGGCCATAGCAAGCCTGTCACACACTGAATTCACGAGCTATATTTTTCAACTTTGAAAATCCTTTTATTCAGCATAAAGACACACTGCCTGGAGTGCGTGAAACACTTTTTAAAAAAATCAAATACATGTTCTATTGTGGGCAAATCCAAATGAAACACACCCACTCAAATCAATCATATGTTAACATCTGAGCATTGCACCGAATTTCTACGTGCCAATTTTCCAGAATGAGGTCAGAAGATGGAAAGCTCTAAGTACCAACACACTGCTCCCTTTTTCCCTTTCCAGAACTCCTGCCACTTCTTTCATAGAGGGACTGAACACATTCAGCGCTACTGAAGTACGAGCGTTTATTTCACCTATCCTTGCTGCACCTTTAGAATGCATGTCTGTTCACCATAATTCACCTATTGTTATTGCACCATTAGAATGCATGTCTGTTCAGCATAATGCACCTATCCTTACTGCACCTTTAGAATGCATGTCTGTTCAGCATAAATATACATTACCTTGAATCATCACAAAACTATTTTCAATTTAAATGCACATCCCTTCCTTACATTCTTCTCATGTTGTACTCTTCCCATGTCAAAACAAATGTGCATTCTTGCTAGTATTTCTGATCAAACCAGATTTTTATTTCTTTATTATTTTTTCAATTCTTCAAAATTTAAAGTGTCATCAGGTAGCTAACATCCTTCCAATGGGCATCTGCAGAGCAACAACGACATCAAGAGACCAAATTAAACTAATTCCAGACATTATCAAAAAGGGGCCACACTCATCATTTTGTTTGTCAAAGGAATTGCATGTACTTTTCCCAAAGACGGTCCACTGACCGTGTCAAACAAAAAAAAAACACACAACACAGTTGCTGAGGCAAGGCATCCTTACCTCCACACAAAGAGCACAGTGGCTACTCACTCAAACAAACATTTCACAAGCACCACCACCGTCGTCGGTCCACAAACCTCAGCAACCAAACACAACAATCAAACCACAAGTCAGCCTTGACACTGCACCAGAACATGACAGTACAAAGACTGCACCAAGTTCAAGCACCAAGTTCAAGAAGACAGTCCCGAGACTCAACCAAGTTCTAGAAGACAGTCCGGAGACTGTACCAAGTTCAAGAAAACAGGCTCTAGAACCAGGCCTTTTCAAGCGTAGACCAAATTTCCAGTTGGCCTGGCAGATTGTTCACAACACTCTGTGTCTTTTAAAGGGTCTGCGAACCGACCAAGTTCAAGAAGACAGCCCAAAGACTGTACCAAGACACAGCCCGTCGGCTCGTGCCGTTCAAGCAAGGTAGTCCGAAAACTGCACCAAGAAAGTCCGGTGACTGTACCAAGACACAGCCTGTAGGTTCATGCCGTTCAAGCAAGGCTGTCCAAAAACTGCACCAAGACAGTCCAGAGACTGTACCAAGACACAGCCCGTAGGCTTGTGCCATTCAAGAATGGCATCATTTTTCCAAGAATCAAATCACTGGTGCACACAGGTCATGTCTAGTTATTCTCCACTGCCGACTCTTCCGACCAAACGGTCAACTCCAAGGTTTTGCCTTCTCAGGACCCCAGCCGGTGACCACTAGACGAGGAGTAGCCCGATCAGATGGGTGAGGTAGCTGCGAGAACCAAGCTGGATCGTGTGGGGTACCCCGATCAACCCGACCAACCGGACGCAACCCCGACACTGCAAGCCGATTGCGGGTGAGACGGGTCACCTTGCGGGGTCCCTAGTCGGGCACCATCTGAAGGAAGTGTCCCTTTCGGGCCACCCGGGCTACTTACAAACACCTGCTATGCCTTCTAAAAAATTAAGACAAACAGTAGAGAATACAAACAGCCTTTTATTAGCAATACTCTGCAGAGGAGTCCAATCAGACCTGCACCCTTAGATGTCTGATGAGGGACTGACCCACTAACAACCCACAGCACATAATCATTATTCCCGGAACCTCCAACCATGCCCACAGTAGAAAGTTACCGGCTCAGGCCGAATGTGCACAAAGCAGGCACAGAAGGATAGGCTACCATCTGCCAAATGGGTACCTACTATCAGTGTCTCAAGGTTGCCGTGCTCAGGCTTGGCGTCTCCTAACGTGGGAGCAAAGTTACACACAAGAATAGGAATGCAAGGGCAGAATAGCCTATTTATTAGTAAGTCAGAATCCAACCTTGAGAAAGGAAGGAAATATTAGCTTAATACAGTGTTCTGCTGAGGCAAGCAATATGAATAATGAGGCCTAGTTCAGACGCAGCCTAATGGGGATTATGAAATACAAAATGGAGTCACACTTGCTAACTGAGGCTTGCGCATTACAAGTATAACTCAGTGGGTTACATAACGTAAATGCAAATGGAACATCATTTAGCCGCACACTGCTAACCTACTGTGGCACGGAATAAGTATATAATAAGAATGTTTTTTTTTCAAACCTAACATCACAGCAGTAGTATTTATCTGATATTTTATAGAGATTATGTTTGCACAATGTAGGAACCTGTAATCCTCCAAGCTTGATTTAGCTTACAGCCAATACATAGAGTATACCTACTTAGCTAAGGCAGAGTTGTTCCCCTTCCCAGAACATCTATGGTTAAAATGTGAGTAGGGGTCTCTGAGACAGCATGACTGAGCTACTCAGATTTAACCATTAAGTAAAGGCCTACCAATGTTGGTGGCGCCATGTTGTGTAGTTCCTACAATCTGTAGGGCCTGCCCATTGTTTGCACAACAAAAACTAAGGGCGTGATCCCTATAATGATTCCAGACACCCGTAAAGGAAATGTTGGCCTAGAGACCAGCTATCTCGCTGTGCCACTGTAATCTCCCCCTAACCTATAAGGGCACAAAAGGTTTCTGGCAACCGCTGAACATGACAACCCTGTCTCCTCAGGAATCGTGAAAACAGTATAGAACATTTCGCTCAGTCAATCATTCTTACTTATTCTCAGACAAATATACAGAGAATACACAGTGGGACGTTTTTAATAATATTTATCGAACCAACGTTATTCTTGCATAAAATACGTGTTCTGCAATGATTAGGAGACAGAAGCAAATAAACATGATTACAATCACCAAAAGCGTAAATAGTAGGTAGCGTTCTACCATGGTGTTAAAGCAATGTATATATGCAGGCATATAAAACAAGGCAGTAATCGGGTGCACTCCTACGATGCAGACCCTACTCTAAGTGTGCCTAGAGTGTGTTTAGGTGTAGAGCCAAGAATCCCCCTAAGGGACGATCCAACCCCATTCCCTGAATGGATTGAGTTAAGGACCCTGTCTCTGTCATGAACTGGACACCCCTATCTAGATGTCAGAACATGCGTGGTGATTTCTCAGCATGCAATGACTTTCAGTGCCTCCTCTACTAATCTATTGGGATGCTCATCTTTTATAATAGAAAGCAGCCTTGGGATGTGCGTATAAATTAGTGATGTTATGGATATGTAGATAGCCCTGTCGCCCTGTGGATGAAGATAGTGATGACATTTGTTTATGGTGCAAAACAAGACCTCGTACATTATGTTAAGGGCGCTGTGATAATGCTGTGTGAAGCTAGATGTGTAAACCAGTTTAGTTTCAGGGAAACTAATCCAACATTGTTGTGCATGCAAATATGTGAAAAGGCTCACAGTTGAAACTTTTTTGGGTGAGGACAAAGTAAGAAATAATCTGCTTCGCTACATGTGCCTAACTCGGGAATATAACACCTGAGTGTGGGGAAGGCTGTTCATCTCCTGAGAAGGATAGCCTGAGGGCTGTGACCACCGTTCCTGATTCTGAAGCTGCCTGCTCTGTCACTGCCAAATGCTTCCAGCCCTTTGTTACCCTAACCAGATTGGAACAAGAGCGAGGGGCAGAACTGACCAGAATATGTTAGATTTTGACAGACAGTGTGGCACTAGGTATAAATATGGCACCCACGAGTCAGACAAATTACTGTCCTACTGTCTGAAGAGGAAGGCTGGACTTGCCTTCCTAAAACCCAGAAACCCAAAAGTAACTCCAAGGGTCAGTTGACTGGCCAACTGTTTGAGCTACAGGGACTCTACAAGCTTCCAGGGCTCCCCCCTGCAACTGCCCAAATGACAAGCACCAACTGGACCTTCCTGGACCCTACTGTTAGCCTGTGCTGGAGAAAATCCTGACCTCCAAGAAGTGCCTCCACAGGCCCTGGATCCTTGGCTAGTGTCAGAGTTTACTCCTACTTCGAAACTGAAAAAAATGGACTCCAGGTGACTATCTAGAAGCTCTGGGTTTTTCTCATCAGAATCAACCACCAACATCTTTCAACAGCATTAAGGTCTAATGGCATCCTCTTGAAGTGTCTGGCTGTGAGAGTGAGAGGCAAGATGGCGGTCGACTAAGACTGTAGCGTGTACTATGTCTGATAGCCTGATGGTTCACCTAAACGTTATGCTGTGATTTTTTAGACGGAGAGGTGGAGAGAGTGAAATGATGCAGACAGAGTTCCCCCGAACCCCTCAAACCCCACAGGGGCGCTACATGCAGATGGTGGGGGCCTGTATTGGACTGGCGCTGCCTAGGTGTTTCAAATACCTGAAAGAAACATTCTTGTGATCCCGATTGTACCTGCGGGCTGCATTGGTGTTGGAGTGGGTCTTTGGCGGACAGGCCCATTAGAGGCAGCGTTAGAGTCAGCGGCAATTTCGGTAGAGTTGGTGCCTGCCGTGGCTGCCTTGGAGGCGGCGGAGCTCGCGGGGGCCGAGGAAGCTGCGAAGATGGGTCTGAAATCTACGGCGGCACTGGGGAAAGCTAAGGCATGGCTTCTTTTGAAGAATTCTGCTACGGCAGCAGGCGCGGACATGGGGGAAGCCGTATCACCAGATCGGACGCCCTCGCGTACTCGCCGAGGTGAAGGAGCAGGAGCAGAGATATTCCCGGAAAAGAAAAGGGGCGGAGCAGTGGTCAAGTCGCGAATGACTGGTCCCACAGTGATGGATCTTTTGAGAGGTCCCGGTGAGAAGGCAACTGCTACGCCAGAGACCGAGGTAACGAGAGCTGTGAAGGAGCCGCTGGCTGCACAGGTATCAAGCGGTGTGTTAGAGGCGGGAGCAGGGGGTTAATTCTACACCCCCATTGAGGACAAGTGGGAGAGAGGCTGACTCGGGACTGTGTACTCCAAAGATAGGGCCCGCCCCCATAGAAAATAATACTCTTGATACTATTGATACTGCTGACAATGCTATCACGTTGGTTCTTACTGCTGGTATATCAAGTCAGATGGCAGTACGAACAGAAATAGAAACAGAAGTAGAAGAAGAAATGGAAGATAAGAGTGGGGGTAGGATGCCCGAAAAGAAATCCGAAAAGGAGCTTGATTTCTTCTCTGTCTCAGATGGGGGAGAATGGTCAGAGGGTATTATGGACAGCAGTAACACTGATCTGAGTAATAGCGATATCGATATTGAATTGTCAGATGGAGGAAAATTGAAAACAATCCTAAGAAGAAAGAAAATGTAAGAGCGAGACCTCACTTGGGACTATACCCCTTCGACCCAGCTTATCAGTGCCCCAGCAAATATAGAAAATGGGGGAAAGGTGTCGCCGACGCTAGAGGCTTTTTTCCAGGCAATATCCATCCACCGCAAAGAGACGCGCCAGGATGGGCGCAAAGCTCAGGCTGCTATGTGACAAATAAAGGTGTCGTGCGAAAATTGATGAAAATATGTAGCGCTTTTGGGGAGCGGATGACAGATTTGGAGGCAAGGATTTGCACCACAGAATCTGATCTTGCAAACACTCAGGAGCGGGCTAAATCACAGGAGGCACAGATAGCTGATATTCAGTGGAAACTGGAAGAACATGAGAACCGCAAACGGTGCAATAACGTACGGGTTCTGGGCATTCCGGAGGGGATGGAGGGGGAGGATGCCCATAGGTATGTAATTGAATTGTTCAGAGAGACGCTGCCAGAACTTACAGACTGGAATTGGTCACTGGAGATTCAACGGGCACATAGGGTACCTTTTGTACAAAAGCAGCCAGTAAGGGTGGGGGCGTTACCATGAGCCTTCCTGGTATATTTTGGTAGCTTTCTATTACGTCAAGCTATCTTTGAAAAGGCAAGACCTGAGGCTAGGTGATCCAGAAATGGGGTCTTTTATTTTGTTCGCCCAGACATCTGCCATAGCACTGTCGAAAGACGGTGAAGGTTGAGGCAGATGATTAAACCCTTCCAAGATAAAAATGCTCAGGCCTTTTTGAATAACCTTGCCCGATTGAAAGTCGTCTGGGGTGAACAAACACGTTTTTTTATGTCTGAGGTGAAAGTTAAGGAATATTTGGATAGTCTGACGGGATAAAATAAAATATAAATAGGGTATAAGAAAGGAAAAAATGTAAAATTGTTTTTTGTGTGTGGTAGGGTAGTATAGTTAAAGCACTAGGGGAGGGGTTAGACACAATGAATACACAGCATGTACTGACTAAAAGGAGTATGTGTTTATGGGCTCTCAGCTTTGTGCGATGTGTCTGTCATGCGCAGACACTTGTCTGAGTGTCTCTCGGAGGGGATGATAGGGGGGTGGGGGTGCTGGGATGGGAAGGTGGGGTGGGGAGGGTGGGGACAGGGGGATAAAATATGGAAAAGACATACCCAGAGTAGAAGAGGAAATATGTACACACTCAAAAGGAATCTGTGTAACTCAGAGTATGAATTGTAATGTGTTGGAGAAAACGGATGGAATAATTAGATTGGTAGGATTACAAGGAATTGCTAAAATCAAATTAAGATGGGGAGAATAAATATCTGCTCAATGAATGTGGCAGGACTTAATGTTGCAGCCAAGAGAGGTAGACTGGGGGAGTTGGTAAGGATGAACTCATTCGATATTGTCTGCTTGCAGGAGACCCATGTCCCTTGGGAAAACAGACATTCGCTGACAATCCAAGGATATAATCACTTGACATCCACATCTCAAACCTCAGACATCCGAGGAGTAGCCATTTTGGCTAAAACATCTCTGGGTCAAGTTAAGCTTTAGGAAGGTGGGCGAAAGTTGAGTTTGGGATGGGACTTACTGTATGCTCAATTTATGGATCGAACTATGACCCCCAGATCTTTGTAGATCTTGAGTTAGAATTGGCAATGTAGCCTATGCCCCTAATTGTATGTGGAGATTTTAATATCGCCCTAGATTCGCAACTAGGTCAAGTGAATCAAGGGTTATATCAAGGGCAGAAACCCCGGGTATATAGGGCAGTAACCTCACTTAATAAGAGCCATGGTTTGGTGGATATATGGATGGCCAAAAATATCTCCAAAAACAAAGGATATACATACTACTCATGTCCACATAAAAAATGTTAGGATTGACTATGTCTTTGGAACAACAGATCTTCTTAACAAAGCTAGCATTAACATCTTACCTAAGGTCATATCTGACCATAATCCATTAATTTTAGGAGTGGAAATTCCAAGCTTTATTAAAAAAAGGGGAAAATGGTCATTTGATAAGAAGCTATTAGTCAACTTAGATTATATTGAGCATATTAGTAAGTGGACAAGTGAGTATTTCAACATTAACAGGTATAGTGCCTCTAGAATAGTTGTGTGGGATGCCTTTAATGCGGATCTGAGAGGAGAAACTATTAGCTACAATGCCAGAGCTAGAAAACTGCGTATGAAGAAAAATCAAGATCTAATGTACAAACTTAAATTGGCAGAGAAGAACATTTCTGACTAATTATACAGGGAAAAGAAACAGTGCAAAGTCAGGGGCAAATTGTGGCCCTTAAGGCAGAAATTAATGGCTGGCTTGCTCACAAATCAGCGGAAGAGTTTCAGTCTCAGCGCAATAGCTTATAAGAAAGTGGAGAACTAGTGGGAAAGAGATTAGCTATCCGTACCAGACAAAAGATAGCGCAGAATCAAATATTGGCTGTCAATGCGAGAGGAGGGATATATACTGATCCAGATGATATAGTTAAAGCTTTTCAAGAATACTATCAAGAACTGTACTCTGAAGAGAGGGATAGGGATCAAATTTTGACATTGAATGACATTAGTCGGATGGTGACAGTGGGTGAGCTGGGAAAGGTTCTGGCTGATTCTCTTAAGGAAGAACCAGAAGTAGAGATTACACAGGAGGAAATTCAAATGTCTTTGCAGACTATGGCTTCAGGTAAGGCCAAGGGCCCTGATGCAATACCTCCTGAGGTATATAAAATCCTGGGTACGACAATAATGGCTCTCTTGTTAGATCTCTTTAGAGGTATCCAATATAGTGGGCATACTCCAGGTTTGTGGAAAGAGACAAATATTGTAATCTTTCCAAAAAAGTGAGACCTCCTGATAATCCAGGGTCATATAGGCCAATTTCTTTAATCAACAGGGATACAAAAATGTATTCCAAAGTTTTAGCTACTCGGTTGGGAGAAATCATTGGCCAGCTGGTCTCCTCTTGGCAACACAGTTTTATACCAGGGAAAGGAACAACAGATTACATTCGTAGAACAATTTCACTATTCGATGTTATATCTGAAATGGGGGGCCAGATGGCCATGATCCTCCTAGACGCCGAGAAGGCATTTGATCGAGTGACATGGGAATTTTTTTGTGTTTCTTATTTACAGTTGATTCTCTCTATGAATCCTATGTCCAAGTCGCCTTTGAGTGAACGATCCACTGAGATGCTGGCACTACATCCTTGTGAAATGGCAAAGGCAAAAGAGGATGTGTTTATTTTAAACTTTTTTAACAGCGAGAAAAAATTGGAGGCTATTCTGATATTTTGTGGGACTAATTAATCCTCTCCACCCCTACACAACACATCAATTGATATTTAACAGACCAGTAAAATAAACCTTTAAAGCATACTACACATGACAAAAGTATTCATCACCTCATGCTCACGGCTAACCCAGCATTTTAAATCTAATAACTATATAAATGGTATTCAAGGTTGCCACAAACCACAGAAATTATAAATAAGCCTTGAAAACTATTCAACATCTTTGACAACACCAAACCCTCAAACGTCCAGACCTGGATCCCCTAACTCCAGCATCATCCTCAGCAACTAGCATGAACCATGAACTGCCTACTCTCTCACTCATGCTCACCTATCACCATAGAGCCTTGTCAGTGAATGATATCGCCATAAACTTCTTTAAAATGGCTAATATTCGGGGCAACCTACTACACTTATAACCTCACCACAACCTCTCTGATACACACCCTTCACAGTAACTTCACATCCAATTCCCTGGTAATCCATCCTGCACATCATCTGATCAATTTAACCTTCAGGTGTTTAAATCCTAAGCACTCACTTCTGACACTGTTCATTTTAACTGCCCTATATCGCTCTTGTGACATTCTGCCTACCGGTTTCAAATACACTTCAGTTTGCCACTTATACTTACTGACAAGCTGACATCTCTTGCCAACAATCACAGAGTTTCTCAACTCCCATTTTTCCAAGGTACTAGAGTGATTGGTCTTCATTCTTGTAATGAACTACCTATCATAGAAGAACTTATCCATCTTCTTCTAATTAGGTGTCTGTGCATTCTACTCCAGGGAAAGAACACTGTGACAAATATTTATCTTTATGGCCTCTGCTGAACATCTCTATCTCTATCACTCTTACTGACTCCCTCCTCTTTCCCCTAATCAACTTGCAGTGTTCATCAGACTGGACAAATACACCAGTCTTTTACTAGACCCCCCCCCCAACTACTCTTATACATTTTAAACAAGGATATAAACTTTTCTATGTGGGCTTTGTACAGATTACTTGAAAACACGCCCCCACATCAATTTACTGTCACTAAGCCAGATGGCTCACTGCTACATGCAGTCAAATGCAAACTGATAATACTCATATTCAAATCAGTAAATTGCCTTTCCCCTAACTAATTAAGAGACACCTTAAGTTGCACACCAACTCGGAACTTAAGACCCATTAGTCACAATATTTTTGTAACATGCTGCCTCCATGTTCTGATCCTTCGGTCTTCTAGGCGACCTACTCTAGAGCTCACTTCCACCCAACGTTCATGAAACCTACTCATTCCATAATTTCCATATCACACGAAAATGTGATGTATTACAACTAGTAAAGCACAAATGATAAAGGACCCTATTCACAAACAACAGGAAGGTACAGGCAGAGATCTCGGCCCCCTCCTGAATGTACATTTCTACTTGTTTGGATTCACTATCTTCCAGGAGTACACTTGGAAAGATGTGCCAGGCACATGTGTTCAGGATTACTCACTCCTAGGAAGCTAAATGAGTTTTCCAGTAGGCCTCTCTGTGGGTTTCTATTTCTGATGTGCAGAGCTTCCCATATAGTTCAAATAAAGTTCCCTGTGCAACAGCCATTCCCCCACACCCAGTCTAAATGTAGGGACGATTGGCTCCCCTTCTCAGGTCTTGAGAGGCATTATCAGCCCTGTGATGAAGTACATTTAAGACTCTTTCCAGGGTGTAGAAGGAAGTGATCAGAGTTTGGGAATGCTGAGAAAGGACCATATATGGATGTGTTTCCAAACTTTTGAGACAAACCATGCATCTTGACTGTCCCATAGTAGTTAGGCCCTGAGTTTGAGATCGTAGTCCTCCGGGTATACAAGAAAGTCACCACCGCGGAGGAGAAGGGTAGGAGAACTCATGGGGTTGAAGTATAAATCTTGACCCTCACCTCACACCACCAGGGGACTGGACTCAATCAGCAGAGGGAGAGGAGACGAAGGTCACTGACCCACAGGCTGGCTGGAAGGAAGCCGAACACGGCTCGCGGCCCACCAGTTGAGAGAGTCTCCTAGTCCCACTTGGTGGTGCCCCACAGAAATGACTACGCAGAGAGCAAAAAATGACCCTATCATTAAGGACTTCCTTCAGAAACCAGGTACCAAGAGAACTGGAGGGCACGGCTCCGAACAACAAGTGGCCCAAACCCCGAGAAAGACATGGAACCAGCTGGGGAGCAGACAGATAATGCAATTATACGCGGCTTCCTGGGAAAGTTGTTTAGCATGCTCAGGGAGGACTTCACAGGCCTACGACAAGACGCTGCCTTGGACATAATACAGCTGAGAACGAAGATCCAAGAAATCGGGGACCAAGTGGACTCCTTGGAAAGAAATGGGGACCGCAGAGAGGAAGAAATCACTGAACAAGCCCTGGAATTGATGGGCCTTCATGAACACAACAAGGAGCTTTACCTCAGGATGGAGGAGCTTGAAAATTGCTCTAAGTGATCCAACATCCGCATTAAAGGTGTGCCACTTCAGGCGGACGGTGGCAAGCTGGAGGAGTGGGTGACTTGCTTTTTCCGACACGCTGCACCAGCATTAGGAGACAAAGAGATTATCTTGGAACGCACCCACCATGCCAGACAGCCTGCCTCCGGACTGGAACAGCAGCAGGACATCTTCACCTGCCTCCACTCATACATTCGGAAGGAGATCATTATGAGTGCCACCCGTGACAAGGCGACCATTGCGTTTGAGAGTCTTCAGGTTGGAATCTTCCAGGACCTTTCGCCTCTCACTCTCCAACACCACAAAACTCTGAAGCCGACCATGTCCTATCTTCGAAACCAAGAAATCTGCTACCGTTGGGGGCACCCGTTTAGACTATCCTTCATGTGTAATAAAGAGTTGTGAGCGGTGCTATCCCTTTAAGAATCACAGGTTGCGAGCCGCTGGAGGACGGCCCTACATCTAAGATGCCACCCAAAATGAACTGAAGATGAGGTCCCAGAAGGGGGAAAAGCACTAAACCCTCTGAACAAGAAAGCCAGAAGGAAAGGGAAGCTCTACTGTGGCAGATACAAAACCGCAAGGGTGCTGGCGGCCCCTTGAATGAGTGAACTCACTCTGCACAGTTATCTGACACCCCCAGGCTGAGAGGGATGACCTAAAGGCCTTGGGGTGAGCGATTTCGGCCTTGTTGAGGGGAGCCCACTCCCTGGATGCAATGACTGACTATTGGACACATGGACCCATGCACGATGGTGTGATTCACAGCCGATGGACGGCGCATCACCTGTTTAATTTGTTCTCTTTGTTCTGTCTCTTTCTCAGCTTTCTTGTTCTTCTCCCTATATTCCTGACATCAGAGGTCTTTACCTGCACAGGTAGGGACATGTCTCAACCCGACGGATTCATTCCACGGGGAGGCCAAAGGGACACCAAATTACCACCATGATGGACGCAGGCAGGGTGGGTGGGAGTGCTTCTGCACCATGAGTTTTTTGCCGGGACCCTTTTCATAGGTACTAAGATGCACCAATGCACACCTTTAAGTGAATCACTAACACAACGCTCATTGTGTTTCCCCTGTGGGATGGCATTGGGGGCAGGGAGAGAGACGGACCCCTGCTGCAGTATCAGGTCCACCCATTCCTTACAGGGAGGTGGGGATGAGAGGGGGTGACTATCCAGGTCTTCAGCCACCCACATGAGACTTTCCATGGCTTATGCCTACGTATCCCCCTATGACAGTTGTTAGGGTTTTAATCATGAGGTTTTTTTTTAACAACATATTTTATTTGGTTATTCATTTGAAAGACGGGCAACAGACCTACTGTAAAGATGAAAGAAGTCTCATAGACAGGATCTTGTAGTTGTAGTTTATTCTTCAGTTACATTATACAGGTTTCTTTGTAAGTCTTTATGTAAGCCCCACCAGGAGCAGCCTCCTGGCTACTCAGCCCATCTTCTCCAACTGCCACCCTTCAAGTACCAACATCCCCAACATTCTACATGACATCACATAGCTAGACAGAGAACCAGGGCAAGGGAAATGCATAACATTAGAAGCAGATCACTACATATCTTCCCCCTTTAAATATTGACAAAATTAAATAGCGTACAATTCTATAAACGTAAGGAGAGAAGATTAACATCTTAGAAATAAACGCCATATAACAACAGTACTGAAATGAGAAAAAACTCTTCTTTTGTCATAATAATAATAATTCTAATATAAATGTAATAACAGTAATGCAATTATAATAAATAGAAATAGACTGTAAAATAGAAATAAATAAATGGTAAACAAATAGCAGGACCAGGAAATATTACATACCCTCTACTGCATGCACAGTAATATACCATTTACATCCAGTTACCACCAATTGACATAAAGGGGGAATCCACCTCCCTCTACATCCCAGTTACCACCAATTGACGTAAAGGGGGAATCCACCTCCCTCTACATCCCAACCACTTCCGAAATTAACGTAAAGGGGGAATCCACCTCACTCTACATCCCAACCACTTCCGAAATTAATGTAAAGGGGGAATCCACCTCCCTCTACACTCCAGTTACCACCAATTGACATAAAGGGGGAATCCACCTCCCTCTACATCCCAACCACTTCCGAAATTAACGTAAAGGGGGAATCCACCTCCCTCTACATCCCAACCACTTCCAAAATTAATGTAAAGGGGGAATCCACCTCCCACTACATTCCAGTTACCACCAATTGACATAAAGGGGGAATCCACCTCCCTCTACATCCCAACCACTTCCGAAATTAACGTAAAGGGGGAATCCACCTCCCTCTACATCCCAACCACTTCCAAAATTAATGTAAAGGGGGAATCCACCTCCCACTACATTCCAGTTACCACCAATTGACATAAAGGGGGAATCCACCTCCCTCTACATCCCAACCACTTCCGAAATTAATGTAAAGGGGAAATCCACCTCCCTCTACATTCCAGTTACCACCAATTGACGTAAAGGGGGAATCCACCTCCCTCTACATATAAGTTACCTCCAAAAACAATGTAAAGGGGAAATCCTTCTCCCTAAACAAATAGCAGGACCAGGGAATATTACATGCCCTCTACTGCATACACACTTACACCTACTGCACAGGGGGAATCCTCCTCCCTATAAAACACATTAAACTACTACGCAGCGCATATGAAAATAATGACCATACGCTGCAAATAGCACTGGGGTCCCAAGTAATGGTTACACACTACAATCTTCAAAAATAGCACTGTGGGCCTAAATAATGGGCACACTCTAGAACAACTAAAATATAACACCGGCCCCCTAACCAGCCCACAACTTCACATAATATCCTGAAATATAAACCTATGCCCTTCTATACGTAAAAGAACTGAAATACTCACCCCCGCAGTGTTAAATAAGCATCAGACCCCAAAACACATTTTACAACATTTAAAATAATCCAATTACAAAGTGTTGCTCTAGTGAGCACGCTAACATTTCAAAGCATCACCATCTTCCTTCCAAAGCTTTCCAAATTACTTGTGTGTCTCTGGTTTCGCCGTGTTTCTTTTCTTTGCTTAAAGTGAATTGGTGCACAAAACGTGGACAAAATTTTCTTTGTCTCTCTGTCAATGGTGGAATTACACAAATTACCCTCTCTGAAGTTGAAGGTAGTTGCTTGCCATGTTTTTCCGTTTTAATATGTGAATAAAATCCATAAGGTACCCCTTTTAACACTTCAGTGACGCTACTATTTGTGCTTTAGAACATCACCATCACAACCATCACTGCTCCGATTCTTGGCTTTCCAGATGGAGACCATTCACTACTTTATTCTATGAAAATGAGCCACAGATAAGATACTTGAAAAGTCCACAAGGTGGCGCTGTTGTCACATATTTAACACTGTCACTGCGAGATATTCACAAACGAGAGGAATGTAACCCACATCCGATCACTTGTAAATTCGTTTGTTCATTTCCAACAACAGTTTGCCATGAAGATGTTAATTAAAACATGCCAACTTCACAGCAAAAAGCTCACCTTATCGCTGCAGGAGTGCCTCCATTCATTTCTTGGAAATTTGCATTAAGGGAGTTCGCACAATCTTCTGAACTGCCATTACAATGCCGCTGGAACATAACTGTCCGCGCCTCACAAAGTAAATTAATCTTTGAGCCGAGGCTTTACAATGTGTTCCAGTAACCATAGGAACAAATGACAATATGGCTGCTTCACGTTATGAAAAGCTGCGTGATGACGTGTCCACCCTAGCAACACGGAAAGCATTACTTTACCGTGACGAATCACTGCCTCTTCACCAACACCCACGGAGATTCCAATACGTCATCAGTAGGAGGATGACAGCACCAAAGGAAGGATCTCTCACCACAGCAACGGTAACAAGGAGTTTGATACGTTTTTTTTAAGGAGTTTGACACGCTTCACCTCTCTCCCAATTATGTCAATGTCAATTTCTTTCACTCTCAGCTGCCACACGAAACATTTATAGCTTGCCTGAAATTCCAATTACTTGTGAAACGCTCTTGTTTTGAATTAAGATTATAACGTGCACTTTTTCTTATTTAAAAATTATAACGTGCAGTTTTCATACTTGTTGGCTTATAATGTCGAGTCGATATTCTTTTGAGAAAACATGGATTCCGATTTAACAGACTTGAGTCAGGACGCAGTGCGCACGCACCAACAGTCATCTCTAAACATTGAGGTTTACACTTTAAAATCATCTGCAACATCCATGTGCGAGGTATCAAAGTCGCACCATGACTTCTCAGCCAGTTTCAGGGAGAGCGCCACAATTTCCTTGAACCACTACAATAGTTCAGTTGTTCAGCTTTTCACTCAGCTTTTCACATTAAATCAAGATTGGGAATTGACAAGGTAGCTGAATCTGACACCTTTAGTTTCCAGGGCGACCGATCTCAGGGTCACTGGTGGGGCGGGTGCCAGATAATTTAAATAGTTCAATGTCTTTAATAAAATTAGTACCTTTAGTTATAGTTTCAAAATTCTTCTCTTTTCCACGCGTAAATTCTTCTCCAAATCGTCGCCAATGTAAAGATGAAAGAAGTCTCATAGACAGGATCTTGTAGTTGTAGTTTATTTCTTAGTTATTTCCTTACAGGTTCTTATGTAAGTCTTAAGTAAGCCCCACCAGGAGCAGCCTCCTGGCTACTCAGCCCATCTTCTCCAACTGCCACCCTTCAAGTACCAACATCCCCAACATTCTACATGACATCACATAGCTAGACAGAGAACCAGGGCAAGGGAAATGCATAACATTAGAAGCAGATCACTACACCTACAATGACCTGTAGGAAGAAAAGGATGAATAGTATGAAAATACCAATATTTTGATCAATTTTAAACACCTGCCGAACATGCAGGTGGTGCAACCAAAACAAACTGCATACATCACTCAATCTCACGACATGGGTACACGAACCAATGACACAGGGATCCATTCTCAAAAGGTGCAGGATATGCCGACCAAGGGGCATTAGGAATAGAGAGCAATGGTCAGGGGTAAGTGCATGGCAGTCATGAAGGCCATAGGGGACATCGCAATTGGGACGGCGGCGCTTTTGGATCACTCCCTGATTTCTGTTACGTTGCTTCTGCCTGGGGGATCTCCCCACCACAGAGTATGGAGACTGAACCATAAACTACTCACATATGACTCTAATGTTGCCGAGATACGGGCTGCTATACAAGCCTATTTAGCAACCAACGACGACAGCTCGGTCGCCGTTCCCTTGGTGTGGGATGCGCTGAAGGCTGTCATACGAGATCAGTTCCTAGCTATTGCGGCAGGCTTGAATAAAGAGAGGAGGGATAAGCGGGAGCACTTGGCGGCACAGATCAGGGAACTAGAGGAGGTTCACCGCAGGACAGCTGCAATCCAGACACAATGGCTACTCAATACAGCGAGGAAGCAACTAAGAGCCCTGGATCTTGACCGGGCTGAATATGCCCTTCTGTGCACCAGGCAACGTTATTATGAGGGGGGAGACAAAGCTGGGAAGCTTTTAGCACATCTGCTTCAAGCCCAGAAATGTGCTCGCCGCATTGCAGAGATTAGGAACTGTCGAGGAGAGATCCTCCAGTCGGACAAGTTCATCGCAGCCGAATTTGAGCCCTTATACACTGCTCTCTACACGGCGGATCAATTAGATCCATTGGCATCTGAGGAATACACTTGTGGGGCGCCGGTGTCCTCTCTCCCTTCCTTGGAAGCTTCCAAGATGGAAGCGGATATCCCCCCTGAGGAGGTCTTGTGGGCTATCCAGGGAATCACCCCTGGAAGAGCCCCAGGAGAGGACGGCTTTTTGGCTAACGTCTATAAAGTATTTGCCCTCATCCCCCTTCTTACCCGTCTGTTCAACACTTTCAGTGATACTGGGAGTCTGGCCCCATCGATGTCAATGGCGGAGGTGGTCATAATATTTAAACCGTAAAAGGACCCTCTGGAGTGCGCATTGTATTGTTCTATATCCCTTTTAATTGTAGATCTAAAGATTTTTAACAGTATCCTAGTGGCCCCGTCTTGCTTCCCTGTGAAAGGTCCAGTGGACCCAGATCAGTATGGATTCATCCCGAAACGTAACTTCAGTGACGGGACCCAGCGACTATGCAACCTTTTGGATAAAACTCGGCGCACTCAGCAAGCTGCAGTTCTCCTGTCGGTGGATGCCGAGAAGGTCTTTGGCCGGGTCCATTGGCCATACCTGAGACAGGTCCTGTATAGATTTGGCACTGGGAAGTGACACATGCATTGGGTGAACTGCATATACAAAGGCCCTGAGGCACGTATCGAAGTAAGCAGGGTTCCTTCAGTCAATCAATCAATCAGTAGAATTGTAAGCATGCTCTTTACCCATGAGGGTCTCAAGGCGCTGAGGGGGGGTCATCTAGTCCATTCAGCCGAAGAGCCAGGTCTTGAGAGTCTTCCTGAAGGTGTTCAGGCAGGGTGCGCTTCTGATGTCTGCTGGTAGTTCGTTCCATGTCCAGGCTGCAATGTGAGAGAAGAATCTTCCGCCTGCTCTCGCTCTGTGGATGCATGGAGTTTCAGCCAGTGCGCGGCTGGAGGATCAGAGGTTTCTTTTGGGTACGTGGAAGTTGATTCTGTCGTTGATTTATTTGGGTCTGTTGTTGTGTAGGCATTTGTCGGCGTGGGTGAGGATTTTGAAAGCGACTCTTTTCTCCACGGGGATCCAGTGGAGGCTTCGTAGGTGTTGGCTGATGCGTTCTTGCCGGGGATGCCGAGGACTTGTTGATGCCAGCGTAAAGTGCATTTCCAGTCTGCTGTTCATGAGTGCGTGGGTTACGGTCTTCCTTGACTCAAGGGGATCCATTTGAAGGTCTTACGGAGTATGTGGAGGGTGTTGAAGCAGCTGGCTAAAACGACATTGACCTGTAAGTTCATGGTGAGTGAGGAGTCGAGGATGATACCCAGGTTCTTGATGTAGTCTGAGTGGGTAGGAGGGCTCCCAAGTGGGTCGGCCACCAGGTGTTGTCTCATGCTGACGGGTTCCAAGGGCTAGGACTTCTGTCTTCTCAGCGTTGAGTTTCAGACAGCTGTTGGTCATCCAGTCTGCTACGTCTTGCATTCCTTTCTGGAAGTTGAGTTTGGCAGTGGTGGGGTCTTGGGCAAGGGAGAGGATGAGCTGGGTGTTGTCGGTGTAGGAGACAATGCTGAGGCCATATTTTCAGACGATGGCTGCAAGGGGGGCCATGTAGATATTGAAGACGGTCGGGCTCAGAGATGATCCCTGTGGGACTCCGCAGGTGATTTTTGTAGGATCGGAGAGGAAGGATGGTAATCTTGTTCTCTGTTCTCCTTGTTCGCCAGAGTCGTGCAGTCTGGCGACTAGTGTGCGGTGAGAGACGGTGTCGAAGGCCGCTAATAGGCCGAGGAGGATGAGGGCTGCTAAGTGTCCTTGGTCCAGGAGGGTGCTGATGTCATCTGTGGCGGCGAGTAGGGCAGTCGCCGTGCTGTGGTTGCTTCGGAATCCGGATTGGGATGGGTTTAGAATTAAGTTTTCTTCTGTTGACCATTTTCTGTGCGACTGTGGCTGCAGAGGGGAGGAGCGAGATGGGCCAGTAGTTTTTGAGTTCGGTGGGGTCCTCTGTGCGCTTCTTGAGTAAGGGGCTGACTTCTGTGCATTTCCAGACATCTGGGAAGGAGCCTGTTTTGAAGGTGGTTTTGGTAGTGCGTTACAGTTCACGTGCGATGGCTGCCACGGCTCTGTGGTAGATGTGAGGAGGGAAGGGGTCTGTAGGGGCCCCCGAGTGAATGCCTTTCATGATTGAGGCGATGTCTTCGGTCGTGATGGGTGTACAGTTGGAGATGGTGGGTTGGCTGTTGTCCTCTGGGGGTGGGTGGGGGTTGTGGCATCTGGAGGGCAGTTAGTGAAGTTGTCATAGAGGCTGTTGATATTGAGGTGGAAGAAGGTTCCGAGCTTGTTGCAGAGGTCTTGGGATGGAGTGATGTCTGTGGCTTCGCTGCATGGGTTGGTGAATTCCTGAATGACGCTGAAGAGTTCCTTGGAGTTGGCGAGGATTTTGTTGAAGATGAAGTTCCTTTTAGTGGTTCTGATTTTGTTGCAGTAGTCCATAATGGCGTTGTTGTGGGTGGTGTAGTTTTCGGCTGTCTTGGTGTTTCTCCAGTTCTTCTCCAGGTGTCTGCAGGTGCACTGGGATTCCTGGAGGGCGGTGGTTAACCATCCGGCTTTTCTGGGGCATTGTTTGTCGGGGTTGCGTAGTGGGGCTAGTTTGTCTGTGCAGTTGGAGATCCAGGTGTGGAGTTCACTGGCTGCGCTTTTGGTGTCGGCAGTCAAGGTGTGGCTGTCTCGGGTGAGGATGGAGTTAAGTTGCTCATCGGTGACTTTGCTCAAGTTCCTTTGTGGTGGGTGTGGTGTAGATTTGGGTGCCCTTGGTTTGTCAATGGTGAAGTGTATGCAGTGGTGGTCGATCCATGGTGGTTGCATTGTGTGGCTGAAGTGGACGCTGTTTCCTGTGGTGTAGATGGAGACGAGGGTGTGTCCTGCTCGATGGGTCGGTGTGGTGAGGAGTTGTTTGAGTCTGATGTTGGTGAGGTTGTCACGAAGGGTGGAGGAATTGGGGTCGTTGGGGTTGTCAAGGTGGAAGTCCAGGTCTCCGATGAGTATTTAGTTCATTGATGCGATGGCGTAGGGTGCAGTGAAGTCAGTGATGGTGGTGGCGAAGGGTGGCCGGGGAGTCTGTAGACGAGGGTTCCTCGGAGTGTGGCGTTGAGGGTGATCTGAATCTCGAAATGCAGGTTTTCGGCAGAGGGTAAGGTTCCGCTGGAGGTTGTGAGGTAGAAGGTGATTTTGTGGGCGATGGCTAGGCCCCCTCCCGGGTGATTGGGGCTGTCCTTCCTCTGGATCTTGTATCCGTCCGGGATGGCGATGTTGATATCGGGGCGGAGGAGATATTGGTCCAAGTCTCCGTGAAAAAGGCGATGTCGGGTGAGAGGGAGTCGAGAAGGTTCCAGATTTCCATGGCAAACTTGTGTACGGAGCGAACATTGAGGAGAATGCATCTCAGGGTGTCGTCATTGTAGGCATCGGTGGTGTTGGAGGCAGAAGTTGTGGTGAGGGTCATGCGGCAGTGGAGGCAGGAGAACTGGCCATGGGTCATGTTTGGTGAGGCCTGTTTGCAGGATGTAAATCTTCTGGGGTTGAGTGCATGGATGGCCGTGGAATCGTAGTGATGGAGGGTCGTAGATTCAAGATTCTTGGTGCTGGCCGCGGTCGAGACACAGAAGGGCGCAGACAGGCTTGCCGTAGACACGCCTTCGGCACACCAGCAGCACGCCCGCTTCCGATGCATGACCACGCAGCGGCCGCTATAAGAAGGTGAGGAGGGAGGGATGAGCAGCTGGGAGGCAGGAGCGGGATCGGGGGTGGGAACGGTGGGCACAGTAAGGGGGTAGAAGAGGAGAAATGGGCACAAGTGGCAGCGAGAAATAAACAAAAAACACAATAATCAGGTACTGAGGCAACGAGAGAAGCACAATAAAAACACAATAATCAGGTACTGAGGCAATGAGAAAAAAACACAGAGCAGCGTCACAAGATACCAGTTAGGTCGTAGAGCGGTCTTGAACACTACCAGGGTGGGGCTCTTGGCGCAGGCAGAGCACAGCGGAGCTGCTTGGGTAAGAGCAGGCCTTGGGCCAAGGGTCAGGAGTCTAGCAGCTTCTCGTCCCTTCCAGATTGGGAGAAGCACTAGATAAGTGTACCTGCTCTCACAGCTTCTCTTCGCACTCTATATGGAGCCATTTGCCAAAAGTATCAGGCAGCTCGCCGCCATCACCGGGATTCGGATGGGAGACAAAATCTCGCTCTACGTGGATGATGTGGTGCTTTATTATAATTGCGCTGCATCGAACTATCGCTGTCACTCTGCTTGCACACCCTTTTAACAGATATAGAGGCCTTTAGCTCGATCTCGGGCTTCAAAATCAACATTTGGAAGACACAGGCTCTTAGCCTAACCCTCCGTAAGGCTGACCAGCCACTACTGGCTACGCAGTTCCCATTCGCGTGGGCTCCCGGGGGCATCACTTTCCTGGGACTACGGATATTACCCACTATCGAAAAGATAGCCCAGATGAACTTCTCAGAGCTCCTAGCCAAGGTACAAAGGGAGCTCTGTGCATGGAAGAGGCATACACTGTCATGGCTTGGCAGGCTGGCGGCTATTAAAATGTCTCTCCTACCTTGCATCTCATATATAATGCAAACGCTTCCGCTGCATCATCCACCTAGAGTAGTGACCCATCTTCAGCTACTTATTGGGGGCTTTATATGGGGAGGGAAGAAGGCATGAACGGCTCGGCACCTGCCATTATCTGAGGCAGGAGGTCGGGGGTCTCGGCGTCCCACACTTGAGCCAATACTTTGAGGCAGCGCTATTACGTTACATGATAGAGTGGTACAAATTAGAATAGGAAAAGCACTTCATCGACCGCGCTATTGCAGGCATCCATATTTGGAAGGTACCCTGGCTCCCTAAATGGCATTGCCCGGTCGGGGTGGATATCTCCCTGGTTTTGAGGTCCACCCTCAGGGTATGGGACAGAGTTCAGGAGAAGTGCAGGCTCTCAACCTCTATGTCACCCTTGACCCCACTCATAGGCAACCTGGACTTCCCGCCCGGCTAGAAAAGGGAATGGTTATTTGAAATGGCAAGAGGCCAACTGCAAAAGAATAGGTAGCCTTTTCGATGATCAGGGTGTCATGGACTTTCCCCAACTGGTGTATGGCTTCGGGATCCCAAAAGACACGTACAGGCAATACTTGGCGTTGCGCCACTGGGTTACCCAAAACCAGGTGCAACCTCATGCAAGCAGCCCCCTCACTAAATTTAAGGTCTGGTTCATCAGTCGTAGTTCAGACAAATATCTACTGTCAGATATCTACACCTTTTTGAACAACACTAAAAATAACACTAAATCTCCGGCACAGCGGAGCTGGGAATCAGAATTAGAACGGGAATTTTCCCCAAAGGAGTGGCGGGACATTATTCATATGGCCAGAGCCTCCCTCTGTAGAACTGCTGGTAAGGAAATGTTCTTGCAGATGTGGACAGCTTCGCACACTAACACATATCCTATGGCAGTGCCCTAAGATACAGACCTTCTGGGACTCCATCTTACCAGACATTGATACTATCCACCACATGGAAATAACCAGATTTCCCAGTTATATCTTGTTGGCACTGCCCAACCCCCTTACATATCCTCTTAAGTCTTGCCGGGGTAGAGCGATTACCTTAGCAAGTGCTGTTGTCTAGATGGGGAGTGGAGGAGATCCCAACAAAGTTGGACTGGTTACATAGGGTCCGGGAGGTGGTGGGCATGAAGAGAATTACAGCAGGACTCTCCCACAAACTACCCACATTTGACAAGACAAGGGGCATCACTGTTACATATTTATCCTCCGAATTTGTAGAACTCACATGCCCAAGATACCTGCGGGTCCTCAGACTCCCCACTGCGACTCCCCCCCAGAGGAATTTACCCACGCAGAAAGAGTGGCCCCCCCTCTGGCTTGAGGCTCACACAATCGGGATATAGACTGTACTTAGACTTCTGACTATCATCGTTCTCTCTTTTTGGTTTCCTTTTCCTCACTTCTTAGAGGATTTTCATATTTTCCATCACTCCACACCGGCCAATGGTTGTAGGTGGTGGTTTTGTTTAACTTGAGCTCCTAAAACTAAATAAAAAGATTTAAACCATATAATGTCTCCCTTTGAGTGGGATATGTGAGTATCTTCCCACTCGTGGTGGAAAACGACATCCTTGTAAATGTGTTTACCACCGCCAATAATCTCTTTGTGAATTCTGTGTTGGTATAAACATTTGGTAAAGTATTTTTTATTAAATGCATGGGTGCTAAATTCTACAATCTTCCTCTATTGGTCCACTCACAGCAACAGAAAAACAAGTCACTTGGAACTACGCAATAACTCAGCAATACAATAAAAACAATAAATGGGCAGGCATCTACCTTCTCCAAGCAGAGAATAAACCAGATTTACTAGCCCACTGATGTAACAATCTCCAACTACATTACTCCTAAAGAGCTCACCTCCTTAATCTATCACTTGTACTGTCATACAGCACATCACACACAACTTCTCATTCAATTAAAACATCAGATAGAAATACTCAAACACAAAGTTTTCGTTATTTGCAAAACAGACAACTTCACTACGCTACAAGAAATAGCCAGAACTTTAATGTCCAACTCCTACCTATATGATACCAAATATAACAATATAATAACCTTCAACAAAAGCAAACAAAATAATAACGTCTCATTACATTTGTAACTTTCTAAAAGATCCAACAAACAAATTACATCCCATGCAGAAGAACACCTTGAGGTTTGTGGCTCTACAACCCTCACACTTCTTAACAATCTACTCACCAAAACATTCTGTCCTACAGTCATTCCATTTACTTCCTGGTGCCCCACTGCAATAGCAGGTGTGTATATATCAATCCATTTATACATTAACAACATACATTGGAAAGTGGATCAATGTTTATTTCCAAACACACAGCATAACCATTTTGGCAAAACCAGCCTATTTGCTCTTTTTGTCCAAAGGTCCAGAACTCTTAGTTTTGCTTAGTAGAGCCTTTTGCAAAGTTATCCAAGCCACCGACAACTGACATAATTACACAAGTTAATGCACTTTGCAGGCAGTTCTTTTGAACAACTCTGGGAGCCACAGAACAAGATTACTATCCACAGACATCGTCATCATGACTCGAAACCATGCATGAAACCTGTGACTACCTCAGCCAGCTTCCTCCATCATCGAACGTTTAACATCATCCTTGCTATCATGGTAAATGGAAGTAAAAATGACTGAACCACACTGTCCAACCCCCAAACCTCAAAAATGCATTTATCCCTGTTAATGCAAAAATCGACTGAAGATTTTTCACACCTACGTCTTCCACCTGTTCAATCAATCAATCAATCAATCATGGACATTTGTATAGCGCGCTACTCACCCGGAAGAGTCTCAAGGCGCTGGGGGGGGAGGGGGGGGGAGGGGGGTCCG
Organism: Triturus cristatus; assembly: GCF_964204655.1. Classification (NCBI taxonomy): domain Eukaryota; kingdom Metazoa; phylum Chordata; class Amphibia; order Caudata; family Salamandridae; genus Triturus; species Triturus cristatus. The sequence continues at coordinate 97,372,526 of NC_140585.1, forward strand.
CTACTGCTCGCAGATCCAGGTCTTGGTTCACAAAGACATCCAATCTAAACAATCCCACTTCTCATGAATTCTCATGAACACTAGTCTGTCCAGCATCCAATTACTTGAAGAATGAAAATTACAAGAATCTCAATCTGCTACACTTTACCTTAACCTTGAATGATACACTTGAACCACATACCCCTTTGTGGAAAAATACCCCAAAACATCTTCACCAAATCTACTAACTTTTAATGAATCAATCATCTTGCTCACGTATCTCACCCCAAGATGTTGTCCATTCTCAGCATCAACCAAAGCTACGTTCCGGAGCTGGGCCTGTCAGCAGCTATCATAGTGGCAGATGTAGAAAAAACATAGCAGAGGCAGTGCGAGTGACATCAGTCGCCCTTTCACCATACAGTGACATCACAGAAGATTAAACCCCTTATCCCGTAGTTAATCCCTAATCAGCCCCCTATTTGCTATGGGCTGCAATGGAAATGGGCAAAAAGTAGAAACTACTGAATGTAATCTGGGCTTAGTGAGCAATGAATATTTATTTCCTGTTCCTGCCTCCGCCTTCATGACCGCTGAGACCAAGCATAGCAAGATCAGTCAATGGTGTCCTAAATGTACTAGTGTCAGGGTCTCAAAGCCAGGAGTAGCATAGGGGTTGAAGTGCATGGCAACTATACATAATTCCTGACAGCTGAATGTTTTGACTAAAGCAGATGTGAGCAGAGAGTGCTGGACCATTCACAACAGAGGATTCTTTGAAGGAACTTTATGAATGCAAAAACAGCATGTACGGTCTGTGCTTCAACATCACTACCTACAAAGCCTTCGGTGGTGATAGGCTTTTTCATTCACTTTTTAGAGCCGCTATTTTTCCACAATCACTACAAAATCATAAAATGTCAATCTGGGTGTAAAGGTGACCTCTGAGGAACTGGAGTTAACAAGTTAGAGTCCATAGAGATATGGCGTGGAAGTTTCAGAAAATAATATTTGAAACTCAAAGCAGATTTTTTCTTTTAGTAATGCCTAAAGCAATAAGTGAAATCTGAGCTACATCAACCCTCCATTTGATGATAAACAAATCATGATACATCAAATGATTTGTAAATCATCACACTTATTTAATTTCACAGGTGGTACTTGCTAAAAGAGCACACTCGTCATTACTTGAGTCAAATACATATTTTTCTCTAACTAAAATATTACTACACATCTTTAGTGTATGTAGACATGAAAATTTCATCAGCACACTTAATTTCACACAGGTATATAAAGATAAATCCCTATTAAAATTAGAAGGTTCATTATCACTTGCTATTACAAAAGCTTAGCGTGTAACAATTTTACCCCTATTTCTAAAGCAACACAAATTTTGTCTGTAATCAGATCATACATAGCCAAGCTCAAAGGTTTAGTGTAGATTTCTGTAAGTAGCTTCTTGGAACAGTTAGTTTTCTCTAAAATAAGTACCTTAAATATTAAAAGATCCAACAGAACAGTTCTCTTTCCTTTTTCTTTTTCTATCTTTCATCTTTGTTTTCTCTTTTCAGCTTTTGACAGTTCTCAGTTTTTCTATCTTTCATCTTTGTTTTCTCTTTTCAGCTTTTGACAGTTCTCAGTTTTTGTTTCAGCACTTCTCCAGCCTGCCATCAAGGTACCTCATACAGTTCAAGCCTCACCTCACCCAGTTCATTCAATGTGGCATTATGTACTTTTTTCATGCAATTTGACCACTCAGGTGCTGAAAAACAGAGCACCATCAATTCTTTGCACGTTTTCAATCCAAGCCTTTCACTTTTTTCTTCACTTTGTTCAGATTCAGATGTTTCAACTATGAGTGCAAATGTTTTTTCAGGGGACCACTGTAGAAGTTTTAGATACCCTTTCAGCCAGCTTTTTTCTACCTCCACTCATAGGCCCACAGCACTAATATCTTCTTCAGAGACTACACCTGACTCATTCACCCTTTTGACATCGCTTTTATCTGAGTCAGTTTCCACGTTTTGCTTTTCCAGTGCCACTTCAGTTTGCCCTAATGCTTCTTCAGGCTCTATGTGTATCCTTACAGCTTTAGTGAACCTCTTTTGTGGACTTTTGACGACTGCTGGCATCTATTCTTGAAGAGGAGCTGTTTTATCAAGGGGGCACGGGACCATACGTGTATTAGAGGCATGCACCTAATTTGGAATTCCACAACACTTCACAGCAGTCATTGCCAGGATCATTTGGAACAAGCTTCTCCATTTCACAACATCTCTCAGATCAAAGTTTTGGCAATGTTTATGCAGATCTTGTGTAGCACTTGCAATATGGTGAGAAACTATATGCTCCACATCAGCCAATCCTTTACAGCAATGGCTAGTCTTCTCATCTGTGGTTTTCACAAGTGCATTTGCATGTACAAATTCAAGCCACTTCAGTGATACTGAGACACAGTCTTTTGCAAAGTGAGACTCCGTGCTGTCTTTGTGTAACACCACTTCGGGCAGATAGCTACAATTCAATCTTTGTCCAGTCTGTGGTCCTGCACACATCATCTTTGGGACCTCATTATGATCTGATTTCAGAGAAACTGGCAATCTATACCTGGGCATCAGTGTTTGCAATATCACATTTGCTACTATGTAGTTGACATTTTCCTAAAAACCTGTTCTGATGCAACCTTGTTGTTCTGCCTCTGAAACATTTTCTTGAGCCTCTTTTAATTCTTTTCAAGTGTAAGTCATTAACATCAGCACTAGATAAAAAAATCCCATTGAATGCATAGGCTAACAGGGCAGAATATTGTACAACTGAATTAGCATTTCTTTCTCCCATGACAATAGTGACTGCCATTTGAGCAGTCATACTGCATGTTAAGGTAGGTGCAATACATTTTTAATTTTTGGCTGAGGTAACTACTGAAAGCCATGAAGCTTTGACAACATAATGTATAATTAACACAGCATGTGCTGCTCCTAATGTGCCATTGTTACCTCCCTAACATGAGCCACCTACAAAAATTGTTGGACACAATCTGAGGTTCATCATTAAAGTTTAACCTTGGCTTCATGCATAAATTCATGACATCTAGACATTCAGGTACATTTTCATCACAAACAATTTCATTTGCTAGCAGTAAGCTCAATACATTTGAATTTAGACATTTCTTGGTCACAGTATTTCCCCAAAACAACTCCACAAAGGAAAGAACCATTTCAGTAATTGGACATTCCAACATTATATTCGAACTCTTTTTATGACTGACATCTACCACAGCTACTAAGGTATTTCTGTGATGATGGGGTCAAGGGTCATTGAGGAAATACGTCACATACTTTTGAACACAATCATTTTTTTGAACAAGCACTGAGAGAACGCAGCACTCCCTCTCACTTCAAATTGGTGTTTTTTCCCTAGTGCTGGGTTGAGACACATGCTCTCTTTCAACTCTAGGAATGCTTTTGTACAATTTTTGTCCAATGGTAGCGGATCGGACACATTCTTGTGAGTCAGTCTCAGTAAAGGCTTAGCCACGAGGGAAGGGTTTGGTAGCCACTGACTACAGCAGTCAACCATTCCCAAAAACATCCGGAACTCTTTCTTAATTTGAGGTGGATTCATCTTGTGAATTGCCTCCACTCTCTCTGGTGACACCTTTCTAGCTCCTTTTCCAATTGTGTCCCAGACATTCATCTTCTTTTTGACAGTACTCCTGACTATTCTCATGCAATGGCACTGTGACATGCGCTTGACAAAAAACAGTAAGCCATTCTTCAGCACATGGAATGTGAGAAAATCTGTTGACCCGATTCGGTACCATAGGACAACATGGAACGGACATGCTGCTAATATCCTGTACTATTCTGTTCTTTTCATTTAGTTTCTATAAACCTGTGATCAGAAAGTTACATACACTTCTAATCAATTCCATCAAAAATACTTTACTCAGTTTATCTCCACTTATGGGTAACATTTCTGAAACTGATGGTGTTCTTGAATACGTCATCTTGTTTTAATTTGAATAAGACTTGTTCTGCCTGTTTTATTAATCTGTCATCTTTGTCTGTGAACTCCCTCACTTCTGTGTTTATTATTTCTTTCAAATCAGAAGGTAATTTTCAACTATCATTTCTGAAAACAACACTACAGCTGTCTCTTGTTGGACCATTTTAAACTGTACATCCTCATCAGGAATCTGATATTTAAAATCATCTGGTGTACAGTAATCGGTGCTGTTTAGTCTGCAAAACAAATGTGTTCCTGTCAGGCCTGAGTCACAAGCAACAAATTGGTTAATGTATCTCAGATGGGCCTATTTTTGCTGCAACCTTATCTAAAACTGGATTTGTAATTTCTCTGTTTAAAACTCCTACAACTAAGTCTGGACCTTCCACTGTTTTCACAATGGACTTGGTAATTGCAGAATTGTTAGTGCTAAAACTCTCATTTTCAAATAAAGCAACCTGTTGAAATGGGTTCTGGTTTTGTTTCTGGAAAGAATTGACACTTGCTCTGGACAACTGATTTAAATTAATTTGAGCATTTTCCATATTTTATGGGGTCATCTGAGCTTGGAAAACTCCTGTCATTGGTACCTGCTTCTGGACTGACATTTGCTGAGCTGGCACATTTTGCACCTTCATTTCTCCCTGTGTTTGCGCATTTCCATGTACTGCATCAGGTTTAAATTTCCATTTCTTCTTCCAATGCTCAAATCTGTTACAAAGATCCAACAGTGCGACATCCATACCTGAATTTGCATAAACCAAATCACTGCTACCTAAGTCTCTGTAACGCCAAATTTTTCTTGAGCACCTTTTATTTCTGTGAAACAACACCTTGTAACTCACTTTCATTCCCTGCAACCAACTGATTTTGAAAACATTTCTGAGCAAACTCCCTCTGTACATCTTAGTATTTTCCTCAAACTCTTTCTACTTCATTCCTTGTTCAGCACTATAGTACCCTTCATCCTTCAGAATCCCATCTATCAGCTTTCTTTGCAAACAAACCAATATTTGCTGGACGTGCACACTGATCTGACCAGAGAACATTAATCCAATAACCAACTGAGTCACAAAGAATCTCATGCCACTGGCATCAGAACATTCTCTCCCACTGTGTTGCAGAAACACTCAACACACTTTCACAAAACTCATGAACCAATTTGTTTAGCTCTTGTGTGGTTCTTTTAATCTGTACCCAATTAGCATCTTTTGCTGACACTCTGTCCTTCAGAGAAGTAATCACTACTTCGTTTTTCTCCATAGCAAAAGGAAAATGTGCTGCATTCATGCAAACATTTTTCATTGTCTCCTCATCTGGCCCTTGCACAATAACTTTAGATTCAAACCACAATTCATTTTGTAAGGTAATGTCAAAGAACATTTTCAAATGAATACACAACAATTAAAATGTCAACAAGTCCATCAACCTGTGGGTACCACAGCATAGGTTTGTCTCTCAATTTTGGGAATGTGTTCAGAAATGCTGCAAGTTCACTTTTGTTCCGTGGCACATGAACATGCACTTCTCCCACCATTTCTCTCAATGAGTAAGCAAAAGCTTCTCCCATATCCTGTTTATTATTTTCCTCAACAAGGTCTGGTGGTTTCTTTTTCTTATCCAGTTTCCTTGCTAGGTCTGGTGGTTTCTCATGTTTTCTTGCCCACTTGTCTCCTAATTACTCAAACCCATTGCATTTTAGAATATATTTCACCATTTCTACAATGTGTAATTGCATTTCTGAAGAACTCATTGTCTTATTTGCTTCATCATCCATATATACACTGAACCTTTTCTGAAATGGAAAACTTCCTGAAACATCAATTTCATATTTTTTAGCCAAATCAATCCATCTACCATGTGTGGTTACTGCACATGGAGTTTCCTTACTTAGGGAAGTTAATTCTTTTTCCTGACACTGGTTCACATTTTCATGATTTAAACAGCAGGGACTGTTAATTTCTTCATGTTCAAATTTTAAATTTGAAACATTAAGCTGTCTCTCTTTTTCGGGGTCTGGGTTAATTTGTTCCCCCATGATCTCTATCTTTTTAATCACTGCTGCTTCCTCAAAGCAGGTTTGAAAACCCCCATCTCCAATTATAATCATTTTATCGTGGGCTGTTGGTGTTGTAAGGACCATTTTCCCCCCATCTTTCAATGTTTGGACTGTCTGGGGGAGCTTCTGTTCAATAATCTGTGAATTCTGAGATACTGAAATAAACCCTGATGTAATTACTCCTTCTACAGCTCTTTGAACTTTTTGAGTAGGAACCATATTAATTAGGACAGTCACAATTTGTCTAGGGACGATCTGTGCATCTGCAGTTTTAAGTATTTGTACTGAATCAGTCACTATTGAAGCAGTAACACCTGGAGATATCACTCAGTGCTGAATCAACAGGCAGTGGGTCAATCTGAAATGTCTGCACAGTTTTCCTAATCTGTGTTTCTCTTGGTTCAACAGTAGCAGTAGCCACTGTAGTACTTACTGGTACATTATTATCAGTATTTATATTTATAGTGGGGACCACATAAGGTGGTGGACACTTAGCTAACAATGCATCCAATATTTCATCCCCCACATCACTATTTATTTGGAGATTTTTGTCATCATTAATTCCCTTCTCCTCTATCTGATATTTTACCTTTTTATCCTCTCTTGCTTTGTCTCTTGCTGTTTTTTTTCACATGCTTAAAGCTTCATACTGTGCAGCTCTAGATGGTGTCTTTATTCCACATAACACTTCACTTAATTTGGCAATAATTTGCAATTCAAAAGTACCATCTCTTGGAAATCACAAAGGACCCTGTTTTTTGTGATCTAGCACCTTTAGTGAACCTACATACATATATTTTGTCCCAAATTGGTAGAAATAAAATGCACAGGTGTTCGTTCCCTCAGAAGCATCACCAATTAAAAATGAATGTTTCACTTTACCTCTCAACAGTTTATTAAAACCTTTAAACAATTTCATTTCTGCAACAGTTCAATGCAATGTATTTTCTTCAATGCTGTCAGTTTCAATTTCAGTTAGTTTAACTCCTGCTACTGACCCTCCCTTCACAAAATAATACAGCAATGTACTACAAAGTTTTTATTAGCAATGACACAAAACAGAGCCTTTGTCTTCTCCACTAGTAAAGGAAAGTTCAATTACTCAAAGATTTCTTTTGCTTCCAGTAGAATAACAACTAAGGCTACTCTACTCTCAAACAAGTGAAAAGAGGTCTTGGTACAACTCTAGGGAAAAGGCCAGAGTTTCGGAAACAGACTTTCCACTATTTCACACGCACTTCTTACACCTGAAAAAGTCCATAAAATAACATCAACAGCCTTTCGCCGCTTGATATTACAACAGTAGAAAAATTCCAGTGTAGTATTTCTCTACACTATGACTTTCAGCGTGGTATTTCTCCACACTATGGCTATGGCATAATGGCTTAAATTAACATCCCGGATCTTAGTCAACTTCGTACCTTTACTTCCAGACTACATAAAAACAAAGACACTAACTTCTCATATTAGTAACACAAATCATTAATTATGTCCTATAAATTATCAATGTAATCAATAAAAGCATCGTCTAAATAAGCACAATTATATCATCAGTCAAAACCTTCCTATTTTTTCAACACTACTAATAATACCTTCTAGCACATTAACAGCAATTCACAACCCAATTGATACTCACACCACTTCAGCAATCGCCTTCTCACATTACCTTCCAGTTTCGCTTTGCCAGTCTTCAAGTTCTGGACATTGGAATAAGGAATAAGGACGTTTTGAGGATCTGGACATTTATCTAACTTGGACAAATATTTTGTAGCGCTATTTAGGCATTAATCTAAACTATGCTCCTTTTGATGATGGTGTTTAACCGTAACTCTGCTACCAAAACTGATGGAGCAGAAATTTCACCGTAATTTCTCAATGCAAATATCATTACCTCTTGTTTTCCGCTTAAGAGGTATGGACCTTTGTCACTGTGTTATCACCAATAAGGAGACTTTGCATAAACATGAACGATCAAATGCAAATAAATATTTAAGGCCATAATGAGAGTTGTGAGTAATTTTAAAGGGATTTATTTTCTAATCAAAAGTCTAGGTTCTCTTTCTATTTATTCATTAGTCAAATATCAATCAGGTTACAGAATTGAATAATAGAAATAATACAAAACATACTATAGATTGCATACAAAGTACTCCATAAAGGACGAACACCATATTTCTAATGGATAATGAGGCATAAATGTCAGTCAAAATCCTTAAAGAGGTTAAAGTGAATATAACGTAAGAGTGAGTTTTTCAAAGCGATATTAATAATTTATAATTGGCAAAAAACTCTCATAAAGAGTTATAAATTTGTAGGACAGTTAAGTCTTTTCAAAGCCAGTTAGTCAAAGCATAAAACTTAGAGTTTAAGCATCTATTCTGCCCTCGTTCTCTCAGTTGATTCTCTCTCTCTTCGCGCTCTTCATCTCTGTATCTCTCTGTGTCTAACACAGGAGCTTCCCATGGGCCCCTCCTTCCTTCTCTCTGCAGAACTAAAATAAAAGCTGTGTGTTCTGCAAGCGTCCTGCTAATAAAATTTAAAAAAAGGCCCCTACACCTCAGCTAGCAACCAATATTTCGAACAAAAACACATGTGACTTAGTCTTCGTTGTTTGTCCAATAGGAGTTTCAGAACACATCGACACCCCATGGACTGACTGGACACGTCATCAACCAGGCGAATTCTTGTAACACATTTAAATCTTGTGCTAAATGACTTCATCTCCTATCATCCTAAAAACAACTTGATTTTCTTCAACAAAAAGTATTAATTATGCGGAAACAGAGAATACATATTATAAGAAAAATGTGTGCTTTGCAGTTTTTCATTCTACGTTATGAAGTGAATAAAGCCTTGTCTAAACAACTGCCTACTGATAAAAAGTAAGCCACAAGCATAAATTATAAGAAAGGTCACTCATGAAGAGACAGAAACAGTGGAAGCGCATTCCTTTCTTATCTCAAGACCTTGTACTGTGAGCCATCACAAGCTGTGTATTTCAGCTTTTCTACACAGAAAAATGTGTTGATTCAGCACAAATCTATTCTACTTCTGAAAGTTCAAAACACATTTTCTATATTGAATGTAAACCAAACACAATTAAACAACCATGAATTAATTCATAGAGCATGGTTTTACATGATTCATTAGGATGAAAGCACCTGCACCAAAACTCTGCTTTCCATTTTTAAAATGCAGTTTGTATCTGAAAGTCAAAGCAGTTTTTTTTCTGTTAGTAATGCCTAAAGCTATAAGTGAAATCTGAGATCCATCACCCTCACCTACCAACCTAGGTGACATACTACATCATTCAGTTTGTTTCACATCCATCTGACATTTTTAGGTGGATGTTTGTGCTTCCACAGATTTTTGGTAGTGCTTATGATTTAGTTACTAACCATGGAACTGGGATACAATGGACAGTTAAAAACCTGTCTAGATAGTCCAAGCAATATTCATTAGCAGTTTCGATGGGGAAATTAAAAACAAGCTATACGTAGCGTGGAAGGGGTGTGCAATGGGTGTTGCAGTGGGCGTCTGCTGCAACACCCATTGATTTTGACGATGCCCCACTATGTTGTAAGGGTGCCTGCATTGGTGCTAGGCAGCTTATTTAGCGGCAGCACAGAGAGAAATGCAGAGGTGCACCATATTATTGTAAATACGCCGTATCCCTGCATTTCTAAAGTGCTGAAGCACAGCGCAATTCATTTTTTAGCTCCCCATGGCCGCCACTTGCTTGTAAATGTGCGTCACAGTGTGCTAAATTAAAGCCTGGGATCCAGGTCCTGAAGAAATCCCTAGCTGGAAAAATGGTGAAATATGTCGACCTACAGGGGTGCAGTATTAATAAATATCTCTAAAATCCCCTTGAACATTTTTTTTTAAATATCCATTCAAATGGCTTGGACTATCTAGACAATTTTTTAACTGTCCGTTTGGTCCCAGTACCATAGTTTGTAACCCCAAACTTAGCACTCCCAAAAAACTTTGGAAGTCCATCCCTCCCCCTAATAATTGATTGATATGAGACAAACCCAATGGTGAAGCATGCCACAAGAATTGCTGGAATAGCCAGGTCGGGGGGAAGGAAGATGGCGGATTGACTCCGCGCTTGAGGATGCTCACCACCGTTCCTGTCTCATGAACTCTGGGTGAACTGCCGCCGCCCACCCTACATATTTGCCTATCTGACTGCTATGCACGGATGGTTTTAGAAGCTGTCACGACGCTCTGGAGCAGCCGTTGAGATACTAAGACATCTGAATGTATAGAGGTACCTACCGCCGATGTGCCGGATCGTGCAGCTGCACAGTGCAGTGAGCGCCGCGCGAGCAGTTTGCTGGTTCCCGCAGCAGATTTCACAGATTCTGCTGTTTGAGCTGCCGTTTGAGCTTGGAAGCACAAAAGCCGTCCGGGAAGGTCAACAGAGGTCGGCAGGAAATGTGGATTAGGCATTTGCCTTGAGGATGGCTCCACCACGCATTACCAGGGGAAGGAGCTGAATGGAGGCATCAGCGGCGGCCAGAGCAGTGGCTGGAGCTTTTGCAGGGGCCGGGACGACAGAGGGAGCAGCAGTGATAAAGCAGATGAGCTGTCGGTGAGAGAAGCCATTCCTGCCCCCGGCTCAGATAAGAGCACCGAATCACAGCTGAGGAAAGCCATACTGAAGCTGTTGTACTCCTGGAAGGCTACCAAATTGCTCCAACATTGCAGTATGGAGAGCTCCAGCTTGGGTTTTGCCATGGTCGAGTTGCTAAACTCAGCGGTCCAGCTCTGGAAATAGGGAAGGATTGGCAGAAGTATCGATAGAAGGACTCATTCAGCCTTAAACATTCCCAACTAGAGTCTGTGATGGAATTGCCAAGAAAGCCGGGTTAGCCACAGAAGCCCTGGCTGACAATACCGAGACTAGAATTGGTATTAACGCTGCCCTGCCTTGCAATGAGGAGATGTATAGCGATCTTAGATTCTCTCTGGCCTCCACTTCAATAATGAAACCAGGGACAACTTTGGATCCAAGTAGTTTGGCAGCAGACCCTTTAAACTTAGAGGGCACTAGTGATATGTGTAGCTAGACAATGGAAGACCCTGGAGGAGCGAATAGGCAGACAAGCCAGACTTCTGAGAAACTGCCTTATGAAGCTGCAGGGGAAGGGAATGGAAACGGGGCTGGTATTGGAACAAGAGATTCACTTGAAATGTCGATTTGTAGCATTTTGGGTACTGGGCTTATGGAAGGGACATACAACAACCTGGCTACAGAAGAGGCGTCGTCCAACTTTACTCTAATTTCAGAGAAAGGCCAGCCCAGCTTCCCAACGGAATCGGTGAAACAGAAGGAAGCACTAAGCTACACTTTGAGAAGCCGTAATAATGATGCAGGAGCTTCCAGCGGACCTAAGGTTGATCCTTTTGAGGGGGCGTAAGTTGCCAAAGCAAAAGGCTCCAAAGGCGTGAGGATTGGCAAAGGAGGTAAGGGCCGGGGTGTTGGATCAAAGCTTCAAGTAGCCAATGCAGTGGGGCGGTTTAAGGAGGTAGCAGCCAGCAATGTAAAGGCCGATCCGGGAACAAGTCCGCTGCACAAATGGGTTGTTACAAAAGGCGAAGTTAAGGCCATTGTATCAAGGCTGTCTAACTCTGGCGATTTGGCGACAGCAGTGCCGGCAGTAGGAGGTGGAGTGGGAGCTGGCACTTGTACTGGCAATGAGCAAGCGGTACTGGAAGCACATACAGGGGCTGCAGTAACCATTCACAATGGCTCTAAAAACCAGGGCGAGCTGTCTGGTGACTGGAATAATCGCTCTTTAGGTTCCTCTACCACTACCTCACTGTCAGAAACCGCAATGCAAATGGTGGAAACTGCACGTCCCGGATGTTTGACATCTCCACTTTGTTGTTTAAGATCTTCAGTCACAGAAGCCTCTCTTAAGAATCATCAACTTATAGGAGGCGAGGAGCCATCACAGTCCCGAATAATGCAGGCTCTATTAACACAGTGAACGGAGGCTCAAGAGTATTACCAACAGGCCAAATCGGACAGTAGAGAGATAAAGCAAGCACTAATGGATGTCACGTCAAAAGTTACTCAACTTTCTATAGAGGTCACGGAGTTACAGGAGCAAGTTGCAGCTGTGGAGGAGGCTAACATATACACAGGGAATCTTGCAAAATCACAGGACTCTCAAATCGGTGACCTCGAGAACATGCAACGGCGCCAGAACTTAAGGGTTTTTGGTATCCCGGAAGGGAGGGAAGGCACAGTCCCCTGAGGGTTTATCATCAGTCTCTTCCAGAAAGCCTTTCCTGACCTGGGATACTGGGATATGGACACTCAGATCCAGTGTGCACATAGGCTACCTTTGATTGTGTCACAGGTCAATCAAGGCAGGTCTAATTGTGAGCATCCAATGTTGGTGTTTTTGGGCCACTTTTTGTTGCGACAAGCGATATATCTGAAGGCGTGCCCTTCGGCTCCTGTGAAAATTGATGCAATGTCTATATTTGTGCGTTCAGATTTGTGCAAGCAAACAATGGATAAGCGCTGGAAGCTGCGCCAGATGATGGATCCGTTTAAAAGTGTGTGCTCACAAGTATTCTGGCAATAGCCGGCTCGTCTGAAAGTTGTGAAGGATGGTCAATCACATTTTTTTCATAATGAATGCGATGCTAAGCAAACCTTATCAGAATGACAGTTTGCTGTAAGGAAGGGATTGAGTACTTGAAGGCAGCAAATTTGTTTTCTTTTTCTTTGCATCCTGGGCTGATAGTGAGGAACAAATGTGATTGTACGAGACATTCTGTATATTATTCTTATAGATCGTCGTCTTTCTAGTTATAGTTCACGTACTGGGGTAGGTATAGGTGGGGTTGGGCGGTGGTGGTGGAATGGGGATTTGTGGGGCGTGGATGCAGCGTCCTCTCAATGCTGTCATTTTAGGAAAGCAGAGTAGGGGATTATTCCTTTCTGTAGGCATGGATAGGGTTGGGGGTTGAGGGAGACCCAGGGGACAATGCTCGGCCTCTATCGGTCATTTATTTGAGTGGCAGATGGGGAGGGGATCAGGGTGGGAGGGGGTTAAATAGCAAGAGAGTAGTTAAAGTAGCATTAGCAGAGCACAGGGGAAAACGGCATGTATTGAGGGGGGGCTGATGGGATTGGTTTTTCAGATATTGTTAAATGCAGGACTTTAAGTATATGTGTTGGAGAGTGTCTGGGCTTAATCATGCCGGAAAGTGTCGGCTGGTAATGGAGGAACTCCGTGTATGTAAACCTCATATATTGGAGCTCTTTGAAACGCACCTAGCCTTTAAAGATAGAATACATTTAAAACAGCTTGGATCTGACATACTTGTTTGCACCTCGCAATCAATCTATATCCGAGGGGTGGCTATTCTGAAGCCTAAGAACTGCCCGGCCACCGTGCTTCATACATTGACCAACTCCAAAGGAAGATGGGCAATCACTCAGTTACGGATCTATGGGCGCATGGTTACGGTATGTATGGTATATGGCCCTAATACTGACTGTCCAGATGTTTTTGTGTATTTATGCTCTGAATTATTGGAGTGGGCAGGCAAATTGATTGTTATGGGTGATTTTAATTGTGTTTTAGACAGTAAGATAGACACTACTAATATCTCAACTCGGGTTAGAATGGGTAGGACTTGGGCAGCTACCTTAGAGCTTCTTCACATACATCAATTGGAGGATTCTTGGAGAATATTACACCCTGTGGTGCCGGGATTTTCATTTTTTTCTCATCCGCATAAATCATATTCTAGAATAGACATGATTTTTGTTAGCAATGCTGCCTTAGAAAATGCACTGATTGAGGTTTGTCCCAAAATAACCTCAGATCATAATCCTGTGCTGTTGACAGTGCGGCTGTGGTTGGGGCATAAAGCTACAAGAAGGAAGTTTTTCTAGACATCTTCTTAGTAATATTGAGTATGTGGAATTTATGGGAGGCACACTGGTGGAGTATGTAGCGAAGAACCGGGGTAAGGCATCTAATGTGATTGTATGAAGGCATACGTTAGAGGGGCTACACTGCAATATATTATTAAACAAAACTGGCAGGGGGCACGACTGATGGAGCAAAAATACATGCTCTATTTAGACCTGGAGCAAAAACACAATAGAGCCATTACCACAAAATACCCTGGTGAACAGTTGGTTTATCAGCAGGTTAGCGAAGTAAGATCTAAACTTAGGAGGAGGTTAAGGGACAAAGTTGCAAATAATTATCTTAAGTTTAAATCTAAACAATACAAATATGGGGAGAGGGTCGGGTGGCTATTGGCTAGCCAGATTTATGACTTTAGGGCTAGATCTTGTGTTAAGCAAATTCAAGGGACAGATGGCCTAGCCTATACTGGATTGGCAGACATAGTGGAGCAGTTTAGGCTATTTTTTGCTGACTTGTGTGGGAATTCAACTACAATTAGCCAGCAGTCTGCCATGGATTGCATTCGGGAGAGTGGATTGCTCATTTTGGCTCCACTCCTTTCCGAGCCCCTGCAAAGAGATTTTGATCTGGGGGAAATTGAAGAAGCGATTAACGCACTGCCCCCTGGCAAGGCTGTTGGTGCATTCCTTTGGAATTTTAAAAGATTTTCAAAGACATGTTAGCGCTGGTTTTTCTTGCACTGTGTAATGAAATTATGCAGGGGAAGAAAGCCCCGCTATCTTGGAACACTACCAACATCATAGTGTTTCCTAAAAATGGGAAACCTGTAGATGAGATGAGCTCATATAGGCCGATATCATTGATAAATGCTGATGCTACAATCTTTTAAACAATGTTAGCCTCTTGGCTGCCTCCAGTTATCCATGTGTTAGTCTCGGAGCAACAGCATGGTTTTGTCCCTGGCAGAGACACGGCGGCTCACATTAATACAGCTATTGCTGCATTTGATGTCTCTAGTCAACTAAATCAGCATATTGGAATGCTGATGCTGGAAGCCAATAAGGCCTTTGACTGGGTCGTGTGGGGAGCCTTAGGGTCAACAAAGGTTTATCTCTGCAGTCAAGAAACGTATTGCAATTCGACTGCTTCTGTCAAGCTTAATGGCCTCTCCTCATCTCTTTTTGCGGATCAAAGGGGCACACGACAGGGGTGTCCCCTATCCCCATTACTGTTTGCTCTTTACATTGAGCCTTTATAAAACATCTGTTACCTAGCATCAGGATTCCCCCAGTGCTTCTCAGGGGTTTAGAACTTAAGGTAACTGCATACGCAGATGATATAGCAGTCTTTTCTACTAGACCGGAAGACGCTATATCTGAGATTACACTGGAAGCCCAGTGTTTTGGGTCCTTTGCAGGCTATAGATTAAATTTAAATAAGATGCAGATAATTGTATAATACCAACATGATATGGCCACAGCTGCATTGGGGATTACAAGAACAGCAACGTATCTAGGTGTCTGTATTAGTAGTCAAGTAGACAAGATGATTGCACTAAACTATGAGCCATTCTTAAAGAGAGTTGTGACAAAATTGCGTAGCTGGTATTGGCTCTCCTTAACTATATTCGGAAGGTGCAATATTATTGAAATGAATATACTCCAGAAGTTTCTATATTTATTTTGTACAATTCCATTTAGGGTACCCCGTATTGTTTTTTAAACGCCTAGACGGCGCTATTGGTAGCTTTTTTTGGAGCTATCGGCATGCGAGGAGAGCCCTCCGGTATATTAAGCTGCCATATAAACAAGGCAGCTTTAAGCTTCCAGATTTGAAATTATATTTTTGGGCTGCATTTGTTGGCTGAATTCAAAGCTTACTTAAGGGACCAGATATTGGTACGGCTTGGTTTTCATATCAATTGGCTTGCGGATTAGACACAGGGTTTTTGTTATATAAAACTTCTGACCCTAATTATTACAAGAGGGTATGGTTTAAGGTAGTTAGAGACATTGTGAGGATATGGCATGATATTTGTAAAGCATATTCAACACCAGAGATGCATGTATACATCACGCTATGGAGGAACCCCTTACTACCCGATATATTTCACAACTCTGTTGGGAGAGGGTGGCAAAGCAAGGGCATTGCACAGCTGGGTCACCTGTATGATAGACAAGGATTCTGGTCGTTTGTTGCTCTGAAAGAAGAGTACACGCTGTCACAAAACGCATTTTTTAAAAATATTTACAAATAAGGGATTAATATATCCGGGATTTGGGCCTAACACAGATGCCTAGTCCATCTGAGGTGTTATCCGCAATCTTTCAGATTTCAGGACGAGGGCTTATTGTTAAACTATATCAGAAATTTTCAACAACTTCAAGCGATGACTGTATACAGATTGTACTAAAGTTAAGCCGGATTTTCTAAACTGCCATAACCAGAGAGGAAGTACAGGAATCCCTGGAAACTATAGAGACTTCGGTAACATCAGTCAATCTGAAATTGCAGCAGTATAGGCTTATATTTATGCTGTTCTACCTTCCAGAGCTCATCTCTAAACGGGCCCTGAATCAGTCATCTTTTGAAACATACTGCCCAAAATGCAAAGAGTATGCTGCTGATCTGCGACATATGTTTATCACTTGGTCAAAGCTGTGCTCATTTTGGATTGACATTAACCAAGTCTTCTCAACAATGGTTGGTCATGACATTCAGATGACAGAGAAGGAAATAGTATTGGGGATTGTGCAAGATAGAGGTTGTCTTTTGGTATCATTTGTTTCATTTGTAATTGTTTGCGCTCTTCTGTGCATTGCTCGGGTTTGGATTCAGAATACAAGCTCTACTATTAGAGAATTTGGGGCTTTGCTTAGAGAAATTTATGAAATGGAGCTGGCGTTAGCTTAAGCCAGAGCCCCACAATCATGGTTAAAATTTAAACGAGTGTGGTCTGGTGTCCAGTGGGAATGAATTTGTGTTACACATTATTCTTTGTTTATACAGATATTTTCTTTTTCTTTTCTTACACTTATTTCTGATTGTAAAATGTAAGCTACATCCTTTGCGTTTTGAAGTAATTATGTATTTTCATGTACTTGTATTCTTACTTTTGTTCTTTCTTTAGGATTTGGTTTCGGTGTGTATTCTGGTGTCCTCCTGTGTTGTATTGTGTTATACTTATGGCTAATAAAATAAAAAATGATGAATCATACCACATAGGTTGGTGGAAAAGGGTTTGACACAATTTTGATTAAACATGTGTACCACACCCCAAAACTACCCACTTGTTAATCCCTAGTTCCTCTGTGGTCAACTATGCATCCAGACTGACATTTATTTGACTTTGTTGTTAGCTTTAGGGAGGAAGCAATCCCTGGATAGTCTACTCCTATCGTTCCCATTTTTGATAATTGGTGATTTTTCCACAGACACCATTTGCAGCAATACTAAGGGTTGGAATTGTAAAATGTTGGCCAGCCCAGTTCAAACTTAGAGCTGCAAATAAATATTTTTGATCACTCAGTCACAATCCTGGCTCCCATATACACCACTGGCAGATGCTAATCTAACAGTGTCATACATGCCAACATTTTAGAGTAGACAAGTGGAAGATTTTTTTTTTAAATTGTCAGGACAATGCATTTTCCCCAGTGACTTATACTTGAGCAGAGGCAATATACCTGGATTGGATCTATTGGTATGTATATTGGCAGACAATCAGTATTTCATTTTTGGCAGTTTAATACCATAGCTCAAACAAAAAAAGTGTTCTAGACTCTTTCAAACAAAAGTAGAGCTGTACATTCTATTTTTATTTGTGCTATGTAAGGCGGCCAGAAGTAAAATGTAAAGGCTTGTTTATGCTCTTCTTTCTCCAAGAATTAAGAACAAAAGTTAACATTTGTTGTGAGAGGTAATTCTTGGTAGGGAGAGATTGGAGCATGTGTGACAGGCATCCACATTTTATTTTTGGCAGTTTTACAAAACTCCAAAGTGGGTTTCTGCACACAGGAATTGGGAGACGGGAGACTAGCCTTGATCATTAGGCAAGAGACTGGCCTTGGAATCAGTAGTCTCCCACCTGAATCAGGGAGGCATGTATGTTGTATTAAATGAATCAGGAAGGCATGTATGTTGTATGAAATGAATCAGGAAGGCATGTGTGTTGTATGGCTGATTTTGTTGGTGTTCTCACGTGGGCCCATCATTAGCAAGCATATGAAAAGTCAGTTGGCCAGGCTTTAAAGTAATGTTGCTTGGTAATGTGAAGCATGACATGTAAATAGTATGAGGATTGATATGTCTGTGTAAGTAAGGAACTGTAGATTAAATTGGGATAGGTTAATCTGTCAGGTGAAAGTTGCGCTGGCATGCTAGACCTGAAACTCCATGAAGGTAAATGATTGCCCCTTTCTCATCTGTGCTGCTTCCAGAGAGAGACACCATAAAGTATATACTTATCCAGAAGACATTAATAACATTACAATGTCATGTGTTTGCCCCTGAAATTTCAAGATCAGTCAGGTGGATAAATAATCAAAATGATAACCGCTGTGTGGAGAGCAAAATCCTTTTTTGTGAATGCACATAACTTCTACCCTATCAAAACATGTACTACCGGCTCGCAAAATTTTGATGAGCCAAAACCCCTCTCATGATGATTCTTACATAATTGTCAGGCGACAGATGCTCTGTAAAACCAGACCAAACAAATGGTGAACACCCATTACTCGTCTTAGAGAAAAAAGAAAGAACCATGGGTACATAAACACTAGTTGTGTCACGTTCCACCTGCAAAAATGTGCATTTACTGCGATTCTAAAAAACAGAAATACATTTGAGTCTTATTGGTTATTTAAGACTTAGTTCAGCTCTTCAGGAGTACTCTCGACAGGCTTTCTGAATTACTATCAGGCAAAAATTAGCAAAGTTCAAACTTAAGGTTTTGTGAATTGGCCATTAGGAGAAGATGAAATTCTACGAGCCTTGACCACCTCACAGCCTTCTATCATAGCTCATTTCCTCATTGCTGTGCATGAATGTTTCTGATAATATTTTCACCATCTCATTTATCTTTAAAGGTTGCAAATAAATAAAAAAAACTTTGAACTCTCCCAGGGACCAAAAGCGACACATGGTGCCTAAGAAATCAATCGATGAACGAATAAATAGATGCTGTGCTACAAACTTACCATGGAGGTGAAGAAAACCCGGGAGCTGGAGCAGTGGCCAATATTCTGTGTTTTTGTGTGCATGTTCATAACTTTAATAGCAAGATTCTGTGATTATTTGAGTTGATTTTGTGATGTCCCTTAAATTTCCAAATTATCTCTTTTTTCAATTCAAAACAAATAAACAATGTTTGAAATTTTCCTATAACTGTGTTCTGGTCTTGACAAAATGGAGTCCACCTGGGCCACACCTGCATCTTTTATAGGGGCATTCAGTGAAAAGAGAGTTTTCTATATGCAGTATGATTTATAGAAACTTCAGTCCTTTGATCTGAGAGGGTGTTGAGACATATTACAATACATACTAGAACACTGGAAGGTTGAGCGCTCCATTGAATACAATGGAATGCTCCAGGCTTCTAATAGCTGGTAGAAGCCCAGAGGGGCAACATTCCAATGTTTGTTCAACCTCCTCAGACTCCGTTAGGCCTTTTGTTTACAAATTAGAACGTTCTGTCTTCTAGGGGAGGAATGCTCTCATAGAATTGGAGTTCTCTGTAGCAGGCTCTACCAGCTGTTAACAGCCCGCTTCCTTGTTAAAGGCCTGATCCGAACCATTAATGGCTGGTAGAGATCGCTACTTTTGGGCTCTAAGGTTATATTATGACATCATTCACCGGGTAGCCCATCCAAAAGTAAACCTTAAACTTTTTAGCTGGACGATCCCTTATGGCTCAATTTTTCAAGTCCCCTATAAATGCACTTGAGGAACAAGTTCAGAGCAATGTGGATCTTGTGCATAAATTAACACAGCCATGAACCCATTCTCCTTCATCAACAAGTGATATACTGCCTCCATTTGCTGCCTTTCCTACTTATCTCCCTGTCATGTATCAGTATGAATAGGCTGCAAAACAAATAAAAATGTTTTACACAGGTACCCTACACAACCGTGGTATCTTTAGTTGTAGATATTGTTAAATATAGCATGTGGTCAAATGAGTTTTTAGTTTCAAGACTCTTTTGTTTAAGAGTTCCCTCTAATAATGTGCTAAATATATTTCTATAATATTATAGGACAATAAACTATATCTCTCTAACAAAAAACATGGCTCTTGGTTAAAAATATCCGAAAGTGGTTCAGAATACATACATATATGAAGAACCACATTGTAGACTGAACTTGCAGAACATAGCTCAAGACTGAACATCATCAATCTTGCTTTAGAGGGATCTCTCGTTGTAATGCAGTGGTCCTTAAACATTTTAGTTCCATGAGCCACTTTTTAGAATGGCATACTTTTGCAACCCAACTACATTTAATTGACATAAGAGAGGTGATTATTTTTTAATGTAAATAAAGCTTTGTGTGGTATGCATTGTCATTCACATGCAGCATATTTTGCATTGCAATGGACACTTAATTTACACAGACATACAGTCTTACTGAGAAAACTATACAGGACACACATGATAATGTGCAGAGATGTCTTTCTGTGAATATTCATCATTTGTGCATTACAGAGTAAAGTGCCTTAATTTTTTTGATCCTATTAATATCTCTACTTCCAGCACACTTCCGAATTACATAAAAATGTGCTTACGTTTTACTTTATTAATTGCTGAATGCAAACAGTTCATTTACAGGTATTTACATTTTATTGTGTTTTGCAAAAACAAGTCATCTTGGAGCATTTGCTTTCACATTCGCTGGATTCCAGCAAGAAATCTCATACAATTCATTTTATAAACTCCTCTCACTTTGAAGTCAAAGTAAAAAGTAAATAACAGTCCTCCAGCAATTTAGCAAAATACATAGCCTGACATCAGACCACTGTCTTTGAAGTACCACAAATGTGACAAGTTAAATACAGAATTTAAAGGAATCTTTATTTATTGTTCCCATTATCCCAATCCACCAAATATCAGCTGGCGAACCACCAAAGAGTCACGACCCACGGTTTGGGAAACCCTGTTCTAATCTTATTCAAGATCATCTAACTAGAGTTTTTAGTTTCAAGACTCTTTTGCTTAAGAGTTCCCTCTAATAATGTGCTAAATATATTTCTGTAATATTATAGGACAATAAACTATATCTCACTAACAAAAAACATGGTTCTTGGTTAAAAATATCCGAAAGTGGTTTAGAATACATACATATATGAAGAACCACATTGTAGACTGAACTTGCAGAACATAGCTCAAGACTGAACATCGTCAATCTTGCTTTAGAGGGATCTTTCGTTGTAATGCAGTGGTCCCTAAACATTTTAGATCCATGACCCACACTTTAGAATGGCATACTTTTGCAACCCAACTACATTTAATTGACGTAAGAGAGGTGATTATTTTTTAATGTAAATAAAGCTTTGTGTGGTATGCATTGTCATTCACATGCAGCATATTTTGCATTGCAATGGACACTTAATTTACACAGACATACAGTCTTACTGAGAAAACTATACAGGACACACACGATAATGTGCAGAGATGTCTTTCTGTGAATATTCATCATTTGTGCATTACAGAGTAAAGTGCCTTAATTTTTTTGATCCTATTAATATCTCTACTTCCAGCACACTTCCGAATTACATAAAAATGTGCTTACGTTTTACTTTATTATTTGCTGAATGCAAACAGTTCATTTACAGGTATTTACATTTTATTGTGTTTTACAAAAACAAGTAATCTTGGAGCATTTGCTTTCACATTCGCTGGATTCCAGCAAGAAATGTCATACAATTCATTTTATAAACTCCTCTCACTTTGAAGTCAAAGTAAAAAGTAAATAACAGTCCTCCAGCAATTTATCAAAAGACATAGCCTGACATCAGACCACTGTCTTTGAAGTACCACAAATGTGACAAGTTAAATACAGAATTTAAAGGAATCTTTATTTATTGCTCCCACTGTCCCAATCCACCAAATATCAGCTGGCAAACCACCAAAGGGTCACGACCCACGGTTTAGGAAACCCTGTTCTAATCTTATTCAAGATCATCTAACTAGAGTTTTTGCAGGGATTCTGAACATACATAGAACTATGCGCAGGATTATGGGACCTCCGAGTATAGGGGCTAGGCCTTCCTACCTTCTTAGTACCCACGAGCCCAGGACTGACTATAATGTCTCACTCGCTTTCCTACTCACAAATGGAGAAACAAATGATTAGACAACCCAGAACACAACACTCCCGGATCTCTCAGGAATCACAGTAAGAAGACACACAAAAATGAAGTCTGCTCCCGCAGCCAATACCCCATGATGGGTCAGATGTGCTGTAGCACCTGCCTGATTTAGAGCTGTAATGGCAACCACCATTATAAAGACTCTAAGGAAAACAGCAGTGCAATACAGGTATAAAACTTCACCTTTTAGAATTCAAGCTTAAAAAACATATACATCTCAAATATAGGAGGCAAACTCCCTCTCACCATGGATGTCTCCAAAACTGGTGAAAGGGTATTGTGGACAAGCAAAAGTGCTACTCAGGGATCTCGCGAATAAGTACCAGACCAAACGTTGATGGCGCCATGTTGCAGGGATTCTTCACATACACAGAACTATTCACGGGATTATGGGACCTCAGAGTATAGGGACTAGGCCTTCCTACCTCCTTAATACCCACGAGCCCAGGACCTACTAGCTATAGTGTCTCACTCGCTCTCCTACTCACAAATGGAGAAGCAAATGATTAGACAACCCAGAATACAACACTCCTGGATCCCTGCGGAATCGCGGTAACAAGTCACTCCCTTTCGCGCGCACTCTCATACATGTCCACAATAAGATTTGACAGAGTCACAGAAATAGTTAAAAATATTTATTTTAACTAACGTGCTCTAAAATGCATTATACTTGCCACCACTAGCGTAAGAATGCATAATACAAATAGTCATACATTACAAAGGGAGAGGTCATTATACAAAGACAATGGAGACAGGAATACAGTGCCTAAGCTTCTTCCCCGTGGACAGAATAAGTACTATTATCTAATAGAAGATCTCTGGGTTTTTGCAGCAGACCCCATACCATAGGCCTTAGATCATATCTCTACATCACAGCTGTGTATTGCTCTTCTCCCTGGAAAGGTCCCTCACCAAGTGTTTGTATGTTAAGCCTGCATTCCCGTAATATCAAAGTACGACTTTTCCGCAACAGCAGCTGCAGGGGTATGTTTTGTGTATCTGCTAGGGCCTGACCAGAACAGAATAACAAGGGACATTGTTGATTGACCTTTCTTACAATGTTCAGACTAAACTCTCAGTAAGAAGGAAAAAACAATCGCAGCAGACAGTTCTCATGGGAACCACATAAACTGAGTCTTGCATAAACAAAAAGTATCTAGTAACATGTGCAAAAGCAGCATCATGGCTCCCGGGCCCATGTAACTTAAAGATGTCGACAGTGCCCCTAGTGAACATGTGACAGAGTTATCCAGGAAAGAGGTGGCCTAAGCATATTAGCTTTCCAGAATTATATGCAGCTCCCTGTAAAACACGCATTGGACAAACCAATATGCCTGACTTCATTATGTTAATAAATGTATAACAGGCACGCACAAATAAGAGTTGCCACTGACTAGCACATTAACCCAGACCCAACGTCCTAGCTTTGCCAGTGCTTGCTAATTTGTGTCTAGGAGGTGGGCTTTTATCTAAGAGGTGAGCTAAGAGCGACAGGTAACATCAAACATAGGTCTTGCATTGAAGTAACATCGTAACTGATAGAGACTATATTTAGCTGCAGATTCATTACCTTTAAATATTCCCTAGGGGTCAGACTGGATCCAGAAAATCTGTTTTTGTAAACTCTTTTAGTTAAACAATCACTCAGTACACAATAACGGCAGTGATCGACCATTGGCTGGAGAAATAGTACAAAGAGAAAGACATAGTACGTATAAAACAGTTTTAGAATTGGTTTGTGTCAGCCAAATGGATGTATGATGTTACAACGCATGCTTTTACAACGCATGCTGTTACAACGAAATTTTTACAACGCAAATGCAGTGACAACGCAAGTCTTTACAACGCAAGTCTTTACATCGACTTGCACTAGATGGCGTGCTAACATTAAAAAAGTGTAATTTACTATTCTAACTCCAGTCCACGTAACAGTAGGGAAGGTGTTTGGATAGTAAACTACACTATTTTTAATGTTAGCACGCCATCTAGTGCAAGTCGATGTAAAGACTTGCGTTGTAATGGCATGCGTTGTCAATGCATTTGCGTTGTAACAGTTTCGTTGTAATGGTAGTGCGTTGTAAAAGTTGCGTTGTAAAGGTTGTTCCCCCAGCCAAATACATCAAAAATACCGTATCAGACAGGTTAGTATATATCGTACATCTGAGTAGTCGAGCTACAATCATCCTCTAATGGGGAACTCGCATAATTGTCTGTATGTGCACCAATGGTCCCAAACTTCCTCTATTTCCTGGGACAGTCCCAACTTTGGCCCACTACCTCCTCCGCCTGCTGGCACTAGTCTAGACCATTTTCTCAGTCCACTATGCTCTGTGGCCTACTCTGCTGCCAGGTTCTCATTATATATTTTTTGACCCCCCCCCAGTCCCAACATGAGCCATTTTTCAGGTACCTGGGGCACACCTCTACCCCTGTTATGTGTAAGAGAAGCCCACAAAGCCCCTGTCGATACATTGTGATGCACAATCTGTGTCACTCTGCTCCAGTATCGCTGGATTTTGGGGCATCCACACAATGCATTAAAGAAGGATCCCTAGTACACAGTGCTGTAGTGAATCTCCACAACTTGTGCAGGAAGGGTCCGGAATAATACAATCTATGCAATATCCTCAATTTCACCAAATGGAAAAGGGCAGGGATTGCCACCTTTCTGGGGATTTGGATTACCTCAGTCCAGTCATCATCTTTGATCAATCTCAATTCTCTCTCCCATGCTCTCCCTTAGCTTTAACAAGGGGTCAGGAGAATTGCTCATTAATTTCCTTTAGATCATGAAGGTCACATTAGCAGGATTAGGATCTGAAGGCAGTCGATCCTCCATTGGTGTTTCTCTCCCTCCAATATGTGTTGTACAAGTGCATGCAGTACTGTAGATACGGGAACCTTCAGAGTCTGCCATCTCTAACTCCGTCTGCAGCTCTTCAAAGGCAATCAGAGCCTGACATCTCCATGTGTCCTGAAGAACCAGAACCTTTTGGGCCTGGCGGCGCAGGGTACGCCTAAAATCTCCTGCGTTCTCCTGCTTAGCTAACAGAGACACGGGACACTCTGTGAGGCGTAAAAGATTGGATTTATTAGCTGCAGCTAGCACAGTTATCCCAGAAGAACACAAGGTAGGTTCTCAGGAGACTGCCACTTCACTCCGTGGCGTACAATCTTATATAGTACATAGGTGACATATACATTAACCAAGAACACACCTAAAACATATATAAAGAACCAATAGGAAGAGTTAGAAAACAGAACATATCCAATAGAAAAGGTTGGAAAACAAAGATATCGAGTAACTCGAAGAAGCCTCTCCTCCAACTGTGTTTGTCACCTCTCCCCACAAGCTAATTTATTAACGGGTTTGTAATGACTTGCAGGTGGCCAAATACGTTCATGTGGTTTGGAGGACAGTTGTGAAACGAGAGAATACGAGCAGAGGACAGCGAAGGCCAGACGATAAGATAAAGTCAGAAGAGAATAGTGTGAACCAACAGATAGTTGAGACAGGGATTAGGAAAACCAGACGGGGATTAGTGTACTCGGCCGGTCCCTGACACCAGTTTTGTAAATAGAGGCAGAAGGCTTATTTCGACACAATGCTGCAGGAAAAGCAGAAAAGACTTTGTTCGCCGTGCTGCCTGAGTGAGGGCAACACAAAATGGAGGCGGAGCACAAAATGGCGGGTCGATACGATCGCGATCGAAAATCGAATTTCCTCAGTCCCCCAGATAATCAGTGACTAAGAGCCCCCATCTCTGGAAACCCTCCAACTTTCCTACCGTCCATATAGATCACTATCTCATAGCAGAGTCTGATTTGTCAGCTTTCCCTCCTAACCCAGAAACATGGTGGGATGCCTCCATGCCCTAACTACCATCTGAGTATGGGTCATCATCACCTTTTTCTGTCTTTTCCTGTAGAGCAGTATTGAATTTTGTTCCACTTTATAGGACGGATCATCGCTGTCTGTAAACAACCAGTAATCGACTGCGACCAGCTGGGTGGCCTAGTAATACTTGCACAGATCTGGGACTGTCAGTCCCCCCTCAAGCACAACTCTCTGTAGCATACCAAGGACAATTCTAAAGCTACCTCCATCCTTTACAAATTTATGCAGCTCACTGTCAACTTTCCTGAAAAAGTCTGGAGGTAATTTGAAAGGGGCTTTTTGTAGCACATACAACAGGTGCCATCAGCTTAAAGAAAAATGTTCTACCCATCAGGTACACCGGGAGTGCAAGCCAATGGACAACAGTATCCCACAGGAGTTGCAGGTAATTGGAACCGCCAAATCCTGAGCAGTATCCCTGTGTGCCAATAGATGCCATTGAATGGCTCTGTACTGGCTTCATAGGTGCTGACCACACCTGATTTGACATGCACAGTGCCTATACAGACACCACCCCTGCACGCTGACATTAGTTTCTTTACATCACGATTTCCATGCCAGTAGCACAGAGCCACATCATAATGCTGATTGGCCACTGTGTAGATAAGGAAAGTATGGGATGTCAGTAAGACATCTACAGCTAACTAGAGTATCTACCAGATTAGGCGTTATCAGAGGTAAAAAAGTTATTCATCTTATAAAGACTGGTAGACGCAGTTACTTTACCTTAGAATAGGTGCTAAAGCAATACATCCCCGGAGGTGGGCTTGTGAACTAGCTCATTTGAAAAGGTCCTGTCGGACAAAACGGGCAAGTGTCCTGGTGGTCAAGGCAATAGTGTTTGTTAAACATGGGCAAGTATGCCCCTGTACCAGCCTGACAGATGTCCAGCTCAGGCAATCCACTAACTAACACAGTAGATGCTGTTTGGCTTTGGTGGAATGAGCCTGCAAGCCCTCAGGGGGTTGTCTTTTGGCTGATGCATGACAGATTTTTATGCAAAGGACAATCCATCTGGAGCTGGTCTTTTTCTGCACTGCTTTCCCGTCTTCACTCCAGTAAACCTAACAAAGAGCAGATAGTTCACCCAGTGTTCTTTGGTGCGATCAATATAATGACAATACTCTTTTGCGCTCCAAGCTATAGAGCCTCTCATGCTCTTTGGAGTGATGAGACAAAGCAAAGAAGGTTTTCAGCATGATGCTTTGGGGGATCTGGAGAGGTGTCACCACCTTCAGCAGAAGAGGAGTACGAGTACGGGAAACCACAGTGTCTGGGAACAAATTGTTGCATGGAGGGTAAACAGAAAGAACTCTGATCCTCATGACCAATTTGATTAGTCTCCAAGTAGACCTCTCTGGATCTTCAGCAGTCTTAGAGGGCAACTATGCTTGGGTTCAAAGGAGGAAAATGCTAAGTGTGAGGAAACAGGCTTTTTGTAGGATCACTCACACTTTTTGTCCCCATTATGACTACTACGATGTCGTATTCAACCACTTGGAGACATGTTAGTGTAGATGCAAGAAACGTTATTCCTCGTACAGCGAGTCTCCAGAAGAAGCATCCAAGCAGTGTAAAACAGCCCCAAAAGACGTTCCTCAGATTCTAGCCTTGAGCATGGAATCCAGGGTAGCAGGATTCCATGCTCAACGCTCTATGAATACAACACGAGCACTACATGGGTTTTTCCTTTACAAAGACAAAACATGGATAAAAAATATTCACACTAGTAAAATATATCTAAAATGCAGAATATAAAAAATAACACAACTGAATATACAATGAACATAGCTACAAAAATCCTAAATTACATAAGTTGATGACTTCTAGAACAATTTGGGGAAAGAAGAAATGGGGGGAAAACATAAGGTGAAATAGGAAGAGAAAAATACAAAAATACCACTGAGTGAAAAAAAAAATACTTACCTAAAAGCAGTTAGGAGTGAGCACAGCACAGGACAAAAACCCCACCAACCCTACTATCAGCCAGGATGACCAACCAGAATTCCAGGAGAAGACAAAGAACAAATTCAGTAAGAAGGAGAATTCGATTTTGATTGCAGAGGTGATAAAGCACCAACACCAGCTCTTCATCAGCTCCAAAGTGTCCCATTTGGCAGTCCATAGTAAACAAGGAGAACAGAGTTGCTAAAGTCAAGAGGACAGTGACTGACTGTAAGAAGCACTGGCATGATGCTAAGCACAAAACTACAGAGACACTGGCAGCAAATCTCCAGGTAGCATTGCAGACCGGAGGGGGTAGTCCAACACCCCAGGAGGAGCTGGATCCCTTGGAAGAACAGGTGTCCATTGTCAAATCTGAGGGATCGGTGGTCGGAGTTGCAGGACAGGACAGTGCTGCCTTTGACAAACTATATCAAAAAGAGGGCAAATCCCTACAAGGCTAATGTGGGAAACTACATAATGTAATGCAGTCCAGGCAGATATGCCCCAGCGTTCTGCGGCACTGTCTGCATGCTAAATGGTAGGCACCTGGCAAATCTATGTCATCAATGGAAGCTCATGGGTATTTCTTGATCATATGATGGCATAGTGCAGCGTCACAAGCCTTCTATGTGTGCTATCCTTCATCAAAAGGAAAGGTAAGTAGTATGCCATTTCTACAAGATATGGCCCTTTCCTGTCCTAACTGCCTGTGTTGGTGCACAAATGGTAGACGTTCACCTAAGCAGGCACCCCTGCCCTGCACCATGGGTCAAGGGTACCTTTGTTGGTGCTAGCCAGATGAATGTGCACGAGCATGAAGGAAAGCACAGGGATGCATTTTATGGTCCCTAACACAGTATAAGCCTGCACTTTTCTATTCACACAGATTGACATAGCTAGATGGTTTCTTGTGATGCACTACACCACATGTCTATGAAAGATGCCCCTCTGTCTCACCTGGGCCCATGCACATTAACCTAGCTTCAAAATCCCTAGCATACAACTGGTTAGGATGGGAGATATGTGGGCTATGGGTAGTACCTACACATAGGGACATTTCAAGAGTCATGCTCATACTCCCTTAGATTAAACTACATGAAATGCAGTTGTCCTGGCATGCAGGCTCAGACCACACAGGTGACAGCTGCCATGGTAGGGACCACTGGACCTCCTGTCATCTACATATATATGACTGGGTGTGGAGGTGACGGCAAGTTATGTACACCAGCGTACCATAGGCCACATTTAAAGTGAAAAGATGCAGGGCATCGATGCAAACAAATATGCACCGCCAAGCTGCATCATTTCACAAATGCATGAAAGGGCTGTATCTACTGGAATATGTGCCACCTCTCTGTTCACCTGTGCGCTGCTGCAAAAAGAACTGCCATGCAACAATGCAGGTACCTGTGTATCATGGTGCAAGGCTGTCTGTGTTGGTTCTTGGCTATTTTTATAGGTGCCAGTGCAAGGAAAAAGACATGAGGTGTGTTGTTTCCTGTGAATATGGTGCTTTCCTGTGTTTGTGGAATGATGCGGGGTGGCGCAGCTAAAGTGCTTCCACCACTGTGTTGTGCCATTTCTACGTGAACATGCCCCTCGGTAGGCACATGTCACTATTTCCAGCCCTACTATCTTCTGGGGTGCTGCATGACACTCTATAACAGCCTGCCATCTCAGTCCATCGGAGATTGTTGCGCATAATGTAAGGGTCTTAGGCACATAGGAGTCAATTCATGATCGAGGTGCCATCACTGTGTGGCAGTAAGTTGACTACCAGGGCCAAATTTGGACAGCCAGGGCAGCCATGTACACAAATAAGTGCATGGGTCTGATCAAAACGGTGTGACACTCTGCCGATAACCAACTCTGGTCATGATGAAATGTTGTGAATGTCATTGATTGGAATCTGACTACTATGGCTGGGCCCATCCACTCAGAATAGGCACACAGTGGTAGTGACAACAATGCTGAGATCCAGTCATCAAAAAGGGAAATACATTGCTGTTTGCAATCCATACCCTTGCGTAACAGCTGTCCTATGCATCAATGAGGAACTAAAAGTGTAATGTACTGCACTTTGTTTGTCAACTACTTTGCCCATTTCAACATGCTGAAGACATCACCAATAGAATTTCCCCATCTCATTGATGAGGATGAACCTTTACCTCTTGACCAGCACCCTGTCCCAGACATCAGTGATGATGTGGATGATGCCAACCTGACAACCATTGACCAGGACTGCCTCCAGGAACTCCTGGACTCCTTTGGGCACCATCTTCGGGCACAGGGAAGGTCAGCCGCGGTGGTGTCTCCACATACCCCTCCTAACACCCAAGAGGCACTACCTCCCAATCCACTCAGAACCATGGACTCCGAGGATCCACAGATTAACTTCAAATGTACTGAAGTAGGAGTCCACCTGAAGTTGGCAGAGCAGGTGAAGGCGGGGATGGAGACTGTGACGTTCACCTAAGGGGGAGTTCATGGATGCCTCAGTCCCAAAAGTGCCATCACTGCCACCATCAGAGATACCTACTCTCTGCTACTTTGCCTCCAGCAGTCTCGGGCTTACATCGCTGGTGTTATGTGGGAGAAGCATCAACAACTGCCATGCACAAGTGGCACCAGTGAGGTTGCAACCAGCTGGGGCAATCAGAACCATCTTAAAGTCCATGGAGCGGAGGCAGGACTCCCCCTTTGCTGCCATGGCTGCCTACCACCTTGACTTTGCTGCTGTGTTGCAAAAACAGCATAACATCCTCGCTGCTGTGCTGCCTCATGTATTGCCACAGATAAATGCTGCAGCGGGCATCTTCTGCCCCTGATGTGTGTGTGCCTTCCTCGGCTGTGGCATCTCTAACACCACCCCCATGAGAGACACTGCACACATAAGAGGAGGAACATGTTGACTCTACCTCTTGTCAACGAAAAAGTCTGCAGTGCAATGAATCTGTGCCACATACGCAGTTTCTCCTTAGCCCTGTGCTGATTAACATGCGAGGGAACATCTGCTGTCAAGGTCCTCCTTTTGACTTCGCCCTGTTCAACTTGACCAGTTGTGGACAGTCAATGTGGCCTATCCTCCCTAATAACATTGTGATCATCCTCCTACTGAAGCACTCCTCTCCTCAACATGTCCCATGACATGTCCCCCACATGGACTCTGGACATTCAGTGGCTCTAAACATCCTTTGGGGTTGTTGTCCAATAAACTTTACCTGTGAGCCCCTTGAACATATGCATATGTTAATTTATGCTCTTAAAACTACCTGTGTGTTGCCTGTCTCTAGGAGTCAGGACCTGGTTGACCATTGGCTATTCTGAGATACAAAAGGGAGGCTGTATCCCTTCATCCTCACGCCAGAGGATTGCTCTACCCCTTAGGGGCTGTAGGTCTACACCTCCCCCCCTTATATTGTTATACATTCTAAGAGGCAACAACACCAACTGCTTGTCAAAGGAACATGTGTTTTGTGGAGTCTGGTGCAATGCAAGGCAGTGAGAGTATAACATATTTTGTAATTAATATTTTGCTCAAGAAATGTTTTCTTCTCCACACAAGAAAACTAGCATTAACCGGGTTTTGGATTTTCTTTTCTACCCGAGTTAGTCCTTTCAGGGATCCAGTCCAGTCTTCTTTCTTGCTCCACTGGCGTCTGGTCCCAGGGAACTCCGTGGTGGCGTTGGGAAAAGAAAACAGGAGAAACAGTATGAGGGCGTGACTATAAGGACGCTTATTAGGGGCGGAAGTGAAGGAGCACCAACCACCGCGCCACACAGTGGTCTCTGCTATGGCCCAGACTTTTTCTGACTGAGGGGCGATCACACCATGGCCGAGGATGTACCCTAGGTATTTCACTTCTAATAGGCCGCTATGGATTTTCTGGAGTTGATATGTAGGCCTGCCTGATTCAAGGCTTGGAGGACTGTCTGAAGGTGGTTTAAATGCTCCTCCCAGGTTTGTCTGAAAATCACTATGTCGTCTAAATATGCAGAGCAGAAGGAATGATGGTTCTGAAGGACTGTGTTCTTCAACCTTTGGAACGTAGCAGGAGCTCCGTGAAGTCCAAAGGGCAGAACGTTGAATTCATATAGTCCTTCATCCGTGGAAAATGCAGTCTTCTTTCGGTCTTCCTCTCTCAGGGAAACTTGCCCGTAACCTTTAGTTAAGTCTAAAGTTGTTATAAACTTGGCGTCTCCTAATTTCTCGATAAGTTTGTCTATTCGAGGAATGGGGTAAGCATCGAAAGCGGAGATGGCATTTAGAGCCCTAAAGTCCATACAAAATCGAGTTGAACCGTCTGGCTTCGGTACCATCACAATAGGTGAAGACCAGTCACTCACAGATGGACGTATGACTCCTAGACGTAGCATGTCTTCTACCTCTTTCTTCACTGCCGCTCTCTTAGGTGCAGGTATCCGATATGGTCGTTGTTTTACCGTCTTTCCTGGTTGGGTTGTAATACAGTTTTCAGCGAGAGTTGTTCTACCAGGGATGTCGGAAAAAGATGTGAAAAGGGAAGCAGTGTATCATGCAGTTCAGCTTTAGCTGTGTCGGTGAGTTCATCGTTGATCACGAGGTGAGCGAGTGTGGTGTCTTCTATCTCCATCGTAGGAAGAGTTAGGTGCACTGACTTTGGTAAGGGCCCTAACCACTTTTTTAATAAATTTATATGGTAGGTTTGCTTCCGACTGGGAGAAATCTAGACCTGATAGGAAGCATTTTCGATGACACCCACAACTTTGTAGGGGCCCAACCATTCAGCGAGAAAACATTTTTTCGAAGAGGGGAGTAACACCAGGACCCAATCCCCTACGGATAACCTTCTCCATTGTTTCCCCGGTCATAGTAAGTTTTTTCCTTCTCTTTATGTTTTTTCCAGGCTAGATCTCTCAGTTTCCATATCTTGGACCTAAGTTGCTGGGTGTACTCTAACACTCCTTTGTTCTCTTCTTCTGGTTCCCGTTCCCATGCTTCCTTCGTCATCTCTAGCAAGGACCTGGGCTGTCTACCATACAGCAGTTCGAACGATGAGGGGCTGTCTACCATACAGCAGTTCGAACGATGAGCAACCCAGACTGCTCTATACCTGGGCTCGGATCACATATAGCGCCAGAGGTAACAAATGGTCCCACTATCTGCCTTCAACCGATAACATCTTCTTCAGGGTTGTCTTGAGTGTTCAGTTGTACCTCTCCACAAGACCATCCGTCTTAGGGTGATAAACAGAAGTCCTTAGGTGGTGTAGATCTAGAGCACGACAGACCTCCTTCATTAGGCGTGATACAAACTGTGTTCCCTGATCGGTTAGGATCTCTCTGGGAAATCCTACCCTCAAGAATAGTTCCAGCAGTTTATCGGCGATGTTTCGAGAAGTCGGAGCTCTGAGTGGAAAAGCCTCCGGAAACCTTGTGGCATAGTCTACTACCACTAGGGCATATTGGTTTCCTCTGTGGCTCTGGGGTAAGGGCCCGAACAGGTCCATTCCGACTCTCTCAAATGGATTTCCTATTACCGGAATGGGTTGTAGGGGTACAGCTGGCGGCCTTTGAGTGTTTTTCTTCTGGCACTCTTCACACTTTGACAATGGATCTTAATGTCTTTGTATACTCCTGGCCAAAAGAAATGCCTTAACACATTTTGGGTTGTTTTCTCTGTCCCTGTATGTCCTTCTGTGAGGTGTGAGTGGGAGAAAAATAATATTTGTTCCCTGAAAGCCACGGGGACAAGTAGTTGCTCTGGGTCCTCTGCACTACCTTTGCTATAAAGTAGGCTGTCCTTGATCAGGAAATGAGGATAGGAGGGGGATGGGTTATCTTGATTGGCGAGTGCGGGTTCCCAGGCGTTGCATAAAGTGGCATCATTCGCTTGGGAAAACCGGAAACTTCTGTCCATTAACCACGGTTCGGGATAAGTGAGGGCAGGACTCGATTGTTGGGTTCTATCCTGACTGGTTAGCGAGGTACCCCTATTCCCCAAACTATGTTGGAATAACCGTAAGAATTCAGGGTTATCAGTTCCCAACAGCAACTCTTCGGGCAGACCTTCCACCACCCCCACCCGAACACTACAGGAGATCCCATGGGGTGTTATTAGTACTGCTGAGGCTAGAGGGTAGGGCTTCATGTCGCCGTGCACGCACCTGATGTGCACCACGGTGTCAGAGACATATTGAGAAGGAGTTATGAGGTGTTTCTGTGCTACTGATTGTCTGCATCCTGAATCTAATATCGCTTTTATTTTTCTTCCATTCATCTGTACACTCACGTAAAATGTTGTCCCCATGTCAGCTGTATAAAGGATGGACTTTGGCAAATAACCGATTTCCATGGGTTCTTCAGTGGATTTATGTTTGGGACACAGTCTGGCTATGTGGCCCCATTCGCCACACTCGAAAC
This sequence comes from Triturus cristatus, assembly GCF_964204655.1. Taxonomy (NCBI): domain Eukaryota; kingdom Metazoa; phylum Chordata; class Amphibia; order Caudata; family Salamandridae; genus Triturus; species Triturus cristatus. The sequence continues at coordinate 97,407,097 of NC_140585.1, forward strand.
ACTGTGGTCCTCGGAAAGGCTGGTCATCAGGTCGACTGGGTTTGGAGAGTGGTAGGTCTGGTATCCGTGTTTTTTTTCAGTTTTCATTGGGTTGGGTATGGGGTTTTTCTCTACGTATCCCTCTGGGGTACGTGGTTGAGCTCTAAAATAAGTTGTTACCATTTCAATGGCCAGCTCGAAGGTGAGGTGGGGTTGTTGTTTCAGCCACCTCTGTGTGCTGTAAGGGAGAGCCTCGAGGAACTGCTCCAAGTACACCCGATTCATAATTTCTTCTTTTGTGGCCGGTCTTAACCATTTGTCAGCAGCTGTCTTAAGACTGAAAAATAGAAGCTTTGGGGTTTCTCTCTTTTCTGAAGCGTACCCTGTATGCCTCCGCATCTAGACCAAGGTGGTCCAGTATAACGTCCATAATGTCCTGATAGGGAGTGTTCCCATTTGGTTTAGCTATTTGGTAAGCTGACTGGGCTTCCCCAGTCAGCATAGGGGCCAAAAAGAAAGGCCATTGGTCTTCTTCAGCCCAACCACAGGCTCTGGCGGCTCGTTCAAAATTTAAGAGGAATGCGTTGGGATCCTCACCTGTCACATATTTTTGCAGAGAGATACCCAAGGGTGCATGCACTGAACGTCTGCTGTCTCTTTGGGGGGGAGCGGAGGAATCCGTAATGGCTTTTTGCAACCCTTCGATTTGGGCGGATATGGAGTCCTTAAAGACGTCGCAGTCGGCTTGGGCAGATGACATTTGCCTTTCTACCACCCATTCCAAATGTTCTTGGCCCTTCACTAAATGTTGGATAAGTGCGTCCATCATGGGATTACTGATGGACAGTCCTTCTAATCCCACTTCTGACACCAAGGTGTCGATTCCGATCCTGAAAAACCCGGGTATGAATGGTCGTACGGAGCGTATTCTCCATACGACTCGTACCCGGGATTTCCATCTTACAAAGCAGCAAGTACGAATCGTACAGAAAAAAAATTCCTTACGATTCGTACAAAAGTACGAGCGCCGAAATCTTACCCACAATTCAGATCCGGGACACCGCATACGTGACATCCGGACGGAGTCAGGTAGCGTTTCACGAACCAGCAAGTACGATTGGTGCCTACGTCACGCCGCACGGATAATATTTTACGGCAGCCAAAAACTGCCGGGAAATCGAGGAGGACGCGAGGAAGGAGCACCTGTACACCACGGACAGCCATGGATCCCATTCTACGTGTAATCCCGGCCCTCATAGCCTACGACCTGGTGCACAGGAACCGACGCAGACACCGCAGAAGGTCAGAACAACACCCAGGGGCAAAGGTGGGGGGCAGGGTCAGGAAACATAACCCCGACCCAAGGCAAAATGTATACATGCCCTGTACATACCGTACCTCCAGGGTCTGGTCACTTTGGGGGGGACGTGTCCACCAAGGCCCGCGTCCCGCCACAACGGAGGTGGACGTGGATGCGTCCCGTCACCACAACAATTGTGGTACGCACCGTACCCAGGCCGTAAGAGTGTGGGTACGGGTCGTACCACACCTACCCCTACGTCACCCCAACAATGGTGGTACGGCCCGTACCCACGCTCTTAAGGCATGGGTACGGGCCGTACCCTCAATGTTGGGGTGCCGTAGGGGTACGGCCCGTACCCAGGCCTACAGAACGTGGCTACGGGTCGTACCACACCTACCCCTACGTCACCCCAACAATGGTGGTACGGCCCGTACCCACGTTCTGTAGGCCTGGATACGGACCATACCCCTACGGCACCCCAACCTTGGGGGTACGGCCCATACCCAGGCCTTCAGAGCGTGGGTACGGGTCGCACCACGCTTACCCCCATGTCACACCACGAATGGTGGTACTGCCCATACCCAGGCATACAGAACGTGGGTATGGGTCGTACCACGCCTACCCCTACGTCACCCCAACAATGGTGGTACGGCCCGTACCCATGTTCTGTAGGCCTGGGTACAGGCCGTACCCCTACGGCAACCCAACATTGGGGGTACGGGCCCGTACCCAGGCCTTCAGAGCGTGGGTACGGGTCGCACCACGCCTACCCCAACGTCACCCCACGAATGGTGGTACGGCCCATAACCAGGCCTTCAGAACATGTGTACGGGCCATACCACCATTGTTGGGGTGAGGTATGGGTAGGCGTGGTACGACCTGTACCCACGCTCTGAAGGCCTGGGTACGGGCCATACCCCACGGCACCCCAACATTGGGGGTATGGCCCGTACCCAGGCCTTCAGAGCGTGTGGGCGGGTGGGTGGGTGTCGTGCTACGATCCACATCAGTGGACAGAGAAATAGGGGTGGGTGCCTATCACTCCCAGCCGTGCCCAGACATCTGAGGGGTGGGTGCCTATCACTCCCAGCAGTGCCCAGACATCTGAGGGGTGGGTGCAGAGGACTCCCAGCAGTGCCCAGACATATGAGGGGTGGGTGCCTATCACTCCCAGCAGTGCCCAGACATATGAGGGGTGGGTGCAGAGGACTCCCAGCAGTGCCCAGACATATGAGGGGTGGGTGCAGAGGACCCCCAGCAGTGCCCAGACATATGAGGGGTGGGTGCCTATCACTCCTAGCAGTGCCCAGACATCTGAGGGGTGGGTGCAGAGGACCCCCAGCAGTGCTCAGACATATGAGGGGTGGGTGCCTATCACTCTCAGCAGTGCCCAGACATATGAGGGGTGGGTGCAGAGGACTCCCAGCAGTGCCCAGACATATGAGGGGTGGGTACAGAGGACCCGCAGCAGTGCCCAGACATATGAGGGGTGGGTGCCTATCACTCCCAGCAGTGCCCAGACATCTGAGGGGTGGGTGCAGAGGACTCCCAGCAGTGCCCTGACATATGAGGGGTGTGTGCCTATCACTCCCAGCAGTGCCCAGACATCTGAGGGGTGGGTGCAGAGGACTCCCAGCAGTGCCCAGACATATGAGGGGTGGGTGCCTATCACTCCCAGAAGTGCCCAGACATATGAGGGGTGGGTGCAGAGGACTCCCAGCAGTGCCCAGACATATGAGGGGTGGGTGCAGAGGACCCCCAGCAGTGCCCAGTCATATGAGGGGTGGGTGCCTATCATTTCCAGCAGTGCCCAGACATCTGAGGGGTGGGTGCAGAGGACGCCAAGCAGTGCCCAGACATATGAGGGGTGGGTGCCTATCACTCCCAGCAGTGCCCAGACATATGAGGGGTGGGTGCAGAGGACTCCCAGCAGTGCCCAGACATATGAGGTGTGGGTGCAGAGGACCCCCAGCAGTGCCCAGACATATGAGGGGTGGGTGCCTATCACTCCCAGCAGTGCCCAGACAACTGAGGGGTGGGTGCAGAGGACTCCCAGCAGTGCCCAGACATGTGAGGGGTGAGTGCCTATCACTCCCAGCAGTGCCCAGACATATGAGGGGTGGGTGCAGAGGACTCCCAGCAGTGCCCAGACATATGAGGGGTGGGTGCAGAGGACCCCCAGCAGTGCCCAGACATATGAGGGGTGGGTGCCTATCACTCCTAGCAGTGCCCAGACATCTGAGGGGTGGGTGCAGAGGACCCCCAGCAGTGCTCAGACATATGAGGGGTGGGTGCCTATCACTCTCAGCAGTGCCCAGACATATGAGGGGTGGGTGCAGAGGACTCCCAGCAGTGCCTAGACATATGAGGGGTGGGTGCAGAGGACCCGCAGCAGTGCCCAGACATATGAGGGGTGGGTGCCTATCACTCCCAGCAGTGCCCAGACATCTGAGGGGTGGGTGCAGAGGACTCCCAGCAGTGCCCTGACATATGAGGGGTGTGTGCCTATCACTCCCAGCAGTGCCCAGACATCTGAGGGGTGGGTGCAGAGGACTCCCAGCAGTGCCCAGACATATGAGGGGTGGGTGCCTATCACTCCCAGAAGTGCCCAGACATATGAGGGGTGGGTGCAGAGGACTCCCAGCAGTGCCCAGACATATGAGGGGTGGGTGCAGAGGACCCCCAGCAGTGCCCAGTCATATTAGGGGTGGGTGCCTATCATTTCCAGCAGTGCCCAGACATCTGAGGGGTGGGTGCAGAGGACGCCAAGCAGTGCCCAGACATATGAGGGGTGGGTGCCTATCACTCCCAGCAGTGCCCAGACATATGAGGGGTGGGTGCAGAGGACTCCCAGCAGTGCCCAGACATATGAGGTGTGGGTGCAGAGGACCCCCAGCAGTGCCCAGACATATGAGGGGTGGGTGCCTATCACTCCCAGCAGTGCCCAGACAACTGAGGGGTGGGTGCAGAGGACTCCCAGCAGTGCCCAGACATGTGAGGGGTGAGTGCAGAGGACTCCCAGCAGTGGACAGAGACATGGGGGTGTGTACATCATCCTCCGATGAGCAAAACTCCATGGGTGCATGAAGACATCCACAATGTGCGACTATGTTGAGAGTGCCATGACAACACATCACTGACAGAAGTGTCCACTCCCATGAGGATGGATGTCCTTCCCCCACTGCATGACACACCACATGTGGGTGTGATGACAAATTACGCATGCATACCCACCCCTGGCGGTGGCAGCACAATACACACACTGAGATCATGCAACAAGACTGTATCCTCATGTTAAACCCCACTAAACTAAGAGAGCCTAAGGGAACACACATTGTCACCCACATTCCAGGACTGATAGGAATGTACAGGTGCTGGGGCAGCCAACAAGTTGTTGCCTCCCATGGAAGGAAAAGGGTGGAGAACCCACAGATACAATGCCCACAATTGTCAGTCAGGTGCCCAAATACCCTGCAGAACAAGTAACACATGTGTGCTAGGCTGGGAGTACACACATGCATAGTGCGGAAAAGGGACCATGTCCACATGAAGCCATGGCAACATACTCCATACACAAGTACAGTGACTACCAAGGATGGCACAGACGATGCAGGCGGAGATATTGCTGAGCAGGCATGGGCAAAGTTGAAGGGATCCCTCACACAGCAAGGAAATGTACACACAGGTCAGCACAACTATTGTGAAACACCCTGCAGGGAAGAAGTCAGGTGCCACAGAGGAAGGAACACTCCTTGGGACAATGTCACCATACAGTAAGAGCTTACATGACCGAAGATTATTTGCAGAGACCTTGTGATGGCGCGCAGATACCAGGGTCCTCCCCATGAGCAGCACACTACAATATTTCCCAGACACCTAACACATTATCACCACCCCAACTCAGGGAGCAGCAGCACCAACAGCAATACCAGAAAAGCATTTGTGTGCAAATGAAAAACAAAATGCTTTATTCAGCATAACAAATGATTTGATTAGAAATGTACACTATATACAAGGCCCATAGGCCAGTCCATATGCGAATTCCTGGGGGGGGACACATTGGGACGCGTCCCCCCTAGCTTGCCTGCACAGTTCAGAGTTCCTTTTCATCCACAGGGGGGGGCATCATGTGGGGGGGAAGGACCAGGCACCGCAGGGACGGGAGGGGCAAGGGTAGGTGTTGTGGGTGCAGGGACAGACGACTCCACCACAGGGGGTGGGTCAGCGCCAAAGGGGGTGGTTAGGATGGCGCTGCACACGGTTGCAAGGTCTCCCAGCGTCTCCCCTGCACCCGAAGGAACCACAGGCCCCACGGAGCTGGGGGGGTCCGAGGGATGGGTTGCAGCGCTACTGGGGGAGTGTGTGGACAGGGGGGGAACTCAACTCCCCTGCCCAGTGACTTCCTCCACTGCTTGCGGGGTGGTGTCACACTGGGGCTGAGGGACAGACTGGCCATGAAGGACTCTTTGTCTGACTGTTGGGCAGGGGAGCTAAGGGGAGTGGTTTTGGAGGAAGTGGGCCATGAGGACTGCGGACTCCCACTGTGGCTGCCTATCTGCCGTTTGCCCCCCGACCCAGTGGGTGTGCCTACTTCCCCCTGTGTGTGCGTGCCAGGAGGTGTGCGCTTGGCCTTCCCTGTTGGTGTGCTGCCTGTGTCTGGTGGGGTGCGTGTATGGGGATGTCTCGGTGTGCTTGGGACAGGCATGGGAATGGGAAGTGTGGATGGTGCAGGGGTAGGGGGGACGGAGCGCTGCAGGAGACCCACTGCTGCCGGCGGTGACGAGTCCATGGACCTCAGCAACATCCGTTGGTCAGACATCACTGCTGACATGCCCTCCATGTACGGCACCATCTGTGTCAGCCGTCTGGTGTGGCCATGGAGGACATTAAGCAGCGATGTCTGACCAACCTGCAACTGCCGCAGGATGTCCACAGACTCGGCATTGACGGCATCAGGGGAGACAGGGGCAGGGGGTGCGGTGCCTGGCACGAAGGAGACATGTTGTTGTCTAGCATGGACTTAAGGGACCCGAGCAAGTGGGAGGGCGGTGATGGGAATGGAGGGGGCGGCGAGAGATGTACTGCTGCTTTCAGCTGTGGGAGCAGCCTCCGCCCCCTCTGGGAGCTCAGCCTCGGACCCGTCTGCGTCATAGTCGGTGTTGGGCCTGGACAGGTCCTCCGCCTGACTCCCCTCGCCCTCCATGCCACTTGTTGCGCCAGACTCCCCAGCACTGGTGGCACCGGTGCTGGATCCCTCCTCCACGTCCGTGCCAGTGTCTCTCTCGGTGTCCCCCGACGATGCTGTGGGCAAGGTGAAGAGACAGGAAAGTATCAGACACCTGTATACATATGACACATGAGTCAAAACTACATAGGTCACAGTGCATAGCATGAAAAGCATCATGAGTAACATCTACAATACTACGCACATATGTAGGCCCTGCACTACACAGTTGGTTGACCCACCATGCCACTTTGAAACAATGGAGAGCATGACACAACAGCAAAGAACTTGATATCGAATTATACAGAGAAGCTAGTGTCTGTGGACAGTCAAGCACAACATCTGGACCACACACCGTTGCAAAAAATGGATGAGCAGGACCCATGTCTTTTAACTTTTGACACATGCTGTAAAGCACAAACATTAAACCCTACACAACATGACTGGGTCAATACTTGTTGAGTGTCTGTTCAGACTATCATCACACTCAGGCCAGACCTGGCAAGGAGACAAATAAGGTTTGGACATGTAGGCCTTGCCCACACAAACCCCCCCCCCCACCTTAGACAATGTGATTGAGACAGAGGAAGGACTTACACCTCTTAATCAGGGATCACAAAAATGGGCTCCATTAAATCCTAATTGCACTCTAACTACCCCTTGTGGGGCTGACCACACATATTATTGACAAACAACCAGATAGTTGTACACAGACACACAGGCACTGGCCAGTGTGAGGATGCACAGGCCACATTGGGTCACCCTGTACAGTGGACACATGTAGCACACTTTACGTAAATACAAATGAGGCCAGGGTACAATGCCACAGAGGCCAACCTATGCTGAAGACACTGAGAATGTCCACAGTGTTGGATGACACACATGATTCCTAGGAAAAGGTGTCACAGGAACTGTACCCATGTGTGTACGGACCGTAGCACTATGGCGTACGCCTATGGCACCACTACCATAGTGCTACGGTCCGTACACACGCGGGTACGGTCCGTAGCACTATGGCGTACGCCTATGGCACCACTACCATAGTGCTACGGTCCGTACACACGTGGGTACGGTCCGTACACACGCGGGTATGGTCCGTACACACGCGGGTACAGTCCGTAGCACTATTGCGTACGCCTATGGCACCACTACCATAGTGTTACAGCCCGTACGCATGTGGGTACGGTCCATAGCACTATGGCGTACACCTATGGCACCACTACCATAGTGCTACGGTCCGTACACACGCCCTCAGAGCGTGTGTACGGTGCATTTCACAGCTTACACTGGTGATAGTAGGCGCACAGGAAAGGAATGGCGGTGTCTGACTCGCACAAGGATGTACTTCAAGTCATTGTCAGTGCAGTCCTTCATGTGTAGGGCCTAGGTGTGTCAGGCAGTGATGTGGCACATGTCTCCTCATGTGTTAACCCAATAGTTGTGTCATGACCTGTGTACACATGTCATGTGTGATGGAGCACTATGTGGTGCACTTCCCCTTCACACCTTGTTCATGTGTGGATGTAGTTTAAACTTGTCAAGCACTGCATCACTGGCATGGCACAGTCACCAACACCCGCAACTGTCCCCTGATGCCAGGTGCACGGATGATGACACCTGACATCTCACTACCAGCGTCCCACGATGTGACTATGTCATGTGTGTGTCATGTGTTCCCATGATCTTACAGTTGGTGTTTCGTCAACGGCATCTGCTGTGGCTGCATCCAACATGTGTCTGTGTGTAGATGCCCATGTCACACTATTACACACACCAGGACACATGTGGAATGACACGTAACGTGTGTCTGTATGCATCGGACTGGGACTTGCGAGCTTAGGACATATCAGCGTAGTCTCAATGTCTGTGTGATCATGTTTGACATGTACCCCTTCATGGCAAGGTGTGTGGTGTGTCCATTTCCCATGACATGTGACCTGTGCGTCTAGCTTGGCACCAGCTGTCGGTATGAGATGACTTCCTTCAAATGCACAGATGTGGATGTATGTCACTCCTGTAATTTATCTGCCTGTTCACTCACACTGCCCCACAGCTTCTTTCATGGCATGTCATGTAGACCTTGACAAACCACGTTTATAGCTGGCTCTTGGTAGGAGTATCACCTTGCTGGCATACGTGTGCAGGTTGTATTGCACAGTACTGACTCTGTATGTGGCATATGTGTATTAGCTGTTGAACATGTGCTGAGTGCATTGACATTGGTGTAGTAATGTACTCAATCTTCGTTATTACTTCCAATTTTCTGCAGGGCACCGCCTCTTCCCCCAACCGATGCCTGACTTGGGTGCCATGAGGGAGCGTGACTGCATACGCCGCTACAGATTCTCCCAAAAGTTAATTGAGGAACTGACAAACAGGCTGGCACCACACCTCCAACCGCGACACAGTTATCCGACTGCGCTGACCCCCAAGATGAAGGTGATGTCAGCCCTACATTTCTTTGCCATGGGTACTTTTCAATTCACCATAGCTGATGTGGGTGGCATGTCCCAGACCATGTTCAGCCGTGTCCTGCATGTTGTTTTAGAAGCCATGTTGGAGCACCTGGATGAATTCATCCATTTCCCAACTCGTGAGCAGTTGACAGGTATCAAGGGTGAGTTCTATGCCCTGGGAGGGATGCCCCATGTAATTGGGTAAACTGATGGGACACATGTGGCTTTGGTAGCACCACAGGCACAGGAGGTAGCCTATAGAAACCGCAAACATTACCACTCCATTAATGCCCTTGTGGTGTGTCTTGCTAACATGCAGATTTCCCATGTCTGTGCACGTTTTCCAGGTTCAGCACACGATGCCTACATCATGAGGCGTAGCAGGGTGCCAGAAATGATGCTGCAGCTGCACAACGAACGCGCATGTCTTGTTGGTGGGTAGACTCTGTTTGTCCACTATTTAGCGTTGTCTTAGTATGTGACGGCATCACCTGACCAACTTCTTAACATGATGTTTCCATGTAGGGGACTCTGGCTATCCCAACATGCCATGGCTGGTGACGCCTCTCCGCAACCCCAGAACAGCTGCAGATCACCGTTACAACAACGCACATGGGCAGACCAGGCGAGTGATTGAGAGGACGTTTGGCCTCCTGAAGAGCCGATTCCGGTGCCTCCACAAGACCGGCGGGTCCCTCCCATATGCACCGGTGAAGGTCTGCAAAATCTTCCACGTGTGCTGCATGCTGCACAACATGGCAGTGGAGAAAGTTCTGCCACTCAACCTGGATCCCGATGAGCAGGACCATCCACCCATGGAGGATGACGGCCTTGGGCAAGAGGCAAGTGAGGAGGAGGAGGAGGAGGAGGAGGAGGAGGAGGACATCCGGAGTCAGCTCATACGCAACTTCTTCTCATGATGGTGAGTCCCTGGGTCTGAGTGTGCACGCTGGGAGCCTTGAGTGGCATGTGTTGCAATGTGTGTGTCCAGCTGACTGTATGCTAAGTGACTTTGAGGTGTGTTCGGATGGGTCACTCCAGTGCTGATGTCATTCCACACATTTCTGCTGACACACTCATTTGACAACTAGCATGGTGTCGACCTTAGTCATTTGGAGTACATGACCATGCATGCGGATGACTAGGTATTTCCTGACTTCTTGTGTATCTCTCATCCCCAGGTCGTTGCGCATGCTGTCTGCTCGTGGCATCGTTGTGCTCCTGCTAATCCTCATGAGTATTGCAACGTGTGCTGAATCAACGTTACATGCACGGACATGGTGATAAGTCTCCTTTGGGTAAGGTTCACAGCAAGGCATTCTGGGTGTTGTAGTTGCTTGGAATGTGTGGGCACTGCTCTTGTGCAGGTTTTGTTACTATGCATACATGTGGACTCAACATGGTGCACATGACATGTAGCATGACTCACATGAATTGATGGTCACACTTCATGAGAGTCATCTGTAATGGGATAGTGGAATTATATGAAGGCATCAATGTGTGTACAACTTGCCTCGGAAACATACGCGAGGCAACGGGTGGACATATTGAGGGACATCCCCATGAGCGGCTCTATGGGGAATTGCAGCCTCTCCGTGTGCAGCAGGGGACGTTTGGGTCACCCCCTTCACTTGTGTTCCAGTACAATGGATTCACTGCCTCTGTGGTGCAAAGGGGGTGTCCAGTGCAGGTGCCACATGTTATTCATATTGACCTGTGAGTCATTTAACATTGATGCTTTTGCATAGGTGTGAGCCTGAGTAATAAAGGTGTTCCTCAGCCTCCAAGGTGCCTCTTCTCTGTCAATGCAGGTCTCTTGCCACTGTGCATGCGCCATGTCTGGCATGGTTGTCAAGGATTGTGCATATGTGTCTATGTGTACATTAGCAACCGGCATGCTGTTGTTCATGTATGTAATTCTCTATTGTGCATGATGTCCATGGGTGTGTATGTGGTTTGGCATGTTGGTCCCCGCAACGGGCCCTCAACACCTTCTGGGGTGTGTTTCCTGTGTGCAGCTCAGCCTTCAGTTTCCAGATCCGCTGTCAGTCATCTTTGGTGATTGTGCATCCTTTGTCTCTCGGTGTGCCATTGGACACCAGTTACTCCTTCCTTGGCATACATGTGTTGCCGTGGTCCTTTCAGAAATCCTAGTCTTTGCGTGGATATTGTGTCATTGTTCCCAGGACATGCTGCCTGGTGTTGCAGCCACTGCAGCAAGGGCACACGTCGTTTTCAGAATTGCCAACACACACACATCAAAGATGCTCCTCCCTTCCTCCCTCCACCCATTCATTTGGCTGTCATCAGCTTGTCTGTGCCACAGTTGCGTCCACGCAAAGCCAAAGGAAGGACCGTCTGCACATGCAACGTGCACATTGCACGACCCTCAGGTCCTTGCATGACCCACATCACACTACAGTCTGATGTTTCAGCCACCCTCCAAGCAAGGTCCATCCACACATCTCCCACCTGCTCTCAGGCATACACTAAGCGCACACACAACACCTTTGCATGATGAGTGTGCAACTCCAACTGCCTACACACCGCTGGCACGCCTTCCAGGCCCTGTCACACCCACCAGGCCATGTCCCTCCTACTCCCCACCGGCTCTGTACCCTTGCAAGGCCATGGGAGTGGGACTCAATGCTTCTGCATGTAGTATGCTGTCGTCGTGAGGCACATGGCACAGGTATCATCTCTCAGTGTGTCAATCTGCAATGTGTCCAGGACCCCCCTCGCCACCATCACATGCGCTCACAACCTCATCATCAACTCGTATGCCATTGCAAGCCAGGTGCTCCTCACCCTCACCAAGGACGCAGACATTTCCTGTTCCAATATTCAAGATTGCATGAGATCCATAGATGAATGTCAGAACAGCAGCCACCTGAGGCAGGACTTGTACAGGACTGTGGTCAACATCTGAGGATTGTCCTCTTACAGCTGGGTCAACTGCTTGTGTCCCACCCACAGAAGCCCCGCACAGGCATCCAGTGTTCACGCACACAATATGTTGTGCATAATGGATTGCCTGCTCACATTTGCCATGCTAATCATCAGTGTTAGACCCGGCCCTCGTCACATAGCCATACCTGACCCCTGCACCTCGCACGAGCCCCCGAGCCCACGGCCTAGCCGATCCTTCCCACCAGAACACACACACCCGACCCGGACTTCCCCGTCCGTGGCCTTCCTCCCTTTCGGCCACACCGGGCCCGCGTGCCCACTTCATGCACCAAGATGGCCGCCCGGCCCCAGCGCGACCCTGGCCTAGGGGCGCCACTCCGGCTGGAGGACATCGCGCTCTCCTTGGGATGAGAGAAGGAGGAGCAGTTTCGATCACACCTCTGCGCTTCCCTGGGAAGGTGGGTTTCGATCGACCCGCCGGCCTCCCTGAGGGCTGGCTCCACGCCTGCTGGGTGTCTGGGACTCCTCCCGACCCGGCCCTGAAAGGATCAAAGGACAATGGCAGGAAACCCCGACAAGCGACCCCCAGGTGACAAGACCCCTGCCTGCACAGACTCCGGACATCGAAGAGGAGTCGCCCTATAACAAGGGGTGCTCTGGGACTGTCCGGCAGATTCGCCTTGGAAACACCTGAGCCCTGCTGAGTGACTCGCGGCTCCCTGAAGATCGTAAGACCTCCGAACTTGTGCTTGAGCCCTGCTGAGTGACTCGCGGCTCCCTGAAGATCGTAAGACCTCCGAACTCGTGCTTGAGCCTTGCTGAGTGACTCGCGGCTCCCTGAAGATCGTAAGACCTCCGAACTTGCACCTGAGCCCTGCTGAGTGACTCGCGGCTCCCACAGATTCTCTTGGTCCCGCCGGACCCCACGACGACAACCGTATCCCCCAGCTCGAGGATTGTGAGCTGTGCGCCGGGTACGCTCCTGCATCTGATCCATATCCCCAAAGACTGTCCTGCTACCTCATACCCCCCCTCCAAGACTTTGTGAGCCCGCGCTCCACTTGTATATATTTGCCTGGCTAATCATAAAGATCCTACATCTCCGATCTGATAAAGGTTTATTCTTAAGAACTCTCAGTGTGGCGTCTCTTTGTCGTGTGGTGCCGAGTGTACGATCCTAGATACGAGGTTTCTCCCCTGAGGAGCCTCCCGCCAGTGCCCGGCTACGATTCCTCGAGGGTGGGTCTCAGGACAGTCAGGGCCCCCTCCGGGCCCCTCTGAGGTCGCCTTCTAACAACCAGCATCTGTACCTCACACTGCAACACCCTCTGCATTATGCACATGATCCCCAGATGGATCCACTCCAAGGAAAGACGGACCATCCCCCAGGTCCACGACAACATCCGTGCCAAATGATGCTCTGCCCTCTACGGAGAAGCCACGTCCAGACTCCCTGGACACTTGTCCACATCCAGGCTGCATCTGCACACCTGAGCTGCAACATCACGTGCCCCAGCCACATCCCCGTCCAGCAGAGATAGCTGCAATGGATCACTGTGTGCTGCAGGCTGACCTTCAGACTCCCCACCCACACTCAGGAGGCAGGCCACAACCCTGACCCAAAACCAACCTTGTACCACTGTCATCCGAGACCCCGTAGTGCCATCTCCGTGCATCCAACCTTGACCTGGCCACCATTCTTCAGATCCACCGTACTCCAGCATGCAGGACATAGTTCTCCCACCTGGGAACACTTACCTGGGACTCCCTCCCAGGGAACCTCCACATGAGGCATGACCTCTACGCCTAAATGTCACTCTTCCAATTAGGTGTGTCCGGACAGTTTAGCAAGCACCCCCTCAGCAGCTTGAGGCCATCACAGGTGAGTATTGTGCTCCATGTCTGCATTGAATGATAACTGGTAACCCATGTGTGTCCTGTACCAGACTCAGATCCCAGGGTATGGATGGGTGGAGTTAGTTCAACACTCAGGCATAGTTAGACATTTACACGCACATATGTTGTGGACTAATGCCAAATGACACCAACATCTCATGACAGGATAGATTTTATTTTTGGTGGGGTGAGTCTTGTGGTAGATGTACAAAGGTGCTCAACCGGGTGCATAGAATCCAAAGTTTACAGGGGGAGATGGCGTCCTTGTCAGTTTGAGTCATCAGAGTCCAGACCACAGTGTTGGTCATCATTGGTCAGACTGTGACCAGCAAGCCCATGTGGCAGGGAATGTCATTGGGTAGTGTGCTGCAGTTGCGCCAGAGGGCCAGGTGCCAGGCCAGGTGGCCTGGGAGATGTTGATGGTCCACTGACTCTCACGGTCTTTTCCGTGGACGACCCACCTTCCTGGGGGACCCTCAGATGCAGGCCTTGACGATGCTTGTGGTGCTCCGTCGGACGAATCCTCCTCCTCCTCCCTCCCTGTGGCTGGTGGTGGTCTTCGCCTGGTGTCACAGGGAGTGTTGCCCATGTTATCGGCGATCCGAATGAGTGAACGGCTCATGTCCGTTTGCACCGCCAGGAGCTCAGCCAGTCTTGCCTCCATCCGTCCTTGGTGTCGTTGTTGACTGGCATTTTGCTCGGCCTGCAGGTTCTTCATCTCGTCGAGGGTCCCCTTGATGTCTGTGAGGCTGGACACTACCTGGCTGATGCCCCTGGTGTCACGCTGGTATGTGTCTAGGATGTGGCACATGTGTCCCTCAGCCGGCTGGTCAGGTTCTCGCCTCCGCCTGCCTCCACTCCCACCACCCCTGGCCACACGAGCCTGGCCTGCCATTGTGGGCACATCAGGTCTACATGACCCCTGAGGGATGGCATTAGTGGTGTCGTCTGCCTCCTCCTGGGTGCCTGGAGAACCTGGTCCCTCCTGGTCAGACTGGCTGTGTTGTTCAGTGCGAGCAGGGCTCCTGGGTGTCTCCTGGGATGTGGCAGGACTGGGGGTGGTGGTTGGCACAGATGTACCTGACGCAGGTGCTGCAGGGGCTTGGGCACCAGAGGGGCCAGGTTGGTCGGGGTCATCCACGGAGTGGCGAGTGTCGTCGCTGCCGGTTGGATCATCTTCATGCTGAGCCTGGGACTGTGAATGTTCCCCCCCATTGTTGGGGGGAGGGCGAGGATGTTGCCCTGTGTGTGAGAGAGAGACAATGTTAATGCTGTTTCTTGCCACATCCATGTTTCAGGCATATTCAAGTAGTGACAGTTCCTCCAGGTGGTGGGATGTGCCTAGCATTCCTCTCAATGTCCACTTGTGGATGGGTATGTTGCGGGGGACAGATTGGCATGTGCTCCTGAGTGTTTGCCCAGTCGATTTTTGGCTCGGAAGCTTATTTGGCTATGGATTGGTCTTGTTGTGTCACATGTCCATTGTGAGAGTGGGTGAATCCGTAGCCTGCCCCTGGGGTGTGTGCTTGTGTGAGGGGGTGTGTGTGACCGGGCCTGCTGTTGGGTTTAGTGTGATTGTCATTGGGTCTCCGAGGTGATGTGTCTGTCCCCTCATGGTGCATGCTGGCATGACAGTGTGTGTGAGTTCCTGTGCTAGGTATGTGAGGTCGTGGGGTTGTTGTTTGAGCGTACAGTGGTCACAGGAGGGCCTTGTGCTGCCTACAGCAGGGCCAAGTGTCAGCTACCTTGTCAGTACTTTGGCAGTCCCTGTGCATTGGGCATGGTGCATGGGTATGTACCTAGGCCATATGGGCTGTGGGCATTGGTGTCTGCTTCTGAGTTGCATAATGTGTTGTTTGAGGCCCACCCTCCCAGCATCCCGGACATCCAGTCTTGGGTTTGTGGTTGTTGTGGCCTGGGACATGGCATTGCCTTTATTAGTGAATTAGTCATGGAGACGTTAGTGGCATGAGCGTGGTTCTTGAGTGGGGTTGTGTGCGGTGAGGGCTTGGGGTAAGTTGCGTGCATTTGGTGCGTTTGTGGTGTGGATGCCATTCCCCCCATGTTACGTGAGTTGTTAGTGTACTCACCAGGCTCTGCGACTCCTTCGACTCCGTGTACTCCCACCGGCGGAAGCGTGGCCATCACCTTCTCCTCCCAGGGATGGTAATGTACGGGTCTGCGGGGCAGCCCACCTCCAGTGATGTTACTCTGGGCGTATTCCTCGTTCATTTTCCTCTTGACTGCCCTGCGCAGATCGTACCACCTGGATTGGCATTCATGCCTGGTCCTTCGGATGGGCGCAACTGCATTCACCTTATCGACGATCCTCTGCCACAGGCTGGTTTTTTGGGCTATGCTGGTCTGTCTGACCAATGTTCCAAAGAGCTGTGGCTCGAGTCTGATGACTTCGTTGACAAGGAGGTCCAGCTCCGCACTTGTGAACTTTGGAGTCTTGTCTGTGGGCATGGTGTGGGGTGTGGGTGTGGATGGTTGTGGGTGTGAATGTGACGGTGTGTGTGTGAATGTGAAGAGGGGGTGTTTGTGGATGAGGTTGTGTCAAGGTGTGTGAGTTAAGGTGTAGTTGAGGTGTAAGTAAGGTGCAGTAGTTTGTCTGTGGGGTCTGGCAGCAGTGGGTCTGTTGCAAAGGCTCATGGGTTGTGTGTGTGGGCCCTTTTTATTGGTCCTTGAGTGGGTGTGGCTGGGTTTGAATTTGTTGTGGGTGTGTTATAGGGGTTGTTTGTGGTTTAGGGCCTCTGTGTGCCTGTTAGGATGTGCCAGGTCAGTCATTGAGAAGAATTGTGTCATGTAGACGTGTTTTGTGGTGTTGTGCGAGTCGATTTGACCCTCCTTCTGCTGTTTTACAGTGTCCTGGTTCTGTACGTGCTTTTTTCGCGTAGGTATGGTCTGTCCATATGCGATGCTGGGTGAGGGTGCTGTGCTACGGTGTGGGGGTACGGTGCGTACAGTTGCGGTGC
Source organism: Triturus cristatus (assembly GCF_964204655.1). NCBI lineage: Eukaryota > Metazoa > Chordata > Amphibia > Caudata > Salamandridae > Triturus > Triturus cristatus. The sequence continues at coordinate 97,423,843 of NC_140585.1, forward strand.
TTGTCTACGGTGTGGAGGTCTGGTGCGTACAGGTGCGGTGCTGTGCTACGGTGTTGGGGTACGGTGCGTACGGGTGCGGGGCTGGGCTATGGTGTGGAGGTACGGTGCGTACAGGTACAGTGCTGTGCTACGGTGTTGGGGTACGGTGCGTACGGGTGCGGGGCTGGGCTACGGTGTGGAGGTACGGTGCGTACAGGTGTGGTGCTGTGCTACGGTGTTGGAGTATGGTGCGTACGGGTGCGGGGCTGGGCTACGGTGTGGAGGTACGGTGCGTACAGGTGCGGTGCTGTGCAACGGTGTTGGGGTACGGTGCGTACGGGTGCGGTGCTTGTCTACGGTGTGGAGGTACGGTGCGTACAGGTGCGGTGCTGTGCTACGGTGTTGGGGTATGGTGCGTACGGGTGCGGGGCTGGGCTACGGTGTGGAGGTATGGTGCGTACAGATGCGGTGCTGTGCTACGGTGTTGGGGTACGGTGCGTACGGGTGCGGGGCTGGGCTACGGTGTGGAGGTACGGTGCGTACAGGTGCGGTGCTGTGCTACGGTGTTGGAGTATGGTGCGTACGGGTGCGGGGCTGGGCTACGGTGTGGAGGTACGGTGCGTACAGGTGCGGTGCTGTGCTACGGTGTTGGGGTACGGTGCATACGCGTGCGGTGCTTGTCTACGGTGTGGAGGTACGGTGCGTACAGGTGCGGTGCTGTGCTACGGTGTTGGGGTACGGTGCGTACGGGTGCGGGGCTGGGCTACGGTGTGGAGGTACGGTGCGTACAGGTGCGGTGCTGTGCTACGTGTTGGGGTACGGTGCGTACGGGTGCGGGGCTGGGCTACGGTGTGGCAGTACGGTGCGTAAGGGTGCGGGAGGCTGTGCTACGGTGTTGGGGTACGGTGCGGAGGGGGGGTATGGTGCTGACATACGGGGGGGGTACGGTGCTGACATATGCGGGGTGCGGGGGGGGGCTGTACATCTCGTATCCGGGCACAAGTTTACCCGTGTACATGTGTGCTACAGCGTTCGCTCCGTACAGGGCCTTTTACATGCGGTTGTGTATTCGGACGGCTGGTACGGATCGTACTTGCGCGCTTGGACTTGTGTTTTACGATTTGCATGGACAAATTTCCGACTCCCTCTCTTTCACTTTTCCCAACTCTATTCGGACGTAAAAATTCCCGGGTCCCTCTCGGACGCTTTTCCCGACGCTATTCGTAGGTAATTTTCACGTCCGAATCGTACTTCGCTGTTTGTAAGGTACTTGTACAATTCGTACGTGAAACTTTACAGATACGAGTCGTACGCAATTTTTTTACCGGATCGAAATCGACACCCAAATGTTGCGGGTGGGAAGAACGGGACAGAGGCTTTGATGGATTAGTGAAGGTTTTATTTTGCTCAAGAACTGTTTTCTTCTCCACACAAGAGAACTAGCATTAACCGGATTTTGGGTTTTCTTTTCTTCCCGAGTTAGTCCTTTCCGGGATCCAGTCCGATCTTCTTTCTTGCTCCTCTGGCGTCTGGTCCCAGGGAACTCCGTGGTGGCGTTGGGAAAAGAAAACAGGAGAAACGGTATGAGGGCATGACTATAAGGGCGCTTATTAGGGGCGGGAGTGAAGGAGCACCAACCACCGTGCCAAGCATCTATGAAGAAGTGAAAAGTGCTTAGGGAAAAGGGTGGAGGTGGGTGACAGAGAGAGAGGGAACCGGTTGTTACACCTTTTGCCTATCCCACCCTCCTATCCAGTCTACAAACTGTCTTTGTACCTTGGTTAACCACACTCCTCCTGGAGTGTGGCAGGTCGTGTTGTGGTGTATTCCTCCTTCGGCTGCCGTCGGGATACCAGGAACTCCCGTTGTACTGGCAGGAACTTCCTCCAGAGTCTTCTTTTCCTTGAGGGACGCCACTCCGCTGAAAGTCACAGCCGAGTCTTTAGCGGTTGCTTTCTCTCCGGTGTTTGAACACACGGACTTCCGGGTTTCCTTGTACATGAAAACTGGGAACTCCGCGGTGTCATCAGGGGGCGGAGTTTCGTTTTTTGATGCTTCCCAATTAGAGGGACCTCCTTGGTTATTCCCATAAACGTTCTGAAGAGGTGGGGATGGTGAACTCCACTCGTCCTATGGGGAAAGAACAAGAGGGGAAAAAGGGGAGTTTGTAGTTCCCCAGTCTAGATTACTCTTGCATTCCTCTTTCGTTGTCCCCATCCAGTCACAATTTGTTGGATGACTAGTAATTGCTTACTCAAGGTTGCAAGCATTAATTTCAACTGGTATAATGCAGTCAATGTGAATGGTGAATAAAGTCACCCCACAAGTGCTGGGTCCATCCAAGGTTACTAGCAAGCATACAGGGTAAATGTTGCAAGTGTGAGTTGGTATGGTGCAGCCATCTGTTTATGAGTCCAACAACCTACTAATTCGGCAAACTATTTTAACCACAGCATACCTACAAGACATGTTGCATTAGCAACCCACACATAGAACTTATATGTAAATCTATGATGAGCACTGTGTCATAATTCAATCATGATTGCCAGGGCACTGCTCAACAATGTCTGATCGTAAGATGATGTAAAGTCATGGACAGCCTGAAAGATCCCTGTCCATAGATAAGACTAGGTTTGGGTGAAGAATTCCCTGCCAGCGGAGTTTTGCCCATTCCGTGCTCCTCGCCCAGTTCCACAAAACTCTGCGAAGTGAAGTGGAGGGGAGTTTTTTCTCTCACACGGCTCACCAACGATAAGTTGGCGAGCGCTCATGAGAAACAATTGAGCGCTAGACCTCCAACCTGCAAGATTTCTGAATGCAGGCAGTGGCGCAGGTCACGACCGCTCATGTTGAGAAATATGTCACTCATGTTGAGTAAGCTGTTGCTTAAATAGAATATTTACTTGAGCGGGAGAAAGCAGCAGCGCCCTCCAGCGTGACTCAGAGTGTTGTTCGCGCTGATTTTACAGCACTGGACAAACTCCCAGGGAAGTAGCAGTGAAGTGTTGAGAACCCTCCCTCAAAATAGTTCAAAGGAGGTTTTCCCTGTAGTGCTATGGAGTGTGAATCTGTACATTTCTATTTTTTTAAGTACCTCTCTTCTCCCGTTCACTTAATTGATTTTAGCCATACCTTGTTTCTTTTAGTACTTTATCCAGCCTCTCGACCACTCAATTAGTCTCTAGGTGGTAAAGGGCACTTTTGTTTATGCTATATGCCTCTTTTGCTCAGGAATTCTTCCATTTCCTTAGAAACTAGTTGCATCCCCTTGTCAATAATTATTGTTTTTCGGGCTCCTTCCGTTTTCATAAGCTCCACAAGAAACAAAGTAACATGCTTGGTTTCTATTGTACTCGTAAAACAGACTTATGGCCAGCATGAGTAAATGTCTATGACCATAATCACATACAATTAGTCTATCACCATGAACGGGCCCCAGAATATGTAGCACAAAATCCTTCCAGGGACCTGTAGGGCATTCTCTATTAATCATGGGTTATACACACTTACTCTTGGACTTATCACTCATGGCACATAGAAGACAATCATGTTTGACCCTTTCAATGTGTTTGTCCATTCAAGGCCACCAATATGAAGTTTGTAACCTCTCCTTGGTTTTGGGTATGGCCTGGTGAGTCTCATGAGACTACAAGAGGGCACCAGCCTCATGCCTCGTAACAAGAGGTTCTTAGAGGCACTGAGCTTGTCGTTCACTCCCCAAAAAGATATGCAGACCTCAGACCCTTGTTTGCTATAATGCCAGTCTTTCTGTAAAAGTAACAACACTTCTCCCGCCATCTCTGTTATGAAATGACCTGACATTGAAAGACGCACACAAATTCAGTTTCATCCTCCAATAGATCATTATCCATTATCGCAGAATCTCATTTGGGAACAAATGTTGAAAGAGTGTCTGCTACTCCATTCTCTACCCCTGGAATGTACTTTACAGTAAAACTGTATTCATATAAGGCAATAACCCATTTTGTTATCCAATTCTTTTTCATTGAAAATTTCCACAATCACATTCTTATTGAGCTGTTTAAATCCATGCATAGATGTAAATTTTCATTAGGTTTTCTGGCTGCTACAATGGGAGCCAACCATTCTTTACCCTCCATCTGTCTTTTAACTTCACAATTTCATTCCGCATCCATTCAGCATCTTTTCTCTGAGAGCAATGGGAACTTTCCTGACCCTACAGCAAATCGGTTGAGCATTCTGTCTCAGTTTTATCTTCTGTTTGTAATTTCTCAAGCATCCAAGCTTCACCCTGAAAACGTTTGGAGAGTCTCCCTTTAACACGTCCAAAAATTCCTTCTTATTGAGTGTCCCTATACTGCACATCATAACTCACTCCTTCAATAGGATCGGGGTATAACTGGTGGGATCCAACATAACGTCAAAATCACCTTGATGCACCAAAGGCTGTCACCTATTTTAGAATCATATACTTTTCCAGATTCCAATTGTTCCTTATATTCAATTAACCCAACAAAATACGCATGCAACTTCATGGGTTCCCCACCATATGCACAGGGTTTTAAGTCTGGTTTGATTAAGGTGACCTTGTCCTTGAGTCTCCTATTGAAGAATTAATTTGAGAAAATTTTGATTTTTGCACCTAAATTAAATGAAACACAGGTGTCAGTGCTATCACTCTCTTGATCATCCTCTACCCCTACTCTCCTGACCTTGGGCTTGTCTTTACTTCTGCATACCACAGCAAAGTCCCCTACTATTGCTCGCTTCATTCTCTTCTTTCACTAGTACTTTTTAAAAATGTTCTTCACTCCATAAACTTTAAGTTCTTTCTCACGATTTCATACTTATCAACACACATTGTATGGAGTGTTCAAACGAAGGGCAGCCATTCTCGGCATACATGCAGAAGGAAGGCCCTGCAGGGACACGAAAAGAAGGTATGGTTAGTCAGATAGGTAAATGTGATCTTTACCACTGGAGGAATTCTGCTCAGGAACCCAGGCCGTAATAAAGCACGTCTCAAATAAGTGAGAGAACACGTCTCTTTTGACCGCGAAGCAGTGTATGGAGACATGAGGCCAAAGCGCGAGAGCCACAAAGAAATCCCTTTGGAGTTTGCCACTTACGATTGCCAGAAACAAAGTGGCATCAGATCTCTCAATCTTGAAGTGACTCACACCACACAAATCAAGCAAAAGTACCTGAGCAGCTTTAATCACTAGGTATTAGTCTTGTCACCTCAAATGCACCACAAGGCCCCAAGTGCTGCCATTGGCTTTACAACTCCTGCAATGCAAGCCTAGAAACACAAGGTAACACAAGACAACTGCAATTCCTTTCTAACTTGACCAATCTCACCGAAATAAGATGATTAAGTCCAATGGCCACACAGAGCAGAACAAAAAGTGCCTGCCGAGACTCCAGATCACTCCCTCATGTGTTGAGATTTTCCTGTGGTTATCCTGCCAAAAACGCAAGTGTGGTATCCTAATAAAGAACTCCACTAGGATACAATGAGGTTGTTCAATAGTTGTAGTTTATTCTCACAAGGAAGACCTCATCCATCACACCAACATCCTAAGAGCAGCTGCCAAAGTACCAACACTCTAGCCTCAGCCCTCCTATGACATCTCAAATGACATATATAGTGTTCCACTAGGAAGATAGCTAATGGCACAAATAGTGGTCTAAAATGACAAAGCTACACAAGTGCCGGAGTCTCCTCTCCAATGAGACATTTTAACAGTATGGCAACAGCGCATAGAAAGGCATGAGGAGGGACTGAGGTCTCTCTGACACCGCTCCCCAAACCAACAACTGTGTATAGTAGAGTATCGGGAGGGACTGGTGTCTCCACTGAGACCTTGCATCAAGGTGACCAGTGTGTGGACTAGAATGTATAGAGACACTGATATTCCACTTTCTTCTTTCCCCAGGCTGATCAGTAGGCATAGTAGGGTGTGGAAGGTACCCACTTCACATGTTACACCTCTCTATTGCATTGCAAGTATGAGAGTTACTGGCCTTTCTACTGAGACCTTTCCCAGATCAATAACCATGTAAATTAGGGTGTGGGAATGGATTTGCCTGTACAATGACATTTCCCCCCAGGATGACAAACTTATCCAGTACTGTGTGGGGAAATATTGTCCCCTCGCTAGGACCTAACTCCAGGACAGGATTGATGTGTAGTACGGGTGTGGGCAAGAAGTGGCCTCTCTGCTGACACCTCTCTGTAAAACAACAGGGATAGACAGTAGTGTCTGGGAAGGGAGTGGATTGTTCATTAAAACATCTCCCCATGGTGAGAGGTGTCTGTAGAAGGCTTTGACAAATACTTACCTCTCTGCACATACCTCTTCCCATGCTGATAGTAGGCTGCGGGTAGGGCACTGCTCTTTTGCTGACACATCACTCTTGGATGATAATTCTGTGCAGTAAAATGCTGAGAGACACTAGCCCCTCTCATGGTACCTTTCTCCCTTGGATGATAGGTGCACAAATTAGTGTGTGAAAAGGGAAGCTTCCCTCTTGTCGCAGCTCTCCCCAGGAGGTAAGACCTTCAACCCTCAGTCTTGGTCCACTATCTCCCCGCAGCTCTGCTGTGCCGTCTCTTGCCTCCAGACCTTGACCTCCTCCTTGAGAGGTTCAAGGCTGCTGCCCACTCCTGCGCCTGATGCCCACTCCAACTGGGACCAAACTGCCTGCAGCCAACGTAACCTTTCTCAAATTTTTTTTTCTTAATTTTCCCTGTTCTGCCACTGTTATTGTGCCCATCTGTGTCTTTCTCTAACTCCACCACTGTTTTTATTTTCTTGTGCCTACCTGTTCCTTTCGCCTTTTGCCACTGCTGCCCCTGCAGCCCCTCCCCCCTGGAATTCCCCTGTTCCCGCCTCCCAGCCTCTTCTCCCTCCCACCTCCCCTACCGAATGGCGGCTGCTGCGTGGATATCACTGCGGGTGTGCCGAAGGCGTGCCAAAGGAACCCTGGATCTGCCACTACCCATCGCTACGACACTACCACCCTCCTCACACTCAACCCTGAATGACTTAGGGAATGCCAACAGGCCTCACCTAACACTACCCACAGCCAGTTCTCTTTCCTCCACTGCTGCCAAACACTCAGCGCCACCCCGGCCTCCAACACCGACAATGCCTTCACCGGCGACACTTTAAAATGCATCCTCCTCAACGTACGCTCCGTACACAAACACGTCCGACATTGCCTTCTTTACAGAGACCACGACATCATCACCACCATCCCAGACAGATAAAAGATCCAGAGTAAAGATTCCCCCAACCACCCAGGAGGGGGCCTCGCCATTGACCACAAGAGCACCCTCCACCTCACCACCCCAGCAAAACCTTCTCCTCAGCCAAACAGCTGCACTTAAAGATACAAACCACCCCCAAAGCCACACTCTGAGGAACCCTTGTCTACAGACCCCCGAACACCCTTCGCCACTACCATTACCAACTTCATCGCACCCCACACCATCACTTCAACAAACTACATACTCATTGGAGACCTGAACTTTCCCCTCGACAACGCCAGCGACCCCAACTTCAATATCCTCTGTGACAACCTCACCAGCGTCGGACTTAAACAACTCGTCAACACGCCGAACCACAGAGCAGGACATACCCTCGACCCCATCTTCGCGGCAGGAAACAGCGTTCAATTCAGCCACACAAGGCAGCTGCCATGGAACGACCACCACTGCGTACACTTAGCCATCAACAAACCCAAGGCACCCAAACCAGACCCACACCCACCACAAAGGAACTGGAGCAAAGCTACTGACGAGCGACTTAACTCCACCCTCACTCGAGACAACCACACCTGGGCACCCGACGCAAACGACGCAGCCAGAGAACGCCACACCTGGAGCTCCAACTGTGCAGTTGAGCATGCCCGCTACGCAACCCTGACAGACAACGCCCCAGGAAAGCCGCATGGTTCACCACCACTCTTGAAGAAGCCGGACGCACCTGCAGGCGCCTGGAGAAGAACTGGAGAAACACCAAGACAACCAAAAACCACACCACCTATAAGGATGCCATGACGGACTACCACAACCAGATCAGAGCCACCAAGAGGAACTTCATCTACAACACAATCCTGGCCAACTCCACCAACGCCAAGGAACTTTTCAGTGTCATCCAAGAATTCACCAACCCACGCATTAAAGCCGCAGACATCACCCCATCCCAAGACCTCTGCTACAAGCTTGGAACCTATTTCCACCTCAAGATCAAAAACCTCTACAACTTCATCGACCATCCACCAGGTGCCACAGATGGCCCCCAGAAACACCAACTAGCCCACCATCTCTAACTGGACACCGATCACGGCTGAAGACATGGCCTCATCCACTCAGGGGCCCCCACCGATCCCATTACCCCCTCACATCTACCACAGAGTCGCGGCCACCATTGCACCTGAACTACAATGCACCATCAACACCAACTTCAAAACAGGCGCCTTACCAGATGACTGGAAGTGCACAGACGTCAGACCCCTGCTCAAGAAGCCCACAGCTGACTCCACCAACCTCAAGAACTATCGGCCCATCTCGCTTCACACCTTTGCAGCCAAAGTTGTAGAGAAAACAGTCAACAGGAAACTGACATGATTCATTGAAGAGAATATCATCCTCCAACTGTCCCAATCTGGATTCCGAAGCAGCCATAGCACAGAGACTGTCCTACTCGCTGCCACAGGTGACATCCGGACCCTTCTGGACCAAGGCCACTCCGTTATCCTTATCCTACTCGACCAATCAGCGGCCTTCGACACCGTCTCCCACCGCACACTAGTCGCCAGACTACAGATGCAGGCATGCAAGGAACAGCCCTGGATTGGATCTGATCATTCCTCACTGGAAGAAGCCAAAGGATCAGACTCCATCCCTTCCTCTCTGACCCCACAAAAATCACCTGCGGAGTCCTGCAGGGTTCATCACTGAGCCCCACCCTCTTCAACATCTACATGGACCCACTCACAGCCATCGTCTGACAACACGGCCTCAACATCTTATCCTACGCCGACGACACCCAGCTCATCCTCTCCCTCACCCAAGACCCCACCACTGCCAAACAAAACTTCCAGAAATCAATGCAAGACGTTGCAGTCTGGATGACCAACAGCTGCCTGAAGCTCAACGCCGAGAAGACAGAAGTCCTCGTCCTCGGTACTATCCCTTATGCATGGTACAGCACCTGGTGGCTGACTGCCCTCGGAAGCCCACCTACCCCCTCAGACCACGCCAGGAACCTCGGCATCATACTCGACACATCCCTCACCATGAACTGACAGGTCAATGCCGTCACCTCCAGCTGCTTCAACTCCCTCCGCAAGACCTTCAAGTGGATCTCCCCTGAGTCAAGGAAGACAGTCACCCACGCACTCATCACCAGCAGACTGGATTATGGAAACGCACTCTATGCCGGCATCAACAAGTACCTACTCCGCAAACTCCAGACAATACAACCACCGCCACCAGACTCGTGCTCAGCATCCCCGACACAACCACATCCAACATCACCTACGAAGTCTCCACTTATCCCCATGGAGAAAAGAGTCACTTTCAAAATCCTCACTCATGCCTACAAATGCCTACACAACAATGGACTCAAATACCTCAACAACAGAATCAACTTCCACGTACCCAAAGCAAACCTCCGATCTTCCATCCTCTCACTGGCCGAAACATCGCGCATCCACAGAACCACAGCAGGCGGTAGATCCTTCTCTCACATTGCAGCCAAGACCTGAAACGAGCTACCGACAGACATCAGACACGCCCCTTTCCTGAACACCTTCAGGAAGACCCCCAAGACCTGGCCCTTCAGCGAAACAGAACTGCAGAACCCTGCCCCTCAGCGCCTTGAGACCCTCACGGGTGAGTAGCACACTTACAATTCCCTGATTGATTGATTGATTGACAATTAAGTTGTGGGATGAAATTACCTCTATGCTGAGAGGTCTGTTTCACATAACAACTATAGAGACTAGGGTATGGAGACACACTGTGCTGTCAGCTCAAAAATCTCACTAGAATAACCCATGTACAAAATAGGCTGTGGGTAGAGACTGCTCTCTCTGTTCATGCCTCTCTTCATGGTGATGAATGTCCATAGTAGGATATAAAATGGAGTATCTTCTTGGATGACAACTTTGCCTTAGACGACTGGTGTCAATATTTGAATCTGTGGACACACTCAGCTCTCCCTCAAATATCTCCCTATGAAGACAGGCATGTGTAGTAGTGTGTAGAGACAAACTGGTGCAGAGAAAGAATATCGATGGAAAAATATCGACATACAAGAATATCGAGGTAAGAATGTTGATGGAGTAAAATATCGAGGTAAGTTCTCTTGATGTCAAAAATATCGATTTTAATGTTATTTAGAAATATCGATGTTAAAAATATCGATGGTAAAAATATCGATGTAAATGTTCTATTTTTTAGGTACGGTGCGTACAGGTGCGGTGCTGTGCTACGTGTTGGGGTACGGTGCGTACGGGTGCGGGGCTGGGCTACGGTGTGGCAGTACGGTGCGTAAGGGTGCGGGAGGCTGTGCTACGGTGTTGGGGTACGGTGCGGAGGGGGGGTATGGTGCTGACATACGGGGGGGGTACGGTGCTGACATATGCGGGGTGCGGGGGGGGGCTGTACATCTCGTATCCGGGCACAAGTTTACCCGTGTACATGTGTGCTACAGCGTTCGCTCCGTACAGGGCCTTTTACATGCAGTTGTGTATTCGGACGGCCGGTACAGATCGTACTTGCGCGCTCAGACTTGTGTTTTACGATTTGCATGGACAAATTTCCGACTCCCTCTCTTTCACTTTTCCCAACTCTATTCGGACGTAAAAATTCCCGGGTCCCTCTCGGACGCTTTTCCCGACGCTATTCGTAGGTAATTTTCACGTCCGAATCGTACTTCGCTGTTTGTAAGGTACTTGTACGATTCGTACGTGAAACTTTACGGATACGAGTCGTACGCAATTTTTTTTACCGGATCGGAATCGACACCCAAATGTTGCGGGTGGGAAGAACGGGACGGAGGCTTTGTTGGATTAGTGAAGGTTTTATTTTGCTCAAGAACTGTTTTCTTCTCCACACAAGAGAACTAGCATTAACCGGATTTTGGGTTTTCTTTTCTTCCCGAGTTAGTCCTTTCCGGGATCCAGTCCGATCTTCTTTCTTGCTCCTCTGGCGTCTGGTCCCAGGGAACTCCGTGGTGGCGTTGGGAAAAGAAAACAGGAGAAACGGTATGAGGGCATGACTATAAGGGCGCTTATTAGGGGCGGGAGTGAAGGAGCACCAACCACCGTGCCAAGCATCTATGAAGAAGTGAAAAGTGCTTAGGGAAAAGGGTGGAGGTGGGTGACAGAGAGAGAGGGAACCGGTTGTTACACCTTTTGCCTATCCCACCCTCCTATCCAGTCTACAAACTGTCTTTGTACCTTGGTTAACCACACTCCTCCTGGAGTGTGGCAGGTCGTGTTGTGGTGTATTTCTCCTTCGGCTGCCGTCGGGATACCAGGAACTCCCGTTGTACTGGCAGGAACTTCCTCCAGAGTCTTCTTTTCCTTGAGGGACGCCACTCCGCAGAAAGTCACAGCCGAGTCTTTAGCGGTTGCTTTCTCTCCGGTGTTTGAACACACGGACTTCCGGGTTTCCTTGTACATGAAAACTGGGAACTCCGCGGTGTCATCAGGGGGCGGAGTTTCGTTTTTTGATGCTTCCCAATTAGAGGGACCTCCTTGGTTATTCCCATAAACGTTCTGAAGAGGTGGGGATGGTGAACTCCACTCGTCCTATGGGGAAAGAACAAGAGGGGAAAAAGGGGAGTTTGTAGTTCCCCAGTCTAGATTACTCTTGCATTCCTCTTTCGTTGTCCCCATCCAGTCACAATTTGTTGGATGACTAGTAATTGCTTACTCAAGGTTGCAAGCATTAATTTCAACTGGTATAATGCAGTCAATGTGAATGGTGAATAAAGTCACCCCACAAGTGCTGGGTCCATCCAAGGTTACTAGCAAGCATACAGGGTAAATGTTGCAAGTGTGAGTTGGTATGGTGCAGCCATCTGTTTATGAGTCCAACAACCTACTAATTCGGCAAACTATTTTAACCACAGCATACCTACAAGACATGTTGCATTAGCAACCCACACATAGAACTTATATGTAAATCTATGATGAGCACTGTGTCATAATTCAATCATGATTGCCAGGGCACTGCTCAACAATGTCTGATCGTAAGATGATGTAAAGTCATGGACAGCCTGAAAGATCCCTATCCATAGATAAGACTAGGTTTGGGTGAAGAATTCCCTGCCAGCGGAGTTTTGCCCATTCCGTGCTCCTCGCCCAGTTCCACAAAACTCTGCGAAGTGAAGTGGAGGGGAGTTTTTTCTCTCACACGGCTCACCAACGATAAGTTGGCGAGCGCTCATGAGAAACAATTGAGCGCTAGACCTCCAACCTGCAAGATTTCTGAATGCAGGCAGTGGCGCAGGTCACGACCGCTCATGTTGAGAAATATGTCACTCATGTTGAGTAAGCTGTTGCTTAAATAGAATATTTACTTGAGCGGGAGAAAGCAGCAGCGCCCTCCAGCGTGACTCAGAGTGATGTTCGCGCTGATTTTACAGCACTGGACAAACTCCCAGGGAAGTAGCAGTGAAGTGTTGAGAACCCTCCCTCAAAATAGTTCAAAGGAGGTTTTCCCTGTAGTGCTATGGAGTGTGAATCTGTACATTTCTATTTTTTTAAGTACCTCTCTTCTCCCGTTCACTTAATTGATTTTAGCCATACCTTGTTTCTTTTAGTACTTTATTCAGCCTCTCGACCACTCAATTAGTCTCTAGGTGGTAAAGGGCACTTTTGTTTATGCTATATGCCTCTTTTGCTCAGGAATTCTTCCATTTCCTTAGAAACTAGTTGCATCCCCTTGTCAATAATTATTGTTTTTCGGGCTCCTTCCGTTTTCATAAGCTCCACAAGAAACAAAGTAACATGCTTGGTTTCTATTGTACTCGTAAAACAGACTTCTGGCCAGCATGAGTAAATGTCTATGACCATAATCACATACAATTAGTCTATCACCATGAACGGGCCCCAGAATATGTAGCACAAAATCCTTCCAGGGACCTGTAGGGCATTCTCTATTAATCATGGGTTATACACACTTACTCTTGGACTTATCACTCATGGCACATAGAAGACAATCATGTTTGACCCTTTCAATGTGTTTGTCCATTCAAGGCCACCAATATGAAGTTTGTAACCTCTCCTTGGTTTTGGGTATGGCCTGGTGAGTCTCATGAGACTACAAGAGGGCACCAGCCTCATGCCTCGTAACAAGAGGTTCTTAGAGGCACTGAGCTTGTCGTTCACTCCCCAAAAAGATATGCAGACCTCAGACCCTTGTTTGCTATAATGCCAGTCTTTCTGTAAAAGTAACAACACTTCTCCCGCCATCTCTGTTATGAAATGACCTGACATTGAAAGACGCACACAAATTCAGTTTCATCCTCCAATAGATCATTATCCATTATCGCAGAATTTCATTTGGGAACAAATGTTGAAAGAGTGTCTGCTACTCCATTCTCTACCCCTGGAATGTACTTTACAGTAAAACTGTATTCATATAAGGCAATAACCCATTTTGTTATCCAATTCTTTTTCATTGAAAATTTCCACAATCACATTCTTATTGAGCTGTTTAAATCCATGCATCGATGTAAATTTTCATTAGGTTTTCTGGCTGCTACAATGGGAGCCAACCATTCTTTACCCTCCATCTGTCTTTTAACTTCACAATTTCATTCCGCATCCATTCAGCATCTTTTCTCTGAGAGCAATGGGAACTTTCCTGACCCTACAGCAAATCGGTTGAGCATTCTGTCTCAGTTTTATCTTCTGTTTGTAATTTCTCAAGCATCCAAGCTTCACCCTGAAAACGTTTGGAGAGTCTCCCTTTAACACGTCCAAAAATTCCTTCTTATTGAGTGTCCCTATACTGCACATCATAACTCACTCCTTCAATAGGATCGGGGTATAACTGTTGGGATCCAACATAACGTCAAAATCACCTTGATGCACCAAAGGCTGTCACCTATTTTAGAATCATATACTTTTCCAGATTCCAATTGTTCCTTATATTCAATTAACCCAACAAAATATGCATGCAACTTCATGGGTTCCCCACCATATGCACAGGGTTTTAAGTCTGGTTTGATTAAGGTGACCTTGTCCTTGAGTTTCCTATTGAAGAATTAATTTGAGAAAATTGTAATTTTTGCACCTAAATTAAATGAAACACAGGTGTCAGTGCTATCACTCTCTTGATCATCCTCTACCCCTACTCTCCTGACCTTGGGCTTGTCTTTACTTCTGCATACCACAGCAAAGTCCCCTACTATTGCTCGCTTCATTCTCTTCTTTCACTAGTACTTTTAAAAAATGTTCTTCACTCCATAAACTTTAAGTTCTTTCTCACGATTTCATACTTATCAACACACATTGTATGGAGTGTTCAAACGAAGGGCAGCCATTCTCGGCATACATGCAGAAGGAAGGCCCTGCAGGGACACGAAAAGAAGGTATGGTTAGTCAGATAGGTAAATGTGATCTTTACCACTGGAGGAATTCTGCTCAGGAACCCAGGCCGTAATAAAGCACGTCTCAAATAAGTGAGAGAACACGTCTCTTTTGACCGTGAAGCAGTGTATGGAGACATGAGGCCAAAGCGCGAGAGCCACAAAGAAATCCCTTTGGAGTTTGCCACTTACGATTGCCAGAAACAAAGTGGCATCAGATCTCTCAATCTTGAAGTGACTCACACCACACAAATCAAGAAAAAGTACCTGAGCAGCATTAATCACTAGGTATTAGTCTTGTCACCTCAAATGCACCACAAGGCCCCAAGTGCTGCCATTGGCTTTACAACTCCTGCAATGCAAGCCTAGAAACACAAGGTAACACAAGACAACTGCAATTCCTTTCTAACTTGACCAATCTCACCGAAATAAGATGATTACGTCCAATGGCCACACAGAGCAGAACAAAAGTGCCTGCCGAGACTCCAGATCACTCCCTCATGTGTTGAGATTTTCCTGTGGTTATCCTGCCAACAACGCAAGTGTGGTATCCTAATAAAGAACTCCACTAGGATACAATGAGGTTGTTCAATAGTTGTAGTTTATTCTCACAAGGAAGACCTCATCCATCACACCAACATCCTAAGAGCAGCTGCCAAAGTACCAACACTCTAGCCTCAGCCCTCCTATGACATCTCAAATGACATATATAGTGTTCCACTAGGAAGATAGCTAATGGCACAAATAGTGGTCTAAAATGACAAAGCTACACAAGTGCCGGAGTCTCCTCTCCAATGAGACATTTTAACAGTATGGCAACAGCGCAAAGAAAGGCATGAGAAGGGACTGAGGTCTCTCTGACACCGCTCCCCAAACCAACAACTGTGTATAGTAGAGTATCGGGAGGGACTGGTGTCTCCACTGAGACCTTGCATCAAGGTGACCAGTGTGTGGACTAGAATGTATAGAGACACTGATATTCCACTTTCTTCTTTCCCCAGGCTGATCAGTAGGCATAGTAGGGTGTGTAAGGTACCCACTTCACATGTTACACCTCTCTATTGCATTGCAAGTATGAGAGTTACTGGCCTTTCTACTGAGACCTTTCCCAGATCAATAACCATGTAAATTAGGGTGTGGGAATGGATTTGCCTGTACAATGACATTTCCCCCCAGGATGACAAACTTATCCAGTACTGTGTGGGGAAACATTGTCCCCTCCCTAGGACCTAACTCCAGGACAGGATTGATGTGTAGTGATGTGTAGTACGGGTGTGGGCAAGAAGTGGCCTCTCTGCTGACACCTCTCTGTAAAACAACAGGGATAGACAGTAGTGTCTGGGAAGGGAGTGGATTGTTCATTAAAACATCTCCCCATGGTGAGAGGTGTCTGTAGAAGGCTTTGACAAATACTTACCTCTCTGCACATACCTCTTCCCATGCTGATAGTAGGCTGCGGGTAGGGCACTGCTCTTTTGCTGACACATCACTCTTGGATGATAATTCTGTGCAGTAAAATGCTGAGAGACACTAGCCCCTCTCATGGTACCTTTCTCCCTTGGATGATAGGTGCACAAATTAGTGTGTGAAAAGGGAAGCTTCCCTCTTGTCGCAGCTCTCCCCAGGAGGTAAGACCTTCAACCCTCAGTCTAGGTCCACTATCTCCCCGCAGCTCTGCTGTGTCGTCTCTTGCCTCCAGACCTTGACCTCCTCCTTGAGAGGTTCAAGGCTGCTGCCCACTCCTGCGCCTGATGCCCACTCCAACTGGGACCAAACTGCCTGCAGCCACCGTAACCTTTCTCAAATTTTTTTTTCTTAATTTTCCCTGTTCTGCCACTGTTATTGTGCCCATCTGTGTCTTTCTCTAACTCCACCACTGTTTTTATTTTCTTGTGCCTACCTGTTCCTTTCGCCTTTTGCCACTGCTGCCCCTGCAGCCCCTCCCCCCTGGAATTCCCCTGTTCCCGCCTCCCAGCCTCTTCTCCCTCCCACCTCCCCTACCGAATGGCGGCTGCTGCGTGGATATCACTGCGGGTGTGCCGAAGGCGTGCCAAAGGAACCCTGGATCTGCCACTACCCATCGCTACGACACTACCACCCTCCTCACACTCAACCCTGAATGACTTAGGGAATGCCAACAGGCCTCACCTAACACTAACCACAGCCAGTTCTCTTTCCTCCACTGCTGCCAAACACTCAGCGCCACCCCGGCCTCCAACACCGACAATGCCTTCACCGGCGACACTTTAAAATGCATCCTCCTCAACGTACGCTCCGTACACAAACACGTCTGACATTGCCTTCTTTACAGAGACCACGACATCATCACCACCATCCCAGACAGATAAAAGATCCAGAGTAAAGATTCCCCCAACCACCAAGGAGGGGGCCTCGCCATTGACCACAAGAGCACCCTCCACCTCACCACCCCAGCAAAACCTTCTCCTCAGCCAAACAGCTGCACTTAAAGATACAACCCACCCCCAAAGCCACACTCTGAGGAACCCTTGTCTACAGACCCCCGAACACCCTTCGCCACTACCATTACCAACTTCATCGCACCCCACACCATCACTTCAACAAACTACATACTCATTGGAGACCTGAACTTTCCTCTCGACAACGCCAGCGACCCCAACTTCAATATCCTCCGTGACAACCTCACCAGCGTCGGACTTAAACAACTCGTCAACACGCCGAACCACAGAGCAGGACATACCCTCGACCCCATCTTCGCGGCAGGAAACAGCGTTCAATTCAGCCACACAAGGCAGCTGCCATGAACGACCACCACTGCGTACACTTAGCCATCAACAAACCCAAGGCACCCAAACCAGACCCACACCCACCACAAAGGAACTGGAGCAAAGCTACTGACGAGCGACTTAACTCCACCCTCACTCGAGACAACCACACCTGGGCACCCGACGCAAACGACGCAGCCAGAGAACGCCACACCTGGAGCTCCAACTGTGCAGTTGAGCATGCCCGCTACGCAACCCTGACAGACAACGCCCCAGGAAAGCCGCATGGTTCACCACCACTCTTGAAGAAGCCAGACGCACCTGCAGGCGCCTGGAGAAGAACTGGAGAAACACCGAGACAACCAAAAACCACACCACCTATAAGGATGCCATGACGGACTACCACAACCAGATCAGAGCCACCAAGAGGAACTTCATCTACAACACAATCCTGGCCAACTCCACCAACGCCAAGGAACTTTTCAGTGTCATCCAAGAATTCACCACCCCACGCATTAAAGCCGCAGACATCACCCCATCCCAAGACCTCTGCTAAAAGCTTGGAACCTATTTCCACCTCAAGATCAAAAACCTCTACAACTTCATCGACCATCCACCAGGTGCCACAGATGGCCCCCAGAAACACCAACTAGCCCACCATCTCTAACTGGACACCGATCACGGCTGAAGACATGGCCTAATCCACTCAGGGGCCCCCACCGATCCCATTACCCCCTCACATCTACCACAGAGTCGCGGCCACCATTGCACCTGAACTACAATGCACCATCAACACCAACTTCAAAACAGGCACCTTACCAGATGACTGGAAGTGCACAGACGTCAGACCCCTGCTCAAGAAGCCCACAGCTGACTCCACCAACCTCAAGAACTATCGGCCCATCTCGCTTCACACCTTTGCAGCCAAAGTTGCAGAGAAAACAGTCAACAGGAAACTGACATGATTCATTGAAGAGAATATCATCCTCCAACCGTCCCAATCTGGATTCCGAAGCAGCCATAGCACAGAGACTGTCCTACTCGCTGCCACAGGTGACATCCGGACCCTTCTGGACCAAGGCCACTCCGTTATCCTTATCCTACTCGACCAATCAGCGGCCTTCGACACCGTCTCCCACCGCACACTAGTCGCCAGACTACAGATGCAGGCATGCAAGGAACAGCCCTGGATTGGATCTGATCATTCCTCACTGGAAGAAGCCAAAGGATCAGACTCCATCCCTTCCTCTCTGACCCCACGAAAATCACCTGCGGAGTCCTGCAGGGTTCATCACTGAGCCCCACCCTCTTCAACATCTACATGGACCCACTCACAGCCATCGTCTGACAACACGGCCTCAACATCTTATCCTACGCCGACGACACCCAGCTCATCCTCTCCCTCACCCAAGACCCCACCACTGCCAAACAAAAATTCCAGAAAGCAATGCAAGACGTTGCAGTCTGGATGACCAACAGCTGCCTGAAGCTCAACGCCGAGAAGACAGAAGTCCTCGTCCTCGGTACTTTCCCTTATGCATGGTACAGCACCTGGTGGCTGACTGCCCTCGGAAGCCCACCTACCCCCTCAGACCATGCCAGGAACCTCGGCATCATACTCGACACATCCCTCACCATGAACTGACAGGTCAATGCCGTCACCTCCAGCTGCTTCAACTCCCTCCGCAAGACCTTCAAGTGGATCTCCCCTGAGTCAAGGAAGACAGTCACCCACGCACTCATCACCAGCAGACTGGATTATGGAAACGCACTCTATGCCGGCATCAACAAGTACCTACTCCGCAAACTCCAGACAATACAACCACCGCCACCAGACTCGTCCTCAGCATCCCCGACACAACCACATCCAACATCACCTACGAAGTCTCCACTTATCCCCATGGAGAAAAGAGTCACTTTCAAAATCCTCACTCACGCCTACAAATGCCTACACAACAATGGACTCAAATACCTCAACAACAGAATCAACTTCCACGTACCCAAAGCAAACCTCCGATCTTCCATCCTCTCACTGGCCGAAACATCGCGCATCCACAGAACCACAGCAGGCGGTAGATCCTTCTCTCACATTGCAGCCAAGACCTGAAACGAGCTACCGACAGACATCAGACACGCCCCTTTCCTGAACACCTTCAGGAAGACCCCCAAGACCTGGCCCTTCAGCGAAACAGAACTGCAGAACCCTGCCCCTCAGCGCCTTGAGACCCTCACGGGTGAGTAGCACACTTAATTCCCTGATTGATTGATTGATTGACAATTAAGTTGTGGGATGAAATTACCTCTATGCTGAGAGGTCTGTTTCACATAACAACTATAGAGACTAGGGTATGGAGACACACTGTGCTGTCAGCTCAAAAATCTCACTAGAATAACCCATGTACAAAATAGGCTGTGGGTAGAGACTGCTCTCTCTGTTCATGCCTCTCTTCATGGTGATGAATGTCCATAGTAGGATATAAAATGGAGTATCTTCTTGGATGACAACTTTGCCTTAGACGACTGGTGTCAATATTTGAATCTGTGGACACACTCAGCTCTCCCTCAAATATCTCCCTATGAAGACAGGCATGTGTAGTAGTGTGTAGAGACAAACTGGTGCAGAGAAAGAATATCGATGGAAAAATATCGACATACAAGAATATCGAGGTAAGAATGTTGATGGAGTAAAATATCGAGGTAAGTTCTCTTGATGTCAAAAATATCGATTTTAATGTTATTTAGAAATATCGATGTTAAAAATATCGATGGTAAAAATATCGATGTAAATGTTCTATTTTTTATGTAATTTTGTATTGGTAATTTTATAATGTTTAAATAATTTTTTTATGTTTAAATAACTATTTTTGGTTTTAATATAATTTTTATAGGGGATTAGGGTAGGGAGTACTTTAAAAATGTCGATGAAAAATTACTATAATTTTAAAATTTGTATATATTTTAGAAGCGGGATGTTAGGTTTATAGGGGATATGGGTGGGGAGTAATTTAAAAAAAAATTTGATATCAAATTAATTTGAGATAAAGTACAAAAATATATAATTTTAAAAAATTCTGTTCATTTTAATTTCTAATTTCAATAGATTTCTAATTGTTTTGTGTTGCAAAATATTGTATGTGAAATTTTGAAAAACTGTACGATTTTTAATAAACTTTTAAAAATGTTAATACACTAAAAAAAAATTATTATAAATTTGTATTTGTAAATATAAATTTCATCAAATGTTGTGATTAAATTAAAACATATGTTTAAATATTTATATATTCCTCAAAAAATTGAGAATTGGAAATCATTAAATAATAACAACTTTTTTGTTAAAAATATATATTTTTGTTAAATTGAAAGATCAATATGGGGGGTTTAATCAGTCCTTTCCTTTAATTTATTTCTATTTGGAGTTGGAATAGTAAATTATTATGGTTTACTATCCAGCATTTTCTTGAGTTTATTTGAATTTGGAGTTGAAATAATAAATTATGATGGACATTAGTCCGCCCGCCATCATAACGGTGATGGGACTGCCCGTCAGACGTGCGGCGGTCCCACCAGCCCAATACGGATGCACCCTGGCCTTTCAACATTGCGGACGGTGCTGCTGGCTGCAGCACCGTTCGCAATGTGAAAATCCCATGATGTGCATTTCCATGCACAATGTGGTAGGCACCCAGTGGTGCCTGCCACCTTGTGCATGGAAATGCCCCCAGTGCACCTCCTACAGAGGGGGCCCGCAACAGGCCCCCAAAGCCAGTCTCCGCATGTCTTTTGGCGACGGGATATCCGCCGCAAAAAGAGAGGTGGAAAAGCTCATTATAATCACTACGGCGGTGCTTGCACAGCACCAATGATGCCCTGGCTCTGGGTTCCGCAAGGCGGGCGGGAAAGGACCACCTTGCAGGACCATGGCGCACAGACTTTCCGTCGGCCGCGGAACCAATGTGATTCTTACTGCCATCCTAATTTGGCGGTGGGTTAATCTCATTCTGATGGCGGGTGGATCGCCACCACCGGCCCAGCGGTGGCGGTCCTCCCGCCATCAAAATGAGCCCCATAGTCATGTAATAGTAAAGCAAAATATTTTTAAAAAAATGTTGTTTATAAAAAAAATTCATTTGTATGGTTTATTATTTTTCATACCAAAAAGAAAACAGTTGTATTCATTTTTTTGAACATGTTTATAAAACATTTTATATAATTTTCTTAATTTTGAAATATTAAATACTATGGTGCCGATTCCGATCCGTCAAAAATTTTCCCCGTACGATTCGTATCCGGATTTTTTTCTGTACGAATCGTACAACTGCCGTACAAACTGCCAAGTATGATTCGTATGGGAAAAAGTCCATACGAATCGCATTGGGAAAATTCCCCCACACGTCCTCGGGTCGGAAATTCTGTCCGACACGTCCCCGGACGATTTTACGTACGAAACGGAAAAATAAAGTCCGACCGCGCAAATACGATCCGTACCGGCCGTCCGATTGTACAACCGTATGGAAAAAACACCGTCCGGAGCGAACTCCTATAGCAACCATGGAGACATGTGCCCGCATACGCGCCGAACACCCCCCCAGCCCCCATATGTACGCGCTGAACCCCCCCATACCCCGTATGTACGCGCCGAAACCCCCCCAGCCCCCGTATGTACGCGACCAACCCAGCCCCCCCACGGATGGACACGCCGAACCCCCACCCCACTAGTGTATGTACGGAGCATACCCCCAGCAGTGTATGTACGGAGCGTACCCCCACCAGTGTATGTATGGAGCATACCCCCACCCCACCAGTGCATGTACGGAGCATACCCCCACCCCACCAGTGTATGTATGGTGCGTACCCACACCCCACCAGTGTATGTACGGACCGCACCCCCACCCATGTATGTATGGAGCATACCCACACCCCACCAGTGAATGTACGGACTGTACCCCCACCCGTGTATGTATGGAGCATACACACACCCCACCTGTGTATGTACGGAGCATACCCCCACCAGTGTATGTATGGAGCGTACCCCCAGCCCACCCGTGTATGTACAGAGCGCACCCCCACTCCACCAGTGTATGTATGGAGCGTACCCCCACCAGTGTATGTAAGGAGCGTACCCCCACCCCACCAGTGTATGTACGGAGCGTACCCCCACCCCACCAGTGTATGTATGGAGCGCACCCCCACCAGTGTATGTACGGACCGTACCCCCACCCGTGTATGTATGGAGCGTACACACACCCCACCAGTGTATGTTTGGAGCGTACCCCCACCAGTGTATGTATGGAGCGTACCCCCACCCCACCAGTGTATGTACGGAGCGTACCCCCACCCCACCAGTGTATGTATGGAGCGCACCCCCACCAGTGTATGTACGGACCGTACCCCCACCCGTGTATGTATGGAGCGTACACACACCCCACCCGTGTATGTACAGAGCGTACCCCAGGCCCCAACACCAGCACCCTCACCCAACATCGCGCATGTACGAGTCGTACTAAGCCATAGCAAAGGTCAGCACTGTACAACAACATGGCCGATGTACGCACCGTACAGACGCTAAAAACACTTGTACTGAACCAGGACAAAGCAAAACAACACATGCAGAGTCAATTCGAATTGCACTACACCACAAAACATGTCCAACAAGCACAAATACATCCTATACACTGACCTGCAACTGCCAAACAGCTAAACAGAGGCCAAAAACACAACCACTCCTTATAACACACCCACCCAAAGTTCAAACACAGCCACACCCACAAATGGACCAATAAAAAGGCCCAACACACACAAACCATGATCCTTTGCAACAGACCCACTGCTGCCAGACCCCACACATACAAACAACTGCACCATACTTCGACCTTCACTACACCTTACACTTGCACTCCTTCACACAACCACCATCACAAACACCCCCTCATCACATTCACACACACACCTTCACAACCACACTCACACACCCACAACCATCCACACTCACACCCCACACCATGCCCACTAACAAGAATCCAAAGTTCACTAGCCAAGAGTTGGAGATCCTTGTCGACGAAATCATCAGAGTCGAGCCACAGCTCTTTGGAACATTGGTCAGACAGACCAGCATATCTGAAAAATCAGCCATGTGGCAGAGGATCGTTGATGCTGTGAATGCTGTTGGGGCCACCAGAAGGACCAGGCATGAATGCCAAGCCAGGTGGTACGATCTGCGGAGGCGGGTCCGCGCCAAAATGACGGAGGAGCACAACCAGGCCAACATCACTGGAGGAGGGCCGCCCCGCAGACCGGTACACTACCATCCCTGGGAGGAGAAGGTGATGGCCACGCTGCGGCCGGTGGGAGTACACGGAGTAGAAGGAGTCCGAGAGCCTGGTGAGTACACAAACAACTCACCTCACATGGGGGGAACGCCATCCACAACCCAAATCCCAATAATGCACCCAACCACCCCAAAGCCATCCCTGGACACAACCACACTCAAAAAACATGCACATGCCACTAGCGCCTCCATGCCCCATGCACCAAGCAAGGCCATGCCAAGTCACAGGCCACACAAAACACCAACACAAGACAGGATGTCCCCGATGCCGACAGGCAGGCCAGGTGCAAGTGGGCAGGGGTGGTGGGAGTGCAGCACGGCGGAGGCGGGAACCTGACCAGTTGGCTCAGGAACCGGTATTTTCCCACGTCAGCAACATCCTGGACACATACCGGCGTGACACCAGGGGCATCAGCCAGGTAGTGGAGGCCCTCAACGAGATGAAGAACATGCAGGCCGAGCAATATGCCAGTCAACAGCGACACCAAGGACGGATGGAGGACAGACTGGCTGATCTCCTGACGGTGCACACGGAAATGAACCATTCACTCCGTCGGATTGTCGACAACATGGGCAACCCTCCCTGTGCCACCAGGCAAAGAACATCACCAGCCACAGGGAGGGATCAGGAGGAGGAGCATTCATCCGACGGGGCATCACAAGCATCGTCACGGCCTGCTTCTGAGGGTCCCCGCAGGAAGGTGGGTCGTCCACGTAAAAGACCGTGAGAGTCAGCGGAACATCACCATCTCCCAGGTCACCTGGCCTGGCACCTGGCCCTCTGGCCCAACAGCAGCACATCAGCAAATGACATTCTCTGCCACATGGACTTGCTGGTCACTGTCTGACCAATGTTGACAAAGACTGTGCCATGGACTCTGATGATTTCCAATGGCAAGGATACCAACTCCCCCAGTGAACTTTGGATTCTACACACCCGGAAAGCACCTCTTGTCACCCCCCCCAACACGTACCCCACCACAAATAAATGTCATCACAAGCAAGAGATGATGCCGTCATTTTGCATTATTCCATTACATGTGTGTGTTGTAAAGTCAAACCATGCCTGAGTTTTTAAATCACTACAACCATCTATACCCTGGGGTCTGAGTCTGCCACAGGACACAAATGGGTCACAATGTATCATCCAATACAGACATAGAGCACCATACTCACCCGTGATGGGCCCAACCAGCTCAGGGGGTGGCCGCACAACTGTGCTGACAGACCTATTTAGAAGAGCAACAGTCATGCGCAGAGGTCAGGGATCATGTTGAGTGTCCTGGGGTGGGAGTCCCAGGTATGTGTAGCCAGGTGGGAGAACTATGTCCTGCATGCTGGAGTCAGGTGGATGTGGAGAATGGTGGCCAGGCCAAGGTTGGATGCATGGAGATGGCACAATGGGGTCTTGGATCACAGTGCCACAAGGTTGTGTTGGGGTTGTGGGCTGCATCCTGAGTGTGTGCGTGGATTGATAAGGTCATCCTGCAGCTGGTATTGATCCATTCCCCCCATCTCTGTTGGACGTCGATGTGGCTTGGTCACCGGATGTAGAAGCAGAGCTGTGCAGATGCACCCTGGATGGGGACAAGTATCATGGGAGTTGTAACGCACATGTCCGTAGAGTGCAGGGTAGGATTAGACACGGATGTTGTATTTGACCTGGGGGATGGTCTATCTTGCCTTGAGGTGGATGGAACTGGGGATCTTGTGCATAATGCAGAGTGTGCTGTAGCATGAGGCACAGATGCTGCTGATCAGCATAGCACATGTGAGCAAGCGATCCATGATGAACACCAGCTCGTTGCCTGGACACTGGCTGCCCTTGCTGCAGGGCCTGCAGCAGCATGCGCCATGTCAAGAAAACAATGCCACAAGTTGCACACAAATACAAGGATCTCAGGATGGAACTATGCTAAAGGTGTATGTCAAGGAAGGATTGTCTGGTTCAACATGGCACACACACACACACACAATGGATGCACATGCAGCACAGTGGCCGTCGCGGAGACTGACATGCCACAATACCTACACAGCCATGTACATCATGCACAATACAGATTCTAATCCCTGACAAACAGCTTGCATCTTGCTACTCTACACATAGACTCATAGGCACTATCTCAGATAACTATGACAGACATGCCGTATGCACAGTGGCAACAGACCGGCATTGACAGAGATGAGGCACCTTGGAGGCAGAGGGACACCTTTATTAGTCATGTGTGTCGGAATGCAAATGCATCTCTGTTAACACATACACAGGTCATGTGGATGAACATGTGGGACCGACACTGGCACCCCCCTTTGCACCACAGATCCAGGAAATCCATAGAACTGGCACACAAGTGACGGGTTACAGCTAAACACCCCCTGCTGCTCACGGAGAGGCTGCTATACACCATTGGGCCTCTAATGGGGAAGTCCCACACCATGTTAACCCGGTGCAACCCGTATGTTTCTGAGGGCAGTGTTACACACATTGATGCCTTCATCACAATCCACTATCCCATTACAGATGACTGTCACCAAGTCTGACCATCAATTCAGGTGAATCCAGCTCCATTTCATGTGCCCCATGGTGATGCTACATGTATGCTAAGTAACCAAACATGAACAGGAGCAGTGCACACACATTCAAAACAAATACCACACCCTAAAACCCGTGATGCATCCCTTACCCTAAGGAGATTTTAAAACTTGTCCGTGCATGTAAGGCTGAGTCAGCACACGTTGCTGTGTTCATGAGGAATTGCAGGACCACAACAATGCCACCAGCAGACAGCATGCGCAAGTACCTGGGGATGAGAGACACACAAGAAGTCAGCCAAAAGAAGCACATCCGCTTGCATGTGCATGTACTCGACACGTATAAGGATGTCAACATGCTAGGTGACAATGATGACTCTGGAAAAACATTAATCTATTGCACCATCACTCGAGTGACACATCCAAACACACCTCTGAATGACGTGGCATACATGCAGATGGACACACACTTTGCAAGACATGCCACACAAGGCCCAATGCGTGCACACTCAGACACTGGTACTCACCACTAAGCAAAGAAGTCGCGTATAAGCCGACTCCGGATGTCGTCCTCCGCCTCCTCCTCCACATCACTTGCCTCATCACCAAGCCCTTCATCCTCCACGGGTGGATGGTCCTGATCATCCGGATCCAGGATGAGTGCACAGCTTTCTCAACTGCCATGTTGTGCAGCATGCAGCACACCATGAAGTTGTTGCAGACCTTCACCGGTGCATATGGGAGTGCGCCGCCGAACTTGTGGAGGCAACGGAATCGGCTCTTCAGGAGGCCAAACATCCTCTCTATCACTCGCCTGGTCCACCCATGGGCGTTGTTGTAGCAGTGCTGGGCAGCCGTGCTGGGGTTGCGGAGAGGCGTGATCAGCCATGGCATGTTGGGATAGCCACCGTCCCCTACATGGAAACAACATGGACAAAAGTGGCTCAGGAGAAGCAGTCAGACAGGAAGTTTAAGCAAAATACAGGACTGACAGAGTGTACCCACCAACAATACATGCTCGTTTGTTGCGCAGCTGCAGCATCATTTCTGGCACCCTGCTACACCTCATGATGTAGGCATCGTGTGCTGATCCTGGAAAACGAGCACAGACATGGGAAATCACCATGTTGGCAAGACACACCACAAGGGCATTGATGGAGTGGTAATGCTTGCGATTCCTGTACGCTACCTCCTGTGCCTGTGGTGGTACCAAAGCCACATGTGTCCCATCTATGGACCCAATGACATGGGGCATCCCTCCCAGGGCATAGAACTCACGCTTGACACCTGTCAACTGCTCAGGAGTTGGGAACTTGATGAAGTCATCCAGCTGAAGCAACATGGCCTCTAAAAAATCATGCAGAACACGGCTGAACATTGTTTGGGACATGCCACCAACATGAGCAATGTTATATTGAAAGGTACCCGTGGCAAAGAAATGTAGGGCTGCCATCACCTTCATCTTGGGTGTCAGTGCCGTAGGATACCTGTGCAGCGGTTGGAGGTGTGGTGCCAGCCTTGCCGTCAAGTCCTCAATCAACGTTCGAGGGAAGCGGTAGCGGCGTATACAGTCATTTTCCCTCAAGTCAGCCAAGTCCGGAATTGGTCGGGGGAGAGGTGGAGCCCTGCAGTAATTTGGAAGGGACAAGGAAGAGTGAGTTCAGTACAACAACAATGTCAATGTACTGACCACATGTTCAGCAGTCAATACACATATGCTACATACAGAGTCAGGTCTGTGCAATATGCCCTGGACACGTATGCCAGGCAGGTGACACTCCTACCAAGAACCAGCTACAAACGTGGATTGTGAACCTCCACATCCCATGCCATTAAACTAGCTGTGGGCCAGTGTAAGTGAACAGGCAGACGCATTACAGGAGTGACAGACATCCACATATGTGCAGAAGAAGGATGTCGATTGTACAGACAGGTTGCGGAACACTAGAGGCACAGGTCACATGACATAGAATGAGGACAGACCACACACCTTGCCATGAAGGAGTACATGTCAAGACTGATCACACATACATTGAGAGTATGCTGATATGTCCTTGTTTTGCAACTCCTTGTTCCATGCATACATACACACCTTACGTCGGATTCCACATGTGGCCTGGTGTGCGTAACAGTGTGCCATGCCCATCTACACACAGACACATGTTGGTTGCAGCAACTGCAGAAGCATTTGACGGAACACCAACAGCAAGCTTATGGGAACACATGACACACACATGACATAGTCACATCGTGCAACGTGGGTAGTCACATGTCAGGTGTAAAAATCCCTGTACCTGGCACCAGGGGACAGTTGCGGGTGTTGTTGACTGTGCCATGCCAGTGACGCATTGCTCAACTAGTCTGTACAACATGCACACATGTAAAAGGAGTGAAGGGGATGTCTGGCACATAGTGCACCATCACACATGACATTTGGACACAGCTCATCACACATCTATTACCTTCACACCTCAGGAGTTATGTGCCACATCACAGCCTGACACACCTGTGCCCGACACATGTAGTACTGCACAGACAATGCCTTGATGTCCAGACTTGGACAAGTATGACAGCTCAATTCCTTACTATGTGCCGCCTGTCACCACTGTCAGGTGTGAAAGGCACCGTACATACGCTCTGAGGGCATGTGTACGGTCCCAATCACTATGGGAGTGCTCGCGTATGCGTACGCCATGGTGATACAGACCGTATACGCATGTACAGTCCGTATCACTATGGCGTAGGCATACGCGGGAACTACCATAGTGATTGGGACTGTACACACGCGTGTATGGTCCGTATCACGATGGGGTACGCATACGCGAGCACTACCATAGTGAGAGGGACCGTACACACGCGTGTACGGTCCATATCACTATGGCGTACGCATATGCGAGCACTACCATAGTGATTGGGACCGTACACACGCCTGTACAGTCCGTATCACTATGGCGTACGCATACGCGAGCACTACCATAGTGATTGGGACCGTACACACGCGTGTATGGTCCGTTTCAATGCATTTGGGGTACCCTAGGGCCGTGGAACGCACTGTACCTGTGTTTAAACATAGAAATAACATAGGGGACACATGAGGGACAAGTATAAGGGCCTAAATGCATGCTGGTTGTCATGGAGACCGAGTTTCAATTTTGAATTTTTGCATCATGTGGCCAGCAAAAGTCGGTTGGAGACAATATACTTTGTTGCAATGTGGTTGTTGACTTGACATCATGCTCAATTTTCAAACCATGCAAAGCCACTCACTGGGGTAGGTTTAAAGGGATTGGAGGACACGTATGATGCAAATGTGACTGACCAATCATTCTGTACTCCTGTAAATGAAACAGGGCAGCAAGGCAGATATAAGGCAGCCAGGTCCCATGAGAGAGCACTTGCCTGCACATCCTTTCATTCCACAACACTGCTGCTGCTCGTGATTCCTCTGGCACCATGTCCAGGTTTGTGGAGAGGGCCCAGCCTTTCACCCAAGAGGAGAATGAGGCGTTGCTGGACGTCATCCTCCCACAGTACCCCAGGCTGTATGGGAGACCAGGGGAGCAGGTGAGTGCTGAGTCCACTAGCTTAGACTGTGCCCCTTTTTTGTGACTGTGACTTCTGGCATTGTGGCCAGGTGTGACAGACATGCAATGTTCTATATAGTGGGTCCCAGGGGGGGAAGGCCTCATGTCTCCCATGCAGAGCATGATGTAGTTCCTGTGTGCACTCCTCACTTGCATAGTGCTTACTGTGACGATCACTGCATGGTGCATGCCACATTCAGCCTGCCTAATCCTCCTGGGAATGTTGTTTCTACAGTCCTGATGGGATTCTGTGGTCCCCCCAGTGTGACAGGTGGAAGTACCCACAGATGTGTGTTTGTTGAGTGTACCTGTGCTGAGAGTGTCCACATGATGTGTTCGTCCCCTGGACATTGGTGTGTGTGCGTAAGTCCCCTGTCATGTGGGTGAGTGCATATGTGGAGTGTTGCACCCCAGCTGCATGAGGGATGGATATACCCTGCCCATCTGATGTGAGCAGAGAGCAGTGCTGTGTGTCTGCCGTGCTGAGCCAGCCTCACACCTGTGACCCCCCCAGTCTAGTGGCACATGAGCAGAGTGAGTTTTGTACCCGCAGTTGGCAATGGCAGGTGATTGTCCTGTGCCTGTGTGTGTCTGTGTACTCTGCTGAGGTTGCGTCAGTGGCCTGGGGCATGTGACTGCTTTGAGGTGCTGTACATAATCCTGGTGTAGCTTGTGATGCACAGTGTGAGCCTCGATCATTGATTGTGTCACACCCCTCATGCCACCTGTGTACTTTCAATGCCACCTAGTGCATTTGCCCTTCCCCAGGGGATAATGTCACTATGACAAAGGTGCAATGAGCTGGCTGCATACTATGGCCTGTTTAAACATGCCTAATTTGTAATATGTGTGTCTCTAAGACATTGATAAGGTGGATTAATGTATTGTCACTTTTGCATCCTCACAGGTAGGCGTCTGTGCCAAGGGGGAGATCTGGAAGCGAGCCGTCAGTGCCGTGAGGAAGACAGAGGGTCGGAAGCGGCGCCTAGCCCAGGTGAGGAAACGCTGGCAGGATATCCGGTGCTGGACGAGGAGGATCGCACGGCTCCTGCTGGGGGACTCACCTGAGAGCCATAAGAACCGTGGGCGCCGGCGTCTGACCCACATCCAGAAGCGTGTGCTGGCGGTGGTCTTCCCTGACTGGGACATGCGCTTACAGGAGAAGCACAGCAGGAAGGGGGTAGGTACATGTGTGTTTGTTGTGTGTCACCAGCTTTTGGAAGTACGCAGTAGCATGGATACACTGCCAGGGTTTAAATGTGCAGTGCATATCCTGTTCCCCAAAGTAAACCGGTGCTGTTCTTCTTCCCTTTCCCTCCTTGCCATGTGTCCCCTGGTCTGTGTGTAGTCACTCTTGCACAAGGTTATCTGGGCTGCCAGTTTATCCAAGTGCCCAATGCTTGCAACATCATGTGTGGGGGTGGTGTGTAACAGGTTTGGGGACCTTGCCTGTGCCCTGCCCAGTTCAGTCATTGTGGGGTCAATGTTAGTTTGCACTGATGGTGAGTCCCGACATAGGAGTGTGTCTTAAAAGTGTACTGCCTTACTGCATGCATGTCCAATGTTGTGCCCTCTGACATGATGTGCTTGAGTGTGAGATATGCATAGTGCAGGGATGGTGGCTTGTGTTGCAGTCATATCCATACAGGACCATGGAGCAGTGTGGCCACTACAGTCCCCTGGGGCACCTTTTCCTAGGTATGATGTGTGTCATCCAACAATGTGGACATTCTCTGTGTCTTCGCCATAGGTTGGGCTCTGTGGCATTGTACCCTGGCCTCATTTGTATTTACGTAAACTGTGCTACATGTGTCCACTGTACCGGGTGACCCAATTTAGCTTGTGCATACTCACAGTGCACAGTGCCTGTGTGTCTTGGTACGAGTATCTGCTGATGGTTGTTTGTCAATGATATTTGATGACAGGCGCACCAGGGGTATTCTGTGTACAATCAGGATTTATTGCAGGCCATGTGTTTTTATCCCAGAGTAAGAGGTGTAAGTACTTTCTCTGTCTCAATCACATTGCCTCAGGTAGGGGGTGGTTGGTGCGGGCAAGGCCTACATGTCAAAACCAGAAGTCTCCTTGCTAGGTCTGGCCAGTGTGTGATGTTTGTCTGGACATACACTCAAGGTGCAGTGACCCAGTCATGTTGGGCATGGTTTAATGTATTACTGTTGCAGCATGTGCCAAAAGTTAAAAGACATGGTTCCTGCTCATCCCATTTTTGGCAACGCTGTGTGGTGCAGATGCTGTGCTCGATTGTCCCCAGAGCCTGGCTCCTCTCTCCAATTTGATATCAAGTTATTTGCTGTTGTGTCATGCTCTCCATAGTTTCTCAGTGGCATGGTGGGTCAACCAACTGTGTGTTGCAGGGCCTACATATGTACCTTGTATTGTAGATGTTACTCATGTTGCTTTTCAGGCTATGCACTGTGACCTATGTAGATTTGACTCATGTGACATATGTATACAGGTGTCTGATTTTTTCCTGTCTCTTCACCTTGCCCACAGCATCGTCGGGGGACTCTGATGGAGACACTGGCACGGACCGTGAGGAGGGAGCGAGCACCAGTACCAGCAGTGCTGTCTCGTCTGGCACATCGAGTGGCACGGAGGCCGAGGGGAGTGAGGCGGAGGACCTGTCAAGTCCCACGACCGACTATGAAGCTAACGGGTCCGAGGCTGAGCTCTCAGAGGGGGCGGAGGCTGCTCCCACAGCTGAAGGCAGCACTCCATCTCTACCCGCCCCCTCCATTCCCATCACCGGCCTCCCACTAGCTCGTGTCCCTTCCCGCCGTGCTAGGTCACCACGTGTCTCCTTCTTGCCAGGCACCGCACCCCCTGCCCCTGTCTCCACTGCTGCCGCCAATGCCGAGTCTGTGGACATCCTGCGGAAGTTGCAGGTTGGTCAGACTGCGATGCTTAATGTCCTCCATGGCCACACCCGAGTGCTCACCCAGATGGAGGCATACATGGAGGGCATTTCAGCTGCGCAGTCTGACCAACGCAACTTGCTGAGGTCCATAGACTCGACACTGACTGCAGCAGTGGGTCTCCTGCAGCGCTGCGTCCCCCCCAACCCCTGCCCCATCCACACTTCCCACTCCCATGCCTGTCTTAAGCACACCCAGACGTCCCCATGCACGCACCTCACCAGACACAGGCACCACACCACCAGGGAAGGCAAAGCGCACACCTCCTGGCACGCACACACAGGGTGAAGTAGGCACACCCACTGGGTCGGGGGGCAAACGGAAGACACGCAGCCAGAGTGGGAGTCCACATTCCTCACAGCCCACACCCTCCAAATCCACTCCCCTCAGCTCTCCTGGCCAACAGTCGGACACAGGGTCAGTCCTGCCCAGTCTGTCCACCAGCCCCAGTGTGGCACCACCCTGCAAGCGGTGGATGCAGGACACCGGCAGGGAAGTTGAGTCCACCCCCCTGTCCACCCCCTCCCCCAGTAGCGCTGCGACCCATCCCTCCGCCCCCCCCCTCCTTGGGGCCTGTGGTTCCTTCGGGTGCAGGGGAGACGCTGGGGGACCTTGCAACCGTGTGCAGCGCCATTCTCACCACCACCTTTGGGGCTGCCCCACCCCCTGTGGTGGAGTCCTCCGTCCCTGCACCCACAATGCCTACCCTTGCCCCTCCTGTCCCTGCGGTGCCTGGTCCTTCCCCCCCACATGATGCCCCCCCTGTGGAAGACAAGGGAGTCTGAACTGTGCAGGCAAGCTAGGGGACACGCATCCCAATATGTCGCCCACCTGGATTGGATCTATGGACTGCCCTATGGGCATTGTACATATTGAACTTTGAAAACAAAAACATATTTTTTGATGCTGAATAAAGCAACGTTTTTTTTCCTTAGAACACTACTGCTTTTCTGGTATTGCTGTTGGTGGTGCTGCTCCATGATTTGGGGTGGTGATAATGTGTTAGGTGTCTGGGAAATGTAGTAGTGTGCTGGTCATGGGGTGGACCCTGGTATCTGTGTGCCATCACAAGGTATTTGCTAACAATTGGTCATTTAAGCTGTTACTGCATGGTGACATTGTCCCAAGGTGTGTTCCTTCCTCTGTGGACCCTGACATCTTCCCTGCAGGGTGTTTTCAAAATATTGTGCTGAGCTGTGTCTACATTTGCTGGGTGTGTGACGGACCCCTTCAACTTTTGACATGCATGCTGGGCAATGTCTCCACCTGCATCATTAGTGGCATCCTTGATGGTCACTGTACTTGTGTCTGGAGTATATTGACATGACTTCATGTGGACATGTTCCCTTTTCAGCACTATGCATGTGTGTACTCCCAGCCTCGCACACATGTGTTACGTGTTCTGCAGCGTCTTTGAGCACCTGACTGACAATTGTGGGCATTGTATCTGTGGGTACTCCACCCTTTTCTTTCCATGGGCACTGCTGGGAGGACTCTGCACCCACCCCTCCTGTGTCTGGGCACTGCTGGGAGGACTCTGCACCCACCCCTCCAATGTCTGGGCACTGCTGGGGGGACTCTGCACCCACCCCTGCTCTGTCTGGGCACTGCTGGGGGGACTTTGCACCCACCCCTCCTATGTCTGGGCACTGCTGGGAGTGATAGGCACACACCCCTCCTGTGTCTGGGCACTGCTGGGAGTGATAGGCACACACCCCTCCTGTGTCTGGGCACTGCTGGGAGTGATAGGCACCCACCCCTCCTATGTCTGGGCACTGCTGGGAGGACTCTGCACCCACCCCTCCTATGTCTGGGCACTGCTGGGAGTGATAGGCACACACCCCTTCTGTGTCTGGGCACTGCTGGGAGTGATAGGCAACCACCCCTCCTATGTCTGGGCACTGCTGGGGGTGATAGGCACACACCCCTCCAATGTCTGGGCACTGCTGGGGGGACTCTGCACCCACCCCTCCTGTGTCTGGGCACTGCTGGGGGGACTCTGCACCCACCCCTCCTATGTCTGGGCACTGCTGGGAGTGATAGGCACACACCCCTCCTGTGTCTGGGCACTGCTGGGAGTGATAGGCACCCACCCCTCCTATGTCTGGGCACTGCTGGGGGGACTCTGCACCCACCCCTCCTATGTCTGGGCACTGCTGGGGTGATAGGCACACACCCCTTCTATGTCTGGGCACTGCTGGGAGGACTCTGCACCCACCCCTCCTATGTCTGGGCACTGCTGGGAGGACTCTGCACCCACCCCTCCTATGTCTGGGCACTGCTGGGGGAACTCTGCACCCACCCCTGCTATGTCTGGGCACTGCTGGGAGTGATAGGCACATACCCCTCCTATGTCTGGGCACTGCTGGGGGTGATAGGCACACACCCCTCCTATGTCTGAGCACTGCTGGGGGGACTCTGCACCCACCCCTCCTATGTCTGGGCACTGCTGGGGGGACTCTGCACCCACCCCTGCTATGCCTGGGCACTGCTGGGCAGACTCTGCACCCACTCCTCCTATGTCTGGGCACTGCTGGGAGTGATAGGCACACACCCCTCCTGTGTCTGGGCACTGCTGGGCATGATAGGCACCCACCCATCCTATGTCTGGGCACTGCTGGGGGGACTCTGCACCCACCCCTCCTATGTCTGGGCACTGCTGGGGTGATAGGCACACACCCCTCCTATGTCTGGGCACTGCTGGGTGGACTCTGCACCCACCCCTTCTATGTCCGGGCACTTCTGGGAGTGATAGGCACACACCCCTCCTGTGTCTGGGCACTGCTGGGAGTGATAGGCACCCAGCCCTCCTATGTCTAGGCACTGCTGGGGGTGATAGGCACACACCCCTCCTATGTCTGGGCACTGCTGGGGGGACTCTGCACCCACCCCTCCTGTGTCTGGGCACTGCTGGGGGGACTCTGCACCCACCCCTCCTATGTCTGGGCACTGCTGGGAGGACTCTGCACCCACCCCTCCTATATCTGGGCACTGCTGGGAGGACTCTGCACCCACCCCTCCTATGTCTGGGCACTGCAGGGGGGACTCTGCACCCACCCCTGCTCTGTCTGGGCACTGCTTGGAGTGATAGGCACACACCCCTCCTATGTCTGGGTACTGCTGGGGTGATAGGCACACACCCCTCCTATGTCTGGGCACTGCTGCTGGGACTCTACACCCACCCCTCCTATGTCTGGGCACTGCTGGGAGGACTCTGCACCCACCCCTCCTATGTCTGGGCACTGCTGGGGGGACTCTGCACCCACCCCTGCTATGTCTGGGCACTGCTGGGGGGACTCTGCACCCACCCCTCCGATGTCTGGGCACTGCTGGGAGTGATAGGCACACACCCCTCCTGTGTCTGGGCACTGCTGGGAGTGATAGGCACCCACCCCTCCTATGTCTGGGCACTGCTGGGGGGACTCTGCACCCACCCCTCCTATGTCTGGGCACTGCTGGGGTGATAGGCACACACCCCTCCAATGTCTGGGCACTGCTGGGAGGACTCTGCACCCACCCCTCCTATGTCTGGGCACTGCTGGGAGTGATAGGCACACACCCCTCCTGTGTCTGGGCACTGCTGGGAGTGATAGGCACCCAGCCCTCCTATGTCTGGGCACTGCTGGGGGTGATAGGCACACACCCCTCCTATGTCTGGGCACTGCTGGGGGGACTCTGCACCCACTCCTCCTGTGTCTGGGCACTGCTGGGGGGACTCTGCACCCACCCCTCCTATGTCTGGGCACTGCTGGGAGTGATAGGCACACACCCCTCCTATGTCTGGGCACTGCTGGGAGTGATAGGCACCCACCCCTCCTATGTCTGGGCACTGCTGGGGGTGATAGGCACACAGCCCTCCTGTGTCTGGGCACTGCTGGGAGGACTCTGCACCCACCCCTCCTGTGTCTGGGCACTGCTGGGAGGACTCTGCACCCACCCCTCCTATGTCTGGGCACTGCTGGGAGGACTCTGCACCCACCCCTCCTATGTCTGGGCACTGCTGGGGGGACTCTGCACCCACCCCTCCTATGTCTGGGCACTGCTGGGAGTGATAGGCACACACCCCTCCTATGTCTGGGCACTGCTGGGAGGACTCTGCGCCCACCCCTCCTATGTCTGGGCACTGCTGGGAGGACTCTGCACCCACCCCTCCTGTGTCTGGGCATGTATGCTCCATACATACACGGGTAGGGGTACGCTCCGAACATACACTGGTGGGGTGGGGGTACGCTCCATACATACACTGGTGGGGGTACGCTCCGTACACACACTGGTGGGGTGGGGGTACGCTCCGTACATATACTGGTGGGGTGGGGGTACGCTCCGTACATTCACTGGTGGGGTGGGGGTACGCTCCATACATACACGGGTGGGGGTACACTCCGTACATACACTGGTGGGGTGGGGTACGCTCCATACATACACGGGTGGGGGTATGCTCCGTACATACACTGGTGGGGTTGGGGTACGCTCTGTACATACACGGGTGGGGGTACGCTCCGTACATACACTGGTGGGGTGGGGGTACGCTCCATACATACACGGGTGGGGGTACGCTCCATACATACACTGGTGGGGTGGGGGTACGCTCCATACATACACGGGTGGGGGTATGCTCCATACATACCCATACCCACGCTCTGCAGGCATGGGTACGGGCCATAACAGCATTGTTGGGGTGATGTAGGGGTACACATGGTGCGACCCGTACCCACGTTCTGAAGGCCTGGGTACGGTGCTGACCTCCAATGTTGGGGTGCCGTAGCGGTACGTACCGTACCCAGCCCTTCAGAGCATGGGTACGAGTCGTACCACGCGTACCCCTACATCACCCCAACAATGCTGGTACGGCCCGTACCCAGGCCTTTAGCACATGGGTACGGGCCGTACCGCCATTGTTGGGGTGACGTAGGGGTGGGCGTGGTATGACACGTACCCACGCTTGGGTACGGTACGTACCAGTATTGTTGTGTTGCCAGTTCGTGTCATTACCCACTTCCATTGTGGCGGACGTTGGCGTTGCTGGACACGCCCCCACCACCTCGAAGTGACCAGGCCCTGGAGGTCAGGTATGTCCAGGGAATGTATGATGTGTGACTTGGGTGGGGGTTATGTGTCCTGCCCCTGCCCCCCCCTTTGCCCCTGGGTGTTGTTCTGACCTTCTGCGGTGTCTGCGTCGGTACCTGTAGAGCAGGTGGACTGCTATGAGGGCCGGGATGACACATAGGTTCGGGTCCATGGCTGTCCGTCGCGTACAGGTACTCCTTGTGCGCGTCGTCCTGATTTCCCGGCAGTTTTTGGTTGCCGGAAAATATAATCCGTGCGGGGTGACGTGGGTACGGATCGTACTTCCTGGTTCGTGAAACGCAGCCTGAATGCGTCCCGACGTCATGTCGGCGCTTTCCCGGATCACATTTGTATGTATATTTTCCTCGGTCGGTGTTTTGTACGATTCGTACGGAAATAGTGTTTCCATACGAATCGTATTTGCATTTTTGTAATGTTTTTTAACCGGGTACGAGTCGGACGGAGAAAATGCTCCGTCCGACGGTTCGTACCGGGTTTCTCCAGGATCAGAATCGGCCCCTATGTATTTGACAAGGTTATATTTTATTATTTAGTATATTGAATATTATTTTTAATAAAATAATATTTAATATATTACATACTTTACAATAGTTTTTAACAGAACTATTGTGTTCAACATGTATATTTTTTATCACGTTTTTATATTTTTTGTACTTTTACATTGTACAAAATAAACATATATTTTAATATATATTAAATATTATATTTTAGCCTTTTTTTATTAATATAACAGTTAAAGTATATTTTATATATATTTTTTATTTATTTTAAACATTGGGAGAAAACATTGCAATTCATAAAGTTATACATATTAATTTTAGGTTTTTTTCTATATTTTCAATGGGAATTTAGTCTTTTTTCATTTCATTTATGCGGTCATTTATATTCCTCCTTTTTCTGTCTATCAGTTTAGTTATTAGGTCATTTTGGAAGACGGAATCTTGCAGTTGGGAGCTGCTTTTCGTCCTTTCAGGTAAGTTTAATTTTATATACCTTTAAGTTAGTATTAGGGTAGAGGTGAGGTAGTAGGACTGTAAATAGATTTGTTAGGACATTATTTGATCGTTTTCGTGTAGTTAGGTGTAATTTTGTTATTTTAGTGTTTTATGTGTTTGACAAAGGGCCCGATTCCGATGTCATTCGGAAGGCCACCGAATCGGA
The DNA here is from genome assembly GCF_964204655.1 of Triturus cristatus. NCBI lineage: Eukaryota > Metazoa > Chordata > Amphibia > Caudata > Salamandridae > Triturus > Triturus cristatus. The sequence continues at coordinate 97,462,792 of NC_140585.1, forward strand.
TTTGGCTTTGCCGGATCTGATTCGTAGCCCTTGTTAACGACCGAATCATACACAGGTCCGAACAACGAAGTATGATGCAAATATCGCGTAAGTGCCAACCGAATCGTTTCCGACTGAAACCGCTCCATACGACTAGTTGATAGCCGGATCATGCCATGCAATGGAGCCGAATTCCGACCGAGCGAGTATAATGCACAATTTGGACAGCCGCTTCATCTCAGTCTCTGCGAGACGAAATGGCTGTCAGAAGCGTTCTTCAGGGGGCCGTAGCAGCCTTCCCAGGACCCAGGGCACTCCGAATCCATCACTGAGGGTGCCCATGGGTCCCCCAATCCAGGCAAGCACAGTGTGACGGGCACCTTGGGGTGCCCACCACAGGGTGTATGCTTTTCCCCACCCACCCTTTTTCTGCTTTGGGAGCCTGTGTATGCGTCTGTACCAGGCTCCAATAGAGTTTAATGGGAGTCTGATCGAACCGAGTCCATAAGCATATGGCAGCATCGTACTCGCTTGTTCGGATTCCAGGAGCACATCTCGCTCGGAAAGCCCTCCGGGACCGAGTCATATGGAGAGATTTCCTAGCGAGATTGGAATCGGGCCCATAGTGTTGGATATAATTAGAATGTTATGTAGTGTTAGTTAGGTGTTTATTAAATGTATTAATGTGTATATAATGTTGATATTATTGCTTGTCATTTTGTATTTGTGTTGTGGACGGGTGTTTTGTTCTTTTTTATTTACAGGTGTTGTCTTTGGTGAACTGATGTTATTTCTTGTTTGTTAACAAGTTACTTTACATTTCCTATTTTTTAAGGGTTGTTGGAGCATTTTATTCTAAACTATTTTTAGAATTTTGAGGGTCTCGTTATAAACCCCTTTCTTGCGCACAACGGCCGGGAGCTGTCGTGCGCAACGGTGCTCGAGTGCACACGGCGGCTCCCGGCGGTCATGGCTCATGGCATTGGAAATCCCTCTGGTGCAGGCAACAGAGGGATTTCTTTTTCTCTCCTGTAGCCTCGGGAGCTGTGGAAGAGCTGTGGAAGGGCTTCCCCAGCTTCCGAGGCCCACCACCGTTTTTCTGAAATGATGATCAGTGCACACGTCGCGCTGACGTCATTTCACAGAAAACAAAACTGAAATGAGCCTTTCGGCTCATTTCAGTTTCACTTTCTATGTGCTCAGAGTACGTAGAAAGACGGGAGAGGTGTCATTGGAAAGGGGAGAATTTCCCCCTTTCCAATGGTACCCTTCCACAGTGGATCCCTGCTTGGGGATCGCTCCAGGCGGGTGATCCCCAAGCAGGGATCCACCACTAGACACCAGGGAGGGGAGAGCAGCCCCTTGGGCAAGGGCCTATGCTCGCCCCCAAAAATGTGGCCATATTCAATCTTTTTGCCCCCCCTGGGGGGAGGATGGGGGAAAGAGCCCCCAAAATTCCCCCCCGGGGGGGCAGAAAGCCCACTGGACCCCAGGGATGTTTTGTGTGCATTTTCAATGAGGGTGGGGGCTGCCCAAAATAGGCACGACAATGCCCCCACCCCCACCACAACTACAGCCTTTCTGCCCCCCTGGGGGTAGATGGGGCAGTAGTCCCCAATCTGGCCCCCCAGGGGGGAGAAGGCCCACTAGACACCAGCGATTGTTTGGGGTAATTTTAATTGGGTGGGGGCAGCCCAAAACAGGCAAGCCAATGCCCCCATACCCTCTGCCACAATTACAGCCTTTCTGCCCAGGGCTGATGGGGGCAGTAGCCTCTAAACTGCCCCCCGGGGGGAGACAGAAAGCCCACAGGACGCCAGGGACATTTTTGTGTGGATTTTCAATGAGGGTGGGCAGATGGGGCAGTGGACCCTGATCTGCCCCCGGGGGGGCAGAAAGCCCACCAGGCACCAGCGATTACGCTAGCTTTTTTCATGCGTGGGGGCTGCCCCGAATGAGCATACCAACATACCAATGTCCCCACCCCCCAAAAAAATAGCCACAGTCTTTCTGCCCCCCCTTGGAGATATATCGGGGCAACCCCCCCATTTCCAAACAGGGCGGCAGAAAGCCCACTAGGCAGACATTTTTTTTGCAATATGCCTACCTGTGGATATTGGGCCGTATCAAACCTGATATTTTCTAAAACTAGACATCAAGAGGAATCCAGGATGGGGTGACTTGTCTGACTCTCACCAGGTTCTGTTACCCAGAATTCCTTGCAAACCTCAAACTTTGTAAAAAAAAAAAAACATTTTCCCCACATTTATGTGGTGGAAAGTTCTGGAATCTGCGTGGATCCACTAAATTCCACCCACCTCGCATTCCCCAAAGTCTTCCGAGAAAATGGTACCTCACTTTTGTGGGTGGGTCAAGTACCCGCGACAGGTAAGGGCCCAAAACTTATTGAGGTGGCATCAAAATTGCCTATCACAAAACGACCTGGTTTTGCAAGGGGGGGTCACCTGGGTTTTTGGCCCCGTGCTTGGCGGCAGCCTAGGGAAACCTACCAAACCCACACATTTCTGAAAACTAGATACCCGGGGAATTCCAGGGAGGTATGGCTTGCGTTGATCCCCCAAAGCTTTCTTACTGAGACTCCCCTGCAAACCTGAAATTTCGCTGAAAAAAATCACTTTTTCCATACATTTTTGTGTGGGAAAGTTGTGGCATCACTGGGCTGACACAATTTTCCTACCACACAGTGTTCCCCTGGCTCTCCTGATAAAAATGCTACCATATTTGTGTGGGAGGCCCAAGTACCCGCGACAGGCAAGGGCCCAAAACATATTGTGGCGACATCAAAATTGCCTAGCAAAAAACGACCTGGTTTTGCAAGGGGGGTTCACCTGGGTTTTTGGCCCCGTGCTCGGCGACCACTTAGGGAAACCTACCAAACCCACACATTTCTCAAAACTAGACACCCGGGGGATTCGAGGGAGGTATGGCTTGTGTGGATCCCCCAACGTTGGAACACCCTCCCAGAATCCATTCGCCTGGAGGAGGACTATCTTCCCTTTCGGAGACTCTTGAAGACGTATCTATTCCCAACTGATTAATCAGTGTTCTTTTCTGTTGATTTGGTTCTTAGCGCTGGGAGGCCTATGGGTAGCCATGCGCTTTATAAATGTTTCTTTCATTTCATTTTATTTCATTTTTGCTTACCCAGAATCCCCTGCAAACCTGAAATTTCGCTGCAAAAATCACTTTTTCCACACATTTTTGTGTGGGAAAGTTGTGGCACCATAGGGCTGACACCAATTTCCTATCACCCAGCGTTCCCCCAGGTCTCCCGATAAAATTGGTGCCTCACTCGTGTGGGAGGTCCAAGTACCCGGTAAAGGCAATACCTTATGTGGTCAAAACGTTACAAGGGCCTAAGCGCAAACTACCCCAAATAGCCAAAAAAAGGCTTGGCACAGGGTTGGGGAAAGGCCTAGCAGCGAAGGGGTTAAGAGGATTGAGGTATTGAATTTATTTTGTACAGTTGTATTTTTGCATTTTTGTGGGGGCTTTGTTATCCAATCGATTCGTATTTAATTGGTTTGCTGTGAATTTTATAGTTTGAGAATATGCTACTGCATCATAACTGTAAGTATTATCATTTTTTACTATGGGTGATAAAAGTATCTATTTTTTTATTGTTTCTTTTTTTATTTAATATTCATAATATGTCATACAATTTTGTGATAAATTTCAAATTTTATGACATAATTATGCTTATCAATAAGAAAAAAATATGTTGTTTATATGTTTTATTGTTGTAAGATTTAAATTATGTTTAGTATTTTGTTTAGTTTAAAGAATTGATTTAGCAATTATGTCTAGGTATTCTAAGTATTGGTTGTCCCCTTCCTATTGTGGCTTGGAAATCATTATGCCATCTTTCCACCGCGTTGTTTGATTTGGCTTGATTTGATTAGACAACCTAAACTTCAGATCCCATGCTGGAACATTTACGCCACAGTACTGGCGTAAATGTTCCACCATGGGATCTGAAGTTTAGGTTGTCTAAGGTGCCCTGACCTTTGTACTCTTCCCGCCCAGTTGTCTTTGAAGTAGTCTAGGAAGGGAATTAATTGTGATTCATTAGCTTGATATACAGGACTTTCTGTAAGTAGGTTGTAGTGATTGGCTACTTCAGAAGTTGGTATTTGTTGAATAATCTATGCTCAAAGTAGATTTCTGTAGGTGCCTCCATATGCTCTGATTAAAAAATAATAGCAACCTTGTATTGCAGTGTGTGGGTATAGTTTGAGGATGATTTGAATCATTCCCTGCTCAAAGTCTATTATGATTCTTTGGGGACAGTACTTTTCTGTGAATTATTTGAGTATAGTTAGTAGTTCTACATACGTGGAGTTCTGTTTATTAGGCAGTAATGCATAAATAAAGGGGATATTTGTATCTTCATATTCTCCGTGGATGGTAGACAGCTGATAGAATGGTTTGGTGCAAACTTTAAATGTGCCATCCATCATCCATGTTGCGCAGTTTTTAAGTTTTTGTATATTTGTACTAATTACAAACATAATAATTCTTTTTTAATGACTTTCGTTGTCATAAATAAGGAATTTTTCCTATTTGTGGGTGTTGGTATACTCAGGTAGTATTTGGATTTCTCCAAAGCTTTGGGGGATAGGTGGCGTTTGGGATGTAGCTCTTTTAGTATTAGCTATTAGTATTTTCAAATTGGGCATAGGAGGTAGTTGTCATGTGACATGTTCTGGCACTCTAGTCAAAAACAAAATCAGTATTTGGGTGCTTGTTTGTTGGGAAATTGTGTTTGCTCCCTTATTGTGTCTAGGGCATCTCTTACTCCATCTTCAGTTACACTGGGAGGGTGGTTGTGTTCTCTAACATTTACTACATTGGTATATATTGTAGTGGCTCTCCCATACCAGGCATTGGAATAATATTTGCTAAAAGTCCAATAGGTTTTATTTTCAATAGCTTTTTCTTGGGTATAAGTGTAACCCATGTAGCAAAACATTAGTTTCCTCTTTTGGGATCAAATGAAGTTTGCCATTTTTGGGGTATATCTGTTAGGATATACATATATATATATAATTCACTAAAAAAACCATAGGTTTCACACACGTTATAGTTAGGAATTAGCATTTTAAAAACCTTTCAAATTCACTTAAAAAACCATAGGTTTCACACACGTTATAGTTAGGAATTAGCATTTAAAAAACCTTGCAAATTCACTTAAAAAACCATAGGTTTCACACATGTTATAGTTAGCTGGACATTTCACTCGTAAAAAACCAATGAAATTCCCCCGTTATAGTTAGTTCAGGTAACTATAACTCACGCGACCGCAATCGACTGCTGATGACGTCAGATATTACATCACTGTATTTAGACAACTTATTTACGGGGAACAACCTTTACAACGCAACTTTTACAACGCACTACCATTACAACGAAACTATTACAACGCAAAATCTGTTACAACGCATGCCATTACAACGCAAGTCTTTACATCGACTTGCACTAGATGGCGTGCTAACATTAAAAATAGTGTAGTTTACTATCCAAACACCTTCCCTACTGCAACGTGGACTAGTGTTAGAATAGTAAATTACCCTTTTTTAATGTTAGCACGCCATCTACTGCAAGTCGATGTAAAGACTTGCGTTGTAAAGACTTGCGTTGTAACAGATTTTGCGTTGTAAAAAATGCGTTGTAACGGCATGCGTTGTAAAAGCATGCGTTGTAACGTCATACATCCCTTATTTACCCATTTATTCTTGCATTATCCTTTAGCTATACATATATTACAAATATTTATTTGACAGAAAGACACATATGTCATCAGTGATGTAATATCTGATGTCATCAGCAGTGGATTGCGGTCGCATGAGTTATAGTTACCTGAACTAACTATAACAGGGGAAATTCATTGTTTTTTTACGAGTGAAATGTCCAGCTAACTATAACATGTGTGAAACCTATGGTTTTTTAAGTGAATTTGCAAGGTTTTTTAAATGCTAATTCCTAACTATAACGTGTGTGAAACCTATGGTGTTTTAAGTGAATTTGCAAGGTTTTTTAAATGCTAATTCATAACTATAACGTGTGTGAAACCTATGTTTTTTTTAGCAAATTTCAAAGGTTTTTTAAATGCCAATTTATGTATGTATTATTTATTTTCTTTTCTTTTTTAATTTGGATAAATTTGAACAGCATAGTTAATATCTTCTTTAAAATGATAAACATTTTTAAATTTTTTAATTTTTTCATGGGTTTTTCAAAATGTTTTTTCACCCTTCGGGGTCCCTCAGGGACCCCCTGACAAAGGCTAGGGGGTCAGGAACTGTCCACCCTGCCCCCTTTTCACGTTCTCCACCTTTGTTTTTCACTGCCTCAGACTGCGAGAGACAAAATGGCGGCCGACACTTTCTGATTTCGACCGATTCGAATGTTTACTGACATCTATCCACCAATCAGAATTACGCTCGCGCCCGGCACCGAGCTCGCACGGTGCACGCACGGTGCGCGCTTATAGATATTTACATGCATTTAACTGCAATTTTCTCAGGAAATACTGAACAGATTGACTCCAGACATGCAAAAGGCACTTCCTTGACCTGAGGACTACCTCTTTGCCGAATTTCACGTAATTCTGTTCAGCCGTTCGGGCTGTACCTTCGACTAAAGGTCCTATGGGAAAATGCATGGGGGAAACGCGTTTTGGGACCCCCTTTTTTCTCGGCCCCCGCTTGACGAATCACCCTGAGACTTTCAGGGTAGGAGCTGAGCAGAGCGCCCCATTAGTTTTGAAAATGTCGCGAAGATTCGTCAACCGGCGCCAAAGTTATTCAAAATAGAATTTTGAGATTTCATATATATGTTACTTCAAATTAGTGTTGCTTTTGTCGTACTTTGAAATTTGGGACCGCGTAGGAGGCAGGGCCCTACCCCTGTCTATCCCGGTATTAGCGAACCGCGAATGGTCAATGCGGTATGTACAAGTGCTCTGTATAACGTTTTAGCTATAAATGCACTGTGTATATGATATTAACACTGTGTATACGATATGATACAGTAACTTCGTGGGTTCCATCTTAGAGCGGTGGCCATCTTATGGTTGCCCTCACATAGGCTACATATCATGAAGCAAATACGGGCCCTTTAGAGCACATGTGCCTTCCTTTGACTTCTATGTGACCTGGGCAGCTTGGCTCCGCCGCCCCAGGTCAGTTCGGTCTCACGAGCTCCCCGTTCCCCGGCCACCTGTGATTAGCATCAGGGCTTGACACACCATAAAGCCTTTTCATCCTACACGAGCCTCCGGCTAATCTCTTTCACATCTGACTGTTCCTGCTTTATGGCTTGTTTTCCAAACAGGAGACGCCCGTGTTTATTGGGGCCTATTGATATCTGATGTGGGATCTGAGCCTCGCTGGGTAAATAATTGTGGGCTGGCTTAACTGGAATATGGGATGGTCATCATGACTCTGGCTTTTCGTTTGTAATGTATACCTGTAAATGACCATACCATAAAATAAGGAATGTGTGCCTGAAGCATGATTTTTTGTATTTAAGGAGAAGCCCGTTTCTGTAATTTAAGCAGTCTCCTGAGAACATACACGCTTTTGTACTTCTAGGATACCTGTAATTGGTCTGCAGCCAATAAACTCATCTTTGACTTCAACCAGAAGACTCTGTGTTTCTGTAGGTCTGAAACAGGAAGAACCCGAAGTCATAGGGTGTGTTCCCCTGCACCGCTGGGCTTAAAATTCCCAGGACACACCGAATCCTATCCCTTGGTCTGAAGAGTGTCAGAAAAGTTTTTGGGGATTGCGCAATGCATTATGTTCAGCTCCTTTGTTGGGTACCCCTGACTACAGCAAGCCTTTTACATTGTATGTTCTCGAAAAGAACGGTTGTGCATTATCGGTGTTAACACAGCCTTTTGGCGACAGACCGCGTCCATGCGCATATTTCTCATCAACCTTGGACCCGGTAGCTAGGGCATTGCCAAGTTGTCTGAGAGCTACAGCCGCCGCAGCTATGTCTATTCGACAGTCTGCTGGACTAGTAATGGATAATACATTGATTGTTATGGTTCCACATGCTGTGGACACATTGTTAAACAGGACCAAGACACAGCACTTAACTAGTGCGCGATTATCCGAATATGAGCTGACACTGTTAGCAAATCATATACACATAAAGAGATGCAACACGTTGAATCCAGCTACATTATTGCCGATTCCAGCAGACCTAGATGAGATTGAGCAACATGATTGTTTGTTCAGAACAGAAGAAGAGACGAAAGGGAGAGTAGATCTTAAAGATACTCCCCTGACTGAGTGTGATGGTACCTTATGGGTGGATGGTTCGTGTTTCAAGCTTCCAAATGGTGATACGACTGCTGCATATGTTATCACGACTTTGCACACGATTGTTGAAACTGCACGTGTGCCACAAAATTCGGCCCAAGCCGCAGAATTGATTGCCCTTACAAGAGCATGCGTGTTGTCTGAAGGAATGAAAGTAAACATATATACAGATAGCCAGTACGCCTTTGGCGTGGCTCATAGTTTTGGGCGATTGTGGAAAGAAAGTGGGTTCCTGACTTCGCATGGAGCTAAAATTCAGAATGGCAAGTTGGTGAATGATCTCCTCGAATCACTGACCCTACCGTTGCAAGTTGCGATTATGAAATGCAGTGCGCACAAGAAAGTCACTGATGACGTTGGTCGTGGTAATGCATTTGCTGATGAAGTCGCGAAAGAAACCGTGAAAGATATGAAGACTCGAATGTATGTTGCAGGCCCTGCAAGATGGGTTGGTGATGTTGGAATGTGTGAAAACACAATAGAGAGTGTGAAGTCCCTTCAAGCTGAAGCCACAGAGAAAGAGTTGAGCAAGTGGAGAGAAAGTACGGGTAAGTTGGATGAGAATGGTTGTTGGATTGATTTGTCAGAACATAGGCGATGGTTGTTACCTGACGCGTATGTACTTCCAGTGGTTACTATGGCACATGGAATGGCACATATCAGTATGAAAGGAATCTGTAAGTTGTTGGCTCCAGTATGGCAGAATGCTGGAATTCCCAAGTGTTAAGTAAGAACAATGTCCACAAGGAACTTATTCACAATGATCCATTAGCAATTTTGGAGTAAAAGTTATACTCTCAGCTGATTTAATCCAAAAGCCAAAGAAAACGTACTTAATTAGTCTGGAGTACTTATTTACTTCCCAAGTGTGCAGAGAATGTGGTCAAGAATTGTATGGTATGCTTGAAATACAACCCTGGTAGGGGAACCCCAACTCCAGCTGGTCATTTTTCGCCTCCATCATATCCATTTGAAGTTTTGCAGCTAGATTTTATCCACATGGAAAGGTGCAACAACTTGAAATATGTACTGGTTGTTGTTTGCGCTTTTTCAAAGTGGATTGCAGCATATCCCCTAAAAGACAACACTGCTCTATCCACAGCCAAAGCCCTTGTGAAGGAATTTTTCCCTAGGTTTGGAATGCCAAGAATGGTGTGGAGTGATAATGGGAGTGAATTTGTGGGTCAAGTGATGAAGAATGTGTGTGAGGGATTAGGGATCAAGCAGAAGTTCCACGCTGCAAATCACCCCCAATCAGCTGGATTAGTGGAGCGCTACAATGGCGCTCTAAAACTCAAGCTGGCCAAAATCCAGGCGAGCACCGGTCTTAAATGGCCTGACGCTCTGCCTTTAGCACTCCTGTCCACCAGAATGATCGTACACTCACGAGTGGGACTTACGAGATTATTTTTGGCCGCCCGGCCAATGTATGGGGTGTGCCAAGACCGACGAAATTCAGCGAAATCGAACATCCAGTACTGCTTGACTACTTGTATGAATTGACGGCTAAATTGCGTGTTTTACACCAACAGGTGCATGATACTCTTCCCCAGGCCTCTCAAGCTCCAGGACACCCTATCGACCCTGGCACGTGGGTTCTGGTGAAGAATTTCCAGCGCAAAAGCAACGATGAGCCCCGTTGGATTGGCCCTCATCTCGTACTTCTGTCTACAAGATCAGCTGTTCGAGTAAAGGGGAAGAAGAACTGGATCCACGGCGTCCACATCAAAAGGATCCCTTTGCCTCTGCCGTATGACCAGTGGGTCCAGGAGGGTATCGCTGACTCTGAAACAGACACTGTACCTCGTTTTGTGCCGTTCAGTGATGCACGCGTGAGAGGCACAACTTCAACACAAGAAAGTGACGATATTTTGCAAGAAGCTGTGCCACCGTCAGTTCGATTGGACACTACAGAGCCTGAACTCTTGTTTCAAGATCAGACAGTACCTGGCCGTTTTCACTATAACTTAAGACCAAGGCCTATGGACAAATAAATATTCTTTTTTCCTTACCTTTTTGTTTTTGATACCATAGCTCTCCCATCTGAAGGACTTTCTTGATTTTTTTTTTGTTTTTCGAACCACCATCCGGGTTCAGCCGCAGGGTCGCGGTGCCAAGACTTTGGGGTACAGGCCGAAGACGTTAGGTCAACGGTTCTGGTTGGTTTAGGGCGTTCCCTGGACCGACAGACGTACCCCTTAGCAGAAGATACTCACCCGCCGCGAGCGGCACGATTAGAGGATGAAGTTTTTCAAGATGGAGAGACTCGCTGAGGAAATGAACTTTAAAGCAAGAATGTGTAAAATAATGAAGAGCAAACGTTTTGTATTATTATGTCTGTTTATATTATGTAGTATGATCGTGTTTACCGTAGGATTTGTATTCTTCTCCTCTCAAGAGCCCATTGCACCCACTATACAGCCCATACCTCCTCCTACTGTCTCCTCACACTCTTTTCACCCTCTGCCCGAACATGAACAAGCTAGACGATCAGAGTTTGTGAACAACTCGTTTATTCAGCTCCTGCACCAGCACCAACTAGTTATGAATACAACCAATTGCTGGGTGTGTGGTTTAATGCCACATACCATTAATAAGGGTATTCCTTATCTAGTGCTGCCGTATAGTTACAATGGATCGTCATGGGCATTCCAGACCATGTTTCTCTTTGCACTAGATACCTACTCCCCGCGACAACCGCGTTCCATCAGACCTAGCACAAATAATAAAGCTTTAATGAAAGGAGTTGCCGATATGAGCAGAGATATCGACGCATACTCATCTATACCCAAGGAAGAATTGAGAGCTTATGTAATGTGGAACGCGACGGGGTATAGTATTAGTCTGGGTGAAAGACAGTGAAAAATCTCATCCCCAATTTGGGTCGTACACCACATAGGTCGGTTCTGTTTACAAGGTAATGGTCAGAATCCTAGAGCTCAACTGGGGAGAAGTGACTGTACTGAAACGTACACTTTCCCATCACAGTTTTTACCTGCGTTTTTGGCTGCCAAGGGTACATCTTTTGTCTGCAATGACCGAGCATATACATGGTTGCCCCCTGATTTCTCGGGCACCTGTTATATTGCAAATTTGCTACCGCCAACATTTACTGCTGCCTCTGACTATCACAAGACCAGAGTTGTGAGAGGCGTGATTAGTAAGGAGGATACTGCCGGTCAGGAAGCGGGAGACTTCTTTTTGGGTTTCCTGCCGTTTTGGGGACCTATGGTCAATAGTAGGAACCTGAGACAACTGACTCGTGTGGTTGAATCCACTGTTAATGTTACGGCTGGTGCCCTTGGTAATTTAACAGCTGAGCTCCAAGCGGATCGCCTCATGACTTTGCAGAACCGCATGGTTCTAGACGTTATACTTGCAGACCGCGGTGGGGTATGTAAGGTTATCCAATCTAGTTGTTGCATTTTCATACCAGATAACGCTCCAACAGTTTATCAAGCCATCTCCAAACTGCATAAAATATCTGAATCCATACACGTGGATAAAGGAGATTGGTCACTGGTGGGGTGGTTCTGGGAACTGATATCTGCCTGGGGTTGGAAATTTCTGATGGTCATTGGAATGATCTTAGCCATTCTTTTCCTGTTCTGTCTGTGCATACAGTGTGCTCCTGCGATATGTGGCCTCTGTGCTACATTATGTGTAAGGAAACCTGTATCGAGGGACGAGCTAAGTAATAGGATGATGCTACAGCAACATCTCCATGACTTCATGAATATTGACCTAGACTCGGATTGATGTGAGCATAGTTATTGCCTATGTAAGGGCAAAAGGAGGGTCTGTCGTACTTTGAAATTTGGGACCGCGTAGGAGGCAGGGCCCTACCCCTGTCTATCCCGGTATTAGCGAACCGCGAATGGTCAATGCGGTATGTACAAGTGCTCTGTATAACGTTTTAGCTATAAATGCACTGTGTATATGATATTAACACTGTGTATACGATATGATACAGTAACTTCGTGGGTTCCATCTTAGAGCGGTGGCCATCTTATGGTTGCCCTCACATAGGCTACATATCATGAAGCAAATACGGGCCCTTTAGAGCACATGTGCCTTCCTTTGACTTCTCTGTGACCTGGGCAGCTTGGCTCCGCCGCCCCAGGTCAGTTCGGTCTCACGAGCTCCCCGTCCCCCGGCCACCTGTGATTAGCATCAGGGCTTAACACACCATAAAGCCTTTTCATCCTACACGAGCCTCCGGCTAATCTCTTTCACATCTGACTGTTCCTGCTTTATAGCTTGTTTTACAAACAGGAGATGCCCGTGTTTATTGGGGCATATTGATATCTGATGTGGGATCTGAGCCTCGCTGGGTAAATAATTGTGGGCTGGCTTAACTGGAATGTGGGATGGTCATCATGACTCTGCCTTTTCGTTTGTAATGTATACCTGTAAATGACCATACCATAAAATAAGGAATGTGTGCCTGAAGCATGATTTTTTGTATTTAAGGAGAAGCCCGTTTCTGTAATTTAAGCAGTCTCCTGAGAACATACACTCTGTTGTACTTCTAGGATACCGGTAATTGGTCTGCAGCCAATAAACTGATCTTTGACTTTAACCAGAAGACTCTGTTTCTGTAGGTCTGAAACAGGAAGAACCCGAAGTCATAGGGTGTGTTCCCCTGCACCGCTGGGCTTAAAATTCCCAGTACTTCACTTTACTTTTCTTGATGGTATGTTTTGATGGTTGTTGTTTATTCACTGTTATATTTTCTGTTGGTATGAAATCAAAATGATTCTGGTACTAAAATTGTACATATATTTTTAATTAAATTGTATTGTTTTGTCTTTAGTAGTAAAACAAATAATACTTACAAGTTGTAGTTGATGAAATAAGTTTTGTGGATGTTTTTTGATGGTGCAGTTTGCAGAAGCCTGGTGAAGCGCCATGGAAGCATGCGGAGCACTCTCCGTATGATTTCTTGTCGAATCAAGGATACTTTTTGAATACTGAGGATTTTGTATGAAGGTTTTTACAGATGTCACTCCTCTAGTATTTCCTTATATATTGCTATAGGCGCCCTGAGGAAGTCTATGGTTAAATCCATAAAAACGAAACACGTGTTGGCTTAATCTGTGGCTATTTGTAGTTGATGAAGATTGAAGTGTTGATTTATATACAAACAAGATATGGAATAAAGTGCAAAGAAGATCAAATTTTAAGGGTACTGTGTGGACTTATATGCAATCAATGACATGATTGTTTTTCAGGATATTAACTTTTTGTTTGAAATGTTTTTTTATAGATTATATATTTTTATTGATGTTTGTTTGATATCTTGTTTAAGTATAGGGTGTCTATATTTTTGTTTATGATATTTTTTCCACAATATTTTTGTAGGACGAGGTTTTAGGAGTCGATATTTTATCAGTGATCCGACAGACTACTCCACTGAAACTTATCTCCAGAGTCAAAAGCATATGTGTGAAACAACTGCCCTCACCACTATCACATCTCCACCAGCTGATAGCAGAGTGTTGCAGAGTATGAAGATGCACTGGCCTCTGTGCCAATACCTCTCTCTTGTATGAGAGGTCTCTATACTGAAGTGTGGAGAAGGACTGATCCCTCTAATGAAACCCCACTGTTGCATGACATGTCACTATAGTTGGCTATTCAAATAATTGGCTTACCAATACCAAGTTGTTGAAGCATAGAAGATGTGCATAGTACAGTATAGATACATTGACATACAGCAGCACATTTACAGTCCCTGATGATTGAACTGCCAGTGTTAGTCAACATTGCAAAACTATAATAATATTGAAGTCTATAATGACTATGAGGCAAAGAAATCAGTAGTAAGTAAAACATTTTTTAGAGCAATAAAAGAATTTAACATTACAAAACGATGATAACTATATTAACAACTATATCAACTATATCAACAATTGTAAAACAAATGCAACAACCAACGTTACTAATTTATAATGTTTTCTTCTGACTCTGAACAGCAGGCATCAACTACTCCATCCTTTTTGCTTCATTTGTCTACTATATGTAGATGTGCCTAGACCATCTTCCCTTACTCTCTTTCAGCCACCTTATCCTGACAAAGGCTTCTCAGTTCGCAGTTTTTACATATCAGGCTAGGTGGCAAAATAGTCTCAGCAAAGTTTTCACAGCTGTAAACTTTGTAAAAAAGAAGTTCAATCAGGTAAGTACAAAGAAGCCGTATACTATATACATTACAGAAATACGGATGAAATTAGGATCCACACCTTCACAAATGTTACACCAGACAACGTTATCTCATCCATCCAAATTAGACATTTCTTCAGGTGCTGCTACGTCATCTGGAGGCTAATGTAATGTGCTTCCAGAAGCAGACAACAACCCTATTTCCTTATTAAGGCTCTTTTTTGCTGATTTTGTAACCAGATCCTTTTCTCAGTAGAAACAGGTAGAGCTGCACAGAACAAGGTTCTGCAAGACCACAAATGTCCCCCTGAGGCAGTAGGAACAAAATCAGATCCGCAATTAAGTTTCTTTTCTGACTTTCCACTCAGTTATTATTTCCTGTTTCTTCCAAAGTGAGCACATTGTGTTTTCCTCCTCCATATATTTTGTGACATGGTACTTTTCTTTTTCACAACCTCTGTTATCCATTTTTATCCTAAAAAAAGACAAAATAACCAAAACATTTAAAGCTACATACTGATCAATAATTAATACCAATGTCACATCACTATATTCTCTAAATGTTCTTACATTTTTCACCCACAATTGCATACTTATGTGTAGTGTACCACTAACTTGTTTTTCCTTTCTCTTGAAATAATCCACACCCTCAACTAGTGTATTTATTTTTTACAAGTAAATTATAACATGCCATCAACCCTGGTTCCATAAAAGGTTATAAAGTAACACATTCTTCTTGACACACCTTTGCTAACAGTGAGCACAATGTTTTACCCTGCACTCAAACATCTCATAGGGGTAAAGTATGTGTACAGCAAGGTTCAGAAATATACCAGGCCTTGTGTTAACATATTTCAGGAAGTCTTAAAGTCAGGATTTTCTCAGTTTAGGAGTAGTAAAGTTAGGACTCCTAACTTTACTACTCCTAAACTGAGACAAATCCTAACTTTAAGACTTTGGGTGTTCACAGAAGGCATTTAGGAGTCCTAAAGTTAGGAGTCCTAACTTTACTACTCCTAAACTGAGAAAAATCCTAATTTTAAGACTTTCTGTATTCACAGAAGGCATTTAGGAGTCCTAAAGTTAGGAGTCCTAACTTTACTACATCTAAACTGAGAAAAATCCTTACTTTAAGACTTTGGGTGTTCACAGAAGCCATTTAGGAGTCCTAAAGTTAGGAGTCCTAACTTAACTACTCCTAAACTGAGAAAAATCCTGATTTTAAGAGTTTCTGTATTCACAGAAGGCATTTAGGAGTCCTAAAGTTAGGCGTCCTAACTTTACTACTCCTAAACTGAGAAAAATCCTAACTTTAAGACTTTCGGTATTCACAAAAGGCCTTTAGGAGTTCTAAAGTTAGGACTCCTAACTTCTGTGAATACTGAAATGAGTAAGTGCCTTTTCTGAATACCAAAATGAGTAAGTGCCTTCTGTCAATACCAAAATGGTAGTAAGTTTAGGTGCTCGATAGGGGTGGGCGGAATTTGCGAAATCCACTTTTGCAAATTATCGCGAAAATGTTTAAAATTATCGCAAACAAGCGGAAATATCGCGAAGATACGGAATTTTTTTTCCCGCATGTTCGCGAGATTTTCTGCATGGTTGCGGGTCGCCAACTTACCCATGTGGTTGCTCGCGGGCGCAGCCATCTTGTTTTGAGTTGTCTCGCGGTGCATGATCGCGAGAAGAAAGACGTGATCGCGCGACGCGTGACGTCACTGCGGGCGCGAACTGTCGCGAGACAGCGCAAATGGCTAAAAACAATCCAACATCTCATGGAGAACGCGACCGGATCAAGAAAACTTGTCGACGAACGCAGGGATTCAGGTAAGGCGATCGCGCGCGCGCGCGAGAATGTATTATTTTACAGCGCAAGCAAGAAACAAATTATCGCCAAGCTGCGGAAAGCGGACATTTTGACATTTTCGCGCTCTCCGCGGAACGCGAAAATGTCAAATTATCGCAATTTCCGCGAACGGAACGAAATTTTCGCCCAGGCCTAGTGCTCGAGTGCACACGGCGGCTCCCGGCAGTCATGGCTCATGGCATTGGAAATCACTCTGGTGCAGGCAACGGAGGGATTTCTTTTTCTCCCCTGTAGCCTCCGGAGCTGTGGAAGAGCTGTGGAAGGGCTTCCCCAGCTCCCGAGGCCCACCACCGTTTTTGTGAAATGACGATCAGTGCGCACGTCGCGCTGACGTCATTTCACAGGAAACAAAACTGAAATGAGCCATTAGGCTCATTTCAGTTTTACTTTCTATGTGCTCAGAGTACGTAGAAAGACGGGAGAGGTGTCATTGAAAAGGGGAGAATTTCCCCCTTTCCAATGGTACCCTTCCACAGTGGATACCTGCTTGGTGATCGGCCCAGGAGGGTGATCCCCAAGCATGGATCCACCACTAGACACCTTGGGCAAGGGCCTTTGCTCGTCCCAAAAATGTGGCATTATTCAATCTTTCTGCCCCCCCTGGGGGGAGGATGGGGGCAATAGCCGCCAATCTTCCCCTCTGGGGGGGCAGAACCACAGGACCCCAGGGATTTTTTTGCGTGCATTTTCAATGAGGGTGGGGGCTGCCCAAAATAGGCACGACAATGCCCCCACCCCCACCACAACTACAGCCTTTCTGCCCCCCCCTGAGGGGCAGATGGGGCAGTAGTCCCAATCTGGCCCCCCAGGGGGGAAAAGGCCCACTAGACACCAGAGATTGTTTGGGGTAATTTTAATTGGGTGGGGGCAGCCCACAACAGGCAAGCCAATGCCCCCATGCCCCTTGCCACAATTACAGCCTTTCTGCCCAGGGCTGATGGGGGCAGTAGCTTCTAAACTGCCCCCCCGGGGGAGGCAGAAAGCCCACAGGACACCCGGGACATTTTTGTGTGGATTTTCAATGAGGGTGGGTAGATGGGGCAATGAACTCTGATCTGCCCCGGGGGGGGCTGAAAGCCCACTAGGCTCCAGCGATTACGCTAGCTTTTTTTATGCGTGTGGGCTGCCCCGAATGGGCATACCAACATACCAATGCCCCCACCCCCCCAAAAAATAGCCACAGTCTTTCTGCCCCCCTTGGGGATATATCGGGGCGACCCCCCCATTCCCCAACAGGGTGGCAGAAAGCCCACTAGGCAGACTTTTTTTTAGCAATATGCCTACCTGTGGATTTTGGGCCGTAGCGCAGCTGGCACATAGGGAAACCTATCAAACCTGGATATTTTTTTAAATTAGACAACAAGAGGAATCTAGGATGGGGTGCCTTGTCTGGCTCTCACCAGGTTCTGTTACCCAGAATTTCTTGCAAACCTCAAACTTTGTAAAAAAAAAAAACACATTTTCCCCACATTTATGTGGTGGAAAGTCCTGGTATCTGCGTGGATCCACTAAATTCCACCCACCACGCGTTCCCCAAAGTCTTCCGAGTAAATGGTACCTCACTTTTGTGGGTGGGTCAAGTATCCGCGACAGGTAAGAGCCCAAAACGTATTGAGGCGGCATCAAAATTGCCTTTCACAAAACGACCTGGTTTTGCAATGGGGGTCACCTGAGTTTTTGGCCCCATGCTCGGCGGCAAGCTAGGGAAACCTACCAAACCCACACATTTCTGAAAACTAGACATTTGGGGAATTCCAGTGAGGTATGGATTGCGTGGATTCCCCAAAGCTTTCTTACCCAGACTCCCCTGCAAACCTGAAATTTCGCTGAAAAAAATCACTTTTTCCACACATTTTTGTGTGGGAAAGTTGTGGCATCACTGGGCTGACACAAATTTCCTACCACCCAGTGTTCCCCTGGCTCTACTGATAAAAATGCTACCATATTTGTGTGGGAGGCCCAAGTACCCGCGACAGGCAAGGGCCCAAAACGTATTGTGGCGACATCAAAATTGCCTAGCAAAAAACGACCTGGTTTTGCAAGGGGGGGTTCATCTGGGTTTTTGGCCCCGTGCTCGGCGACCACCTAGGAAAGCCTACCAAACCCACACATTTCTCAAAACTAGACACCCGGGGGATTCGAGGGAGGTATGGCTTGTGTGGATCCCCCAACTTTTTCTTTTTTCTTACCCAAAATCCCCTGCAAACCTTAAATATAACTGAATAAATCACTTTTTCCACACATTTTTGTGTGGGAAAGTTGTGGCACCACCGGGCTGACACAAATTTCCTACCACCCAGCATTCCCCCAGGTCTCTCGATTAAATTGGTGCCTCACTCGTGTGGGAGGTCCAAGTACCCGGTAAAGGCAATACCTTACGTGGTCAAAATTTACAAGGGCCTAAGCGCAAACTACCCCAAATAGCCAAAAAAAGGCTTTGCACAGGGTTGGGGAAAGGCCTAGCAGCGAAGGGGTTAAGAGGATTGAGGTATTGGATGTTTTTTGTACAGTTGTATTTTTGCATTTTTGTGGTGGCTTTGTTATCCAATCAATTCGTATATAATTGGTTTGCTGTGAATTTCATAGTTTGAGAATATGCTACTGCATCATAACTGTAAGTATTATTATTTTTTACTATGGGTGGTAAATGTATCTATTTTTTCATTGTTTCTTTTTTTATTTAATATTTATAATATGTCATACAATTTTGTGATAAATTTGAAATTTTATGACATAATTATGCTTATCAATAAGAAAAAAATATGTTGTTTATATGTTTTATTGTTGTAAGATTTAAATGATATTTAGTATTTTGTTTAGTTTAAAGAATTGATTTAGCAATTATGTCTAGGTATTCTAGGTGTTAGTTGTCCCCTTCCTATTGTGGCTTGGAAATCATTATGCCATCTTTCCACCGCGTTGTTTGATTTGGCTTTTTAAGCCACAGTACTGGCGTAAATGTTCCACCATGGGATCTGAAGTTTAGGTTGTCTAAGGTGCCCTGACCTTTGTACCCTTCAACCCAGTTGTCTTTGAAGTAGTCTAGGAAGGGAATTAATTTTGATTCATTAGCTTGATATAAAGGACTTTCTGTAAGTAAGTTGTAGTGATTGGCTACTTCAGAAGTTGCTATTTGTTGAATAAGCTATGCTCAAAGTAGATTTCTGTAGGTGCCTCCATATGCTCTGATTAAAAAATATTAGCAACCTTGTATTGCAGTGTGTGGGTATAGTTTGAGGATGATTTGAATCATTCCCTGCTCAAAGTCTATTATGATTCTTTGGGGACAGTACTTTTCTGTGAATTAAGTTAGTAGTTCTGCATAAGTGGAGTTCTGTTTATTAGGCAGTAATGCGTAAATAAAGGGGATATTTGTCTCTTCATATTCTCCGTGGATGGTAGACAGCTGATAGAATGGTTTGGTGCAAACTTTAAATGTGTCATCCATCATCCATGTTGCGCAGTTTTTAAGTTTTTGTATATTTGTATTAATTACAAACATAATAATTCTCTTTTAATGACTTTCGTTGTCATAAATAAGGAATTTTTCCTCTTTGTGGGTGTTGGTATACTCAGGTAGTATTTGGATTTCTCCAAAGCTTTGGGGGATAGGTGGCGTTTGTGATGTAGCTCTTTTAGTATTAGCTATTAGTATTTTCAAATTGGGCATAGAAGGTAGTTGTCATGTGACATGTTCTGTCACTCTAGTCAAAAACAAAATCAGTATTTGGGTGCTTGTTTGTTGGGAAATTGTGTTTTCTCCCTTATTGTGTCTAGCGCATCTCTTACTCCATCTTCAGTTACACTGGGAGGGTGGTTGTGTTCTCTAACATTTACTACATTGGTATATATTGTAGTGGCTCTCCCATACCAGGCATTGGAATAATATTTGCTACATGTCCAATAGGTTTTATTTTCAATAGCTTTTTCTTGGGTATAAGTGTAACCCATGTAGCAAAACATTACTTCCTCTTTTGGGATCAAATGAATCTTGCCATTTTTGGGGTATATCTGTGAAGATATATATATGTGTGTATATATATATATATATATATATACATATATATATATATATATTTATACATATATATGTTACTTACATTAGTGTTGCTTTACTTTTCTTGATGGTATGTTTTGATGGTCGTTGTTTATTCAGTTATATTTTCTGTTGGTATGAAACCAAAATGTTTCTGTTACTAAAATTGTACATATATTTTTAATTAAATTGTATTTTTTGTCTTTAGTAGTAAAACAAGTAATACTTACAAGTTGTAGTTGATGAAATAAGTTTTGTGGATGTTTTTAGTTGGTGCAGTTTGCAGAAGCCTGGTGAAACGCCATGGAAGCATGCGGAGCACTCTCCGTATGATTTCTTGTCGAATCAAGGATACTTTTCGAATACTGAGGATTTTGTATGAAGGTTTTTACAGATGTCACTCCTCTAGTATTTCCATATATATTGCCATAGGCGCCCTGAGGAAGTCTATGGTTAAATCCATAAAAACGAAACACGTGTTGGCTTAATCTGTGGCTATTTGTAGTTGATGAAGATTGAAGTGTTGATTTATATACAAACAAGATATGGAATAAAGTGCAAAGAAGATCAACTTTGAAGGGTACTGTGTGGACTCATATGCAATCAATGACATGATTGCTTTTCAGGATATTAACTGTTTGTTTGAAATGTTTTTTTTATAGATTTTATATTTTTATCGATGTTTGTTTGATATCTTGTTTAAGTATAGGGTGTCTATATATTTGTTTATGATATTTTTTCAACGATATTTTTGTAGGATGAGGTTTTAGGAGTCGATATTTTATCAGTGATCCGACAGACTACTCCACTGAAACTTATCTCCAGAGTCAAAAGCATATGTGTGAAACAACTGCCCTCACCACTATCACATCTCCACCAGCTGAGAGCAGTGTGTTGCAGAGTATGAAGATGCACTGGCCTCTGTGCCTAGAACATCTTCCCTTACTCTCTTTCAGCCACCTTATCCTGACAAAGAATTCTCAGTTCGCAGTTTTTACATATCAGGCTAGGTGGCAAAATAGTCTCAGCAAAGTTTTCACAGCTACAAACTTTGTAAAAAAGAAGTTCAATCAGGAAAGTACAAAGAAGCCGTATACTATATACATTACAGAAATACGGATGAAATTAGGATCCACACCTTCACAAATGTTACACCAGACAACGTTATCTCATCCATCCAAATTAGACATTTCTTCAGGTGCTGCTACGTCATCTGGAGGCTAATGTGCTTCCAGAAGCAGACAACAACCCTATTTACTTATTAAGGCTCTTTTTTGCTGATTTTGTAACCAGATCCTTTTCTCAGTAGAAACAGGTAGAGGTGCACAGAACAAGGTTCTGCAAGACCACAAATGTCCCCCTGAGGCAGTAGGAACAAAATCAGCTCCGCAATTAAGTTTCTTTTCTGACTTTCCACTCAGTTATTATTTCCTGTTTCTTCCAAAGTGAGCACATTGTGTTTTCCTCATCCATATATTTTGTGACATGGTACTTTTCTTTTTCACAACCTCTGTTATCCCTTTTCATCCTAAAAAAAAGACAAAATAACCAAAACATTTAAAGCTACACACTGATCAATAATTAATACCAATGTCACATCACTATATTCTCTAAATGTTCCTACATTTTTCACCCACAATTGCATACTTATGTGTAGTTTACCATTAACTTGTTTTTCCTTTCTCTTGAAATATTCCACACCCTCAACTAATGTATTTATTTTTTACAAGTAAATTATAACATGCCATCAACCCTGGTTCCATAAAAGTTTATAAAGTAACACATTCCTCTTGACACAACTTTGCTAACAGTGAGCACAATGTTTTACCCTGGAAATAGTAATATCTGCACTCAAACATTTCATAGGGGTAAAGTATGTGTACAGCAAGGTTCAGAAATATACCAGGCCTTGTATTAACATATTCCAGGAAATCTTAAAGTTAGGATTTTCTCAGTTTAGGAGTAGTAAAGTTAGGACTCCTAACTTTACTACTCCTAAACTGAGACAAATCCTAACTTTAAGACTTCGGGTGTTCACAGAAGGCATTTAGGAGTCCTAAAGTTAGGAGTCCTAACTATACTACTACTAAACTGAGAAAAATCCTAATTTTAAGACTTTCTGTATTCACAGAAGGCATTTAGGAGTCCTAAAGTTAGGAGTCCTAACTTTACTACGCCTAAACTGAGAAAAATCCTAATTTTAAGACTTTAGGTGTTCACAGAAGGCATTTAGGAGTCCTAAAGTTAGGACTCCTAACTTCTGTGAATACCGAAATGAGTAAGTGCCTTCTGTGAATAGCAAAATGAATAAGTGCCTTCTGTCAATACCAAAATGGTAGTAAGTTTAGGATTTTGTCTTAAGTTAGTTCTGTGAATCGGGCCCAGTGTGTCTGCGTGATCCAGCGAGTGATAAGTTACACACCGAGTGTAAATACACCAGATGACACTTCTGGCAAAGATTTGTTTTCTGTCCATGGGCAAGAAGTGAAAACATGTAAACAGCACAGAATCAGCATGATCAGAAGTCGGGTAGTCTGTCAGCCTTGTATTGCTGTTTAAAGCCTGCAGCACAGCAAGTGTCGAAAGACCCCTGAATCCAACACCCCACCTTCAGGTCCAGACACATGCAGGCAAGTGCAAAAGTTCTGACTCCAGTGACAGTTAGGACGCATTCTGCTGAGAATACACAGTCTGTGAACTGATGGCATTGCGGCTGTTTAGAGAGAGCTCAAATATTAAACCAGGCGAGGAGCGTCACTAAACTTCATGCCGCTCTTTCTGTTTCATGTGGGACCTGGGCCCAGACTATAAAGCTGCCTCAGGCCCAAGCCATAGATTAAGTATTCAGCTGACTCTGGCCGCTGCAGTCTGCATGTGTGTAATACCGTGATTGCTGGTGAAGCCTTAGGAGAACCTGTGAGGCACACATAGCAGTCACAGTCAGGCCGGCTGACTATTATTTCAAAAATATGACACCAGTATAATTTGTAGTGTTCCGGGGCGGCAGACCTGGACTGGGGTAGGCCTAGGGGCAGGGGGACTACTGGGACACAAAGGACACAACAGCCGGGGTTACTGTAGTGGGCCGACGACCTCGAGCGGTCTCGCGCCCTTTTATTTCTACCGTCGGGTGTGCCCGCCCTCCGGGTGCGTGGGTGCGTGAACAGCGTGCTGGAACGGGCCGGGTGGCTCCGTTACCACATCCCTCCAATCTTTCAGATACAGAGATTATTTATCGCCAAACCGTTCAGTTCTTGTGCACACCACGCAAAGTCTCTAAGTCTCTTACTTGGGGCCGGGTTTGGCCGAAGTCCATACGGCCGACTCCGTGGAACATCTCCTCGGCCTGTTCCTCCTGCCCCACAGCCACCGGGCGCCTCGGCCTCGGCGGAGGGCCCGCTTTCTCGATCGCCCGCCCCGGGCAGTGAGGTTGCGCTCTGCGATGGGCTCGCCGGCGTTCCTGGTGAGCCGCACCCGTCCGGGGCCTCAAACTCTTCGTCCTCCTTGTCGGTCTCAGGGGCGCCAGATGATATGCGTTTGAACCAGGACGCATATCGCGTTACTGTCCGCGCCCCTCTCCTGGCAGACACCATGGTGCCCCGCACTCCCGTCACTTCCCACACCTCCGGTTCGAACGGGGTACGATACTTCCAATTCGGGTACCGGTCTTTCAGGATGACCCCGTCTCCCACCTGGAGACTCCTCGCCCGGGCTCTTCTCTTCTGACTGGCCTTCTCGTTGGAGGTCCGCCTTCTCCCTTGCGCCGCCTCTGGGTCTAGCGGCGTGGGCTGCCACACATGACTCGCCGGGATATTGTCCCTGGGGGCCTTCTTGAACAGGAGGTGTGCTGGCGCACACCTGGTCGTACAGTGGGGGGTCCGCCGGTAAGCACTTAGGAACTGTGAGAGGCACTGCTCCGCATCTTCTCCTTGCTCGACTCCGATTCTCAGTGCTCTGTTCATCGTGCGCATGAAGCGCTCCACCTCCCCATTCGCCTGGGGCCACTGCGGGGTAATCTTCCTGTGTCTGACCCCTCGAGCCGCGAGGTATTCCTGGAACTCTCGCCCTTGGAATGGGGGCCCGTTGTCCGACCGGACTTCCTCAGGTAGGCCCATCATGGCAAATATGCGATCCAGCGCCGCCCGCACCAGGTTGAATGCCGTCGATGACACCACTTCCACCACCGGGAACTTGGAGTGTGAATCCACCACCACTAAGGTGTGTCGCCCATCCGGGAACGAACCAAAGTCTATACTCAACTTGGACCAGGGTTCCAGACAGGGGTCCTCCGTGACCACTGGGTGAGGCGTCGGCTCCCCCCCCGTGATGGTGCACGAGTGACAGTTGCGGATGGCCTCCTCAACCAGCACGTCCATCCGAGGGAACCACACCTTGCTCCGCAGCCTTGCCTTGGTCTTGGAGATGCCTTGATGCCCTTGATGCGCCAGCCTGACCACCTCTCCTTGGAGACTCCTCGGAATGACGAGCGTCGCACCTCGCAGGACCACGCCATGCGGCCCCTCGCTGAGTTCACTCCGCGCATTCCACACCTGCTGTCTATACACTTTCTCCTCTTCGGTGAGGGCTTGCACCCCATCCAGGAAGTTCCGCCAGTGGTGGGTCGCCAGCGTGCGCTTCACTTTCGCGAGGCAGTCGTCCAGCTCCGTGGCCTTGCCGATGTCTTCCAACGTGAGCGCCACAGGGCATGCAGCTTGCGACACCAGTCGGACGAACTCCTCCGTTTCCGCCTCATCCGCCTGATCAGGGCGCACCTGTTCCGGGTGGCGGGACAGGAAGTCCGCTGGGTTGCTGGCCCCGGGTCGGAACACGACCTCGAATCGGTACGCTTGTAACTGGACCGCCCATCTCTCGATCCTTGGGGGCCCTAGCCTCGCCGTGCCGGCAAAGAGCGGAACCAGGGGCTTGTGGTCGGTGACCACCCGGAAGTCGTGACCATAAAGGTAGAGATGGAAGTGTTGACAGGCCCACTTGATGGCCAGCGCCTCCCGCTCAATCTGCGCGTACCTCATCTCCGTAGCCGTCAGAGCCCTGCTGGCATACGCGGTCGGGACCCATTCCTTCGCCTCCGTCTCCTGCATCAGGACTGCGCCCAGCCCCACGGGGCTCGTGTCCACCACCACCTCTGTCCGCCGATGGGGTCTGAAATACGCCATCACCTTGTCATCGATCAGCGCATCCTTGACCGCCTGGAACGCCATATCTTCCTTAGCCGCCCAGGTCCACGGATGACCACTCTTTGTGAGAAGCCGGAGCGGCTCCGACAGGGACGCCAGATTGGGAATAAACCTCCCGCAGTAGGATGCCATCCCTAGGAAGCTCCTGACCTCGGTGGCAGATGTGGGCCTCGGGGCAGCGCGGATCGCTACCGCTTTCTTCGGATCCACTCTCAGGCCTTCCCTCGAGAAGATGTAGCCGAAGAACTCGACCGACTCCTGGTAGAAGGAGCACTTGGCCTCATGCAGGGTGAGGCCACTATCCGCTAGCCGCTGCAGCGTGTCTCGCAGATGCCGATGGTGTTCTTCCAGAGTCTGCGAGAACACCAGGATGTCGTCACTTAGGTTGATGACTCCCTGGAGACCCGAGAGCGTCTCCCTTATGGCGTTTTGAAACACTTCGGCCGCCGACGAGATTCCGAAGCTCAAGCGTTTATACCTCCGCAGGCCAACGTGGGTGGAGAAGGTGGTTATGTTGCGGCTGTCGGGGTGGAGTTCAAGCTGGTGGTACCCCGCGTTGAGGTCCAGTTTCGTGAACCACTGCGCGCCGTTGAGGTCGGCCACAATATCGTCCATGGTGGGCGTGAGGTGCCTTTCGCGCTTGACTGCCTTGTTTGGGAGGCGCATGTCTACACACAGTCGGATGGCGCCCGGCTGCTTGGGTTTGGGCGCCACGACCAGGGGGGACACCCACGGGGTCGGACCCGATACCTTCTCAATCACCCCCAAGTCTTCCAATTTTTGTAACTCCTCTTCTACCCGTGGTCGCAGGAGGAACGGTATTCTCCGGTGACGCAGCGCCATGGGCCGGACTGTCGGGTCCACGTGTAGTTTGAACTGCTTCCCGCGTAGGCATCCTAGACCTTGAAACAACATCGGAAAGTCCTTCAGTATCTCCCTTGCATGCAGGTCATGCACCTGATTCGCGAAGAACACCAACGCCAGATCTTCGGCGGTGTGGCAGCTCAGCAGGGTGCCCCTCTTGCCTTCCGCCACGTGGAATGTCGTGGCCAGCTTCCGGCCTTCGCTGATGACTTCAACGTCGATCACCCCTCGCAGGGACAGTGGCCGGTCACTGTCATACGTGTAGATTTGGGCTTTAGAGGGTCTCAGGGGTGGGCGTGGCGACAACCTCTCATACTGGCAGCTGTCCATGACGTTCACCGACGCCCCCGTGTCGATGAGAGCACTCACCGGGGACCCGGCCACCATGATGTCACACATGGGCGGCGGTCTTCTCTTCGTGCCTTCCCGGCCTACGAACGACACGAAGAACACTTCCTCTTCTTCTTCCCCATCTCCATCGAACTGTGGCTTGGAGTTTTCGCGCAGGGCGGCGGATTCTTCCACTGTCAGTTGGTGTACGCGCGCCGCAGCCCCACGTGGGCCGGAAGCACCTCCGCGCCCCCTGCGGCCACTCCTGCAGACCTTCGCAAAGTGGTTCGCTCGGCCGCACTTCAGGCATGTTTGTCCCATTGCGACGCACCGGCCGCCCGGTGGGTGACCTAGGCCGCAGTTGCCACATGTGCTGCCCTGCGGAGCCCTTGCGGCTCCTCGCTGATTGTTCGGTCGCTTCTGCAGCGCGTCCACTCTCTCTTCCTTGATTGCTGGCGGTTTCGGGGCAGTCGCTGGCCGATTGAGGGCCGCCTCCATTGCATCTGCTCGAGCATTGGACAGCTTGTGAGACCGGCCTAGGACCAGGATGTTGTCGAGGGAGATGCCTGGCTCCCGCAGGATGAGACGCCGCAGCGGGACCGACCTGCACCCTTGAATGAGTTGAGCCCGGATCTCTGCCCTCTGGTCTGGCAGCTCACAGGACAGGGAGAGTTTCCGCAGGCGTGCATAGAAGACGTCAATGCTTTCATTTTCTTCCTGTCGCGCCTGGCGAAGCTTAAACCACTCAAAATCGGGGTTCGTTTGGGGATCAAAATGGCGGTTCAGGGCCCTTATGGCGCCCGCATAGTCGTCGTCGTTCCCCCGGTCCGGTAGAGTTTCGAAGAGGTCATACAGTTCTTCACCCCCGTAGCACATGAGGAGAGATCTCTTGACCGTGTTGTCCGTCTCCCGCACTCCGACAAAGTAGTGCTCCAGCCGTCCGATCCATGATCGCCACCGCACCGCCGCCGTGGAGGGGTCTGACAGTTCGCTGAACGGCGGCAGCGGGGCCACCGCACTGTGTCCAGGCGCGGCGGCCGCGGGCTGCGCGGCGGCCGCGGGCTGCGCGGCTGCCTGCTGAGGCTGCTGCGCCGAGCTACTTCCGCTGGTGGTAGGGGTCGACATGCTCGTCACCTCTCACTGTGCTCCTCCCCTGATCGTGGCTGCTTGGCTGGTGTCCAGGCGAGACCTTTTCCCCTGCTGGTGCTGCGCGTGGGCGAGACCTGTGCTGCAGATGGTGCTGCCCGTAGGCGAGACCTGCTGGTGCCGCGCGTGGGCGAGACCTGCTGATGGTGCTGCTGTTCGTAGGCGAGACCTGCTTCTCCACCTCTTTTTTTTTTTTTTGACGCTTTATTGTCCTGGTTTCCCTCAGGCACCGCTGAGGACGCCCTCTGCAGCAACCGGCTGTCGGGGCCTTCACCGGCAGATCCAAAGCCAGCTACGACACCCGGACGCCCAGGCAGCTCACGAGGGTCGATTTCCCCCCTCCGACGGAGCTCACCTGCCAAGCACCGGCTTCGAGACCTCGAGCGCGAGGACGCGCGCGGCGAGGTCCTCCCTGTTCCGCCTCCGCGGAGAGCGCCGGGCACCCCCAGGCAAGTGTGTGGAGCGCCGGAGAGGCGAGGCGCGGGTAGGCTCCGCCCTCGTCGCCAATGTAGTGTTCCGGGGCGGCAGACCTGGACTGGGGTAGGCCTAGGGGCAGGGGGACTACTGGGACACAAAGGACACAACAGCCGGGGTTACTGTAGTGGGCCGAAGACCTCGAGCGGTCTCGCGCCCTTTTATTTATACCGTCGGGCGTGCCCGCCCTCCGGGTGCGTGGGTGCGTGAACAGCGTGCTGGAACGGGCCGGGTGGCTCCGTTACCACATAATTAAGTGAGCAGCCCTGGTGTCCGGTGTGACGCCTGCTAGTGCTGCGAGGTGAGATAGTTAACACTTGCAATAGGTAATAAACTAAAGAACAGCGAGTACTCCGTAGCAAATAGAAACCATTTAAGTAATTTTAAAAACACATACTTACTTTATATATGCAGCTTTGCCATTTCACCCTTCAGCGGAGCCTCTCTTCCGGCTACTGCAGAGTACATCTGTCAGAGTTACGAGGTTTCCCTTCACGTCAGAAAACTCTTTCAATTTTCAAACAGGTTTCTTTCTGTTTTATGACGCAGCTCGCAAACCAGCTAGCGTGGAGCCGCGCCGGTCCTTCCTCAAAGCTTCCCGCTTTCCGGCAGCAGGATGTGAGTGACGTCCCCCTCGAGTCGACACCTGACCGTCATAACTACTTCGGATCATGTTGTCATGAGGTCAGGCTCTCATCAGCGGCGCTACAGTCTGTGTTACGCTCCTGCTCGCGGATCTGTGAATGTGGTGCTCAAAGGCCTTGAATCAGGGCTTCCAGAAGTAGCCATTTAAATGTACAATAGCTTCTGTTACAGGGCTTGGCATTAAAGTTCTGTAACGCCAGGAATGTGTGGTTTCTTACATCCTACTAGGCTAGGTTTTATTCTGCTTCAGTTGCACATTTTGAAGGGCGAGCTTTGAAGCTTTCTTTTATCCTAAATATTTTCACTATTGACGTTGACATGCAGTGTACTTGATCATTTAAATCACTAACAGGGGCCTTAGATTGACTTGTAATCGTGATAGGGACAACTTTTGGAAATGCAAGCACAAAAAAGTGAGCCTCCTTACTAAGCAAGTGCTTCAGTGTCTTCTGCTGGGTTTTCGTATCGCAACAAATATTTGCTTTGTAGCCATGCTAAATTCTTTTTTTTCACAGTATCTCCACACAGCCTATGTACACCCGTCATATACAAGAGAGCGGTCTCAGTCGAGAGACCAGTCCCCGCACTTAAGGCCATTTGAGGTGGCCAAAACGCATTGTGACATGTAATGAGCAAATACAATAAAAAAACAAGCACCAGAACTTTGGAGTCCGTGCCCGTGTGTACCGAGGACATGCAGTACAATGAGGATTATATATACATATTAACTACTGGTGGTCGCCAGTAGGTAGTTATAGTTATGACCTAGTTTCCATAGGAAAAGCGTTTTTTGAATTGGCAATATCTTTAGCGCCGTTTGACGAATCTTCGCAAACATTTCAGAAATAATGGCCAGCTCTCGATGGCTCCTGTTTAAAAAATAATGCTCTGCTCTCGGTGGCTCCTGTTTTGAAAGTTTTGGGGTGATTCATCAAGCAGGGGCCGAGAAAAAAGGGGGGTCCCAAAACGCGTTTTCTCCATGTTAATATCCATAGAAAACTGTAGACAAAGCTACAGCCCGAACTGCTGAGCGCAATTACACCAAATTTGGCAAAAAAGGTAGCTCTTGGTTCAGAAAGCGTGCTTTTTAAAAAATTGTATAAATCCGTTCAGTAGCTTCTGAAATATTAATGTTTAAAAAAATTATATATCTAGTGGACCGAGGAGGATTCACAAACCCTCCTAAACACAAGCTTGATTCTGATTGGCTGCCAACACTTCAAACCGAGAAGTGTTGGTAGCCATCTTTTGACTCGGTAGAACCGACACAAGAAAAAAGGTTAAAAAATACAGAAAAGGGGGCAGGGTAGAAACACCCTAAACCCCTAGGTGTGATCACGGGGTCCACAGGGATTTGCGCAGGGTGCGCAAATCCGGCTGAAATTATTTTTTTAAAACGAAGCGTAGACTCACGCTTTGTTTTAACAAGCCCCCGGGTGGGCCCGGTCCCGGGGGCACTGTGCAAAATATATGTGGAGGCTGCACGGGCCCCTATGGCCCCGGGGACCGCCACCTCCTCCCTGGGCTTTATTAATTATGCACAGGGGAAAGCGCTTCCGCCTGCAGCCACGGGGACCGAAACCTCCCCAGGGCTTCAAGTTGTATCAGGCAGGGGTGCCTTCAATTTGAATAAATATGTGTGGGGGCTCCTGTCTCCTAGGCATGGCTCTGGGGACCACCACCTCCCTGGGGCACTAATAATGCTAATGCAGGGGTCCGTTGCGGTCGCCCAGCCCCGGGGACCACCATCTCCCCGGGGCTTTGTATATGTTGGGAAGGGGGCTACGCAGCCCCCCTCCCAAAGCCCTAGATGGCCCTTGGGACCACCAACCCCTAACGCCAGCTCCAGCATTGTCCCGGGATGCTTACCCCTGGGACATTGCAATTTGCAATGACTGCCACCCTGTCTTGCAAACACTGCTTTGCTTCGTGGAAGAGAGAGCAGGAAACCTGATCTTGCTTCCACAAAGAAAAGCAGATTGCTTTTGGACAAGGGGAGCTGCATGTCAGCAGCTCCCCTTGTCCAAAAGCAATGCCGGCTTTCGCAGGAGGCGGGGAACCGGCAGGGACCATGGGGGCATTGGGGCTCCCCCACCATTCCCCAACCCGAGTCCCCAATGTTGAGGCCAGGCCCCAGGGGATGGGGTCTCCAGGGCCAGAAGTTGCCCGGGAGGGGGGCCACTAGGCAATTGTATTGCAGAGTCCTTGACTAGCTGTAATAGGCAGGGCGCGGGGATGGGCTACTGAATTTACAATTTTGAAAATCTCTTTGGGAGAAATTTGGGCAGATTTAACTTTATTACTAAAAAAGTTTTGTTTTGTGTTTTTAAGTAACTGTTTAGAAAGTGCCAATACCGCTTTATATTCCTTTATGTCTTTTTCCTTATAGCCCTTCCTCCAATTTCTTTTCAGATATTTGCATCCAGTTTTTGATCCCTCAGCTCCTTCGAATACCATGGTGAGGAGGGCTGCTGTCTCGTATGGCTGCGGTGTTTGGAGGGTGCTAGCTTGTCTCCTGCTGCTTTTAGCCACTTAGGGGTCGATTCCGATCCGGGTCGGACAGCTCTCCGAGAGCTGTCCGCAGCCTTACCTTGCGACGTAGCCGGTCCGTCCTGTTGATGAAGTACGATGCGCATAACTGCCAAAAACCTGACCGACACGAAGGCTGTGATTCAAACTCCATTCTCCGTGCAAGCCGCAACTCCTAACGCCGAACCGAGTCGCCCGGAAGCAGTATCCATAGCAGTTTCCGCCCTGACAAGTACGATGCGTACTTTCTACGCCCTGGACGGGTCGCCAAGTTCGGCACATCACAGCATCTGGAAAAGAAGCATATCAGCTACGATTCGCGCCACAACTCAATCCACGGCTACGAGATGGACCAGCTTGCAACTGGTACGAGACAGAGCAACAAGCAGCGTGTACGACACAAACACATCATGAATCCCATTGCGCAGGACATACCAGTACTCTACATCTAGGACCGGATCAGGAACGGACGCGGACAGCGCAGACGGTAAGTCAGACACCTACCACACAAATAAATGACACGTACCCGCAAAATGGCACACACACACAGGGGATCCACATCCTGGCCACTAACAACAGGCCACCATAGGGGTTGAATGGCCAGCACCACTACTACTCCCACCCCTAGGGCTCATGTTGACCATCACTAAAGCCACCACACTCATAAGGGACCGGTTGCACATCACCCCTGCCACCCCCACTCATAGGGAACCTGTTGCCCATCAGTAATGCCACCCCCACTCATAGGGCTTATGTTGCCCATCAACCCTGCCACCCCACTCATAGGGCTAATGTTGCACATCACCCCTGCCACCCCCACTCATAGGGCTTATGTTGCCCATCACCCCTGCCACCCCCACTCATAGGGGACCTGATGCCCATCACCCCTGCCACCCCCACTCATAGAGGAGCTGTTTCCCATTACCCCTGCCACCCCCACTCATAGGGGACTGTTGCCCATCACCCTGCCACCGCCACTCATAGGGCTTATGTTGCCCATCACCCCTGCCATCCCCACTCATAGGGGACCTATTGCCCATCACTAATGCCACCTACACTCATAGGGCTTTTGTTGCCCATCACCCCTGCCACCCCCACTCATAGGGCTTATGTTGCCCATGACCCCTGCCACCCCCACTCATAAGGGACCTATTGCCCATCACCCCTGCCACCCCCACTCATAGGGCTTATGTTGCCCATCACTCCTGCCACCCCCACTCATAGGGGACCTGTTACCCATCACCCCTGCCACCCCCACTCATAGGGGACCTGTTGCCCATCACCCCTGCCACCCCCACTCATAGAGGACCTGTTGCCCATCACTAATGCCACCCCCACTCATAGGGCTTATGTTGCACATCACCCCTGCCACCCCCACTCATAGGGTTTATGTTGCTCATCACCCCTGCCACCCCCACTCATAGGGGACCTATTGCCCATCACCCCTGCCACCCCCTCTCATAGGGGACCTGTTGCCCATCACCCCTGCCACCCCCACTCATAGGGGCTTATGTTGCCCATCACCCCTGCCACCCCTACTCATAGGGGACATATTGCCCATCACCCCAGCCACCCCCACTCATAGGGAACCTGTTGCCCATCACTAATGCCACCCCCACTCTTAGAGCTTATGTTGCCCATCACCCCTGCCACCCCCACTCATAGGGCTTATGTTGCACATCACCCCTGCCACCCCCATTCATAGGGCTTATGTTGCCCATCACCCCTGCCACACCCACTCATAGGGGACCTGTTGCCCATCACCCCTGCCACCCCCACTCATAGGGGACCTGTTGCCCATCACCCCTGCCACCCACACTCATAGGGGACCTGTTGCCCATCACCCTTGCCACCCCCACTCATAGGGGACCTGTTGCCCATAAACCCCTGCCACCCCCACCCATAGGATGGGTGATGCGCTATACATCCATCATACTCCAACATTAGGTATGCCAGCAAAATACATCCCCGTAACATCATGACAACAGTGTGTAGTATGTGACAAATGCCCACAACAGTGATTATGACTTCGAACATACAATGAAACTAACAGCACATGTGTGACCAACAAATGAGTGTGGCCTATAGAAGGCAAGAATCAATATAGCACTGTGTCAATGTAAAAATCACACCCCCTCACTGTGTAGAACAAAAGTTAAGTGTGGGGTTCCAAACTGCAGCAAATGTCGAGCATTGTGGTGATGGAGTCTAAACCCCCCCCCCCCTCATCACAGTGACCAAAAGGTAAGTGCCATCATGGTCAACGCTGCAAATGCCGAACAGCATGTATGATTCCTGCTCCCAACACATGAAACACTTTTGGGGCAAACTAGTGGTTGTGTCCCATACCCACAGAGATGTGGTGAGGCTAACGGTGCTGTGAAAACAAAACATACTCTCGGCCATGTGCAGACAAGCACCATACATGGGGCTGACAATGCATACAGTGTACAATGACACAAGAGCAGAAGTGACCATCACAAAGCATACACACATCTCGAAAAGAGACACACTAATCAAAACAACCTGTGTAGACTGTAGGTGTCAGGTCACAAACTCCCATTCCATGCCAGCAATGGCACCTAACAACCAGGATGAATGTGCAAAATGATGTGATATGACTCAGAGGGGCTGCAGGGAAAATCACAGAAACAGCATTCAAACAATGGCCCACAACAGCAATACCAATGCACTGATGCAGATGCACAAACACAAACAGGCAACCTCACACTGCACATCTGACACAACATGTGTGTGTGTCTCAGTATCCCCAGGCAACTACACAACACACGAGAGGGGCTGAACCACAGTGACACAGATGTGGACACAGTGCCATACCAAAGTAAACCATCATTGGGACACCCTTAGTGGGCAATCAGGCATTGTGAGATGAGAGGGAGCACAACAGACACATGTGACACAAGCTGGAATGAACACAAACTAACACAGCAAGAGACTGACACACAACAGCACTACCCCCAGGGACCAGACATTTGGGTGACACAAGCATGCATGACACCTCCAATGTGATGACAAAGGTAGATGTCTTACAAAATGTGAAAACCAGACATGTGTCCTGTGCCACAAACGTACATCACATCTACACAAACACAAATCACTCAGCATGGCCCGTCATCCATGGACAAACGGGAGTTAGGGGCCCATCCATGGAAACATTTACATCAGTCCACCCTCAACACCACACACCCTGAACTGCAACAATGTGCATCTGTGAAGCCCACATGGACAGGTGACATTGCACATGCACCCATGACAAACACAGGAATGTTGGGAGGAACTAAGGTGCACAGACTCATCACACAAGGACAGTTCACAACCCTGGTGAATGACAGACATACTGCACAGTATGCGGTACCTGGCCATGATGTCAAAGCTCATGTAACCTTCAGAAAACCTCCCACAGTCCCAGGACAATGCAGAAGCCAAGGAGAACAACAAGGCACACATGCTGACACCTTCAAACATTGCAGCCTTGAACCGGACAAGTGGGAGCAGTCACACATACATACACATGTCTCAATCACTGAAAGGTATCACCTAGGGACAACTACATGATATTGCGAACTAACAAGTGCCTTGGGGACCCCTGACTGTGTCTCATCTGCGTCTGACAACATCACCACAACTCAGAACTGAAAAATCCCAATGATGGAACACCAATTAATAGTAGTGTGTCATGCACCCACACATCTGGTAGCCCATGGCAAAGTTGTGGGATGAACACAGTACCACTCAGCAAGCATAAACAACAGGAGCATATCAAGGGAACACTGCCTGTTTATGAAAAGGGATGTGGACACACACACACATGCTCACACAACACACACCATGGGCCCAGGCTATGTCACGGAACAACACATCTGTGACATAGCCTGAGGGGACCCAACTCCTGTGGTAGCCCAGCTGTGCCAAACATAGTCACAGCACGTCTCACTCATGTCAGCAGAACACTTGATCAGTCAGCCATCAGTTACCACACAATGAAGGCTCTGGTCACAACTCACAACAGCCTGGGTACGGGAGTCTCCCCTAAGTCATCTGCACATACTCAACTCATATGTACAGCAAGTTGCACAGAGGATCCAGTTGCTCCTATACCAATGATGCCCACACCTGTAGGTCCAGTGGAGATGCGCTCAAAGTCTGGGAAATAGACAAATAGGACAATGGGAAGCACATCATATGTGCATGGGTGCAAGCCATAGATGTGACCATGCAAATTAAATGTTCACAGAGATGTACACAAATTGTTGATCATGACACACCCAGTTAGCTGCAAAGGATGACATGGATACCAACCAAGTCAAGTCAAGTCAAGAAGAACTTTATTTCGGAGAAAATCTCCATAAAAGATACATAAAATGGTAATTAAAAACATTTAAGAACATACATATAGAAAACAATTTAAAATGAGTAGTCATTAAAAAAGAAGAATAGAAAAACATCTGTATATCCACAAGTTGCATCAATGGTACACAATTTAGCCCAGTAAAACTTGGTTCAGGTAAGTATATTCAGATAACGTCTCCTGGTGTGCCAGAAAGCCCCCAGAAATTTGGCCACAGCAAACACAATAGGAGTAGCCATTTCAGTCTTGAGAATCCTGAAGGCTTCGTGACACCTAATGAAACCCAGGTTCCTACAAATGGGAATGATCCATTTTCTGCGCGCCGCACTATAGCCCGGACAAAAAAATATGATGTGCAGCTCGGTTTCATCACTTACTCCACATGCCGGGCAAGTGCTGGGTGCAGACTCGGACCAGTGACTAGTAAGTGCACGGGTTGGCAAGGACCCGTGCCTCCATTGAAGATAAAGCTTCCTGATTAATACTGGGTAAATATTGTCCAAAGTTAGTTCAAAACTGTAGTTATTTTTAATACAGAGAAATTGCTCCGTTAATGTCCCTAGGGCTGTGGAGGAGTTCAAGGTGGGAGCTTTGGAGTTATAGTACAATTTAGTTAAGGCCTTTTTTGGGAGCCTGGGGCAAGCATCCAGGGGGTCATTCCAGAGGGTGTCAAGACCTAAACCCACCAAACTGCTTCTTACGAACTTGAGCCAGTCAATACTCCCCGAATTTGGAAGATTGAGGACTTCCTGCAAGCCCTGTCTATAGTGAATTAACTCTGGCACCGCCCAGAGTCTGCGCCAGTAGATCAGAGGGCGGAGCGCCAGTTCTTCTTCCAGGGGTCTGATGCCTAGGTCAAGTCTTAATGGCACTAGGGGTGTGCTTGGAGGGAGGGCTACTAGGCACCTTAGAAACCTGTTCTCCTCTTTTGTCAAGCTAATCAAAACTTTATGACCCCAAAGTTCACTGCCGTAAGTTGCAGCTCCTCTGGCTTGCACCCTATAAATGTGGAGCGGAGGACCTATGGGTTTAAGGGTTGACCTGTTCTTCCCCACCAGCTTTAGAATCCCACCCACATGCTGCACTAGTTTTAACCTTGCCTTTTCCTGGTGCGGACCCCAACCCATTTTCTCATTAAGAGTTACACCTAGATATTCAAAGGTGTTAACTCGTTCTAGCATGTTGTTCCCTATGCGTGGGATACGATGGAACCTGGGTGGCGGATTGAAGACCATAAATTTGGTCTTTGAGGTATTAATCTCCAATCCGTGCTCTCTACAGAAGTCCCCAAAGCCATCTAACACACGCTGTATTCCCATCGGTGACTTGGAGAGAAGGAGGGTGTCATCCGCAAACATAATTGCCGGCACCCTCCCTCCCGCCAACTTTGGGACGTCGGAATTGGGGACCTTGTTGAGGTGTTCAATGACCCCGTTGACAAAGAGGCAGAACAGGGTCGGTGCAAGCACACAGCCCTGTCTTACCCCTCCGTCAACGGGGAACCTGTTAGATAGAGCACCCTGCCTACCGCACCTCACTTGAGCGTAGGTGTTGGTATGGAGGCGGATAATCATCGTCAGAAGATCACCTGGCACCCCGGCTCTAGCTAGCACTTCCCACAGCTTACCACGTGGAACCAGGTCAAAGGCCGCCCTTAGGTCCACAAATACAGTATAGAGGCTGCCACCCTCCAACTGCACTGTTTTCCAATATATAAGGGACAGCCTAAAGACCTGGTCTATAGTGGAGGTCTTTTGCCGGAACCCAGCCTGTAGGGGGCTCAGAATGTCTCTTTCTTCGATCCAGTCCAAGAGACGATCCAGCAGGAGCCTCGCGAAAAGCTTCTGGGGGACGTCTATCAGACTGATCGGTCTGTAATTGGCCGGAAGTAAAGGTGAGCCCCTTTTAAATATGGGGACGATTTCGGCCCCAAGCCATGTTGGGGGAACCGCCATACCATTGGCAATAGCATTAAACAGAACCAGGAAATAAGGGGCCCAGATTCTAACCTCGTGTTTTAAAAGGTCACCCGGGAGCTTGTCAAGGCCTGGTGCTTTTCCCGAGGAAAGGCGGGTGATTGCCATTTCTAATTCCTCCAAGTTAAAATCTTGCATCGCGATAGAGTTGCTAATGGTTAGGGAGGCTATTTCCCCAGCCTCTATTCCTAGGGAATCCGACCCAGCTGCACTATAGAGCGATGAGAAATGTTGCTCCCACACTTCAGGGGCAACATTTCCCTCTATAGCCGAAGCAGGCTCCGAGGATCCATGCTTGACTATTTGCCAAAATTTCCTAGGGTCTCTAATTTTGAGTGCAGATGTCATTTCTGACCAGTTCTCCCAGTCCCAATCTATTTTGGCCTTTTCAAGAAGGAGCTTATAAGCAGCCCGTTTTTCCCTGATAATCGAAGGGGGCTCCTTACTTTTGAATGCCTGGAGGAGGTCTACCTTGGCTCTCCTGCAAGTAGCGTTAAACCAGGAGGCTCTTTCTCTCCTCACTTTCCTCTCCCGGACCTGCGGGTTCAATACCTCTGCAAGGTTGTTGCACAGGGTTAGGTGGATGTCCCCAAGGGAGAGGCAACCATCAGGCGAAGGCAATCGTGGGAGAAGTCTTTCCACATCTTCAAGGGCTAATGCCACTAACTCGTAAATTGTCCTGATGAGGTTAGGGTTTTCTAAGAGTTTCTCCCACCTTATTCTTCGCCTGTTACTGGATATAGTTAAACCTGAGGTGAAAACTCTATTTACTGGAACAGCAGCATTGAGAAATCCGTCTGAAGCCAGGGAGAGAGACAGGCCATTATGATCGCTGTCCAGTCTGGGGACTATTTTAAATTCTTTGACTAATTTCCAGTCCTGGAGTTTTATTAATATGTAATCTATCCGGGACTCCTGGCCTGGTCTGTTAAAAGTTGGTTGCGGCGGTATATCCCCTTTAAACCTACCATTGCAAGCTCTGAGAGAGTTCGCAAGTGTCATTGTTATTATTTGTGATAGAAGTGGTGAGCATGACCTAGCCGGGGGGCCCGCTATATTTGGAATGTCCCAAAGATCATCCTCCTCACTGCTAACCCCGTCTAAGTAGCTCGGCAGTGGTTCATATTGAATGTTAAAATCACCTCCGACCAGAAGTGTTGCGGAACTAGAAAGGGAGTCAAGGAATATCCCCAGGTCCTCCAATGTCCCTGAAGTACCCGCTACTCCAACCGGTCTGGAATAAACGTTTATCAATGTTAAACTCATCCCAGTGGGCCAACATAAGGCCACACACAAAATATCGACAGAATTAGTTTCTACAATCTCAGCCTTGCAGCCGAGATGGGAACCAATCCATATTGACAAACCACCGGACGGTCGTCCCTTCCCACCCCATTTGGCTAAGACATTAAAGGTAGCAAAGCCAGGATAGCAGTAGTTCTCTCTGGCCCACGTCTCCTGAAACATGCATATGTCGTAGTTCTTTATAAAGGTTGCCCATTCACCACAATCTAGCTTATTGGGTAGCCCAGCGATGTTCCAGGATAAAATTTCTAATAACCTCTGTTCCTCAGCTACACTTGCAACGATCGCTTCGGGGGTACTTTGTAGTATATCGGTGGGGGCCCGATCCCCAGTATCGAGGTGTTCGCTATCTGTGATGACCTGTGGTGGAGGGATCTCTCTTAGTGGGGGCCTGCTCACCTCATTTTTCCTCTCCCCCCCTGATGTGGGTCGAACAGTGGAGTCCCCTTTGGGAGAGCACCGTCAATCCACGGCATCAAGGCAACCAAATCTGTTATAATGAGCGAATGGGGCCCCATACAGATCTAAAGCTGGCTGATTCCATCTATTATTGCCCTGAGGATCCCCTTGAGGATAGACTCTTCTAGCCTGGTGAGCTTTCCACGGTCCACCCATGTCCAGCCCTCATCGCCTCCCTCAGCAAGCCGCTCTAGTTTGTCGGGGTAGAAGGCCGATAGGGGAAGTGTCTGAATGGTAGTGTGAGATGAACCCCCAACCCAATTGCAGATGTAAGCAACTGTTCTTGGGTCTCTAAAATTGACCAAGACACAGTCCCCTATTCCCCGTTTGGGTGTCTCTCCTACCCACGGAACCCGCCTTGCCAGAATGACCTCATTGTGTGTACCCGGGGGTAAGGGCCTGAATTTGTTGAGCCAGTCTATAGTCTTATTTTTGATCGAAGTGGGAGTCTCAATGGTGCCTTCAGCAAGCTCCGGGACACCACTGAGAACTACCACATAGGGAGCAGCACCTGGTGGTAAATGGGCTGGTCTCCTAACAGGTTTTGGATCAAAAATCTTCAGTTGAGACTGCTCCCTAGGGTATTGATTGGGTTCTTTTGGTAGCTGTGGAGGTAAGTCAGGTACCTGTATCTGGGGGACAGGGACGGGCATTGCCAAGGTTTTGTTAGCGGTGTCCACCCCATTAAGAGGGAGTAGAAGGGGTGGAAGGGAGGGATTTAAGATGTCTCGTGCTATATTACTGCTACATGGGGCTTGGTTATTAATAGGATTTACACTGGGTTGGTTGGTGACTGGGTAGGGTGGGTTCATCCGATGGGGGGGTGGTGATATTGCAGGGGTAGCATCTCCCCTTATTGCACATTTGGTGCATGTGCTGCAACTATTTGACAATGCCTTCAGCGTCCCTACACCCTTAGCCAAATCTTTCGTTAGGCCCTCCATTCTAATTAGCCTACCCTCTAGTTTCCCTAGCCCCCTAATAGATTCCGTAAGGGATTGCTGATTGGCATTTATGCCTTCTTCAATGCCGCTCAGCCTAGCCTCTATCCATGTTAACCTATCTTCCAGGAAATTTATCAGGCGTTCAGTAATGGAGCTTAATGCTCTATCTCCTAATTGCACTTCCCCATCAGTATCAGTAGTTGCGAGGAGACTACTTGACAATGGGGAAGTAACTTCTACCCTTGTGTTAGTATTGAATGCCTGAGGAGTCCTCCCTCGTTTCTTGCTCTTACTTCGCGGGGGTTGGGGGTTGTCATGTTTTAATATTTTCGCTTTTTTCCCCCCCGGACCCTGGGTGAACTGTTTCCTTTTCGTGGTTACACTTTTTCCTTTGCCTTGGTTAACCACCGGGGGCTTAGTCCTAATGTCAGAGCCCTGAGGGAGTTGGTTAGGAGAAGCAAGGAGCAGGCTTTGGGAATCTACTTGGGTATCAGTGCTATTGAGGTTAAATGGAGAATGGACTTCGTTAGGTGACCTTACTAGAGGTGGTGTTAAACTCAGGTTCCTGGGATTCTCCGGTAGGCTCTGCTGTATAGGTGATACAACCCTAGCGATGGCCCCAAGTGAAGAACGTTTTGATAGAGCCAGTCCCTGTGACAATCTCCTCTCTAGCGTAATTATTTCCTTGTCAAGTACGGAGTTAGCCCTTATAATAAAGTTGTCCATAGTTCCCAGTGTGGAAAAAGTTTGTGCTCCAGACCTGGCAACGGTGCTCCTGGTTTCCCTTGCAGCCATGGTCACCTGGTCGAATCGAAAATGGAGTTAGAGGGGCCCGGACCCGGCCTCTACCGTCCTCGAACGGCCTCAAACGGCCCGCTCTTTGCCCGGTCTTAGCCCCGTGCTAAGACCCGCGCGCGTCCCGCTAGCGCGTGTGGGCGTCGGGCCAGTTTTAAGGTGTGGAAACGTGGAATTGGGGGAGGAGTCGGGAAGAGGACCAGGTGCGGCTGTTCTGTGTTTCGCTCAGCACCCTGGTCCTCGCAGTCCCGAGCACACCCAGAAATCAGTTGTCCAGCAGCAGCCCCTCAGTGGATTGAGTCACGGCAAACAGCGCAGGATCCAATCGCCGCTGTCACCCCGGGAGCAAACAACAGAATCCCAGTACCTCGAGCGGCGCCCGCGAAGCGGGGGCCGCGAGTCGTGGAGAAATGCGAAAGGGAAGAGCAGAAGTCCAAGTAATCCCAGCCGCCTGTAAGAAATATCACTGGCAGAACCCCACCAACCAGAATAGGATACATATCTCATGGACCAATGATGCGTGCCAGTTGGGGTCATCATGCAGTCCAGACCCCTCTGCAAGGCGTGCCCTCTGCCTTTCACCCCTCCCAGCACCCCTATCCACATGGCCAGGACCAGCGGCGAGACGCACAGGTGACACTCGGACCCCTTGGGTGGTGTTGCTGCTGGTGTTTGCTGTAGCTTTCAGGGGGTCCTGTGTCCCTGTGCAGTGGGTGTTCAGTGGCCTTGGTCTGTCTGTGTTGGCGGGGGTGCCCTGTCGGTTTCCAGATGCTGGAGGCGTGGGTACAGGGGGTGCAGATGTTGATGCTGCTGGTGCTGCATGATGACTCACACCGGAGGGGCCAGGTTGGTCATCGTCATCCGAAGAGGACAGAAACAGAGTCAAACGAGAGAGCTCAGTGTCCACCAGAGTCTGGGACTGGGAATCCTCTTCATTTGGTGCTGGGTCCCCAGCACCACCTGTGTTTGGAAGAGACACACAATGTAAGTTATGTTTCTACAGGCATCAATGGTGCACAAACATGACATTTTCTACTGTACAAACAGAGGCCTGCCTGTACACTGCTTTGTTCCAGCTTGTCACGGACAGAGTTTGATATTGTTGTTGCCCATTTCCCAGCAGGGCCTTGTGCTCCCCACAACAGAGCCCAGTGTCAGACATCTTGTCAGTCCCTTCCCACTTCCTGTGAGGCGCGCATGGTCCCGTGTTTGCTTGCTGGGCCATGTGGGTGGGTGTGGATTGTCTGTGACTGCAACTCCCATCATACTCTTGGCTACACCCCCCTTCCCAGCATGCCCATACTTCCTTCCTCTTGACTCTGCTTCCCTGTTAGGGGGTGTGACAGCAATGGCAAGATGGCTGACTGTGAAGTCATGGTGTTTGTTGTTGCCCATTTCTCAGCAGGGCCTTGTACTCCCCACAACAGAGCCCAGTGTCAGACATCTTGTCAGTCCCTTCCTACTCCCTGTGAGGCGAGCATGATTCAGTGTTTGCTTTCTGGGCCATGTGGGTGGGTGTGGATTGTCTGTGACTACAACTCCCATCATACTCTTGGCTACACCCCCTTCCCATCATGCCCATACTTCATCCCTCTTGACTCTGCTTCCCTTTGAGGGGGTGTGACAGCAATGGCAAGATGGCTGACTGTGAAATCCTGTTTTTTTTTGGCTATATATTTCACAGAGGTGTGGGTCAACGCATTCTACACGGTGAGTTGTGTAGAGTTTGGGTTGAGGGGGGTGTCTCCACATGCTGGTAAGTATGGTCAGAGCTGTCAGTCCTCCTTCCAACCCGGCCAGACATCCCACCATGAAATGTGCTTCCATTGGAGGGTGTGCAAGTTGTCTTTCAGGATGTCAGTCAGTGGTGTCCTGCTTCTGATTTGCGCACAAGCCCTACCAGGGCTGTTGGTCTTGGCCCTTCTGGCAGGCTCACCCCTGAACTTTTTGCTTTTTATTGGTGACTTGGTGTGGTGATTTTTGGTTTCTGCGCACTTTCCCTGTGTCCCAGGATAAAGTGCGTGCGCACTCTGAGTGCATGTGGTGAGATAGGCCTGCCCTCCCATAGGAATGCATGGGGAATGTATGTATCCTAGTAGTTCCTGATGCGTGGGGTGTGCAGGCTCGAGTTTGGTATGTGCGGACTCGTGTGATCGAATGCTTCGCAATGATGTATGATGCGTGATTGTGTCATGTGCGGAAGTGCCACTTCTAGAAGTGGGCACTTCTGTGTGCAGTGTGTCTGGCGTGTGATTGGTTGGAGCTGGCTGGTGAGCCTGGCTCCAGGAGTCTGGTTGGGTCTGCCCCAGTGGTGAGTGTGAGATTAGCATGCTGATGGCTGGGGAGGAGTGCACCTTGGACCTGAATAGGGCAGGGCTTTCCCCACACAATGCTGGCTCCGCCCCCTGTGGTGCGACTGACGACCCTAGCCCTGCCAGTGAATAGAGTGAGGGGCTGACCACATCAAGGGTGCTCCCCAACCAGCTGCGACTGGTTTTCCCCCTCACCCTGAACCAAGAACAAAGGGTTTTAGTGTATAAAAATGGGGCTGTGTTCCCACAGAAACTGTTCTCTTCCAGGATCCTGAGGGGGGCTGCTGCTGCTGCTGGAGGCCAGGAGGAACCGCCACTTGGGACTGCCTTCCTGCCCTGGAGGTCCCAGTGAGCTGGCCCCTGGCCCAGCCTTGCCCCCCTGCCTACCTTTCTAGACTTTGCTGGACTTGCCTTATCCCCTAAGCGCCTGGAAGCGCTTTTCTTTCATTTATAGCGCTAGGAGCGCTTTATTGGTGGCCAGCAGCGCGGAGCTGCAATTATTAGCGAGGGAACCCCGACGTAGGGATTCCCTGCTACTTTGCCGCGCTTGCGGGTGCCCACCCCGCTGATTTAATTATTTATTTGACGGGTGCCCACCCCGCATTGTGGTGTGCTCACGGGTGCCCACCCCGCTTATTTGTGTTGTTTCCACGGCGGGTGCCCACCCCGCCATATATCCCTGGTTACGAGGGAGCTTACCCCTCTTATCGCCGAGATTTGGAAATCACCGCCGCGGCCGGGTTCGAAGGAAGTCAGGCAGGCCGGGGGCGGGACTCCGGGACAACCGGAAGTAGGAGGGCGGGAGCCTACCCCGCCTCCAACCGAACCCTCGTGGCTAATTTCGAGCCCCGGAGCAGGCAGGAGCCTACCCTGCGCCCCGGGGCACTCTGGAGGAAAAGTGCCATGTCCCCCACCCAGGCGGGAGCCCACCCTGCGCTGGACGGCGCCGAAGGTCCGGA
This sequence comes from Triturus cristatus, assembly GCF_964204655.1. Classification (NCBI taxonomy): domain Eukaryota; kingdom Metazoa; phylum Chordata; class Amphibia; order Caudata; family Salamandridae; genus Triturus; species Triturus cristatus. Next base: position 97,507,495 of record NC_140585.1, read on the forward strand.
GGAAAAGCAGCAGTGGTTGGCGAGGCTCCCGTGAGGAGGAGAGGGCCCCGCGCCTACCCCGTAGGAGGCGCCCCCGCCGTGAGGAGTCCCGCGTCTGTCCGGTGAGTGGGGGCTGAGTGAGGAGCTCCCGTAGAGCTCCTCCGTATCCTTTCTCCATACCCTCCACCATACGGGGGCATTTTCTGACCAGCAGAGCGGCCCCGGAAGGCAGCGGGCCACTCCCACGTATACGGGGGCATTTCCTGACCAGCAGAGCGGCCCCGGAAGGCAGCGGGCCGCTCCAACGTCGCCCCCACCTTGGTTCTAGAGCCCGTGAGGCTCCAACGTCGGGGGCAATAGTTTAATAGAGCCCTGACAGGCTCTAGGGGGCATTTCATTGTTTTAGAGCCCAGAGAGGCTCCAAGGGCGACAGATTGGTTTTTAAGGCACAGTGGTGCCCAGGCGCATTTCTCCAGCTGCCCAGCACTTAGTGGGCAGCTGCAACGTGTAGGTTGTGCCTTGTGCGCTTGGTTTGCGCAGCCTGCGCAGTCTTGCCCTGACTCTGCGTTTTGGACTGCGCCTCCTGCGCAGTCTTCCCCTGAGTCTGCTGGACGCAGGGCGTCCAAGCCCCGACAAGGCCAGTTGGCCTAGGGACTGCCACAGGCAGTGGCTCATGTGGAGTTTGCGCTGTTGTTCCTACCTGCACCTCTGAATGTGTTTTTATGCGTCATGTGCCTTGTTCTTACACCGCTGAATGTATTTTATGCATCATGTGTTTTCCTTCCCTACACCTCTGAATGTGTTGTGATGCATCATGTGTAATGTGCGTTTACCCCTACAGGTATTGTGATACTTAGGTGGTTGTTTGTTTTCTCCTAGTACAGGTGGTGCTAGTGAGGTCCTGGTTCCCTGCGCGATATTTTCCTAAGGTGGTTAGGGTTGCGTAGGTGGTACTTACCTGTTACCAGTAGTTACTGGTTGTGTGCTACATTTGCTATTTTGTACTACAGTATTATTCCTATGTTCTAAGTGCTAGTTTCTACAAAGTGCTAATTCCTGACAGTGGTCCAGGTGGCCCTGTCCCCTGTACATATAATCCCTTGTAAATTCTGCCCGTGCCTGTTGGCACATTGTAAAGTGTGTGTTCTTATCTAATGTGTTTTTGGTATAATACAAAGGTTATTTTTATATAATACCTTGTGTGGAGTTTCTTTTGTGGTGGGCCTTGGGTGTTGTTGCTGGGTGCGCGCGCAAACGCTTTACACATCGCCTCCGGGATAAGCCTGACTGCTCGTGCCAAGCTACCAAGGGGGTGAGCAGGGGTTATCTTTGGCGTGTAACTCCCCAGCCCTGACTAGAGTGGTGGTTTATGCCTGGCTTTGGCGCAAGCCCTAGCCAACCAGAAATCCCATTTCTAACAAGGGCATTGTGCTCCCCACAGCAGGACCCAGTGTCATCCATCTTGTCAGTCATTTTACACTCCCTGTGATGTGGGCATGGCTCAGAGAGGTCTTGATGGGCCAATCAGGAGGGGGAGCATTATCTGTGACTACAAACCTCATTTTGGTTTTGGATATACTCACTTCACCTGCATCCCCACTATTCCTTCCTGTCAGTCAGCTGCACTGTGAGGTAGTGTGTTTGTGGTGGCAAACTGTATGGTAGTGTTTATTTAGCTTTGTGCCACTGCCTTGCTCTATTTGTTTGTAGGTTGGTGCATGTCATGACACAGTTCCAAGTCACTATGAGATGGCAGGTATTGTGTTGGTCTGACTGGCATATACATCTGATTATCTATTGGTTACTGTGGCTTTGCTTGTGGTGCATGGTTTCACTGTCCCCTTGCCACACAATATTGGGTATGTTGTTTGTGTACTCACCAGGCTCTGGTATGTCTGTTAGACCATGGATGTTCTCTGGTGGTAGGATGTCCCGCACCTTCTCCTCCTAGGTCCCGAAGTTGACTGGTTTGGCAGGAGGGCTACCACTGGTGCACTGACTCAGGGCGTGATATTTTTTGATGAGTTTCTTGACCCTCCTGCGCATGTCATACCACCTGTTCTGAATATCGTCCTTTGTGCACCTTGCTGGTGCTTGAGCGTTCACCTTGTCCACAATCCTCCCCCACATCTTTGCTTTCTGTGACATGGGGGTCCTTTGGATCAATGTACCAAACAAATAGGGCTCTACTCTGATGATCTTGTCTACCAGCACTTCTAACTCACTATCTGTGAACTTTGAATTCTTCTTTGGGGGCATGGTGGTGAGTGATGTGTGTGTGAGGGTGCAATTGAGGGTGGGTTAGTGTCAGTTTTGATAGCTGTATGTGTGGGTGCTTTTGGATGAGGTGCTGATGGTGTGTGAGTTGTGTGATGGGTGAGTTGTGAGTGTGCACATGTTTGCTGTGTGATGGTGTTTGCTGCTGGCTGTGTCTCCTGTTTGCAAGGGATCATGGTAGTGATTGTAGTCCTTTATATATTTGGATTGTGGGTGTGTCTTTGTCCCATGTTTTTTTTATTTGATATTTATTGTCATTGCTTGTTTGGTCCTTTTTTTGTCTTTTCAGGTCTCGCCTGACCCAGCGCATGCGCTGGTCTGGCGAAACTTTTTGTGAGGGCTCAAAAAAATGCTACAATGGCCAGCCTAGAGCTACAGTGCATGTGCGCAGGCGCATGCTTAGGAGCAGAGGCTGGCAAACCTCGTCATGCTCATTAAGCACCCTCGATCACTTTCACTTTTGCCCGCGATCACTTTTGCGGTGCCCCTTTTATGTTCTCGTTCAAAGAACATCAAACATCAAAGAACATGTTGTGTTAATGCTTTGCTGCGCCCGTTTGACTTACAATGTGCTTTCTCTTTCCACAAACTCGATGTTTGTGTTCCTTTATTTTGAGATGCTTTTAGTATTACTGTTTTGTGACTTAAAGAACATTAAGGAAATGTTACTGTGAAACTGGACAACGTTCACAGTGTTTATTTCTGATCGCAGCGGCTGCTTCATGTCCGTTGCACCATTCAGAGAGTCCTTTCGTTGGCGCTTTCATGAGGACATGATGAGGAAGCTGGAAACTTTTGGCACATTCTCTTTAAAAGCACAGCACGTTGGCGACTGGTTAATCGATTAGACCTATGTAGCGCTTTAGATCTCAAAGCGCTATGGTGGGTGCAGCAGTTATAAGTCATGAAATATGGGGTGGAACTCACAAGGAGGGGGCAGGTTTGAGTGCACATTGCTGCAATCGAACTCTTAAGATGATGGGCTGTGTGTATCCATTATCAGCACCCAGTCTTCGCTAAGTGATCTTGTTTGTTTTGTTGTTGTGTTAATGCTTTGCTGCGCCCGTTTGACTTACAACGTGCTTTCTCTTTCCACAAACTCGATGTTTGTGTTCCTTTATTTTGAGATGCTTTTAGTATTACTGTCACACACACAACCACACACACAACCACAACCACGCACACAACCACAACCACACGCACAACCACACACACAACCACACACACACCCACACACACAACTACACACACACAACCACAACGGCACACACAACCACACACACACAACCACAACCACACCCACACACACACAAACACATCCACAACCACACACACACAACAACCACACAACAACCACACAACCACACACACACAACCACACACAACTACACACAACCACACACATGTACAACCACACAACTACACCCACAACCTCACCCACAATCACACACACACAACCACACACACACAACCCCAACCACACACACAACCACACACACAACCACACACACAACCACACACAACACCACACACACAACCACACAAACAACCAAACACACCCACAACAATACCCACAACCACACACACCCACAACCACACACACACACAACCACACACAAACACAACCACACACACACAACCACACACACACAAACACATACACCCACAACCACATACAACCACACGCACACACACAACCACCCACCCACACCCACAACCATACCCACAACCACACACACAACCACACACACAACCACACACACAACCACACACACAACCACACACACAACCACACACACACAACCACACACACACAACCACATACACACACACAACTGCATAACCACATACACACACACAACCACATACACACACACAACCACACACACACAACCCAACACACACAATCACACACAATCACACACAACCACACACACAACCACACCAAGCATTGGCATAGCTAATAGGTCTCACCTTTGGGACCTTATAAGTGTTTAGCCATGCAACAGTTGATGTGGTTGCACCAAGGATATTGTGCTGCATAAATAAATACTTAGAAAGTCCCAACAGCGAGACCTATTGGCTATACCAATGCTTGTTTCCTTTGGGTTTTGTAGGCATGAAGGAGACGTTCTTCTGATGGAAACGGACGCTGATGTTGGCTCGTGTGGGCTTCTCCGCCTCGTTCACGCTGACTATCTTCTGTGTTTCATACGCGTCGGTCACAGAGATCTCTATTACTACTGGGCCCAGTTTTCTGTGCGTGTCGGTCATGCGGCTTGGTCTCCATGCGAGTCGGTCTGGGTTTACACGCATTGCATTGTACTGCGCGGATCAGACATCGTGGGTACTGGTTGGTCGGGTTCATTCCAGGTTCGTGTCGGTCAGTGAAACTTGCGTCGGTTTTCCGGCCGAATCACTATTTTCCCTATGGCTCGGTCGTACGGCTTGTATTCCGTACGTGTCGGTTGTAATTCACAGGCGTTGCATCGTACTGCATGGGTCGTACGGCGCTGGTCCGTTTTCGTCAGTCTCTGGTCCGGGTCCATGTCGGTCGGTACGATTTGCGGCCAGAATCAGAATCGACCCCTTAGTAGCGGTTAAAAGGTGGTATAAGTTAGGGGTGGGCGGTATTTGCGAAATCCACTTTTGCAAATTATCGCGAAAATGTTAAAAATTATCGCAAACACGCGGAAATATCGCGAAGATGCGGAAGTTTTTTTCCCGCATGTTCGCGAGATTTTCTGCATGGTTGCGGCTCGCCAACTTACCCATGTGGTTGCTCGCGGGCGCGGCCATCTTGTTTTCAGTTGTCTCACGGTGCATGATTGCGAGAAGAAAGACGTGATCGCGCGACGCATGACATCACTGCGGGCGCGAACTGTCACGAGACAGTGCAAATGGCTAAAAACAATACAACATCTCATGGAGAACGCGACCGGATCAAGAAAACTTGTCGGCGAACGCAGGGATTCAGGTAAGGCGATAGCGCGCGCGCGAGAATGTATTATTTTACAGTGCGAGCAAGAAACAAATTATCGCCAAGCTGCGGAATGCGGAAATTTTGACATTTTCGCGCTTTCCGTGGAACGCGAATATGTCAAATTGTCGGAATTTCCGCGAACAGAACGAAATTTTAGCCCAGGCCTAGTATAAGTCCTCTGCTTTTATCTTATTCCAGGCCCTATTCTCAGAGTGTTTTGCAGTTAATTTTGGCAGAGTGTGATCTGGCACCGTCAGCTGAAATAGGACTGCAGAGTGGTCTGACCAGACTAACGGCAAGACCTTCGTGAATGAGAGCTGCAGGTTATTAGAGAAAATGCCATCTAAGGTATGGCCAGCTTGATGCGTTGCACCATTTACCTTTTGTTCAAGGTTACCACCTTTCATCAGGTCTGGCAGATTGAAGGTGTCTGGTCAGAGGATAGTTCGAGGTGATAATTAAAATCCCCTAGAATGGTATAGGAGTTTGAGCTAATCCCCCTCTTTAGTATAGTGCCTACTTGTTCTAGAAAGCGGCCTCTTGGGCCCGGAGCTCTGTATATGAGAGTGCCTCTAAAGGTGTAATGATTTGAGAGACTTAGCCCAAACTCAAGCACTTCACATTCCTCAATGGCTAAATGATTAAAGAAGGCCATAATGGATTTATGGTAAACAACTAAACCCCCCCCCCTCGCCTCTGTTGTCTATTAAGTGTGTAACAGAAATAATCAGGGGGTGAGACCTTTACTAGGTCGGGTCCGGACGCATGATCTGGCCATGACTCAGTAATAAATACCGCGTGAATTTTATCATCACCAATGAGGGAGGCAATTTCTTAACTGTGTTTAACTAAAGACCTGGCATTGAAAAGTGCGAATATCCATGCGAGGGGAGAGGCGTCCTTTCTTGCTGGGGCTTGTTTGAGTCTTGTATCTGTTAAGGGCTGGCCGATAAATTCTGGAATCTTGGACAGTTAGAATGAACACGAGGTAATGCAACGTCAAGATGAAGCTTGCGACAATTGTGATTTGTAGGGAAACGTCTGAGCTCAAACAAATAATTAGCAGAGTATCGAATTGTTGTGTCAGTACGTGAGTGAATTTTTGCAGGGGGGCTGGCGCTGAGCACATTGCGAGTGCGGACGGGTGCAGACGGGCTTGCCTTTGGCGCGCCCGCTGCATGCGTCTGCTGCTCGCTCGTGCGAGCGTTTGTTTAAGTAGAGTCAGGGGCATGAGATCTAGCCCGCTGACCTACCTACCTCCAAGATGTCTGACTCAGTATCCGAAGTCCCGTGAAACACACTACGGAGGGCTCCTAGCTGAGGACAGAAAAAGTGCAAATAGCGCAGAGGTAAAACCAGTTAAAATTATATTTTTTTTAATGAAAACAGCGTCGGAGATGTGCAAGTATGTAAAATGAGGTCAAATTTGGGCAAATACAGTGTAGGTCTCTCCCGGTTGGGCCTCAGGAGGACTTCACAAGGCGCGCTCGCGCCAGCGTTTGTTTAAGTAGAGTCAGGGGCATGAGATCTAGCCCGCTGACCTGCCTACCTCCAAGACTGAACAGATACAAGATAGAGTAGTGTACCCAACCTGTGGTCTGGGGACCCCTGTGGGCCCGCAAAGCCTCCTCAGTAGTACGCAGCTGTTTACAAAATTAAATACCATTAACAGATTAACAAAGCGTACATAAATAAAGTGGCAAAATGTACAACTGAAAATTTTAAAATATACTGTTGTTGCTCGAATGTGAATTTACATTAAAAAAAATAAAGCCAAGAGGCATTTGGCAAAACAGGAACAGTTTGATTTAGTTCAACACTGCAGCGAGAGACAACTACAGAAATAGGGTTTATGGCTGTCTCAAAGTACAATGATTTTGGGCACGATTTTATACATTTTCCAAGGCATAATTAAACATTATAAAACACTCTGAGCATTCCTTTTTAGGTAAAAGAATGTGAGAAGTTGTCTTGAAGTCAGAAATATGGTTCCTGATAACAAATTCAGGTCGCACTCGACCTTGCAGGGACACAATGTTAGCCAGTAGGAGAAGTGTCCAAAGGTCCGGCATGAAGGGCACATAATTGCTGCATTTACTGTGTGTGCTAGGTTCTGAATAGCTTAGTGTCCTTAACTAAAATTGGCATCTTAACGTCATAGTGTTTTGGAAATGTGCGCACCCCTCTGGCCATGTGTGCTTTATTGGGGCTAATTGCCCCAGACCATTGTGGTGACGCTTTGCCTATTTGTGGGACTGATCTGAGTTTCCTGTTCGTGCATTTGTCTATTGGCTAAGTGCTGCCCACTTGTGGCCTGTCAATCTGTAATCGTAGGCCTGGGTATCAGAGCTTGTTGGAACCCGTATTTCTGAGTAGGGTTGATGGAGAGTTCATGACGGGAGAATTTGAAGTGATGCAATTTGATTTCATTTTTATACATGAGTGTATCATTGTGCACATCGACATTGATTTTTCTAATATCAACACTGTAAATATAAAGGAATTGAAATTGGAGGCTAAAAATTAAAATAATATCCTCAGATTGATTCGTGGGAGCAGTGCAGGTGCACCAAACAGACAATAGTATGGATGATGTGTGGCTTTCATTGAGATAGAAAAGCTCCAAACTTTCTATTGAAATACATTTTTAAATTATTTTTTATTTATATTTGTTTGCAAATTAAATAAAATGTGTTACTGTTTGTTTATGTGTTGATTAATACTTGTTTCTCTATTTTTAGTGTATTGCTTTGTGTTTCAAATCATTAACAATGTTTATGTCGGGGTCCCTGGCTTCCAGTAATGACAGTGAGGCGTCCCCGAATTCCAATAAAAATTCTGTGGTGATTCCCTGGTACCAGTAATGATTAAGTTGGGGTTAACAAAAGTCAAACATTTGTGAATCACTGAGCTAGAGAACGCATGTGCACACACAGGCAGATGGGGAGAAAGACATGATACCCAGAGGCAAACGCATATAATTGTGAACACACAGAGGGTGTCACAGAGAAACAAGGATACGTGCGCTCAGGTAGTGAAATAAGCACACACGGACACCACAACATACCAATATGGATATGGGCAGGCTGTAACTTTCAGGAGGGGTCTGCTGGATCCTCATGCTGGCCATTCTGTGGTGAGTGTGATCTTCAAATGACCTTTCTCAGCTGTTTCTTGTTACTGAACCACTGTGTGATTGAACTATATGCAGAAACCCAAATAACTCTTCCACCTCACCTTTACCTTGCGAGGGGAAGCTTACGGCGTAGTTACTCCTGCTTGCTGATAGCATGGGCAACTGGAATGAGAGGGCCAAATTATGCAGCAGTGTTGACTAAATTATGCGGCAAGAAAAGGCAAATTGTGGAGCGGAATGTGGCAAACCTTAAGGTTATTTTTCTTAATTAGTTTAATTTCTTTCACTTGTTAACACTGTCTGGGCGTAGGTTACACCTCATTAGTACCTGTTTAATACCCAAACATAGCAATAAGCAATAGAAGTGTGACCGGTCAAAGTTAGCAAATGGCCTTCCATTCCATGGGTACATGTGTTGCTGCAATTTTAGTAACCTTTGAACGGTTTAAGCTAGAAACAATTTTTTTTTTATAATCTGTTGATTATGAAGCAGATAATGGATTATGTGGCAAATGCAGTAGAGTTATATTTATGCAAAAAAGCAGTGAACGCAAGACGACAGCCAAGCCAGAGCTCAGCCGTTGGTTTCTCCTAAAGCAAAGAGACAGAAGCGGAGCTAAGGATATGCTCAGAGCTTTAAGTGGGATGAAAAAGTGGGGGTCTATAAATGGGATCTTTCTCAAGAAATGGAAAGCGTGGCCTAAATATGTAAACTAAATTGCTTTGATTTCAATAGTGTGGCACTATATCAGTATTTTTGTGATTTACTTACCTTTTTGTTATTGCAGTTAGATATCTAACACAACAACAGACATACACCTAAATGCACCTAAAACGGTTGTTAGCTAAATTAGTCATAATGTGTTTTATGTAAATAATATTGAAAATATTTAAATTCTGAAACTGAGACAGTGACTTAAACATTAGTGGGGTATGTGGAGGAGGCAGTGGCCTTCAGAGTGTTGCATATCTGACACCTCATCTCTTTCCTCGTCAGCACCCCTTTTTCCTTCTTTCCTTAATGTACTTCCTCACATCTCTTTCACTACACACCAACTAAACACTCACCTATAAACTTTGTATATACTTTTTACCTAATCTTGTCAATGTTTTTACAACTGTGTAGCTCCTTCACACACATTTGCATAGAATCACAATTGCAACTAGAATAAGTGACCATTGCTATATGTGCTCGACAGATAAACCAAGGATTGGATGACCATGTATTCTGAATATCCTTTTGACACACTGACAAGCGCTGTAAGAAACTTACACTTCCTTTAGCCTCAACTCCAGAGTTTATAATCCCAAAAGGCGGCTACGTTCAAAGTATGAACTACGCAAGAGTTATATGCTACACAACATCCTGGAAGTATCTCTCAAATTCCCTAAGAGACTCAGCCATGCAAAACATAAACAGGAAATTTAAATAATTCGCTAGAGTAAATTACCTTAATGGATTTTATAGTTTGGCTTGACAGTGTAGTTGTCCCCGGACAATTATGTAAGTATCACTAAGAGAGGGGCCTTGGCTCTGCTCACATGTTGGAAGTCAGAGTTACTGTTAGAAATAGGCTTTCTGGTTGGCTATGGTATGCACCCATGCCACGCAGAACCTACCACTCAGAGTAAGAGAGTTACACACCCAAGACAACTCCTGCTCATCCCCTTGGTAGCTTGGAACAGGCAGTCAGGCTTAACCTAAAGACAAGGTGTAAGCCTTTGTGCAACACTCACACACTCCAGTGGCACAATAATACACCACAAAAAAACTCCACTCAGTAGTAAATAAAAATACATATCTGTATGGCACATGAACATAGACCAAAACAACATGAATCAATATTCACTTTGCCAACTAGGCAATAGTCATCACAATGAGTGCAATAAAAGAGAGGTTTCAGTTGCCCATTGTCACCAAAACACCATACTGTGCTAATATGGCTCATTACGTCGCGAGCCATTACTCCGCATGCCGTTACAACACGGTCATTACAATGACCCAGTTGTTACCACGCCAAGCCATTACTATGCAAGTCTTTACATAGACTTGCAGTAGATGGCGCGCTGACATTAGAAATGTATAATCTACTATTCCAACTTTAGCCTACGTAACATTAGGGAAGGTGTTGGAATAGTAAACTATACTATTTCTAATGTTAGCACGCCATCTACTCCAAGTCGATGTAACGACTTGCGTAGTAATGGCATTGCGTGGTTACAACGCAGTCGTTTTAACAACCGTGTTGTAATGGCATCGCGATGTGATGCCCCCGTTGTTAGGGTTGTTTCCCATACTGTGCATATAAAGATAACTCCTAATATAATGATCACTATCTTGTCAGTGCAAGGATTAAAATGACATATCAAGATTGTCAGGTCATGTAATGCAGCAGATATGCAAAAAATATAAGGCGAGACAAATACATCAAACGCACCAATGCATGAAATGCAGTAGTTTGGATAGGATGCGCACGCCATTGACCCATTATTATCAGAGGACTCACCAGTCATACATCTAAAAGATTCAGTGCCTCCACAGTATGTGCAGGAGCCGGACGGAAACACACACACTGTGATCCATGGACAGACCCTGCTTGGTCTCCCCGCATGTAAGGAAATCCAACTGCCATGCAGCTACCCACAAGCGTGCGGTGTAGCTGTTAAATATGCTCAGGGCAGCCCTTCTTCATGACTAGGCCGGGGCTACTCGGGAGGGAAGTGCAAATGAGGGCCCGATTCCCCCAGAGGGCCTCCGCCACTCTCAGATCTTGCAGATCTCAGCACCGATGCCACTCACGGGCCCTGTTTACAGTCACCTGCCCGCGTTGTTGCGCTTGAGGTTGCAGAAAGGAGAAGCACCAGGCACAACGTTGCGCTCAGAGTCGCTGGTGTCATCTTGACGGCTTTGCTGTTACAAGGGGTCGCACTGAGGGGGTTCTGATCTGAGAACAGAGGCAATATAAGGCCCGCAGGATTCTGGCCCTGGTTGATTTGATATCACTCTGCCACCACTCAAGCCTAGGGGGCAGCTGTGGGGCTCCAGTCAGCACCAAACTCGAAAACAACCTCAACAGTACAAATAAACACCATGAGGTCTCTGTTGCAAAACCCACAGTGCGCTAGGCCCACAGCACTCAGGCAGTATTAGAATCCACAGCAAAACTGTAGATCATGGGGTCACAAAGTCTTTTGTATCCCTGTGACCTCCGGGGGAAAACAGGAAGCGGATCACGGTAGGCTGCTGCTGTCTGAACAAACTTTTGGAGTTTCTACTAAGCATTGATTTGAACTTTTAAAGCCTTTTAACTTTTTATACTCAGGCATTCTTGCCCAAAGCATAGTGCACTTTCTTACCTGCTCTCCCGCCCTGTTCAAGCACGGCGGTGTGCCGATTATTTGGAGGGCGTGGCAGGCAGCATCAGAACCAAGAGCACCTCACTTTTGGGGGAGGAGGGTGAGGAGAAATAGTTTGCCGTGCACTACCCTACTTAGGTTAGATGTGCCAGCGGACGCGCAGCGGATCAGGGTAGGCTGCTGCTTTCTGAACTCTCTGAGTTTCTACTAAGCATCGATTTTAACTTTTAAAGCGTTTTAACTTTTTATCCTCAAGCATTCTTGCACAAAGCATAGCACACTTTCTTACCTGCTCTCCCACCGTGTTCCAGCATGGCAGTGTGCCGATTGTTTGGAGGGCGTCGCAGGCAGCATCAGAACCAACAGCACCTGACTTCCGGGGGAGGAGGGGTGAGGTGTAGTAGTTTGACACGCACTACCCTACTTAGGTCAGATGTGCCAGTGGACGCGCGCAGCGGGTGTGCCGCTGGCGCACCGAAAGCGCACCTAAGGCAAGCCTGTCTGTGCCCAGCCGGGCCCAGGGGCCAGAACCCCTGCCGGTTTGACACCCAACCGTAGATTTAAATACACAGCAAATGACCTGCCGAGTTTGATGCCACCTATTAAGGACGCATGCAAGCAAATCATTCATGTTTTTCACACTCTCCATAGCAGATAATGACACTATAGCTGTTTTTTTGATTTATCGTCCTCCTGGCCCAGAAACGCAATTCATTTCTAGCCTAGGGGAAAAAGTGATACATACAGCGATACATCACAATAGACTCCTCGTTCTAGGGGACCTCAACATACACTTTGATGAAACTGAGAAACTGGAGTTACAAACTGTTTGCAAAGACCTCATGATGTTTAACTTAGCACAAAAAGCTAGCGCTCCAATACATCGAGCGGGCCACATTCTAGATCCAATTTTAACAAATATAACTGACATTGAAGTGGGAGCATCTTGGCCAGTCCCCTGGTCCGACCACCACATAATCCCTTTTCGTATTCCGCGACTGGGTCCACTAGTAAGTAAACCTAAACAGACAGTGACCCGTAGGAAGTGGGATAACTTTAATTTGAATTCGTTTACACAGGCACTACAAAAAGATTAGCCCAAATTGGATAAGTACATCAATAGAGCCAACAGACAAGTGGAAACATGGATAACGGAAGTACTGAATGAAGCAGCACCATGGACCGCTAAAAATACCAGGAGGGTGAGGGTATCAGCACCTTGGTTCACTGAAACCTTAATAAAGGCCAAGCAAAAGTGTCAACAGTTGGAACGCAGATGGCGTAAGAATTACTGTATTAAAATTAAGGAGGAGAATAAACAAGAACAAAAAATATATTACAAACTGATAAAGGAAATTCGCTGTGATGTCAATACCAGAAAAATTTTAATGGCTAAAAACTCCTCAAAAGAAATGTTTACCATACTAAAATCCCTACAGTCAGCTGATAAACTAACGGAGCCCCCCTCTACATCAGAGAGTCCTGCAATAGAATCGCCGAATTATTTGCAGAGAAAGTGGTAAAGATTTATGATACCTTCCCTTTGGAGGCACGTCAAGGCATCTGCACCAAAGGTACTACGGATATAGTAGTTAAAGGAGAAACCTTAGATTAATTTAAAGTGCTGGAGCCAGATGAGATGAGGAAGCTAGCTAATGTAATTAAATCTGGCTCCCCGCGGGACCCAGCTCGCCCTGAAATCCTGCTACAGGGAGAGAAGTGTATTGTGCTACTCATATCAGAACTAATCACCCGCTCCTTCCAATCGGGAGAAGTCCGCTATGAATGGAAGCAGGACATGGTTCATGCACTATGGAAAAAAAAACAAATAAATCATGCGGTACTAGAGAACTTACATCCCATTTCGCTCCTACCTTTTTTTTGCAAAAATTGCAGAAAAAGTAGTCAACACACAGCTTACTAGCCATAGCGATAGGAATGCCCTACTGCACTGCTCACAATCAGGTTTCCGAGCTAAACATTCCACTGAAACCGCTCTGCTCCAGGCCACAGAAACCCTAAGACAACGAGCAGACGAAGGTCATACTGCTGCACTGATTCTGCCGGACCTCAGTGCAGCATTTGACAATGTCTCCCATGGTCTCCTTCTCCAGAAATTGGAGTCATGCTGGGTCAAGGACATGACCCTAAGATGGATGAGATCCTTCCTGGCGTCAAGGGGTTTCCAGGTCATACAAGACACATTTACATCTAAGAGATCGCCCCTACTACAAGGAGTCCCTCAGAGCCCCACATTGTTTAACCTATATATAAGACCACTCGCTAGTATAGTAGAAGGTCACATGGTGTCCATTTTATCATATGCTGACAATACTCAGCTTATCATTGCACTATCTCAAAGCCAGGAATGCACCGCTCACCAATTCTCCTGATGCATGGAGGAGGTAACAGCTTGATGGCAAATCACTGCCTAAAACTCAATGGCAGTAAAACAGAGGTGATGATAGTGGGAGGGGTGCCATCTGTATGGACATCTGTATGGTGGCCTGAGATGCTTGTCCAACTCCCAACTCCTAAAGCAGAAGTCAAAAACCTTGGAGTATGGCTTGACTCCAACCTGACGTATAAGAGTCAAATCCGAAAAGTAACAGGTAAATGTATCGGAACGCTGAAAATCTTGAGGAAGGTCCTTGACCTGCTACCAGTCAATGCCAGAAAAACCAAAGTACATGCTGTGGTCACTTCTCAGATTGTCTACAGAAATGTTCTTTACTTAGGCGCATCCAAAAAAGGCTAATGAAACTGCAATCAGTTTAAAATGCAGCTGCCCGCCTAGTGCTGAATCTCCTTAAAAGATCATCTACTACAAAGGCCTTAACCAACCTGCACTGGCTACCTGTGGAACAAAGGATATTGTTCAATGTAATGGGCTTTAGTCACCGTATCCTGGCTAATAAAGGTCCAAGGTGCCTACAAACTATGATAACAGCATACTCATCCAGCAGAAACTTAAGATCCGAGGGAAAGGCGCTAGTAAATGTACCTAGAATTAGAAAAGCCAGGGTGGGTGGCAGATCGTTTAGATACTTAGCTGCAAAGCACTGGAACAGAGCCATGTGAAGCTGCCTTTAGGAAAAGGCTGAAAACATGGCTCTCAGGAGGGTTTTGGTTTAGCGATGTGAAGAGTTGATGGTGGCCACCAGCCCTAGGTACAGCACCCATACCTACAGATCACGCACGTAACCTGGGCTTCATCCTAGACTCCTCCATCTCGGTGACCAGACAAGTCAACGCTGTCTCATCTTCATGCTTCAACATCCTGCGCATGCTCAAAAAAATCTTTCGCTGGATCCCCACCGAAACAAGAAAGACAGTCACCCACGCACTGGTCACCAGCCGACTGGATTATGGAAATACCCTTTACGCCGGGACCACAGCCAAACTACAGAAAAAACTCCAACGCATCCAAAACACCTCAGCCAGACTCATACTGGACATTCCCCGTCATGCTCACATCTCCGGTCACCTGAGGGATCTCCACTGGCTCCCCGTCAACAAGAGAATAACGTTCCGTCTCCTCACCCACGCACACAAGGCCCTCTATGACCTAGGACCCGAATGCCTCAACACACGACTGTCCTTCTACACACCCACCCGCCAACTACGATCATCCAATCAAGCCCTCGCCACAATTCCGCGCATCCACAGATCCACCATGGGAGGAAGATCCTTCTCCTACTTAGCGGCCAAAACCTGGAATTCACTCCCCACTCACCTCCGACTTACACAGAACCACCTCTCCTTCAGAAAGCAACTAAAAACCTGGCTATTCGATAAGTAATGCACCCACCCTCCCTCAAGCGCCTTGAGACCCTCTGGGTGAGTAGTGCGCTATACAAATTCCTGAACTTGAACTTGAACTTGAACTTCCCCACCAGGAATTTAGAATAGGCACATATAACACGCTAACTGTATTATACCTACTCATCTCTGTTTGGTAACAGCGCAGGGACACAAATATACAAATAAATAAAATAAAGCCCTCAGAGAACACAGGGAGCACAAGCAGAGGGCAGGCAGCATGCCTGCACATGAAGAAACAAGTGCAATGTGGCAGTACCTTCTGCAGCCCAACAATCAGTAGGCAGCAGCCCAGTCCAACAAGGCAAGCAATGCAAATGGTGGTTCCTTTTCACAGAGCAGCAATCCTCTGGTGCAGTATTTCTGGTGCAGTATTTTTATTTTTTTACTATTTACATTTTATTGGGGTTAAAACAGCCATGATAGCGACATGACCACATTTGTATAGGAATTGCGGATGGGTAACTCAGACCACGCTTCGACTGCCCCTCAACAAGCCCTTGTACAACTCAATAATGCACATATTTGTAGCCAGGTGATGGCTCAAGGTCGAAGACCCCCAGCCACACCCTCCCTTTCAACCCAGCAGACCCAACCATGTGCCCCACACTCGTTAGTATTTCTTTGGGCATCCCTGAGCCAGGTATACTGGTTGTTCCTGCAAGGCACACCAGTCTACACCCTTCCTCCATTGGGTGATTGTGTGAGGGTGGAGTTCTTCTATCTGGCGGCAATAGCTCTCTTGGCCACCAGCAGGGCCGTACCCAAGAATGCCCTTTCTGCCCTAGACACTCCTATACCCTCCAGGATCCCTAGAAGCACAACCTGGGGTGTACAGGGCACCTCCTACCCCAATGTGCTGTTCAGTTCCCCAACCAGAACCCTGACGAGTAATTTGCTACAGGACGCAGGACCAAATCATATGGTAAAGGTCAGCGGGTTCTTCAGCAAGCATGGGCATCTCAAGGCATGCTAACAGCCGGCTCGTTGTAACCTGACGGGGATGAGTTATACACAATGGAGTTAGTAAAGTTGGATAAGTCTCAGTTTGGCTGAGTTGGTGATCATTCGGGTGACCATGACAGCGTCCCACCAATTGTCATCCTCCATAGGGCCCAACCAACCCTCCCATCTGGCCCGAACTTGGTCTAGCATGGTGGGGGAGTTTATGATGAGGGATTTGTAGATCCAGGAGATCCCTCCTTGACACAATTCCACCATGAGTATCTTCGCTTCAAGGGGGCTGAACTCGGGAAGCGTGGTGCCCTTGTGTATAAGTGTTGCTATGGTATTAAGTGAATATAAGTACTGGAGGTCTTGAAATGTTCGGAATTGACCTCCCATACAGACGTCTCCAATATAGGAGATACGTATACGGTCCCACTTCTGGGATCCCTCTAGCTGTGCCGCTGTACCCACACACATGCCCTGCCACAAGGCTTTTTGCAGTGTCAACCTATGCTCCCAGTTTGTGTAGCAAAGCACAGATCGCCATGCCAGAAGGACGGATCTGGTGACAGAGGGAATACACTGGGGGATTGGAGAGTCATTTGGCATTGCTTGTATCCGTGGGAGTCCCAATTCTTCGAGCTTCAACTGGTAGGGTGGGTCTGCCTATCCTCCTGATATCCACTCACTGATCACCAACAAGTGTGTGGCTATATAATAGAGGTGTAGGTTTACCATTCCAATGCCCTCATCATTTGGGGTCATTTGGCAGTGAGTCAACACCATGTGCGGCCTCGAGTTGCCCCAAAGCAACAAGGTTGAAATTATTTCTAGGGCATGGGACCAGTGTTTTGGGAGGCGCAAAGGGATATTTTGTAATATGTATAGGAAATGGTGGAGGATCATCATCTTGTACAGTGTTTGCCAGTTCTGCAGCTCTTCTTTGGTCCTCTTAAGCAACAGGGCAAAGTTCAGGGACCATGTGAGTTCTGGATGTAAAGCTACCCATATCCTCAGGTACCGGAAACTCAACCGTCAGATTGGGATGTTTGTTTGCCAATCCATGCATTCTCGGGAAGGGTGTAGTGGGACCAGTATCTCGTGCGGTATTTAGAGCTAGCAGTGTCTGATTACTGGTCTCACATAGTGTCTAAAATCATGGGGTCAGAGCGCCTGTACTTATACTCAAAATGTCTTTGATGTGGAGGTAACTTTAAACAAGCTTTAGAAGTGCATAGCAGCCCCATTCAATCCCCTGTCCTGATTCCAGACACATTACGGGGGGAGGAGACAACACAGTGAAAGTACAATCCCATTCCTATTCAGGTGTCAGTGACAACTCCTCCCACGATTCTAGGTCAGGAGATCCATCAGGATGTGTGGGGTACACCTCAGCTCCCTTTGTGACTGTCTAAAGTGAATGAAAAATACCGGCCACGGTCAGTCTAATCTAGACATAGATTGGTGTCAGGCTGCAAAGCACAATGGCCGGGGATATTTAGAACAAAATACATAGAGGCAGAGTATGTGGCACAGTGTTTGCTCTCAAATTACCAGGTGGTAATGCCAAATGCAAATATCAGCAATCTAGTTGACATACTTTTGCTGCTATGGCTCCCCCCAAATCCTCCCCACCAGTGTTAAGCATTTTTTTGGCTATTTGGGGTAATTCAAGCTTTGGCTTCTATAACACTTTGTCCACATAAGCTATCCATGCCAAATCCGCATCCTTCTTTTCAAACATGTTAGGGATTCAAAAAGTACCCAGGATTTGAGGATTCCCCTAGAGGGGACCGAGAAATTAGCCAACATATAGGTACATTTTGTTTTTTTCTGCAAAATGTCAAAAAGGTGCTTCAGCACAGTCAGTCAAAAATCTTTATTCGGCTCTATGCCGGCCATAAAAGAGTGCATCATAAATACATTTAAGAGAAAAATGACACAATGAAATAAAGTACAAACAGTGAATAATGATTCCATGGCAATAACAATTGCAAATGTCCAAGTATCAGTCTCTTAGAGCAATTTATCCACAAGCGGGGAGCCATAATGCCTACGCACTGCAATATTTCAGTCAAGATTAATAGGTAGATAAAAAAAGGGGGAACATCTATATACAAAATCTCTGTAGGTATCAATTTCAATTATCAAAATTAGTCAGTTGTAATAACTTAGTTCCGCATAAGAAGAACCTCAGACCTAAACACATAATCATAATAAACATACATAAAATCATTTTCCAACAATATTCTGGAGCCGAACGACGGAAGAAAAATTATTGTAGACCATTAGGCAAGTAAATTAATCTTTTAAAAGCAGAAGATAATGTAACGTGGCCTGACACTTTCTTATATTTAGAACTCTTAGGAGAGGTTTTAAAAAGCATAAAATACAAAGTTTACAAAAAAAATTAAATGAAAGGTGCTCTGGACTGACTCTGAATCACCTGGACACAAATCCAAGTTGGCATCGCAATACGCATCACGTTGATTTGAAACCAGTAAGTGGGAGATGCCCATCCTGAACCTTATAAGATAAAACATTTCAGCGTGGGTGAAACAAAAAGAGAGATAGGGCTCAGTGCCTTGAGAGCAAACTAGCAGTGAGTGGTCAATGACCCTTTTTTTGCCATTTCTTGGTTCTATCTAATCAAATAGGAGTGTATTAACCCCTTGTGTGCCCCGCCCTTTCCCCACCCTGTGCCGGGCGTTGAATTAGCGGGCGGGGTTCATGACGAGATAGTCTCGTCATGGGCACAGCGCAACCGCAGCCCATGACGAGACTATCTCGTCATGGGCACTCAAGGGGTTAAAAAAAAAAATCAGCTCACTCTTGATATTTTAGCTATGTTTCCAGGGTTGTCGAGGCAATCCGATAGTCCCAGTTTCTCCAGCTGGTCGTTTATATAAGTAATCCAGGGCATTTTGATTACACAATCCAGTTTTAAACAATCTGAAATAACAGCGTGATTCAGAACTGTTTCTTCTTTTGCCCAAATGTTATGCCACAGTAATAAAGGTGCTAGTTGTATATGGAAAGACAGCGGAATGACACCAAGTTCGCTACGACAGATTGTGGCAGCAGTGCTTTCAGGGACTGTCAACAGACATTTCATGAACATGTTCTCAGCTCTCTGTAAGCCCATGGTGTTGCGAGAACCCCAGACTCTAGCACCATACAAAGTAACAGCACACGTACGGCCTTTATAGATATCTATGATGGCATTAATTGTCCGGGAGCCTAATTTTTAAGTAAGTCTGAAAATGGTTTCCACATTTTGGTTGAAACACCTGGTCCTTGTGATCCACACTGGAAAATCCACTATTTCTATGGACTGGGCAAAAAAATAATTTATAATCAGCAAAGGAGGTGCTCTTTAAAGTGCAACCATCATCTTCTGGCAATGTTTTGTGGGAGCAAAACATTGTATCCCAAATTTTTTTCCTCAGAGTCCCACGTTACACAGGATCAGAGACGGTGTTGAACCTCAATTGCATGAGGCAATGTGTCCCCATATAAAGGCACTTCTATAAAAAAACAGAAATAGGAAAAATACAATTCATTAAATAATTCCATCTTGAGATTGATTGGGCCTACTCAATAACTGAGTTTGAGATCAATAAAAGTTAAAGGGTTTTATTACAAAATTCATAAACAAAATGGTACAGAGTCAATTCCATGAAGGCTTTCAATGCAGAGTTATGCAGAGTATGGAAAGATCAAATTCCATTCTAGTCTCAAATGGGCCGCACAATCAATGGAAAAATGGACAGCATCCCCAGCAGTATCTAAGTCACCCCTATAATGAACGGTTATTATACATTATATTGCGTATATAATCAAAACGTCTGCAGATTTATCGTGGTGTGAGAGGTTATATCATTTCTCCAGCATTTAGAGCACATAAAATGTAAAAGTCATATTGCCTTAAAACCTATGCACTAACCCACTACATTAAAAAATATTCAACACCCTCTATGCTCATGTCATCTGGAGATGTCAGAACATAATAAGATGCATTAACAATAACGTTTTATGTGAATGAAAAGTTCTCAGTGAACAAGCGGAACGCTTTGCAACATGTTACAAGTTGCGACTGAACTATAGAACGTTCTATATGAATAGAACAATGATAACAATGAAAAAGTAACTAAACTGATTAAATCATTACTGTGGTCAGTGGAGCCAGTCGGGAGAGGATATGCATGGGAGTAAAGCACTGACCGCCTCATTTATACTTTGATTTTTAGCACAGAACATGCAGAGAATACGAGGAAAAAATGTGGGTTGAAATCATAATTTTAAGTTTGAGTTTTTTTAGGAACAGCAAAAAACAACCTTACAATTAGTAATATAAGTCCTGGTATTAAAAATAGAGCAAGAATATTGAGCATACTATACAATGCATTAAGTAATTATTTGCTAAAATAGTATACAAATGTAGGAAGGAATAAATTACACGCTTTAAGAAACTCCATAATTACATAAGAAATATGGGGGATGGGCAGGGAAAAGGAAAGACAATATGTAACTACAATGTATAATGAGAAAGGCAAAGAACTGTAGACATTATCAAAAGAAAGGATAAATGAACATCATATATGAAAATTGCATGAAATTCTACACAACATTTTATTAGTACAAAAAAGGATAATCAGGTGAAGTTCAAAGCGGCTTCTTAACATCTTCTGACATGGTAATATCATCATAAACAAGTGATGGGAAAAGGGAAAAATACGTAGTCAGTGGAAGCCATTAGAGATCCCACTTTGTGGCTAAAGATAAAGGAGAGACATAGTTGGTGTCTAATTTGTGATGAAAGCAAACTGCATTCCACCACTTGAAAGTGACATTCTGAGTTTGTTTCCAAGTTGATGTTATTATATGAAAGGCAACAGCTAACAATAAATCTATCGACTTATAACTTGGGGTTGTGTGGAGCCATTGAGGTGCCAAACTACCCAAAGATATATTAGTTAAGGAAAAAAGAATGGCAACTCTAAAAATCTTCCTAATTTGAGACCACATGAACTTCTAAAATTGATGAATAAGTGGGCATTCAAATATCGTATGACTGAAATCAGCATTAGCTCATGAACAGGACCAACAAGAAGAAGATGCAGTTAGAGAAAATGATTTTCAAGTTAAGGGGGTAAATAACAGACAGTTAAAGACAAATTAAAGTGTTTGTGTAGTATTAGCAGCCTGCAAAGTTTTATGAAGTTTGAGCCATATCTTACCCCAAAAGGTAATAGTCTAACACTCCCTAAGATTCCTTTCCCAAGCCAGTTCAGTCTTTGTCTTGGCCCTGTCTGATGCCATTTCTAATGATTTATAAATAGCAGAGGCTAATGGATTATTGTTTAATATTGGAACATTGTAGTGGATACGGAGGGAGGAATGGAAGTAGAGGGCAAAGGGAAAATGTATTGTTTGAAGGAAGTACATAAAATGTCATATTGTGTTTTGGAGGTAGATGCCAGAGAAAATTAGGTTTAGCGTTCAAGAAAGGGTAAGAGTTGATCATCCGCAAAAAGTTTCAATATCCAACTCAAACATTTGGCTTGCCATGTCTTGCAATATATAGAACAATTCTTAATAAAAGGTGATTAATTATGCTAAATGGGTCATTGTTGATAGGTAGCAACTGAGAGATATGTGGATGGTATTAGAGATGCTAGGAGTTTTCAGGAATGGGAAATAATAGGAGAGTGATTGAGAAATAATTGGGAAAGAATTAATTTTGTTCAAATCAAAAGGGTAGTAAGAAATTCTCTAACAGGTAGCCACAAAAGAGGGTGTAAGAGAAGTCGGAGAAAGCAGGCAGCCTGTTTTAGAGATAAAGCATTGTGGTAAGTTAAGGCCTCCATTAGTTTTATGGGAGGGAATCTATTTTTTTTTATAGTAATCAGGGATGTGAACATGAATCATAGCAATAACATATAAAATCAAGAGAGTAAGCATAATTTTAATAGAGTTAATTCTGACCCACCAAGAAAGTAAGAGTCAGTGCGATCAGGCAATTTAGTGTTTTGGTAATGTAATCAAAGTTCAATTTCAAAGTTTGTTAATCATCTGTGTAAAGCCCAATTCTAAATACTTTAGGAAGGTTGCCAGGCCAAGTCTGTGGGATCACAAAGTTGCTTGTTACACAAAACATCTAAAGGTACTACCTCAAACTTATTAATATTGAGCTGATAAAAGGTTGGGAAAAGTAGTATGAATAACCAAGGAAAGTCCACCCGTACTTTAAAAATTACTATTCTTCCAGTAGTCTTGTTTATATTTAAGAAAAATGATACGTTTTCTTAAAATAACCCTCACCCACCAAAATGTCCCTTGGTGGCATGCTTCATCATCGGTTTCTTGCAGCCCGCTGCGGGATAGGGCATTCTATGACCAACAAAGACGTGGAAGCACTTTGTAAGGGGTGGGCTATAAAGTGATGGGAGAATGGAAGGGTCAAAAAAACTTGTGGATTAAAAAATACCTGGATAATTGGAACCTAACTTTTATTAAATCCTGTAGCTGGTATTGTTACAAAGGTGGAAGTGGGCGAAACACACTATAATGGGTGTGTGTCTCCTGGTCTACATGTTTCAAGCCTATCCCCTAAGGCTTTTCTTCAGGACCAAACTAAATGATCCCTTATACCACTCCTAAAGAACCAAATTGGTCTTCTTAATTAATATTAAGGTGAAGTAGAGATAATATCATGCTAATACAATACCTAATAGGTATATTTCTTCAATGCGATATGCTTTTTCCCTAATTTTGGCCCCATGACTGTCTCCATGGGACTGAAGGGGCACTTGTAGTCACACAATCATCAATGCTGCATCCTCACCGTGCATATTCCACTTGCTCCGAAGAAGCGTCGGTCGTAGCATGCCCCGTCCGCAGTGGGGCGGGAAGAGCCCAATAATGAAGCATGCCACCAAGGGACTTTTTGGTGGGTGAGGCTTATTTTAAGGAAAGTATAATTTTCCTTAAACATAAACAAGACTACTGGAAAGATAGTTATTTTTGAAGTACAGGTGGACTTTCCTTGGTTATTCATATAAGACAGGAGTCTGAGTCTACAGTGAACGTGACCTCTTTCTCCCCCCTTTGTTTGATTGGGAAAAGTAGTAACCTGCTTGCGGAAAGGAGGAAGAGAAGTTGTAGGGTTGGGAACAGTAAAACAGCATAAATTGACATCTTAATTTGATCAGATACAATTTGGAAACCTGAAATATGTGTATCTTGTTGAATTTTAGTTAGAAAAGGTTCAAGTGCAATAACAAATAAAAGAGGCAATAGTGGGCAAACTTGGCGTACCCCTCTGAACAAAGGAAAATATCCGAAAGCAATTAACAAACATTACAGCTTTAGGACCTGTGTATAGCAAGGAAATTAAAGCAATCAATTTGGGATTGAAACTAATCCATGTTCATGCCTGAAACATAAAATACCAGCCAATGATATCAAAAGCTTTTTCTGCATCCAAAAAAAAGCAGCAATAAGATAATCCAATGTAGAGGAATTGTTTGAACATTGAAATATACTCAAGCATTATCAGAGGACAGTCTCGCCTTAACATGACCGGATAGTTTTGGGCCTATGAGATCAGGCAAAATAGGGTTAATACACACTGCCAAACTTTTTTAAAAAATGGTACAAGTATTAACTAAAGAAATGGAATGCACTATGAGAGATCTTTATTATCTTTCCGAAGTAAGCAAATCATGGCGCCTTGGAAAGAGCCCTCAGAAGCACCCTTATCGATGAATGAGTAAAATGAAAGTAAAAGGTTGGGAAGGAGAAGCTTAACAAAGTGGTTATAAAATTCAATAGTGAATCTTTCATATTCAGGAGCTTTCCCTCTGCGTAGTATAGAGACTGCATGAGTAATTTCTGAAAGTAAAATATCTGCCTCTAGTAGGTCAAAAGCAATATGATGCAAGGGAGGGGAAGCAATGATTTGAAAGTAGTTTATCAAATCGTATTCCAATGGTTGTGTTTCTAGAGAATATACATTTGCATAAAATTGTACAAATTCATTAAAGATATCTTTGTCCTTAAAGAGTGTAGCCCCTGTACTATTTTGTAAGGACTCTATTCTGGTTTTATCTATTCTGATTTTTAAATGATTTGCAACAAGTTTTCTTATGTTATTTTGGTGCACTGTTCTTCAATAGATAAGAGGTGGCTTTCATAGTTCATCTATAAAAGGTAAGTTTAGTGTCAATCAATTGTTGGGATGTTTCAGATTTAGAGTGATAATAAGTATACTCCATTTGTTTAATGTTATCAAGTATTTTGTTGGATAGTGCTTCCATATATTTTTTCTTTTGGGAGACAAAATATACTATAAAACCTCTTGCAGCTGCCTTAAACGAATCCCAAATTATTGCAAAGTAAGTAGCAGGTGTAGTATCAATAAAAGAAAATTCAGAGGCAAAGGCAATTGGGATGTAATGTAGCATCTAAAAGTAGTGAATTGTTAAAGTGCCATCTACCTGCATGTGGTGAAAAAGGCCTAAGGTCAAAGTCTGTGTATACTGGTGCAGGATCTGATATCAAATGTGATCCTTTGTCGGACTGAAGAACATGCTGGGCAATGATTTACTGAGAAAAGATAGTATATGTGAGTTGCAAAGTCATCCTGTGCCCTGGGTACCCCCATTTTGTGCTGACTGGTACTGATGGTAACTGACAGTCCCTGGGCTCTGCTTAACCAGGCCAAGGCCTAGGGCCATTTCTATGGTGAATATACACTTAGAATACCATGAAAACACCTACATACACTAGGGTACACTATGGGTTAGGGTACCCATATGATTGGCATGACCTCCCCTATAAGGCCCTAGTACATAATAGGGCAGGGGGTTAAACATACATTTAAATCTGTAGTATACAGTAGGGCTTGGCAGTTTAGAGTCCAGCAGCCTTTCTGCACGTGCATATGTGCACTGTGAGGGCCAGACACCAGTTTAAAAACAGCCCTATGTTGCAGGACTGATTTTAAAATGCAAATTGTGCCCAACTCAACTTTGATGTTTGGTGCACTTAAACATAAGTAAATTATAATACGTTGGAATATAAGGTACCCCAGGATCTCCCATTGGGTATCCAAGGATACGGTCATACTCTGGGGTGTTACCCTGCAACTCATTGGATAGGAGTGACCTCCTGCTTCACCCAGAGAACCTGGAATAAGTATCTGAGAGGAACAGAGCCTCTCCAATCTTCTGCGTGAAACCAAGGTAAGAAAAATGATCCATGGTAGAAGTTTGATTTGCCTCAACCAGGCCCTGCACTCTTAAGACTGTGCCTGCTGGACAATCCAAAACTACAGCCCTGTGGATCTACCCTGCTCCAAAAGGACTAAAGAACGGACCCCTTGCAAGATACAGGTTAACTGAACTCACCTGGACCATCACCACCAAGAATACTCAGCCTGGAGTACTACCAGTGGATTTGGAAGGGGCTGTCCAAGTGGATTGTGGAAACTGAAGTCTCAAACTTTCAAGGACCATCTTGGAGCTTCCAGAATCTTGTAGTTCGTTTTCCACACTTTGGGACCCTCTGAGGCACTTCAGGAAGAAGTTCCAGAAGTTTGGAGAACTTTGAAAAAAGCTTGATAAGTGGACCGATTTGCAGCCGCGGTTGGTAGTGGGAGTACCTGCCGGTCAGTAACGTCGGGAGGGGGAGGGGCATGGTGGGGGGGGGCACTAAACTATGGATTACGGAGATTTACAGGTAAGTAAACATATAGCTAAATAAAATGAATTTTGTTGCGTGCACTGCATCCCCAAATGCGATGAGGTGCGCGCAACAACATTTTTTTATTTATTTATATGTTTACTTACCTGTAAACCTCCGTAATCCATAGTTTACTACCCCCCACCATGCCCCTCCCACTCCCCACGTCACCGCCCGGCAGGTACTCCCACTACCAACTGCGTGGTGGTTTTGGAATGGGGAGGTATGACAGGCAGTGTTTGCTGGGCAATGATCTTGAAGTATCTGAGTGGGCAGAGGTAGAGAGAGGTCTCCATATGAAAATATTGGAGCTCCCTGAGTGGGCATGTGCTATGACTAGGTCACACACTAGCCAGAGGAGAAAGGCTGAGCACCTGGACGCTGGAACATAGGGCCAAGCTTCAGGGACTAAGGTTACTGGGCGTGGTGAGCCAGACCAGGGAACTCCAGAGGTTCAGGGAGAATCTAACCCTGATGGGGAGGATCTGGCTACTGAACTCCATCCCTGCCACAGCTGTCAGATTTGACAGAACTGACAGGAGCAGGTGGGCCCACCAAAGAGGAGTTCTTTAAGCAAAAGAGAGATGGTCTCACTCTTGAGAGCTTGAGGAGGATTGCCTCTAAGCAGTAGGCAAGGGATGACCGTGGATTTCACAGAATCTGCTGGGAAGAAGGACTGCTGTATACTGAGGCCAGAAACCTCAGAGAGGGAGCCACCAGGAGGTTGGTTGTGCCCCAGAGGTACAGAGAGTTCATTCTGACTTTGGGTCATGATATCCCCTAGGCAGGACATTTGGGACAGACAAAAACATGGAATCTGGTTGGGGAACCATTACTACTAACCCCAAATGTCTGAAAAGGTAAAGGAGTTATGCAGCTCCTGTGTCACCTATCAGGCCAGTGGCAAGGCAGGGGACAAGACAAAGGCTTCCCTAATACCACTGCCAGAGGTTGGGGTTCCTTTTGAAAGGGTGGGTATGGACATTGCTGGTCCCCTAGACCCACATTCTACATCAGGGAATATGTATATCTTTGTGGTAGTGGGCCATGCCACTAG
This sequence comes from Triturus cristatus, assembly GCF_964204655.1. NCBI lineage: Eukaryota > Metazoa > Chordata > Amphibia > Caudata > Salamandridae > Triturus > Triturus cristatus. The sequence goes on from NC_140585.1 coordinate 97,534,801, forward strand.
GTACCCTGAGGCAATCTCTCTTAAAACCATAGAGGCTCCTGCAGTGGCTAGAGCACTACCTGGTGTGTTTACCAGAGCTGGTTTTCCTTAATTTAGACCTTTGTAGAAAAATGGCGTCTTGCTTACATTGTCCTGTCTGTTTCATAATGACGTGCAGAAATTACCATTCAATGTACAAATGTCATTGCTATCTTCATCCATGGGTGAGAGGGCTATTTACATAATCATAATCACAACATAATTAATCTAGGTAGTTATTTCACGGCTTTATTCTGATATAAAAGATTCACACCTTCAATAGGTAGATAGAGGAGCACTTCTGCTGACTTCGAGGGTCCCTGCTTGCTGAAGACTTCACCAAGCATCCGTCAGACTTTACGTGAGGGGTGGCCAACTTGTAACCAAGACGGGGTCCTTCATTTACTCCCACTGTTACCTTTAAGGGTTGCGTTATTTATTATTTTTATTATTTTTACTAGCCACAGTCCTCCCCATTATAATTGAGCTCTTGTCCTTCAACAGAGCTGTATAGGGGTGTCTATGGCTATGTTTATCTATATACAATATTCATATGAAGCGATAACATGGCTGCCTCTCATCCTCAATTAGGAAAAGATTTCTCCATGGGTGCTTCCTATCCTTAAAGTTAACGACTTTTTCCATCTGTTAATCCAACCTCCTTAAAAATATCCATGATATAATTGTCGGTACCCGATGCACGCTGTGCTGTCTTATACTGGCACGATGGCCGCTTGGGACTACACTTTCCATGAGTCCCGGTCTGGCACTGGCTGATGACGAGGCTCTAAGCGTGTCGTTTAGTTAACCAGCAAGTGCCACAGAGTACAGGACATTGCTGGGAGGAGAACAAGGATACACAGTCCACTAGAGAGGGAGCACCTTGATGAAGAAGGTAAGGGGTAGTACGCCCGGCCCTCGCAATCTAATTTCGGCGTGCTCTTTGCCGAGACGCTGGTTTGAACCGATCATCTAATATGTTTCTAATATATCATTTCGATCTAGGGTTTGACTACAGGACTCTCTCCCTCTTCCCTCCATGAGGCATTAATACTAATCAATGAGGGTAAGATACGCTATTGTTAACTGTTGTTATTGAGGACACCGATGCACAGACAGGGATCATGTGGATGGTTATAGTACACAGCAAATATCTGAATTTAGATTTGTTTGTAACTTTTTGGAAGGTGAGATTGTGCGTACCCACGGGTGTGTTTCTTTTTTTTTTTTAATCTTTTTTTATTTCGGGAATATTTAATTGATTCATTAAAGCACAAATAATACATAATAAATAATGATATAGGATTTTTTGTGCCAAAACAATAAGAACAATTTGCACAATACCAATCATTTTAATGAATTTAAGATTTCTGAATTATGATCATCCTGCTTGATCCCTATGTGAAACAAACAATGCGTAGAATATGAGAATAATCGGTAAAAAAAAACAGTTTTATGATTAAAAATTCGAACATCTGATAAAAGAATCACACGTTAAAATATATTTCCCATTTATAAAACAATTCCCATACTTTATAAAACTCTCTATACGACCCCGACCTTAATGCACATTTGTTTTCTAATGCTTTAATCTTGTTTAACTTTGAATGTAAATGTTGAAAGGTCAGAATTTCATCTGTTCGCCACCTTTGAAGAATTAAAGATCTTGATAGCAACGTCACTATGTACATTCTTTTTTATTATATATATCCACTGCTGAATCATGTGAATATCCATAAACTGCCGTCTGTATATCCAACGTATACTGTACTTTCAATTTATTCACACAGTACTGATTTCTCCCCAGAATCCGCTTAGCTTTGGGCAGGACCATACAATGTGTGTCCAGTTCACACCACCCTCCAAATTACAACGAAAACACCATGACGGGATCTGGGGATTTCTCTTATAAAGAAAGTCCGGGGTCCTGTATTAGAGCCATTTAGTATAATATTTCATCCATCTTAAATTAGCTGCTCTTAATAGGAAAAGTTACATTTATTTATCTGATCCTAAGCTGAAGATGTTATTTCAAGACCTTTTAATTGCCATTTTTTTTGCACGTTTGTATAGGGATTTACACTTTGCTGCTGCTAAATAGCAAAGCTGTTAATTATTTTATGAGGTTGAGGATTTAATATTATTTTGACTGGCTCCCTCGTCTCCATTATACAAGTAGGATTCAACTTCTGCAAAAAATATTTTATCCTAATGAACGACCATTGCATGCTTTTTTTAAATGTTTAATATTGGGGTCAATTTCACTCCAGCTTTTCCAATTTGAATCTAAAAAGTCCCCTATTTTAGCATAGCCCTGATTCCGCCATTTGAGCATTTCGGTCTTATTTAACATCGGGTCTATCCTTATATAGATATCCGATAGTAGGGTTGCTGCATTAAGATTGGGATTTGCATACCAACGAACTAACTTTCTTAGGGGTTTTTGTTAAAGGCATAAAATCGCTAATCTCATATTCCTGATAAATTTGATTAAACAAAAATGATCATACCTATTTATATTTAAAGACCTGGTTGATCTATACAAAGTATGTGCAAAGTTTGCAAAATAATATTCCTTTAAATCAGGGAGGGCTTTACTTGATCTTGATAAAATATCTATAGAAAGTCTTGGTGTCTTATTTACCCAGAGAAAAGTAGAAAATATACCCTGCATTTCCTTAAACAAATTTATATGTATTGGATTTAGTTTGAATCAATCATCTAATATGTATCATATCAATCTGGGGTTTGACTACAGGACTCCCTCCCCCTTCCCTCCATGTGGCATTAATACTAATCAATGATGGTAAGACACGCTATTGGTAACAATTGTTATCGAGGACACCAATGCACAGACATGGGTCATGAGCATGGTTATAGTACGCAGCGAATCTCTGCATTTAGATTTGTTTGTTACTTTTTGGAATGTGAGATTGTGTGTACCCACGGGTGTGTTTCTTAATGATTTTTTTAATGCATGTAATTCATTCAAGACCTAGTAAGCGTGCGATCATGGATTGACATTTAAGAACCAACGCATGCTGAATACCTTTATAAGTTGTCTCTGGCTGCTCACAATGATCATCTCAATGTGATTGTTTGTGTATTTATATGTTTACTGTACTATACATTTCATATTTCTGTTTTATAGATAAGGTTCCCACAGATATGGTTGAAACCCTTTGTGGACGAAGGGTCAATGAGGTAACATATGCGTGTTAATTGAATGCTGCATTTAAGGAAATACTATAGGGATACAATTGGGTTGAATACAGTCCTGAAGAAAGCCCAGGACCGGGAGAGGGGCCATAGCAGGATTAAAACATGTATAGTGGACAATAAGCACCATAACAGGGCTAGTATTGTCCAAGATTTCGTGCTTTTAATCATCCCTCCATCACCTTAGTTTCCTACTAATAGTGGTATCACATCCCATAATACGGGCTCATGCACCATTCGCCATACACAACATGGCGTCTCTTAAACCCTCCAACCATTTCAGTGATCCTTTACCTACTAAGCTTTTTATAGAGCTCATTCAGCCATTCTCCCTCTTTGGTCCAGGATCATTCATGAATCCCTCTCACAGCGTAAGATACCTGGGGGCAAGTTACTCCTCTTCCTAGGAAGCCCAATGCAGATCTTTCAGATCCTAACAACTTCCGACCAATCACCAGCATCATGACAGTAGCTAAATTGCTCGAAAAAATGCGTTCACACACAGCTATGCAACCACATAGAGAATTATCAACTACTTGACCCCTATCAGTCAGGTTTCAGAACAGGGCACAGTACTGAAACGGCACTAACGCACATTGTTGATGACGCCTTGAGATCCCTTGTCCAAAATATACCTTGTCTCCTGATCCTTCGGTACCTGCCCTGAGACTACCATCAAACATGAAAACCTGATTGCTCTTCTTCAGCACAGAATGGGTCTCTCGGGCCCTGTCCTAAACTGGTTTGCCTCCTTCCTATATAACCGCACACAAAGGATCAAAATTAACCATTCCCTTGCTTCTAGTACCCCAGTCACTATGGGGGACCCTCAAGGATCCGCGCTCTCGCTCACTCTCTTCATCCTTTTTATGGAACCACTTACTGTCATTCTGAACCTTGCTAACATTCAGTACCACATGTATGCGGATGACACGCAACTGTGCTTGAAGATCTCGTCTCAAGAGGACATAAAAAAACTAAATGCTGCACTTCCACAAACCCAACAATGGTTAGCTCAGAACCATCTTCTGTTAAATACTCTCAAAACGGAATTTCTTCTGATTGCCCCCCAATCACTCGGCACCTACCCTGGACTGGCTCAAACAACTCACTGCTCTTAACTGCACCCCTCATGTGGTAGACACTGCTAAATCCTTAGGCATCACCCTGGACAAACACTTAAATGCAAGCGCATATCAGTGCAGCCATTAGGGGAGCCAACTTTCAACTTAACACCCTGGAAAAAATCAAGCCTTTCCTTCCCCCCCGAAGACATCAGGCCGGCAGTTCAATCCCTGGTGATCAATAGACTGGAATATGGTATGGTGGCCCTTGCTGGTCTTCCCAAGCTAGCTTGGCCCCATTCAGAGCCACCCTGCACGAATCGGCCAGACTTATCATGGGTTCTAGAAAGCATGACCACATCTCCTCCGACCTTATGCCACTAAATTGACTATCTATCGAAGCCAGGATCCGCTTCAAGACAGCCTGCTTGACCCATAAAGCTTTACAGTACAAAAGCCTGATCTACCTGGCAAATAAGCTTGAATTTTCGGGCTCAGGCCGGAACCTAAGAAGTATGTCTACCCTACTCTTGAAACCACCCAGATCCAAAAAGAAAAGATCCTATAATTGTGCTTTCACCGGTCTTGCTCCAAGAATCAGGAATGCCCTGCCACCCGAGATCAGAACCAATCCTTCAACGGCATCTTTCAAGAAGCTTGTCAAACGGCTATTCGTGAACGAACTTTAACAGCATTTTCTAACAGCATCGACTTGTTCTCATGCTTTTTCTCTGTCATATTGTTGACTCTTATTTTACTTCATTGGTGTAATTTATTGTATGCTTGTCTATTTAATTGTTATCGTGCTCGAGGGCACTTCAGCTACTGCTCTAGTCGAGCTTACCCCTCCAACCCTCGACCGGATCTGTTTACCCCCCTTGTTTTTAACCTGTTCCATTGTGTTTTGGTTACCTATGTTTTTGCCAAATCTGTACAGAGCTCTGATACCCGTTTGGGTCTTGTTTGCGCTTTATAAAACTTTTCAAATAAACAAATAAATAATGTGCCGTATCCTATAGATACGGCACATTCCTGCCCTTTTCGATTGCCATAGGGGGGCGCAGCAGGATGCCCTGCTGCGCTGCCCTACGGAAAAACCTCATAAAGGATGCCCATAATTTTTATCATATTCATACACTGTCTGCTGTTGTGCAAAAAGTCTGGTCTTTTTTTTAAATTAGAAATTTGGTAAAAAACTGATCAAAAAACGAGGGCAATGTATGATGAAACACTGGATCTTGTCAACCAGGTTCACTGCAAATGTTCTCTTATCTTTTAACTCGGCTGCTGCAGTGGTTATATGCATTGTCAGAAATGAATAAGCGTTTTTCAGACATCAACTAAATTAATGAACTTGAGATGACTATTGAAGCAAGCAAAGGGAAGGGGTTGGTGTATTCTGTTAAGGAAGGAATGAAGTCAGGGTCGAAGATAACTCCGTGGGTCAATGTAATTGCGGCATCTAACCTTTTCATGTCAAGGGTTTCAAATCATAGCCTCCCACGCCTCTTCGTTTCTGTCTGGTCTCCAAAATGAGGAGGGTTTCTTCAATTATGATGCACGGCCATTGCCCGCTCATGTGGAATCGTACACTCTGCATGAGCGTACAATAGGCAGAAAAGACCGCCTGTGTAGACAAGCATAAATGGGGCTGCCAATGATTGTTAGATGACTTCCATCTTGCACAAGAAGGCATCTATATCGAAATGTAACCTAATTAACATACGTTAGAAAAGGGCATCCACATTATAAGAATTTTGTTTAGAAGATCACATTATATCAATCTCTGCATGTTAATTTATGTGTTTAAATTGGTGTTTTACACCATTGTGCCTGTGATGTTCGACTCTAGGTACCCCCTGAAATAAATACCTGCAACAGCCTAACCGATTCAAGGAAGTATGGATTTTAGGTGCGTCTTAGACGAGAAAAGGAGGTTATTTTTGTCAGTTAGGAGCAGAATGTCACTCAGCTAGCTTGATGCTGGTAGGGAACGTCTTTGGAGCGCAGATACAACTAGCATACAAACACCCAGGGTGTAGCTTGGGGTGGGGGGTTGGTGTGTTACACCCTTCTAATAAATGTATTATGTCGCAAATAGTTGGGGACAGGTGTTTTCAGTTGAGTATGGTGAGATGTTTGCAGAATTTCACCTAGGATTTTTACATACAACTAAAACACACACACACATGCACACACACACGCTTTCTCTCCTCGCAGTTTTCAAATTCTTAGTTATATTGGTTATTTTTCAAAATATTTAATTTTAAGCACCCTGCTCTCCCTTTCCACTGCCCCTTAAGCACCTCTCATGTACAGGTTCTTAGATAATGTAAGTTAACAAGATATGCCAGAGTGATTGTAGGGAAAACTAAAGCTCATCCGCCCTATCTGACTCACCAAGCTACACCCCTTCAAACATCAAATAGCCCAGAAAAGAGTTAAGGTGAACAACTTGCACTGAGCATCCAGAAGGCCATCAAAGGGTTACAGGAATGCACAAAATGAGAGGCTGATGAGAGCAAAACACTGACAGAGAACTGACAGGACAAAATATATGGAAGGAGGCATGTAGCGTGGAGCATTGACTGTCAATGAAACATGAGGAAGAAAAGAAGGAAGATAACGCACACTGAAGAGACAGAACACACAGCACAGATACAAGCTACAGAACACACACACATACACAGCCAAATGAAGAGAAAGGCATGATTTCCAGAGGCATACATACACACACATATGTAAATGCATGTGTTGGTGCCCACAAACACAAAAAAAACAAGGAAGTGTGCACCTAGGAGTTGAAAGAAGCACACGCACAGATAAGGACTTGGTTGCGTTGTCACCTTCAGGAACATTCTACTGACACCTGGTGCTGGCCAGCCTGTGATGAGTGTGTCCTCCAAGTGTCCTTTTGCTGCTGCTTTTTGATTGGCAGCATCTGGGGAGGAGTTTATATCAGGAGAAGGTGATGGTGCATGTCATAGCTTGCTCTTGTGACCTAGAGGAGGGCAGCAAATGAATGCACAATGAGAGACATGCCTGAGCTGGGCTACAGGTGCTCTAGACCCTAAGAGACATCATCAAAGCCATCAATAGATCTTTCAATTAAAACACTCATAGATGGTGTTTAAAATTATCAAAGGATCTCATAAAAATTGGAAATGTTTCTGGTTCTGTGTAGGGCTACCTCTAGGCTGCTATGGCCATCTGAGTTCCCTAAGTAGCAAGTTTAGGGAAATGAAATACACTGGTGTAAAGCTGTTGACCTAGGAGCACAATATTTGGCTTAGGGTGGAAGCTGGGATGTTAACTCAGGTTTTTCACCTCACAGTCTGGAATACAGTCCCTGCCTTTCTACTTACCGTCAAGAACAATGCCTTCTACATAGTTATCTTTCAGCAATCACATTGCGACAATGGGTTTGACAAAACTGATTTTGGACTAGGCCCTTTCTGCAGGGTCATCCCTAAACATCTTGCCTTTACCCTCCTGTTTCCAGAACTCATTTTGGTTGTTCTTTTAGGAGTCTGATCACTTTACTACTGCTATCCAGTGCTAAAGTGCTTGTACTCTCTCCTTTAAACAGGGTAGACTACACTTACACTCAATTGGCCTATTTAGTTCACTTGTAAGTCGCTAGAAATAGGTACTGCATGTAGCCAGGGCCTGAAATTAAAACTACTAGTGGGCTTGCAAGGCTGATGGTGCCACCCACTCAAGTAGCCCTTTAAACATGTCTGAGCAATGCCTTTGCAGCCTATGTGTGCAGGCTCAAACTGCCATTTCGACCTGGCAGAATAAACCTTTTTGCTAGGCTCAAATCTTCCTTTTCAGACAATAAAGCCACCCCTAGGGTAAGCCCTAAAAAGCCCAAAATCAGGGTGCAATTTATTTAAAAGGTTGGCCTTGCCATTTTAAGCTCTACATGTCCTGATATGTGAAAAACTCTTACATTTGTTTTTCTTTTTGCAAAGTTGTAAGGTATCTCCCATAGGAGAACATTGGTGTTACCTTATTACAGTTAATACGATCTAACTTCCAAATGAGACCAGGTAAATGGGTCATGTTTGGTGTCTTTGGAATTGTAATAAAAAACTCCTCTTTTATGGTAAAGTTGGACTTTCAATAATAATTTAGAAAATACCGCATATAAAAATCTGTCATTTTCATGCCTTAGGTTGTCTCTAGGTCACAAGACTTATTGTAGCTGCCAGTTGGTCTTTGTGTATTCATCTTAGATAGTCACACACAAAAGAGAGCTTAGGTTTGCCAGATGGGCCATCACTGACAGGATGGGAGGGCAGAGTTAGGAACAACCCCAGTTGCACCTGAATAGGTTGTGTCCTGCCTTCCTACAAAGGATTGCATACCCCCTGTTGTTAGTCTGGAACCAAGGTAGGGTAGGCAGGAAACCTGTGCAATTTAAAAAAAAAAAACTCTAGAAGCTTCGGATGTCCTGAAGGACTGCAGCCTTTTATGATGACCTGTTTTTTTGCTGCCTTCTTGCCTGGGTGAGAAGGATTGGACCTGCAACCTGTACCCTGCACAACCAGAGTTACACCAAGGGCTAGTCTCTTGTAACCAGCGCCTGGGTATGCAAGTGTGAGTTCTACCCTGACAAGTTGTGCCATCCCAGTCCTGGACACTTGGAAGTGGGCCTTAAGTTGCTCTGCCAGTCTGTACCCAGCGGAACAAACATATATCCTCTGCTGCACAGTGTAAGCCAGAGAAGAACTATCCCATTCCCTCTGCTGCAATGATTCTTCCAGCACAAGGACTCAGCATCGACCTTACAGCCCACTGCCTCATCGGAACCGTCGCTGAGTGATGCATCTCTAATACAGGGCCTTGCATTGCAAACATCTTGTTGACAGCAGGACTTTGCAACCAGCCAGAGCATGACACATCCTCAATGCAGTAACACACATCACAACCTTTCCTCATTGATTGCCTGCTCAAGGATGGCGCAGGACTTAACATTACAGACTTGAGACTCCCCGGTACTGGTGCAGAGTGTCTCATTTCCTTCCTGGCCCTCATATTGCTTCAGCTGTGAAACGCATCCTCAACATGTGAATTCACAATGATCCGCAACCTGGATTTAAGGCACTCTTGTTAAGTGGGCCTAACTGGGTCCCTATAGTCGGCCCGCATTCCATTGCAGTCAGCCTGAACTTTTCAATTTGTCCCCGTCCGGCGTTCCTAGACATCAACAGTTGGAGCTTTGTGCTTATTAGCGCTATTTTCATTGAAATCCTTAAACCAGTCTTCAATCTACTGATTTGATTGTTGTTGTGGGCTCGTTTTATTAATTAAACATTACTCTATGTTTCAAACATGGTGTGGGATTGCTCTTGTGTGGTGTTTATCATGCTATTACTGTTTTAAGTGGTTCACAAATACTTTACACATTGCCTTCATATTAAGCCAAGATATCAGGGTGCGCAGTCAAAATATCGACTTTTTTACATCGACCTACACTAATATCGATTTTTTAATATCGTAGGGACAAAATATCGATATCAAGAAAATCGGTGACCTGAATATTGACCTTAAGGTAAGTAATATTGCTTTTTTATTTCGAAGTAAGTAATATCAAAGTAAGTAATATCGAAGTAAGTAATATCATCAGCAAAAATATTGTTGTTAATTATATCGATATTTATATTAGTGTTTGTATTTTAGTATGTATTTTATATGTATGTTTAACATTTTTTGTAATGTATTTTTATTATATTTAAATATATGTATTAAATGTTTAGAAATAAGCACTTTTTTTAATATACATTTTGCGTATTAGTATCAGAGCGGGTTGTGAGTTTATAGGGGAATAGTGTGGAAAATAGTTTAATTATAATTAATTAATTGATATGTTTTTATTTCTTGTTATTGATTATTCATTTATTGTCAATTAATTATTCATTTTTAACTAATTTTTGTTAATGGATTATTTATCATTATATTATTTATAATTATTGTATTAATATGTATTATTTATTGTTATTTAATTTATTGTTAATCAATTATTAATTGGTAAATAACTTTTATTAATGGATTAATTGAAAATTAAATTAATTATGTTATTTTTTATGTGCAGCGGGTTGCAGGTTTATAGGGGAATAGGGTGGGTAGTAATTTAATTATATTTAATTAATGTATATGTTTTTATTTATTGTTATTGATTATTAATTTATTGTTACATAATTACTAATTGGGAATTAATTTTTATTAATTGGATAATTTATCATTATATTAATTATGATTAATGCATTATTATTTCTTTTTTTATTGTTAATTAATTTATTGTAAATTTATTATTAATTGGTAATTAGTTTTTATTGATTGATTAATTGATAATTGAGTCCGTCCGACATCGGAATCAGCCCCTTAATGTCTTGTTTAACTCTGGGTATTTCCTTAAAGCATTGAAAAAGACATTGATTATCCACTGCTGAGAAAACAAAATCTCGACCCCAAATATTCCAATAATTTTCAGCCTATTTTCTGGCTTCCCTCACAGCAAAACTGATAGAAAGGGCCATGAATTTGCAACTCACCAGTTTTAGACAGGAAAATCATATTCTAGACTCAACACAATATGGCTTTAGGGGGAGGCCACAGCACAGAATCAGTGTTTATTAAGTCCACCAAAGAAATCAGGGAGGCATTGGGAATGAGAGGCAATGCTGCATTGATAATGTTGAATCTCTCTGTAGGCTTTGACGCCGTCCACCATGATCTCTTAATGGACTGATTGTCAGCGTGCAGCATTCAGGGTATGGCTTGGAAGCTACTACACTCCTTCCTGATGGATAGAAATCAAACAGTTGCCTTAGATACGTTGACTTCCAAACCCTTTTCTCTCACTTGTGGGGTCGCACACGAGTCCTCACTGAGTCCTACTCTTTTCAATGTATATGTGTGAGAAGTTGGCCTGGTATATGCTGTTCACTAGTTCTAGTGACCACCTTGTACCATGCCAAGCAACCCTTATGGTGTGGTTGTAAGTCAACCTTTTTGGACTAGCTGCCCTAGTGGTAGCGTAGGCTAAGCAGTCTTTGAGGCTAAACTCGTGATGCGTGTTAAGCCAGCTGTTTTACCAAATGTAACCCCCTTTTATACCAATGAAAGGACACCACACAGATATATATTCAAAATATATATGTATTTATTTCTCAAAGTAACCCCTAGTCTCTTTATGAGCACAGGAGCACAAATCGTCAAACAAGATTACAGTAGAATACACAGAAGTTGCACTTTATATGGATAGGCCCTGGTGGCCACTCAAACCATATACTAAAATAGTGGTATAAGTACCACGAACAGAAAAGGGAAAAGGCCTAGGGCCTCTAGAATCGCTGGGCCTACAAGGAGCTAACGTCAGTTAGTGACCAGGAGGTCCACGGGTGGCGTGTGCAGAGCAAATAGTCACACGCGTGCTCCCATAGGTTTCAATGGGTGCGTAAAAAGTACAAAGTTACTGCAAAAGGGATCTTCCGGATGACCTAGGAACTTAAGATTTGGAACACAGGCACTAGAGATGTATTACTACACATGGGCACCGGAGTACCAGCTTTACCTCACCCACAGGAAGCGGGTGCATAGGCCTCAAAGTGCGTCGGGTTTCTTCTATCTGGTCCGTGGGGCCTGTAGACAAAAGTGCTGCAGGCGGCCGGTCGGGAAGAGATGCAGTGGATCCAAGAGTGGATCGGAGATGTTGAAGACCTGTAAGCAGAGGGGACAGTGTTCACAGTCACTAGCCAGTGACCAGCGTGGCACCAGGTGGGTACCAGGCAATGTCGGGTGCAAACAGGAAGGAAGGTGTAGCTTGACTCTGCAGCCACGTGGTCCCTGAAGGTCGACGACGTCCAGGAGTCGAGTCACGAGCTGTCCCACGCAGGCTCTCGCTGTCGGCGGTGTCGGCGACTTGATCGAAGCAAACAAGCCTTGGCAAAAGCAATTGTTGTAGGCAAGGAGTTTAAGCTGATGGTTCTGGCCAGCAAGGTCAGAGGAACTGCTCCTTTGGAGGGGAGCAAGGGCCAGTCTGGAGCAACCAGACCAGCGGTGTTTGTCGTAGATTTCGTCGCCAAGATGGCCACTAGCCAGCGGGCCAGCAACCGGTTAGGCGCGTCGAGTGGCAAAATGCAGAAGGGCCCCACGCAGATCGTGGAGATGCTGGAGGGCTCACCTTTGGTGCAGATGCTGCTCGAGGGTTGGGCTTCTCAGGACCCAAAGCACAACTTGGAGGGAGCCTCGGTTGTTGCACTGGTCAGCTTGTCGTAGTCGTTCCAAGATGGCTGGCTCCACGTGTCTCGGTGCCTCCACGGGTCTCCTCTTTGCAGGGACTGTGGATCGGGCGGTGAGAGGTCTGGAGGTCCAGGTCTTGTCAGTCTCTGGGCTCGGGCTCCGGCGGGAGGCGGCGGCAAAGCAGACGGTGATTCGCTGGATGGTGCTTGCGTTAGCAAGGTGGTCACTCCCTGACCACAGGGGAGATTTTCTTCAGTCTTCTGTGCAGCAGAATGTCGAAGTTCCCGTCTTCTTCTTAGTTTCAAGTTGATTCCAGGATGTCTGAAGTCTTAGGACACAGCTCCTACCTTTAAGCGGATTCTAGGGGCCGGACTACCTGCTAGGTCCCTCCCTATGGGTGGGACCAGGAAGGGGGGTGGTTACACCCCCAATCCTTTGTCCAGCTCGCCCCAGGCCCGGGACTGGTGTGCCCCAGGACCGGTTTGAACTGGCATATGCACCGAGGCTCCTTGTGAGCCACAGGCATGTCTGGTTTCTTTCAAGCCCTACCTGACCAATACACAAAATCCTGTCTGGGGTGGTGCATGCACCTCCCCTGGCAGGAAACCCTTTGTCCACACCTCCCAAGCTGGAAGGACTCCCAGCAGCAGGAGGGCAGACTTGTGTCTGTGGTGGCAGCATCCATTTTGTGGAGCTGAGGCTATGTCTGATTTTACCCGGGTTTCAGGTACTGTACATGTCGTGTCCCTCTAGAAGGGTGGAATGCTAACCCCGTCGCCAGAATTGGCGAGGGGTTAGTATTCCAATTCGTATGACACCTTACTCGACATGTTTTGATAAAGCCAAACCAAAGATAGCATTTAACCGCGAGGTTCATAATGCACTTAAGAGTATATGGTATGACGATATCTGGAAACAGTAGAAGGAAGTTGTTCCGACCACTGCAGACAGGCTCAGCTCATGCCAGAGCACCATCTCACATGGAACCAAGCACTCTGCCTTCAGGATTGTTAAGGCCTGCCATAGGAGTGACTTAGAGGTTACCAGGTGTCCCATTTAAGGTTAGGTATAGGTATACTACACCTAAGTAAGAGGTGATTACACCAACTTACCCCAGCTGAGTGATCAGCCAGTTGTGTCAGATTGTTAGGCCAAGCCTGGGGTGGCATAATACATGCTGCAGCCCTTGGCAGGCCTTGGGTACACCAATGCCCTGGGTACCTAGTGTACACTGGTACAGGGGCTGACAGGGTGATCCAACCAATTGGGTATGTACCTAGGGTACATGGAGTCCATTTTAAAGAGAGAGCAGATGGGCTGAGGTCCTGAATGGCAGGATCTCAGGCCAACTAAGTCGAAAAACCAGCTAGACACTAGGCAAAAATTTGGGGGTAACCATAGTCAGATATCCACCTTCCTACACAACCCCCCCCCAAACGAAGGGAGATAAGGCTGACCTTGACCAGGTAAGCCTATATTGCCCAAGTGGCCATATAAGGAGGAACCAGCACTGGCATGGTTACCCCCTGTCTCATGGTCCACTAAGCAATCCCTCACCCTAAGGGTATCAGAGGGTCTCCACCATAGGGAATCTCTACCTTTGGTGTGTCTTGGCAAAGTAAAAGGCTGGTGTCGAGATGGAGTACTGAAGTGAGTGTCCTCAAAGTGAGACCTCAGCTTCCTCCAATCATCCTTCACCATGGATGCCTTTCTTTCCTTAACTGAGTTGCACTGTGCTCTCAGGGTCAGCCTCTGGCTACCTAAAGCTGGAGGCTGGGTCCCTTTTGTGGGCTTACTGGAGGGACAGGTCAGGTTTGGGGCCCTAAGGTCCCAGGTTTGCCTGTGCCCAACAGAATCCCTCTGGGGGAGGTCCCTAACTACCTGTAAAGGAGATCCCTCAGGAATGTTTTTACCCATCACCTGACTAGGGCTACTAGCCAGGCAATCCTCATTCTTTTGATGGGGGGGTTCTTGTGGACAGGGGCCCTCTGGGGGTCCACTGGCCTCCCTGACCTCTGCAGCCCTGGGCTGACTGAGGCAGGGTAGAGAGAGGCAGGCTACCTGCACCAGACTGGGTCCCACCTTGGAAGGGGCCACTGACATCAGAGGCTCTGCCAGGCCAGGCCTGGCTACCTCTGGGGCAGTTCCTTCACAAGGGGTGAGGTCAGATCCCTGAGGAGGCTGACCTTTTCCTAATGTCTGGGGAGAGGGAGACTTTTCTTCCTCCCCACTACTCTCAGTTTGTGTGGAGTGATCCATTGTTTCAGGCTTCACTACACCTATGTCAGTCTGAGTATAGGCTGAGACCATTACAGCCTTGCCAACCTTTTCAGGGTGGCACTCAGTTTGTGTTTGAGCTGTGACTGTCACAGCTCTGCCAGTCTCTACAGTGAAGTCTGTCTGTGCCTGGGCTGTGGCTACCACTGCCCTTCCAACCTTTTCAGGGAGGAAATCTATTTGGACAGGGGTTGTGAATGGCACAACCCCCCTACCCTTTTGTGACAGGCCTACCATTTTAGAATGGGTGTCTTGTTCAACTCCAGCCCAAGCTGAGAGTTCTAAGTCATTCCCCAGTAAGCAGTCTACAGGCAAGGTTGGGGACACTGCCACCCTTTTAGGGCCAGTGACACCTCCCCAGCTGAGACATACCTCTGCCATGGGATGACTGTTCTGTTTGCCATCAATGTTGGTCACCTGGTAGGAGAAACCAGGCAAAAGCTGCTCAGAGGGAACTAGCCAATGGGCCACCATTGTGATGCTAGCTCCAGTGTCTCTGTAGGCCTCAGCTTTTGTACCATTGATGTAGGGCTCCTGTCTGTACCTACCCAAAGTGTTGGGACAGGCAGTGAAGTTGGCAAACCCCATGCCACCATCACAGACAAGAGTATCTGCTGCAGGGGAATTGGCTAAGCCAGGGTCCCCCTGTGTTCCCCAAGTAAACCCACCCAGATTTCTGGGGGCACTCCCACCACCTGGGGGATTACTGCTGACAGTAATAGGTGGTGTGACAGGAGTAATTGGAGGAACAGTTTTGTTTTTAGCCCTTGGGCAACCGCTGTCAGTTTTCCAATGCCCAGGAGTTTTACACTCATGGCAGTAGGGCTTTTTGGCTGTGGTAGAGGAGGGAGCTTGGGACCCACCACCCTGTGTGGAGTTTTGGGGCCCTGAGGAAGGTTTCTCTTTTTCTTTATCCCCACCCTTCTCGTGAGGCTTGGTGGTATCTTTCTTTTGGTCACCACCCTGGTTTTTAGGCCTGATCCTGGTCCTGACCCATTTATCTGCCCTCTTTCCCAATTCTTGGGGAGAGGTCAAATCTGAGTCTACCAGGTGTTGATGGAGAAGCTGGTTTTGACAATTACTTAAAATCTGCTCTCTCATCATCAAATTGTACAATCCTGTATAATCAGACACCTTACTTCCCAGCAACCAACCCTCCAAAGCCTTAGTGGCACATTCCACATATTCAGACCAGTCCTGAGTCTGTGTCTTCTGGGTGTCTCTGAACATTAACCTGTACTGTTCAGTGGTTAAGCCTAACCCATCAACTAGGACACTCTTCAGGACTCTGTAATTTCTGACATCCTCTTCTCTAACAGTGAGGAGTCTATCTCTGCCTCTCCCCTCAAAGGAGAGCCATAAGATTGCTGCCCACTGGTCTTCAGGAACCTGCTGCACTTTGCAGGCTCTCTCAAGAGCAGTCATCCATTTGTGGATGTCATCCCCACTTTTGTAGGGGGGCACAATCTTGGACAGGTTCCTATTGTCAAAGACCCTATCTTTGTCCCTAGGGACATTGCTGCCACCAGTGGGTATAGACCCACTCTCTCTATGCTGCCTAGCCTTGCTCAGTTTTTCTTCCATCAGGGCTACTTCTAGCTCCTGCTTCCTGATCCTCAGCTGGGCTTCCTGCATTCTGGCCTCATGTTCCCTCCTCTGAGGGGTGGTCATCCTTTTCCTGGAGTGACCTTGAGAGCCTCTAGAGCCATGGGAAGCATTGGAGTCACCTGAGCGATTCCTTTGCCTTCCAAGCCCTGTGTTAAGTCCACTGGGGAGATCCAGTGGGTTGAACCCACTGTCAGTCCCCAATAGCCTTGGTTTAGCTGGGCCAAGTATAATACTTGGCACTGGGCTAGTTCTCCCTTCATCCTCACTACTGTCAGTATCCTTTTCACTCTCATCCTCTGTGGTAGGCATCCCATCTAAGGGGTGACTATTGGGAAGGGGTACTTCAGTGGCATCTTTAGAAGGGGGGCCTCCTGTTCCTGTCCCTAAGGGGGCTAACTGGGAAGCTTTCTTGAGTGCTCTCTGATTCTCATCATTCTGTAAGAGCTCTCTGAGCTCAGCAGAGTTTGGGTTCTTGGGCTGTTTAAGGCCTCTAAGAGTTGCCAAATGCCTGAGCTCATTCTGATTAAGGGTAGCAAAGCTGGATGGTGCCCTCTGGGGGTCACTCTCAACAGAGATGGGTACAGTGGACCCCTCTGCCCCGGCCATTGCTCTTAAGTGTGGGTGGATGTGTTGCAATCTACCTACACTTGGGTTTACCTACTAAACCTATCTAGTAGTTGTAGTCAGGGTGTGCTACTCCCTTTGCTCTACAACAACTAAGTTCAGTAGAACTTAAGTATATTTAATCTTGTTTTATATGTACCTACAGGTACCTATGTGATCTTTCAATTGGTAACCAAGAGATTACAATGGTAAAACACAGCAAGCTCAAATCCAACCGCTGCTCACCAATGTGAGAAGTTGGCCTGGTATATGCTGTTCACTAGTTCTAGTGACCACCTTGTACCATGCCAAGCAACCCTTATGGTGTGGTTGTAAGTCAACCTTTTTGGACTAGCTGCCCTAGTGGTAGCGTAGGCTAAGCAGTCTTTGAGGCTAAACTCGTGATGCGTGTTAAGCCAGCTGTTTTACCAAATGTAACCCCCTTTTATACCAATGAAAGGACACCACACAGATATATATTCAAAATATATATGTATTTATTTCTCAAAGTAACCCCTAGTCTCTTTATGAGCACAGGAGCACAAATCGTCAAACAAGATTACAGTAGAATACACAGAAGTTGCACTTTATATGGATAGGCCCTGGTGGCCACTCAAACCATATACTAAAATAGTGGTATAAGTACCACGAACAGAAAAGGGAAAAGGCCTAGGGCCTCTAGAATCGCTGGGCCTACAAGGAGCTAACGTCAGTTAGTGACCAGGAGGTCCACGGGTGGCGTGTGCAGAGCAAATAGTCACACGCGTGCTCCCATAGGTTTCAATGGGTGCGTAAAAAGTACAAAGTTACTGCAAAAGGGATCTTCCGGATGACCTAGGAACTTAAGATTTGGAACACAGGCACTAGAGATGTATTACTACACATGGGCACCGGAGTACCAGCTTTACCTCACCCACAGGAAGCGGGTGCATAGGCCTCAAAGTGCGTCGGGTTTCTTCTATCTGGTCCGTGGGGCCTGTAGACAAAAGTGCTGCAGGCGGCCGGTCGGGAAGAGATGCAGTGGATCCAAGAGTGGATCGGAGATGTTGAAGACCTGTAAGCAGAGGGGACAGTGTTCACAGTCACTAGCCAGTGACCAGCGTGGCACCAGGTGGGTACCAGGCAATGTCGGGTGCAAACAGGAAGGAAGGTGTAGCTTGACTCTGCAGCCACGTGGTCCCTGAAGGTCGACGACGTCCAGGAGTCGAGTCACGAGCTGTCCCACGCAGGCTCTCGCTGTCGGCGGTGTCGGCGACTTGATCGAAGCAAACAAGCCTTGGCAAAAGCAATTGTTGTAGGCAAGGAGTTTAAGCTGATGGTTCTGGCCAGCAAGGTCAGAGGAACTGCTCCTTTGGAGGGGAGCAAGGGCCAGTCTGGAGCAACCAGACCAGCGGTGTTTGTCGTAGATTTCGTCGCCAAGATGGCCACTAGCCAGCGGGCCAGCAACCGGTTAGGCGCGTCGAGTGGCAAAATGCAGAAGGGCCCCACGCAGATCGTGGAGATGCTGGAGGGCTCACCTTTGGTGCAGATGCTGCTCGAGGGTTGGGCTTCTCAGGACCCAAAGCACAACTTGGAGGGAGCCTCGGTTGTTGCACTGGTCAGCTTGTCGTAGTCGTTCCAAGATGGCTGGCTCCACGTGTCTCGGTGCCTCCACGGGTCTCCTCTTTGCAGGGACTGTGGATCGGGCGGTGAGAGGTCTGGAGGTCCAGGTCTTGTCAGTCTCTGGGCTCGGGCTCCGGCGGGAGGCGGCGGCAAAGCAGACGGTGATTCGCTGGATGGTGCTTGCGTTAGCAAGGTGGTCACTCCCTGACCACAGGGGAGATTTTCTTCAGTCTTCTGTGCAGCAGAATGTCGAAGTTCCCGTCTTCTTCTTAGTTTCAAGTTGATTCCAGGATGTCTGAAGTCTTAGGACACAGCTCCTACCTTTAAGCGGATTCTAGGGGCCGGACTACCTGCTAGGTCCCTCCCTATGGGTGGGACCAGGAAGGGGGGTGGTTACACCCCCAATCCTTTGTCCAGCTCGCCCCAGGCCCGGGACTGGTGTGCCCCAGGACCGGTTTGAACTGGCATATGCACCGAGGCTCCTTGTGAGCCACAGGCATGTCTGGTTTCTTTCAAGCCCTACCTGACCAATACACAAAATCCTGTCTGGGGTGGTGCATGCACCTCCCCTGGCAGGAAACCCTTTGTCCACACCTCCCAAGCTGGAAGGACTCCCAGCAGCAGGAGGGCAGACTTGTGTCTGTGGTGGCAGCATCCATTTTGTGGAGCTGAGGCTATGTCTGATTTTACCCGGGTTTCAGGTACTGTACATGTCGTGTCCCTCTAGAAGGGTGGAATGCTAACCCCGTCGCCAGAATTGGCGAGGGGTTAGTATTCCAATTCGTATGACACCTTACTCGACATGTTTTGATAAAGCCAAACCAAAGATAGCATTTAACCGCGAGGTTCATAATGCACTTAAGAGTATATGGTATGACGATATCTGGAAACAGTAGAAGGAAGTTGTTCCGACCACTGCAGACAGGCTCAGCTCATGCCAGAGCACCATCTCACATGGAACCAAGCACTCTGCCTTCAGGATTGTTAAGGCCTGCCATAGGAGTGACTTAGAGGTTACCAGGTGTCCCATTTAAGGTTAGGTATAGGTATACTACACCTAAGTAAGAGGTGATTACACCAACTTACCCCAGCTGAGTGATCAGCCAGTTGTGTCAGATTGTTAGGCCAAGCCTGGGGTGGCATAATACATGCTGCAGCCCTTGGCAGGCCTTGGGTACACCAATGCCCTGGGTACCTAGTGTACACTGGTACAGGGGCTGACAGGGTGATCCAACCAATTGGGTATGTACCTAGGGTACATGGAGTCCATTTTAAAGAGAGAGCAGATGGGCTGAGGTCCTGAATGGCAGGATCTCAGGCCAACTAAGTCGAAAAACCAGCTAGACACTAGGCAAAAATTTGGGGGTAACCATAGTCAGATATCCACCTTCCTACAATATGTTTCATCTCTGGCCCCACTGATTAGAACATTGGGTTTCCCCTTAACTTTCTACCTGCTACCGAATAATGAATGTGTCCGTCTGTAACGTAACTGGTGCTCATGTAAAGCACTCTGATACCTTCTGGTCGCGCTATATAAAACTCCACGAAAAAAAAAGAATCAGGAAATTGAAACACAAACTTTATGCATGTATGAAGTCGGTAAAGGTCTGGATCATGGAAAACTGTTTGAAATTGAACTCAAGCAAAACCGAGGTGATCATTTTTGGAAACAATGCTATCTTTTGGTCACCTAGATGGTGGCCTGAGGAATAAGTTATCCACATGATGCCCGTCAGGAAAGCAAAAAACCTAGGAGTAGTAATTGACAATAGGTTCACTTTTGGGGATCAGGTGAACGCAGTTACTGCCTCCACGTTCCAGACCCTTAGAACAAAAAAAGAATATTGCTCCTACGACCTCAGGAAAGCCAACGAATAGTGATAACCTCCCTTATCTGACCTAAACTTGATTATTGCAATGGATCATACTTGAAAATTCAACAGCAACACATGAATAAACTGCAATTATTGCAAAATGGGGAAGCTAGGTTGCTAACAGGTACTCCTAAATTTACATTGGTAAAAAAAGAATCAGAAAGCTCCACTGGCTGCCCATGAGGCAGTGTGTCAGATTTAAAGCGCTTTGTATTGCCTTCAATGATCTGCATGATGGTGGACCAGACCATTTTAGGCAGTGTTTTAGCTGGTACACCCCCAACAGAACTCTTCGCTCCTTAGGAGCGAAGACAGAGAAAGTGCCTAAATTCAAAAAAGCTAATTGGAGAGGCAGAAGCTTCGCTACCTGCACTTCAAAGGCATGGAACAAACTTCTGGTTCCAGAGCCAGGCCTCCCCTGACTTGTCATCATTTAGGAAAGCACCAAAAACATGGGTTTACAGCAATTAGTTTGACCTGGGTCTTTGCCTATTCTGCTATTTCGACTGTTGAACTAAGCGCCAGGACACCCTCAGGTAACCGTCGCACTCTGTAACTCATATAACATAACATAATTTATACTTCTTAGGGGCCGATTCTGATTCCAGACGGAAGGGCTCCGAACGATGGTCGGAGACCTTCCGACTGAAAAGGAACGTGTCGTCCGGATTCCTTTCCAACCGAGCCATTCTGATGGGCTCGGTCGGAAAGGAATCCGACACGGATTTCCAAATTGCGGACGACAGGCTCGGAGAGCCCGTGCACCGTCCGGAAATCCCTCAGTACTCTCCCGGCCGCCTCTTTGCGACCGAGGGAGTACGATGGCAGTTTTTCATTGCCTTTTCGTGCCGGTCTTTCTGGCACGAAAAGGCAATCGGAGACTGTCTTTGGGGGCCCCCAGTAGGGCCCCCATGGGTGCGCGGCTGCCGAATGGCGTCCTGGCACCTAAGGTTCCCCTCTGTGGACCCCTGCACCCAGTGGCAGGCACCTTGTGGGTGCCTGCCACAGGGTGCAGGGATGAACTGCACCCCTGCTTTTCACAATGCAAGCATGCATTCCGCTCGGAATGCATGCTTGCATTGTGAAGTATACGAGTGCAACCGAACCCTGTTTGGTCGCATCGTACTTGCAGGGCCGTAACTGACGACAGCAGGTCGATCGGTTACGGCTCCTGACCGATGTCGGATGGACCTGAGTCCGTCCGACATCGGAATCGGCCCCTTAGAAGCAAATTACACTGATACCATAAATTCCATATTGCAGGACGGATCACTAGATTAAAAAACGATTAGAAAAATCAAGTATTCTGGTCCTTGTATTCTAGGTTAGTGCTGCAGCGCATTTTAATGAGGACTCAGATTATTGGTTGCAACTTTTTCAGGGCACAAAGTATTTTAAAAGACAACCAAGAACAGAGGTAAGGAACTAAAGCGAGTCCCAGGGATCAGTCGGATGCAGAAAAATTCAAAATATAACCGCATGTAATGTGGACCAAATTTAATGGCCAAACACAGTTTCTACAAAAGAAGGAAGTCTCCTTGGCAGGGTCCACTGTGTGTCAATAGAAAACTCAGCATATAACTGATCAAATAATAAGGGAGGGGAAATCCCCTTTTCCCTAAGAATAAGAGGATGGCAAGACCTCTGTGCAATTTATCCAGAGTTCTGGCTGGTGGCCTCAAATATAGCAGTCTGCTGGAATAGTCGCGACCGAAAATCAGTGCACGATGTGTTTACTTTGAAAATTCTCTAGGAAATATTGAATATCTTTTTTTTTAATTATGGTTATATTTCTTTGCAAAAACAATCTTTGAGATTTGATCCTTGTCTGTTTTGAATCACTTGGCTCAACTGCTACTTTTTAGTGTTTTCAAATTATTGGCGAGATATCTTGCTTTACATAATTTGACTAGGCAGCTGGTTTCTTGTTTGGATTGTGGGTTGTTCATTGTATACAGCCTGCTAATGCTGATTATGTCGTATTTGTTTTCTTATTGCAGCTCAGTTGCTTCATAATAGACCGGTAGTTTCAATAAATGTGTTGCAAACTTTCTATGTGTCTTTCTTTTGTTTATTATGGACATGCATGCGTGAGAAACCAAAGGTGATGATCTGTTTTCACGGTTCCCTTGAGGACTAGAGGGTCATGTTCTAGGTTGCCAAATCACCTGTTACTCTGGGAAGGTTAGGAGTTCAGGTGAGGAACTGTGAGCTAGCTGGGTTTGGGCCTTCAGGTGCTGACGTGGTAGAGAGACTCAGTCCCTGTATCCCAAGGCACTGTTCTGCTTTACTACCAGAATCCCTGCGACAAAACCTCCGAGAGCTGGAGCTTAAAGCCAAACCAGCAACACATGGCCATATTTATAAAGGACTGTGTTGCTTTTGCAGAAAACAACTGGGGGAATGCGCAACACAACCCTTAAGTGTGATTTATCCAGCCTTACATGGCCTGAGTGGCTGGAAAATCAGGAGTGAGGCACCACAGCACAAATCGCTGTGTTGCGTTTGTCTGCCCTAGGGAGGCGTTTCATGGGTGGTGTGCGTGTGTACCCATGCAACACACATGTATTTTGGTGGATTCCATATTTACTATAAGTGGTAGACTTGGAAATGCATCAAAACGGCTACACATCACCAGGAGAAGCATGAGGAGAAATAGGATTATTTCCACTCGTTTTTTCCTCTTTCTTTGTGTGCTGAACTTTGCAGCACACAATGAAAGATAAAATACCTCACAGGATTTGTTTTTGTAAAGGAAGGTGCCCCTTCCAGCACAAAAACAATCCTGGCGTAAAGTGGAGAAACATTTTCATTTCTCTAATTTTTTCCTCAGGCATACCTGTAACAACATAATCGACTCTCAAGGAAGGTTTTTAGGTGCCCCCCTAAACGAGAAAGGGAGGTTATTTCGTCATTTGTGAGCGGAATGTCACTCTGCAGGAACCGCCATCACTTTACCAGAAGTTGCAAGAATAGCATCTGCGTCACCGAGCCCTTCAGCTGCCTCAGAGCTAAGATACGACAAAAACGCATATACCACATACAGGAGAAAGGAATGAAGGTGTGCAACTCGCGCTGAACAACAGGAAGGGCGCAAAATCATTACGGGAATGCACAATCAGAGAGGCTGATGGGAACAAAACACTGAGGGACAGAGAAGTTAAAGAAAACAAGTTGAAGAATGAAAGAGTCACGTAGCGTGGAGGACTGGCTGTCATTGTGACACGAGGAAGTCGGATAACACGCAAACACAGACTAACTAAAGACAAAAGACACAGCATAGACAAAAGCTAGATAACACACGCGCACACACAGGCTGATGGAGAGTCGCCGAAAACACCCAGACGCACAGGTTTGTAAACGCACAGGCCGGTGACGCCAAACACAGAGGAACGAGGAAGCGCGCGCCCAGGAGTGATAGAAGCATACACAACAAACACCACCACACACCGCTATGGACGTGAGCAGGCTGTCACCTTCAGGAAGGGCCCTCTGGATCCTGCTGCTGGCCGGACTGTGGTGAGTGTGACCTCCAAGTGACCTTTCTCTGCTGACCGGCGATTGGCTAGAGGTGGGCAGGCCACTGAAAGCACGAGGAGAGCCAGAGCCGAGTCACTTCCTGACCCTAAGAGACAAGATCCAAGCAATAGACCTCTCAAGTTAACGCTCATATATGGTATTTCAAATTATTATAAGACCTCTACATTTGAAAAAGTTATCTTCCTGTGCAGGGCTGCCTCTAGGCTGTTATAGTCGTAGGAGTTCCCAAAATATCCAGCAATGAGTTACACTGACGCACAGCTATGATTGGCCTAGGGTGGCAGGTGGGCTGTTAGCCCAGGTTTTTACCTCACAGTTTGCAATACATTCGCAGCCTCCATATTTACTGTAAAGGAATCGGTGCTTAAATTGGGATGAAAAGGGTCAGGATCTTCAAAAGGGGCATGGCCCAATCAGCCTAACTGGGAATCAGGGTTGGGCTCGAACAGAAAATACGTACCACACCAAAATAAAACCGACCACCCTTACTAAATTAGGGGCATATTATCAAGCCAGGAGATACAATTATCGCCGCTTTAGCGTCAGAAAACTGCCGCTAAAACGGCGATAATGGGCTTGATAATATGCTCTATGGAATTCCAATTGAAGCCCATGTTAGATGTGAAGGACATTCCCACATTCGCAAATAGGGGCACTTTTTCTTTTACTTTTAAAGGTGTGTAAGGTATGGGAATCTGCACACATTTGTACCTGCTACAGGCAATCTTTGTAATATTCGGTAAATCAACAGTAAAAACCGTCCCACCAGATCATAAACCGGGCCCACTAACAGCCAACGGAAGTTAGCCATACTCTAACTAGTCAGACCACCTCTTCTCACACTGCCAGATCACCCTATAGTCTCACCGACTCTGACTGGCATATCTAAATATGAAATTAAAGACACAGCTTAAAACTAGTGAATTAAAATAAAATATCTGTGCTTCCCAGCATGCCACAGGGTAGTATGTGGGTGTCACTTTGTGAGTTTTCTGTTATTTCAATCCCTCATATCACACAACGATACAAATATGCCAAAAACAAGCCAGGGCTGTTGTACTTGCCAGTGCTTGTTAACAGTATCAGATGCATTAGTAAATCCAATTAAATTGTAGTGAATAATTAGAATTAAAATGGTTCAATTCTGAAACTGTTAGGCGGTGAATTAAACATTACTAAAACCCGTGGAAGGGGTGACAGGCTGCAGAATGCCCGTCAGTCTCGTTCACTCTACTTTAATTTGTAGTGTTTTACTCTGTTTGTCATGACCTTTTTCACCCCTCATCTTTCGGAGACCCTCCACACGCATATCACGTCATCCCTTTTAAGCACCAACTGTTCATTCTTTCCTCGTGCACCTACGTCAGTTCATCTCCTTCGCCCCTTGACCCCCCCACACACACCACTCACTCACGTGAGCACTGCATTTTCTTTTCTTTTGGCGTGGTCAATGTTTTGATAGCTGTGTACCTCCTTCACACACTCTCACATAGAATCATATTTACATTTGGCACATATGTTCCCATTGCTTTTTCCACGCTACAGAGAGGCCAAGGAATGCATGTGCATGCAGTCTGAAATAGTTTATGGTCCCCTGACAGGCACTGGGAAACTCACACTGCCTCGTGCTCTGCCATAAACACCAACACCTGCCAGAAAGTCCCCCCCCCCACACCTAGAGGTGATTGCAATCATGGTATGTATTATACAAAAGTCCTGTGTTAAATGGACAAAACATCATAGAAACTCAACATCTGGAAAAAGGAAATACTCTTATGCAATGCAAGGTGAGGTAGGTAAAAAGTGACTTGTAAACAGAGACATCCTCGCTGGCATGGATTATTTTGCCCATTTTTCGGGTCACTGTTGAGAAATCGATATGTGTTTTGCCGCTGAAAATTAAGGTATTAATATACGGTTTGATTGGGATCTGCGTCGAAGACAGACGCGGTCCACTTAAGTACTGTTGCTAAATCACCTAATAATCTATTATTTCATAAATCCTGCACATCAGTAGAGGCAGTAACCTAGACTAACAAGACATAAGGTCAGAGATCGTGGCACAGCGCGTGCTCACAGATTACCGGGTGGTAATGCCGAGTGTAGCTGCAGTCTCGTACATCCATTTCCTTGTTCTACGTTCAGTTAAAACTGCAAGAAGTAGAAAACACGCATTTCGGATTTTTTTTCGTGTGTGTATTATGTTTCAGAATAATTAATATCGATATAATGAATTTCCTGACAGTCTGTAAGTTTTTTTCATATCTTTGCATCTTTTTCTATTCTCAGTTGCCATAGCGTTTTGCTAAAGTTGATGAAGGTCTTTCGGCGTTATCTATTTGGAGTGGGGCGGGATCTTGCTGAGAGAGTGGGTTGAGTACTGTGTTGGATTTACTCAAACACTTTGAACCAGACAAAATCTTGTTTAATAAAATCAAGGGTCCCTTGTTAACCCAGTCTGATCAGAGGATTTCGTTCTTCTGAATAGCCATGGGCAGATTTTTCCACATACGTGCAGCTATATGTTTGCCGATTTTGGCTCCCGACCTCCTCTCCGTTCTGAGTGTCCATAAGGCACCCAGTGACCTGTGTTGGGGACTGCAGGGGGATCCTCTTGGCCCCTGTGGTCCCTGCTAGCTCACTTCCGCCAGCAAGAGCCGGCATTGCTTTCACAGACAGGGGGCTGTTGAAAGGCTGCACCCTGTCTGTCAAAGCAATGTTGTCATCTGTTTCTCTGCACGCATATTTACGTGCAGAGAAACTGATGAAAACTCCGCTTTCGGCTAGCCGGATTTGCTTGATGGCTCCGGTTTGCAGAAAGCAGAGTTGGCAGCTCCCACCAAGCAAAAGCAAACAGCTATGTCCCAGAGCCAGACTCACCCGGATATAGCAGGAGCTGACCCTGTAGGGTGGCGGTCCCCAGGGCCATCCATGGCTCCACGAGGGGGCTGTGCGGCCCCTCTCCGCCATACATATTCGCCCCGGGTCAGTAGTAGTCCCAAGGGCTGGGGGTTTGCAACAGACCCCCTACATGAATGCTTTTTAGCCCAAGAGAGACGGCAGTTCCCACCTGCAGGGATCAACACGTGCCCCCCTTATTTTTTAGGTCGAGCCTAGAGCAGCGCAAGCTGCTTGCTCGACTTATTGTAAAGGGGTAAAAAAAAGTGCTACCAGATGCTGCCATGGCCGGCCTAGAGGCTGAGTGCATGTGCGCGGGCGCGCGCTTTGCGTGCCTCTCTCCGCGCTTCAATTCCCTCCCCCTCCCCCACCACAGATCTCGTCACTCTGCTGGCCTCATTAAGGGCATCGCGATCACTTTCAGCCTCATTAAGTGCATCGCGATCACTTTCACTTTCGTCCGGCTTCAGCGTTAGCTCTTGTTTCATTAGTCTTTTTTTCCTAATCATTCAAAGTGGGTTTATGGGCGATTTATGTGCCCGTCATTTCCAGGCTACTGTTCATTTGCGTTCATGGGTGCCCACCTGTGGGTGTGTGAACTGACTGCTTTACGTTTGTTTTATTCCTGCTGTTGTGGAAGGGATCGCTTTATTAACACCAACCATTACTCATACGACATGTTCCCACTAGATCTGACGTCGCCCTCACACATACTCGAGCACGGACAGTGTACCAACATGTTGTAAATGCTTCAAGCTAGCCTTGGCCGTCGTAGCAATGCAGGCTTGAGCTGCCTTTCACAAACTGTAAGATGGGGTCTCGCCAGCATTTTGTGGGCGTTTTCATCCATTGCACACACTGCTCGTGGCCTTTGGTGAAGTCAAATTACAGCGTCATACGCATGAAGTAGTTATGCTTTTTGCATATGCTAAATTGTGGACAATATCTAGGCATGTTAACGAGTTGCAGTGTTCCCCTTAAGCCAAAATCCACCCACGTAATACAGTAAAACTGTGCCTTGAAACTCTCCATAGGTAGTGCATTGTTGATCTGAAATATGGGGAAAATAAAGAGTTACTTGCCTTTTGTGGCTTAAATATGAACTCTTCTCTGGAATACGGGAATAGCAGAATTTACAGTTATGCTCTTTCCATAATTTTTCTCTCTGGATACTGGGTTGAGTAGAAAATATCTTGTGGAACAGCGAAAACAATGTGAGCCACAACTTTGAGACATTTTCTCCTCCAAGTCGTGCGATTATCTCTTTATTTAATATTAAAGCTATACCCTTGCTTTCAGTTTTCAGGCAATCTAGTGGCCTTATGCATTTTGCATAAATAAAAATCGTTTCTCCGTTTTCTTTGTGGAGATTTTAGGGGAGAAGAATTTTACCATACCCAAATGTAGATGTGCCCCATGGCTCTCGAATCTCACACCTGCAGTGTAGACTCCAGCGTTTTCTTGTGACCATTAGACTCTGTCTAAAGACAGTGCTGACTTGTCTAATCACAGAGCATTACCAACCTAAGGCAAGGAAGGTTGTTTGACAAGTGCTTTCATATTTGTCTTTTGTGGAAGTTCTGTAGGTGATGGATAATCGTGGACAAGGGTTGGGCCTTGTTTACTGGTTTCTAGGAGTTCCAAAAGAGTTTCTGGCACTGGGAGCCAAGAACACTTATGTCTGTGTTCTGAGATTGTCCTATGAACTCTACTTTCAAATGCAGGGTTTTCGTTCAACAGCGGCTCGAGTGGGATTCTCATGATTGGCGAGCTTGGCAGTAAACATCACTGGTGGTGTTCCCATATGAAAATTGGAATTTTTGTTTGATGCTCCTGGCTACCATGAGGAAGCTGCACTCGTTTGTGCACCAATCTTCCCATTAATAGCCTGGCTGTGCGTCTCTTCAATAGAGAGAAGCCTCAATGTAAATTTTTTTTAGTTGTGCATACAGGAACACAAACCATGGGCCCACTGCCTTGGACAGATGAGCCCTCGTTTTGTTATTAAAGTGGGCTGTAAAGCTTAAGTGTTTGAGAGCCTCAGGCTTTGATGCTCCTTCAAGTTGTCTCGTGCAATACTAGAGTGATATGGGCTTTGTTGAGATGAAGCTTGTGGCACTCATTGCTGTCTTGGTTGTGGTAACTATTAGCCTGAAAACTGGAGTTAGTGTGAATTTGCATTACCTCAAATGCTATGAATGCACGTGGTGAGATTTCAATGGATACATTTCGCCAAGTAAAACATGATGGAATATATCAGTAGATAGCAAAGCAACATAAAGCAAAAACACACATTTCATTGGTAATTCCTTTCCCTCAGAGAAAAAGTTGCAATAGTGCAGAATTACTGGTGTTTTTAGGTCTCGCCTACGCATAGGAGGGCCTTTAGCCGCCGCTCTGCTCATTTTCAAGCATACACTCGTGCTTGTGGCGGCATCCACCTTGCGGGAGCAAGGAGCGGCGCGCATGCTAATTGGCTGTTGTTCGCTCCCACAAGGTGGATGGTGCCACAAAGCATGAGTGTGCTTGAAAACAGCTGCTGCTTGTTATTTAAGTAGCCTTTGATGCAACTTTGAATGTTGTCCTTCTGAAGTCTGTGCTCTGTATCCAGTCTCACCCGAGCTGTCCCGTGTGAGCTGCTCATCTGAGCCCTGTTCGTTTGACACAACAGCTTACAGACAAGTAATATTACGCGGATGCACACTGCTTTTAAGCATAATTTAAAGGCAGTCAAAGAGACTATTACAAGGATGTGCACTGCAATACCTATCTAAAAATTATTAACTCAGTATTTGTATTTTTTATTTTCTCTGGCATACTGGCACTCGCTGTACTGCACTTGCTCCGTGTCCTCGTCGCGCATCACTTGCGACCTAATCAAGCCCCGCCCCCTCCACGCGACACTTTCTGGACACAACCCCAGCAGACTGCTCACTGTGGACACAGGGCCTCTGACTGCATCTCTCCCTTTCCTTCCGGCCTCTTGCGCTCTCCACCTCCAGATCACCTCTCCAGTTCCTGGCTCTGTTCCTCCACTCCTCTCCAGCTGCCTATCCACTCTCTATCTTGCTCAGTATCCACCTCTCTTTCTCACTCCCCACATGCCGGTCCTCCCCACCTCTTTCAACACTCCTTGTCTCTGCCATCTGCTCTTTCTCTTTTAACCCTGCTCTCTCTACCATCTTTCCTTGCTTGTATGTATCCTCTCTACACATTTTCTCTCCTCTCTTTCTCTCACACTCACATCTCGACGTCTTCTGCCCATCAGTGGAAAACCTATATCTCCTCCATTGTCCCGCTCTCTTCCCAATTATCCCTTTCTCTCTTCTATGTCCGTCTTTTTCTAAGTCTCCCTCCAGTCAGCAACTGCCTCTCTACATATATATATATTTTTTTCTTTCTGCTTGTTTTGCCTTTCTCCCTGCATGTCTACTGCTCCTCTCTGCCATGTCCTGTTCACCAGTGTCCCTCTTCTGTGCAATCTCCCTGTCAAAACTCTCCCCATTCACTTCCATTCAATCTGCCTGTATCTCTTTCCCTCTGTTCATGTCTGTTTTTGCCAGTTCGCACTCAGCCTGCAAACCCATTGCTATCATCATGTGCCTGTGCCTCTCTTTAACTTTAGCCTGTCTCTCTTTGACCTTGTAGAACTACATGCCTCTCTTCAAGCCCTCCCTCCCTCTCACTCTATTTGTGCACGTTTCTCCATTCCTGCCTATCGCATCTGTGCCTGTCAGTGTTCACTGTCTGCCTCCCATGAGCATGCCCTTCACTTTCTCCTTGTCTCTGCTGGCTCACTCCCTCACTCTATCTGACTCCAACCCCACCCCAACTTGAGGGCATCCCTCACGCCTCTCCTCCAATCTGTCCCTGCCCTTTCTGTGACTGCCATAGCCCATCTCCACATCTGTCCCTCCCTCCCCTACTTGCCAGGCTTTCTCTCACACTATGTAGCTATGGCTCTCTCCTTGCCTGTCTGCCTGCGCCTCTTCCTTCATGCCACCCCTTTCTGTGTAGTTAGTTAGTCACCCCCGCACGTAACCTTTACTGCCCATATTTCTTTTCTGAATGCATTAATCTCTTCTGTCTTACTTCTTATTTGCCTTTGTCTCATGGGAAACAACCAATCTTGGTCCCCACTGTCTCTCCCTCACTATAAATGTCTCCTACCTCATACCTTCCTCTACATGTACCTACCTCTCACGTACCTCCATTCTCTACTGGCTGTTTCTCCTCCCCTCCTCTACCTGCAACAACCCCCATCATCAAACTCAAGGCAACTCTATCTTTGTTCCTGCCTGTCTTTTGGGACCTTATAAGTATTTAGTTATGCAGCACAATATCCTTGGTGCAACACCATGAACTGTTGCATGGTTAAACACTTATAAGGTCCCAAAGGCGAGACCTATTGGCTATGCCAATGCTTGTGATAAATTGCCCCTGGGAGGTGATGGTCCCCGGGAGTGTGGTGGGAGGCGCAGGCCCCCCTGCAATACTTTTCAAATTAGCACCAGGGAGGTGGCAGTCCAGGGGAGGCCATATGCCCCCACATTAATTTTAAGTTCAGCCCCCGGGAGGTGGTGGACCAAAGGGCTGCAGGGGGCTGAGTGGGCCACTGGAATTATTTTAAGATTATTTTCCCTGGGGAGGTGGCACTCCCCGGGGCTGTGGGCAGGCCCAGTGGGCTCACCCATGTACAGATTATAAAGTGCCCCAGGGAGGTGGCGATCCCCAGGGCTGCGGGGGGATGGCATAGGCCCCCTGGATTCATTTACATATGCCCTGGGGAGTTGGTGGTCTCTGGGGCTGTAGGCAGTCCCAGTGGGCTCATTTACATACATATTATAAAGTGCCCCAGGGAGGTGGCAGTCCTGAGGGCTGCAGAGGGCCCTGCAGGCCCCCTGCATTTTTTATCACATTTCCCCAGGGAGGTGGCGAACCGCGGGCATGGGTGGGCCATGCGGGCCTACCCACATACATAATACTAAGTGCCCCAGGGAGGTGTCGGACCCTAGGGCTGTCATAAAGCTGCAGGAGGGGGGCCCTGTGCGTCCCCTCCTGCTTTTTATGGTATGCCCCTGGGACCTGGCCCATATTGGATTCTTTAATAGCAGCGTGGGAGCCAGCGCTTGCTTTAAAAAAAAAAAATGCCAAAAATTTGCAAATATAACAATTTTACAGTAATAAAATATATATATATATATATATATATATATTATTTCTGGCCTGTTTGGTTCCCACTGGGCCCTGAACCAACCCTAAGGGGTCAGGGTATTCCTACCCTGCCCCATTTTCTTTTTTTTACATTTTGTTTTGAGACTGGGCTCAAGCTGAGTCCCAAGATGGCTGCCAACATTTCCTGGTTGGAGTGCTGGTAGCCAATCAGAGCTCTGCTTTTACCTGCACAAGCTTTTGTTTTTCTGCGTTTAATGTCGAAGGACTCCCAGCCACAGATATAACTAACTAGATTCTCCTAATTTTCTCAAAAACTACTGAACCGATTTACACAAAATACCTGAAAGCGTGATCTGCGTAACAAAATCTACCATTTTGCCAAATTTGGGGTAATTCCGTCCAGTGGTTCGGGCTGTAGCTTCGACTAAAAGTCCTATGGGAATTAACATGGGAAACCCACCTTTTTTTTACCCCCTTTTTCTCAGTTCCTGCTTCACAAATCACCTTGAACCTTTCCATGCACAACAAGACCTACTATGACACTTTTTTTGGAACATTTTGTGAAGATTTGTCACACGGCACTAAAGATATAGGCAAGTCAAAAAGTGATATATCCTATGGAAACATGGCTCTAACTAGAAGTACCTACTGGCCACCAAAGGTTGCAGAGATGTTATAGTTAGGCTAAGATTTCATTCATACAGAACTAGTGAAATTCAGAAATTATAGTTAGCTGAGCTGAACTGCTTAAAACCTCACGTATTACATCACTCATAACATGCTCAGTGACATCACTGATGGTGTCACTGATGACATCCCAAATGACATCAATGATGGCATCATCCAGTGAATGTAAGTGTTTTAAAAAAGGTTGATCAGTGCCAAATATGTATACCAAGGTGTGTTGATGAACCAGTGGGTGTATGAGTGCCTGTATGTATGATTCAGTAGCTCAGTGACTGACTGTGTAAGTGAGCGATTAGGTGTCTCAGTGAATGTATGGGTGAGTGACTGGTTGTGGTGTGAATGTCTGTGTCAGTCAATTGGTGTCATAGTGGCTGTATGGGTGTGTGAGTGGGTATGTGAGTGGCTGTATGGCTGAGTGATTGATTGTCTGAGTACCTGTATGGGTATTTGAGTGTCTTTGTGGGTGGGTAAGGGGATGTGTGACTGCCTGTATGGATGTGTGAGTGGGTGAGGCAGTGACTTTATGGTTTAGTGATTGTTTGTGTGAGGGGCTGTATGTGTGTGTGTATGGCTGTATGGGTGAGTGAACATGTCAGTGGTTTATGGGTGAGTAACTGGGTATGTGAAAGGCAGTATTGGTGAGTGATAGGGTATAGAAGTGACTGTATGGATGGGTGAGTGAATGTGAGAGTGTATGGGTGAGTGTGTGCTTGTGTCAGTAACTGTATAGGTGAGTGAGCATGTGTTAGTATCTGTATGATTAAGTAAGTGTATGTGTGTGTGTAACTTTATGGGTGAGGTATTGGCTGTGGAATTCACTGAATGGGTGAGTAGGTAGGCGTGTGAGTAGCCATATGGGTGACTGACTCATTTTGTGAGTGGCTGTATGGGTGCATGAGTGCATATGTCAGTGGCCGCAGTAGTGAGTGTGTGGGTGTATAAGTGGCTGTATAGTTAAGAAAGTAGATGTGTGTGCATATCAATGAATCAGTGAGTGGGTGTGCAAGTAGTGGATCTGTGAATGGGCTTGTCAATGATTTGTGGGAGTGGGTGTATCAAAGCTTCTATGTGGGTGTGAGAAGGTGTGTTAGTCAATTTCTGGATGATGTCATCAGTGATGTCATAAATTGTGTCATTTGTGATGTCATCAGTGATGTCGTCAGTGATGTCACTGACCATTTCATCAGTGATGTAATATCTGAGGGCATACGAAGTGCATTGCAGGGGCGCGAGTTACAGTTAGCTCAGCTAACTATAACTTTTGAATTTCACTATTTTGTAAGCGTGAAACCTGAGCCTAACTATAACATCTCTGTAACCTGTGTTTTTTTCAGTGAATTTCTAAGGTTTTTTTAATTTCGTTTCCTAACTATATTGTTCCTGTAACCTTTGTTTTTTTTTCAATTTCTATTTTTTTTAAAGTAGTTGTCACATTTGATGAGTGATGGAGAAAGGGGGCTGGGCCGCCAAAAACCTAATACTTACCTACATTACAAGGCATAAAGAAGAACATTGGGAAACTAAAGGTGAACGCAACATGCCTGCCTTTAACTTTTATAAAGGCACTTATTAGCCAATCAGTTAATGACTTGTTATTGCTGTGTACCTCAGCAGTACCTCGATACTACCGTAGCCACAGGTCCAGCTAAAAAAAAGCTTAAAAAACATACAACTTAAAACTTATAAAATACTTACCCTACTTACATGCTGTACCCTAAAGAGTCATCTATGCACCATAAAAGAAAATCCTTCCAAATTTCATCAAAAGCCAACAGACGTTATTTGCACTATACTTGATGATACAGCAAGAAACTTTTAGGAATCCAAGAATGAAAGGGGGCAGTAGCTCTACAAAGTTTTGCGGATATCTGCCAAACGGGTGTAAAGTTATTAAGGGACAAAAATAAAAAAAAATCTCTGTCCCCGGTTCCTCTGACTATTTGTTTATAAATACTGTGTTTTTCCGTGAATTGGCCTCAGCACTTTCCCTTTGGTGCATTAATTAACAGGATGGTTTGTCCCTGGCAGTTGAGGCTGCCTTGCAAGGTTAGGGGCCCCCGATGACGAAGAATTCTTTGTGGTGACTAATAGGGGGGCATGACAGTCTTGTCTCTGTGCAAAAAGTTGGATTTGCCAGTTATGAGAAGCAATGGAGGTGAGAAAGGGAGAAGGGAGAGGTGTCCTCTCCCTGGCAATTCTGGTTTCCACAAGTTTTATGAGACACAGTGCTCTTTGTGGCTAACAGATTGAAAAACGAAATCTGTCCAGAACGCTTTGAATTTTTTAAACAATACCTGTGACACTTAATTAACACGATGCATGATGAACAGCAAATTATGAAATGTGTTTTATGGCTGGAGTGAAAAACGCTATCCAGTAATATAGGAATACTCACCACAACACATATTGAAAGGTATGACTTTACCAATGCATCCTGAGACTTGTAGATTGCTGTTTGGTCACGTGATGCAGGAGATTTAAAGCAACTGTGTCTGGACACTGCTTACACCTCGATCCTATGACTATATGCAGTAGATGAGGGCTTGCATGGAAAATGCTGAAAATCCATAGTAATATGGAGAAAGCAGCAGCCGTACAATTGCATAATTCAAGTGACCCGCATGTGTATTAATATATATGTGTGTGTGTGTGTATATATATACACATGGCATTAACAAAAAAAGCTATTGTACTGCTTTTAGTAAGCAAGAGATAAAAATCAACAAACCTTTGCACTGCAAAACTGAATTTGCGATATATGTTCTCGAATGCACATGCTCATTGAAATATATAGGCAGCACCAAATTACCAGTGAACAAAAGAACCCTGCAACACATCAGGGCAATCAACAATAATGATCCCGCTTATCCCGTCGCTAGGCACTTTGCAGAAGTCCACAATAACAATCTAAAGGACTTCTCATACTATGTGATAAATGCCATACCTAAAACCAAACGAGGGGGTGACCGGGAACACTGTCTGAGAAGACTTGTAACTCGCTACATCCTTAATATGGATAGCAAATCTCCTGGAGGGCTTAATAAGACGGAGGATTTATATGCTTGTTTATAAATTGATTGAATGTATCCCCAAAACTCCGCGCGTCCTTTTACCAACTTGAATAATCTGTATTACATTCTAACTTTCAGTAGAAATCTGTTCAGTTTAATGTACTATATTTACGTCGTCCCATAACCAATCTATCTGTGTCTCCAACTAAAAAACGTGTTAGTAAAACGAATGCGACATATTTCTTGAAGTAAATTGAGGCTGCTAAATCACCCAAACCAATTAACATAATGGTTTTTTAACACACTACACTTAGATGCACTTTATATTTTAACACTTAAGGGTTTTTATTTATTTTTCGAAGATAACTAAGATGACAGGTGAATTTTAGTTATTTTATAAATAGCACACAGCACTTTAAAATATATTTGAACCTGAAGGTTGCATACTCTCAATTACTGATTTTTTAAGTTTTGCATGTATGCTAGTACAATTTCGCTCAAAATCTCGGATTAATCCCGACATTGTTTACACTTTATTAATACTTTTGTATGTGACAACGAAAAAATTATGACTTTTTTAGATTTTAATATTTATCAATGTTTTTATAACATTTAAAAACGTTTTTAAATGATCTAATATGACATTTTAAATATTTAATGTCCAAATATATTTAAGGTTAATATTTTTTTTAACCGTTTATATCAAATTGTGACAATTTCCTTTTTGGTTGTGATATTTAAGTTTGGCATTTAACATTGTAACTATAAGTATTTATATACATGTTGCTTGAAACAAAATAGCGAGCGTTACTTGAAACAAATGAAAGTATGCCAACTTGTCTTCTATGTCTATCACGCATCAGCAATCACATGCAAATATGTAGCAATTTAAATGGTCTGTTGATACTGATGGCTTTGTCATGTGATCAAGGTCCTTTCAGGACCGAAACGCGTAATGGCCGGCATTAAACAGCTATTTTAAACACTTAAATCTGGGTCTGTGTCTGATTGCCGAACAAGAAATTGGGTAGATGGTCGTATGGTGAAAAGCAGCATTTTCTATATTTGGACTGGCGAGGCTTTGACCAGTCGTACACAGACCCCGAATCGACCAGAGGCGACTGTTAAAACCAAGCCACCGCCTCCATGTTTTTGACCGGGGGAAACAAAGCATCCGGAAGGAATTTTCAACAGTCAGCCCCCCCTCAGCCAGGACTGTGCCGCCAGGATCGTCCACTGCGCTCGCAGTGTCGGTGGACTCTCGGGTTGCTGGAGGGAGGTGAAAGGTAGGACTTAAGGACATTGAGGGGTGATTGGTGTGCACAGCGTACGGGATAAGAGGATTATTCAATACTTTGATACACCCGGGATACGCTAAACCAAGTTACCATAGGAACCACGAAAATGTCGGCTGACGTGCTAAAAGACCGCGAGGCAGCAGCCTCAGAAATGTTTAACAATGTGCCCATAATCAGGAATGTGTCTTATCAATCGGGAGCCAATGTCATAAACTCAAATGACGATTTGAAAAGCAAAATGAAAGCGCTGGAAAAGTTGATGCGTGGAGAACAGGGAAAATGGTGGGAACACAAATCACTTCAATGTTATTTGGACGTAGGGTGAATTCCAAGAGGGTTGCGCATTTTAACCGCGCCCAGCTATGAGCAGCCTAACCCAGAAATGATGAA
Source organism: Triturus cristatus (assembly GCF_964204655.1). Classification (NCBI taxonomy): domain Eukaryota; kingdom Metazoa; phylum Chordata; class Amphibia; order Caudata; family Salamandridae; genus Triturus; species Triturus cristatus. The sequence continues at coordinate 97,572,318 of NC_140585.1, forward strand.
AGAATGGCCCAATGCAATCTGGACTCATCAAGGAGATTAGTAGAAATATTAGTCAAGTACGTGGAAATCGATAGAATCATGTTACAACAACGCATCGACAAACTTTCTGATGAAATCACTGCTATGGGCCTCCCTGAGGAAACTGCAAAATTAAAAAATGAAATGACTATTCATTTGTGTAAAGAAGAAGACAAAATAAAGGAACGAAAAGCGTTCAGATTCCACCGGGACCGAGTGGATTATGAAAGTGGCCGCATCTTCACATTCTCACGCAAATACGAAGCCATGAAGTCATCTAAATATGCCACCTCCAATGCCCAATAATCAGGAAACGCTATGAACAGACAAGTCACGGCAGACACGTCTAACTCAGATCTTAGCTCGGCACTTGAAAGTGAAGCCGAGGGGAATTCGAGTAGACCTCTGCCCAGCGGGATTCGTGTCACACCATCTCCTGCAGAAGAGCTGAATTTTTTAGTGGAAGAGCGGAGAACTACCCTCTGGCCACGACCCCAGAAACAACAAGTAGGCAGAGGAGAAACTTCAGGCGGAGACAGAGGCGAAAGGCAAGAAAATGAGAGAGCACCGCGCGGAAACAACCAAAAACGCAGGAGGGGCTGGGGGAACTGCCGATAAACACTCTTGAAGAAAAGAAAACAATGGTGATCAACCTATCTGAAGCTGTGCTTAACAAAGCAGAAATACAAATACTGGCCCTTGGTTTATCCTTCTGCAATGAATCCAACTTTGACTATCCCAATACCCGTATGGATATTTACAAATTTGTGAGAAAATTGAAACTCCAAAAATTCCATGCAATGAAAAAAACTAAAGCAGGAGCTGCTACTACACTTGAAAAATCTTCAGAAACACAGGAATACACACAGACCATGTTCTCAACTGACCAATCATTGCTACAAGTTCTAACTGATTTACACCAGGAAAATCAATACGTGGAAGAGGAAGTGCTTTCTCCTACCCTGATAACAAACACTTTGGCCACACAAGCCATTCATAGCAGAAATACTCCCTTCAAAAAGAAGTCTCAGTTCACTCCAAATTTATTAAGAGATGGTATTGACATTTTCAGTGAAAATGTAACAAGTCAAATTTAATAGTTGAATCATAAAGTCTCCAACTCGAGGAAGAACATCACCAATAAAAATAGACAATACTATCAGCTTATCAACAAATTACAAACAGATAAAAACATTATTGTGAGAAACTCTAACAAAGGGGGCAATGTTGTTCTGTGGGCAAGTAAGGACTACATGTTGGAAGCCTTGTCCCAACTTAACGATAGATCATGTTATCGGCTCAGTAACTCAGTGGCCTTAAGGGAAACTGCCAATGACTTTGATGTGAAACTGGTGGCTTGGAAAAGTGCAGGTTTGTTAACTATGGATGAATACCAGTTCATCAGAAATGATCAACCAACCGTTTCCAACATTTACTTTATCCCCAAAATCCATAAAAATGCTTCCAAGCCACCTGGCAGGCCCATTATATCCGCAAGATCAAGCTTATTAGAAAATGCTTCCAAATACATAGACTTTTTTCTTCAAGAATGGGTGCAAAGTCTGTCATCATACATCAGGGATACCAGTGACTTTTTAGCCAAAATAAAGGGCTTCCAATGGAACCAACAATTTTATCTTCTAACTTTGGATGTATCATCCCTGTACACTTGCATTAATCACAAAGATGGCCTTCGTGCAGTGGAATTTTATTTTAATCAAAATAAGGCAACTTGCCCCCAACATAATGCTATGCTGCTAAATATGATTAAGCCTGGGCAAAGCACTACGCTATGCTCGCGTAGTTTGCAAAGTTCGCGCTACTTCGCACTACGCGAATTGCACGTAGCACAGTGCGAACATGCGTAGCGTAGTGTTGCGTAGTGCTGCGGTCATTTTTTGCTTGCTCGCGGTCCTCAACGTCAAGTTGGCGACCGCGAGCAAGCAAAATGATATCCCGGCAAAACTTTTTCCTTGTTCGCGATCAGCAACATCAAGTTTGCGATCGCGAGCATGGAAAATAAACCTCCCGGCGAGATTCCCAACGCGAGGAGGTCAGGTTTCTCATTGCGAGTGGTCGCGTATGCTCGCGACCGCTCGCGATGAGAAACTACCAGTTCGCGTTGAGAAAGCTGCCGCTCGAGTAAAAATCTACTCGAGCAGCAGAAAACTACAGCTCGCACTGTGCAAGATGCCATTTTCAATGATTGCACAGTGCCGGTAGCTTGTCCGCACTGTGCAATCATTGAAAAAGACATCTGGCACAGTGCGAACAAGGTACTACGCAGTTCGCGAAGTGCTACGCGTAGCTCGCGTAGTGCGAACTGCACTTTGCGTAGCTTCGCGAAGTGCTACTTCGCGAACTACGCCCAGGGTTAAATATGATTAGTTTTTGTCTAAATAATAATATTTTTCTGTTTGACAAAATGATTTATCAGCAAATGCGGGGCATTGCCATGGGAGCCAGCTTCTCCCCAGCTGCGCCTGTTTATTTATGGTCTGGTGGGAGGAGCTGGTCCTCAAAGGCAAACACCGAAGGGAGTTTGATCATGTGAAAATGTACTACAGATATATAGATGATCAATTTATTGTGTGGGATGAATCAAAAGAGTAAGCCATGAATTTTGTCACCAAGATTAATGAACATGATGTCAATTTAGACTTTACTGCTACCGTAGGTAATCAAAAAATCAATTTCCTTGATGTTGAGGTCTATATTAACAAAGGCAAATTGGAAACTAGACTCTACAGAAAGGAAACTGCTGGAAATGCGGTATTGCACTTCTCTAGTTTCCATCCTGGGCACCTTGTACACAGCATCCCCTATGGGGAAATGTTGCGTTTAAAAAGAATCTGCAGTAATCAAAAAGACTTGGCACAGGCCCAACAGCAAAGCAAAAACAGATTTTTAGCAAGAGGATACCCCCTCAGGACCATACAAGAAGCAATTAACAAAACTCAAAATCTGGTCAGAAACGAACTTTGAATTCCCAAAAAATCCAGAAAAGAAATACAAACTAAAAATTCTAGCCCCGACGACTTAAGACTCATTACCACCTATAGTGCCCAAGAAAAAACTATTAAAAAATTGTATATAAAAATTGGGCTCTAGTTAAAAGTGATCCCATTATAGGTCATGAACTTCCTGTAAAACCCAGTATTACCTACAAACGGGCACCCTCAATGCATAATAGTTTAGTCTCCAGCAGCCCTGAATCATCCAATTGTACCAACTGGTTGACTGTTCCTAATGGATTCACCAAGTGCAAAGTGTGCAAAGCATGCCAACACTGCATTAACAAAAAAAGTTATTGTACAGCTTTTAGTAAGCAAGAGATAAAAATCAACAAACCTTTGCACTGCAAAACTGAATTTGCGATATATGTTCTCGAATGCACATGCTCATTGAAATATATAGGCAGCACCAAATTACCAGTTAACAAAAGAATCCTGCAACACATCAGGGCAATCAACAATAATGATCCTGCTTATCCCCTCGCTAGGCACTTTGCAGAAGTCCTCAATAACAATCTAAAGGACTTCTCATACTATGTGATAGATGCCATACCTAAAAAACTAGGGGGTGACAGGGAACACTGGCTGAGAAGACTTGAAACTCGCTACATCCTTAATATGGATAGCAAATCACCGGGAGGGCTTAATAATACGGAGGATTTATATACTTGTTTATAAATTGATTGAATGTATCCCCAAAACTCTGGGCGTCCTTTTACCAACTTGAATAATCTGTGTTACATTCTAGCTTTCAATAGAAATCTGTTCAGTTTAATGTACTATATTTACGTCGTCCCATAACCAATCTATTTGTGTTTCCTTTTTTTTTTTTTTTAAATTTTTATTGAGCAGATTCAAGAAATACAAAAAAGAAGTACTAGTAGAAACTTTAGGGTGGCAGGACGAACAAATAATGAATGTTAGGTGGTTAAATAATGCAGTAGAAATCAATGGGAATCCAATTACATTTCTAGGAGCAAGAAAGGCAAGAAAAGAAGATAAAAAAAGAAAAGAAAAGAAAAAGAATTTTTTTTTTTTTTTTTTTTTTTTTTTTTTTAGGGATTAACATTGAAGCGAAATTCACCTGAGACACAATAAAATATTCATAATGAACGTAACCATCAAGTATACATATATATTTATGTTTTAACAGGAGAATCAAATTAGTCCCTCAGCGACTCATACCAATTAGTTATTGGTAACCAAACTTGTTCCCCATGACGTCGAGACTTTTTACCTCTGGCTCCATAGATAGCTATTTCCAGCTTGTATATTGCCAGTAGTCTATTTAGCCATCCCTGGAAAGTTGGTGCTTCGGGATCTTTCCATCTTGTTGATAAAATTATTCTATAGGCCGCAGTGCCAATGTAAATAACAGGAATTTCTAGGTTGGTATGACCGAGAGAGTCATCATATCCTAACAAAAACAAAGTAGTTGACGTTTTTATCTCATGCCCAAAAATTTCAATCCAATGCTTAGTAATGGCAATTTTAAGCTGTTCCAGTTTGGGGCAATCCGAAAGCATATGTATAAGGTCAGCCGGACCTAGAGTACATCTGGGACACTTATCATGTTCTGCCTTACCCCAGGAGAACAGTTTGGAGGGGGTGTAATACAAATTAAATGTAGTTTTATAAACTTGGGCCTTTAAGTTAGAGGCAAGTAAAACTTTGGAAGACAGGTATAGAATCATATCTATATCTACATTAACATTGTTCAATTTATTAGCCCAGCTGGTTTCTATATCTTCAAGGTCGTCGGGGTGATTTCTTATGAAAATATCATATAGGTGACTTATTCTGGTGCGGCGTTTTCCTAAAAGGTCAAGAAGTGGAATGGGTTTTAGTTCGATGTCGGATTTAATTTGTCTAAGACTTGTATAAATTTGAATAAATTTTAGATAATCTGTGGATTGGATATGATATTTAGCATATACTTCATCAAATGTGGTTTTACCCTCACTATCCAAAAAATCCCCAATAGTTATGATGCCCAGATTCGCCCATCGCCTAGTTATATTGTCATTGAAGAATTGCGGTATAACTGCACTATCCCATAGCGGTGTATATGAAGTAAATTTTGAAATAGAAAGCATTTTAGTAATTCTATTCCAAATTTTCCGGGCGTCTGTAAAGGTCTTAAATTTAATTTTTTTGAAGTAGGATGGTTCTACTTGTCTCAGAAGCAGACCTCTTGCTTTACTGCCCAGCATCAACTCGTAAATTGATGGTATATATTGATCGTGATTGTTATTATTACTGTTGTTACTGTTAGTACCTGGTATAAGCAAAACCATCATCGGTTGTAGGAAAGCGGCCCATAAGTAATAAGTTAAATTTGGGATAGCTAAACCACCTCTTGAAGATGATAGTGTCATTTTTGCCAGCGCTCGCCTTGTCTTCCCATAACTCCAAATAAAGGATGATATCGCACGATCTAAGGTTTTAATTGTGTCGATACTGGCAAGAAGGGGGATTGCTCTAAATAGGTATAAGATCTTTGGGAATACCACCATTTTAACGTAGTTACCTCTACCAATTATAGAAAGATGAAGATTATTTATTCTGAGTAAGTCTGTTTTTATTTTTTTAATTAGGGGGTCATAATTTATAGCATTAATTTCACTTATTTTTGGTGAAATGGTCACTCCGAGATATTTTGCCGAATTAACTCTATAGAGGCTTATAAAAGGAGTATTAGCAGTAGATAGCACCATTGTTTTGTCTTGGTTCAATGAGTATCCAGAGTATAAACCGAAAGTACGAGTAATTTCTTCAATATTAGATATGGCCTCAGTGGGGTTAGTTGTTAAGACCGCAACGTCATCGGCATAGGCAAGAACTTTAGTATCATATATGCCAGTTTTGATAGGTCTAATCGATGGTGAGGTTAATAGTTTGAGGATAAGGGGATTAATATATAAGGCGAACAATAATGGAGAACACGGGCAACCTTGTCGTGTACCCCTTTGTATATTAATAATTGCAGACTCACCTCCACCCGTCATTACTTTTGCCTTGGGGTCTGCATAAAGGGCCTTAATAGATTTTATAAAGACCGGGCCAAAGTTGTTAACGGCTAGTATTTCCCAAAGAAACTGCCAAGAGACCCGGTCAAAAGCTTTCTCAGCATCCAGCAAGATCAACGACATCTGGTCCCCCCTTGCTCCCACGATGTCAAAAAGGGAGATCACTCTACGCGTGTGATCTGTAGTGCTCTTACCGGGTATGAAACCGTGCTGCCAGGGAGAGACCAGACGTTCGATGATCCTGCTCAAGCGATTAGATAAGATTTTGGCATATATTTTTGAGTCTGAATTAATCAAGGATATTGGTCGATAAGAAGTTGTTAATTCGGGTGGCTTATCTTTTTTAATAAAAATGACAATATTCGTTAGTTTCCAGGATTCAGGAGATTTACCAAGCCATTGTATCCCCAAAAAGAGATCATGCATAAATGGGATAATTACATTGCCCAATATTTTATAAAGGTCAGTAGGTATTTTGTCTGGCCCCGCCGCCTTTCCTGCTGCTAATTCGGCCAAGGCAAGTTCTACTTCAGCTAAGGTTATGTCTATTTCGAGTTCATCTTTTGTACCATCATCAAGGCAATTAGTCAAATTAGTCTCTTCCAGCCAGTTCTCTAAAAAATCCTTGGTATCAACGGCTAAGCCATGATCTCCGTTTTGATACAATTTTTGATAATAATCGTAAAAGCATTTAGTGATGTCCTCTTGAGTGGTATATTCCCTTCCCTCATATTTGATATTCTGGATAGTATTACGAGATTGTGATTGCCGAGTTCTAAGGGCAAGATATCTCCCTACATTCTCGCCAGTCTCATAGACCTTACTCCGATTCGATTGGAAAGTTTCGGCTGCCTTACGAGTTAGGTCATCGTTAAACTCGGCTTTGAGCACTAAGATTTTATTCAATATGTCTTCAGCTGGAATCCCCAAGCGCAACTGACTGGCATGTAAATACTCTAATTCCATGAGTCTATTGGTCAATTGAATTTGCAGCTTTTCCTGTTCTTTTTTTCGGCTGGCAACAAAGGTAGCGGTCTCTCCCCTTAATGCTGCCTTGAAGCAGTCCCAAACATTGAACCGAGACGCACTATATTGATTAATATCAAAAAATTCTTGGGCCCATCGCCTAATATGATCGATGTATGCTTGATTGACTAGAAGTTTGCGGTCAAATGTCCAATGTGGATAGGCCCTCTTAAGATTGGGGACATCACATATTAGACAGAGTGCGTTGTGGTCTGATATTGTCTTTGGGGATTTAACAATAGAGGCATTAGAAGCAAAATCGGTAGTTGTGTATATATAATCAATCCGTACATATTTCCGATGAGGATAGGAAAAATACGTATATCCAGGATCTCCGCCATTCTTTGATGACCATATATCACACAGATTGTGGCTATGTATCAAATTTTGTAATGCCCTGAACACTCTTGGTTTTCGACCCAGATAAGTATGTTGGTTTTGATTATATTGTAGTGGGTCACTTGATAAATTGAAATCACCACATAATATTAGAGGGCCAGTCCATAACGCTAATTCTGAGTCTAGCTCAATAAATAAAGTAGGATCGTCAATGTTAGGGCCATAAATAGAACATATGACAATTTCTATATTAAGTTGGACAATGGCCCACCTACCATGACTGTCAACTTTTTTACGTATTGGAATACCGAATCCTGTTTTTGCGAAAATAGTGACCCCCCTAGTTTTAGAGGTTTGTGTGGTTGCAGCCAATAGGTTAAAGCCCGGAATGTTCAATTTATTAATCTCCCCGATCGGAATATGGGTTTCCTGTATACATATAATATCCCAGGAATTTTGTCTCACTAGTTGAATAAATTGAGCCCTCTTTCCTTTGTCATTAAGTCCTGCCACATTCCAACATCCTAATTTTAACTTCCCGATTTTATTGTTTTATTTTTTAAACACTGCACATGAAGCGTAAATAATAGTTTAATGTCAAAACATAATCTTATAGTACTCTCGGATCTGCTCATTTTGCAACACATTTTTTTTCCCCCCTTCCCCTCCCACCCCACCCAACAGAACACCCACCCAGCCCCCCACCCTACACAGCCCAACCAACCCACCCAGACATCCCAAAAAAGGCAACAAGACTCCACAAGAGTCTTTTGTGATGAATTAGCAATGTCTGACCGACACCGGAAAACAATACAAGCCAAAAAAAAAACAAAGGAGAGGAAACAAACAAGCAGAATGAAGAGAATGAAGAGAAAAAGGAGAAAACAGAGCAAAGTCACACGAAAATCAAGGAGAGAGGAATAACCGGAAATTGTTTAACCCTCTCTCTACAATATAAAGTACAATTAGTCAGTAATTTAGACACTGTGAATCACCCTCGCTCTGAATTTAGCATACTAATTACAAATTTAAAAGAGGTGATCCAACAATGTTAATGATATAAGGCGTTATAAAGTGGTTTAGACATTTTATGCATTTTACTTTAAGCTGTCAAGGTACTCTTTAGCCTTGATCTCGGATGTGAAAAACTTAATTTGCCCACCATTGATTACTTTTAACTTAGCCGGGTTGTTAAGATATACTGTTACATTCTTCTCTTGAAAAGGTTTAATTAGCTGTCTTAATCTCCATCTGCGTTCGACTGTGTAATGACAAAAGTCAGGGCGCACGAAATAGGAGATGGTATCCTTGCTGCGAGGTTTATCCGGCTTAGCTTTATCGGAAATTGCTTGTCGAAGCATAAAGTTTCCAAAATAAACTAAGATTGCTCGTGGGTATTTCCCAGCTACAGCCGCAGATTTTGGAGTTAAAGGAACTCTGTGTGCTCGTTGTATCTCGTAGTCCCAGTCCCAGGCAGCAAGTTCAGGTAGTGTATCGCGCAACGGCTGTATAATGAAGGAACGACAGTCCTCGCCCTCGACTTTCTCTGGAACACCAAGAACGCGAAGGTTATTCCTGCGAAGTCTATTTTCATAGTCCTCCAACTTCCATCTGGTATCTTTAAGTTCTGCCTCATGCGCCTCAAGCCGATCATTTACTCTGGTAGCATCGGTTTCATTCTGAACGATCCGCGCCTCTATGTCATGCAGCCTTTCTGTAAAAGCACCCATCGTTTTTGAAAGTTTTCGAACAACCCCTTGGACCTTCTGCACAGCTGCTCGCGCTTTGCGACTGTCTCTTGAGGTCTCTTCACGATGAGAAGCAATGGCTTGTAATACTGTTTCCATGACTTGAGACAATGTCGCACCAGTTGCACCAGAGACATCAGGTTGTGGACCAGCTTGATGAATGTTTGTGGCTTTATTTAAATTTGGTACCTGTGGCGTGGCAATGATATTTTGACTTTGACTGGAATTCAAGGCTGTTGGAGTGTAATCCCAAGTTAGTTCGTTTGTTCCTTGGCATCCAGCTTTCACCTTTTTGAGTACTGTCCGTTTTTTATCACGTGGTTCCCTTGAAGGGTCGAAGTCCGAATCTGTAGTAGAGTACGAGTCAGAATCGCTCTCACCCTCATCCACCTCGTCCTCTGTGTCACCGGACAAGCTAAAGCCATCTGATAAGGAGTAGAAGTCAGTTATATCTTTATCTTTATCTTTTTCATTGTCCGCCTCAGTTGCCTCCAAAAGATCGGTATAATGGTCGCTTGTCGCACCGTTGGCTGTATTATCTATTTTGAGTTCTCTCCTCCGATTTAGCAGAAGTTCAGCCGTCTCTTCTCTCTCAGATACAGGCCGGTCCGTAGTATAGGGTGATTGAGTTAAAGGGTCTATTGAGGCCCCCCTGAGCGACTCTGGCAGCACTAACGAACAATGGGTATCACTGCCACTGCCAGCATGAGAATAGGGACTGTCTGATCCTGTAATTGGAGCGACGGCAGCTACAGTCGGTGGCTGAGCTAATGTCTCCAAAGTCTCAGAATTAGATTTAGAGATATCTCGACCATTGAAAATATTAGTAGAAGCAGAAGCAAAACCAGAAGCAGGAAGAATCGCTTGACTTACCAGGGTGTTTGCAGCGTCTGACCCCTCGGCAGCTAACAGAACGTCTTGCCCACCGTTGCATTCTTTAATATGATCTGGTATATCGGAGTCAGGAATCTGCCTCATCTGTTTAGGGCTATTGATACTCTCCCCATTATCAATATCACTATCAGCAGTCACTCCGGCTATTGTGGTGTCATCGGTAGCATCTACTTCCTTCAGCTCCTTTGATTGGCCATGCCGAGTCTGCCTGTGTTGGAGTCTCCGATTGGCAGCATGCATCATTGTCAGAACAGTAGGGGGAGTAGGAGCATTTACAGAAGCAGAGGCAGACGAAGAGGCATTGGGCTTTTTATTTAGGACCTCAGAGCCATGGGACGCGACTCTTGTAGCTGGACCCCCAGCGAGCTCCTCTCGGGTCGTCCCGCGTCTGTTATTCATTTCTTGCTCACGTAGTGCTAGATGGGTCGCTCTAGCTTTGGCGGTTGCAGAACTAAGAGCTGCGCTTTTGGGAGGCATGGTATCAGCGCCGTGCGTAGCCTGTAGTTTGTACGCGGAGCCACAGCCAACTCCGCTAGCGCCACAACCACCACAACACTCAGGGAAACGCTCAGGGAGAGGATGATTGCCGAGGAGGAAGCGGCCACCAACCAACGAGTGCAGGACGGCACGTCCGATGATGGAAGCCAGAAGTGACAGCGGCGTCCTCGAAATTAAGATCGTAAACTGCAGCGGTAAAGTCACGGGTTTGGTGGGCATATCTTCCTGAAATCTACTTAATCCATTGCAATGCTGTTTTCTTCTTTCGAATAACCAGAGGGAACAAAATACATCTCTTGTTGTTATAATCCGATCCGGGTCGGTCAGGAGCTGCTACCGGCGTCTAGCTCGACGCCGCCATCTTGCCGTGAAAACGATAGCACTATCTGAAAACGATAGCACTATCATCTATTTGTGTTTCCAACTAAAAAACTTGTTAGTAAAACGAATGGGACATATTTCTTGATGTAAATTGAGGCTGCTAAATCACCCAAACCAGTTAACATAATGGTTTTTTAACACACTACACTTAGATGCACTTTACATTTTAACACTTAAGGGTTTTTATTGATTTTTCGAAGATAAATAAGATCACAGGTGAATTTTAGTTATTTTAAAAATAGCACACAGCACTTTAAAATATATTTGAACCTGAAGGTTGCATACTCTCGATTACTGATTTTTGAAGTTTTGCATTTATGCTAGTACAATTTCGCTCAAAATCTCGGATTCATCCCGACATTGTTTACACTTTATTAATACTTTTGAATGTGCCAATGAAAAAATTATGACTTTTTTAGATTTGAATATTTATCAATGTTTTTATGACATTTAAAAACGTTTTGAAATGATCTAATATGACATTTTAAATATTTAATGTCCAAATATATTTAAGGTAATTTTTTTTTTTAACCATTTACATCAAATTGTGACAATTTCCTTTTTGGTTGTGATATTTACGTTTGGCATTTAACATTGTAACTATAAGTATTTATATACATGTTGCTTGAAACAAAATAGCGAGCGTTACTTGAAACAAATGAAAGTATGCCAACTTGTCTTCTATGTCTATCACGCATCAGCAATCACGTGCAAATATGTAGCAATTTAAATGGTCTGTCGATACTGATGGCGTTTCTCATGTGATCAAGGTCCTTTCAGGACCGAAACGCATAATGGCCGGCATTAAACAGCTATTTTAAGCACTTAAATCCGGGTCCGTGTCTGCTTGCCAAACAAGAAATTGGATGGAAGGTCGAATGGTGAAAAGCTGCATTTTATATATATATATATGTATATATATATACATGTTTATTTCAAAGCCCCAGGGGTTTTGAAGGCGCACTCGACAGCGCTTGCAAAGCCGTGAGGCTTTATTAACAAACGAGAGCCAGCACATCCAGTCAGGGTAAACAGTCCGACGCGTTTCAAGGCAGGCAGCCTCTTCTTCATGGACACTTAAAAATGACACAGATGGCTTCAATCACCTTTAAACCTTGGTAAGGCTCATGCTAAAACCCGTAGTGGATTTGGTATAGTACAGTGCATGCTGGGATCGAGAGACAGTGATTACCTTTGTAGGTTCTGTGTTGTGCCTTTCAAAGCTTTATTTTGCACTTCAGTGTGCCCCCATCTGTTGTGCTTGCTGATTACCTCGCAGGCGCTGTGCGGTTTGCAGTTGCGGCATAGTTCCTGTTCTGCGCAGCCTTTCATATTGCTGAAATGGTGCAGCCTTCCACGGCCGGGCAGCCGTGTTGATTATTTTTATTTCAAAGCCCCAGGGGTTTTGAAGGCGCACTCGACAGCGCTTGCAAAGCCGTGAGGCTTTATTAACAAACGAGAGCCAGCACATCCAGTCAGGGTAAACAGTCCGACGCGTTTCAAGGCAGGCAGCCTCTTCTTCATGGACACTTAAAAATGACACAGATGGCTTCAATCACCTTTAAACCTTGGTAAGGCTCATGCTAAAACTCGTAGTGGATTTGGTATAGTACAGTGCATGCTGGGATCGAGAGACAGTGATTACCTTTGTAGGTTCTGTGTTGTGTCTTTCAAAGCTTTATTTTGCACTTCAGTGTGCCCCCATCTGTTGTGCTTGCTGATTACCTCGCAGGCGCTGTGCTGTTTGCATATATATATATGTGTGTAAAGGTTGCCGTTTCGTGAGAAGCACTCGCAGGTTGGAATGCAGCTGACAAATGAAAAGCCTCCGGTTGTGACTCCGACCACCTCACTGTGATGCCAACGCGTTTCAAGCTGGACGCTCTTCTTCATGGGCAAAGTAAGCAAAAAAGGACTTGCGATTAGCCACTAGAACATCCCCTTTATTTTAGATTCCAAATAGCTTTCAGGTGAGTTATCTCGCTAGGAATTCTGGGACTAGTAGGCAAATGAGTAATCCCCAAGTGGGTCGCTGTCACAGTTTGCTCTTGTTTTCAAAACCAGGGTGAAATAAAAAGTCACGCACAGTTCTTTTCCATATAGCAGCACCAACCTGCTCTGTGAAATGCTGCCTTTGTAGGCTGCCACAGACCCACTGGGATATCGTGGCGGTGCTACCTCGTGGCCCAGGCAGGACCACATTGTATGTGTAAAGGTTGCCGTTTCGTGAGAAGCACTCGCAGGTTGGAATGCAGCTGACAAATGAAAAGCCTCCGGTTGTGACTCCGACCACCTCACTGTGATGCCAACGCGTTTCAAGCTGGACGCTCTTCTTCATGGGCAAAGTAAGCAAAAAAGGACTTGCGATTAGCCACTAGAACATCCCCTTTATTTTAGATTCCAAATAGCTTTCAGGTGAGTTATCTCACTAGGAATTCTGGGACTGCGACAACCTTTACACACATATATATATATATATATATATATATTCACTGAAAAAAACATAGGTTTTACAGACGTTATAGTTAGGAATTAGCATTTAAAAAAACTTAGAAATTCACTGAAAAGTCCATAGGTTTCAGGGATGTTATAGTTAGTTAGACATTTGACTCATATAAAACCAGAGAGATTCGCCTGTTATAGTTAGTTGAGCGAACTATAACTCGCGTGCCCGCAATGCACTGCTGATGATGTCACATATTACATCACTCATGACATGGTCAGTGACATCACTGATGACATCACTGATGACATTTCAAATGACATCACTGATGACATCAATCATGACATCATCCAGTGAATGTGTGTTTCTATAAAATGTAAATATGTTTTATATATCTATGCCAAGGTGTATTGAAGAATGAATGCATTTACAAGTGCCTAAAGGAATTATTTCGTATGTGTGTGACTGACTGTATAAGTGAGTGATTGAATGTGTCTTACTGAATGCATGGGTTAGTGACTAAACTGTGTAAAAGTCTGTATTAGTCTCTCCATTGGTGTGTAAGCAACTGCATGGGTTGCTGAATACCTACATGAGTGTCTATATAGGTTATTGATTTGTTGTTGAGTATCTGTATGGGTCCCTCAGTGTCTGTGTGTGTGGGTGTATGAGTCTGTGCATAGATGTTCGAGTGGTTGATTCAGTGGTTGTATGGATTAAAAAATGCATCTGGAAACGGCTGTATGGGTGACTTAGTGTATCTATGGGTGTGTTGGTGAGTGAATAAATGTTTCAGTGGTATATCTGTGACTAACTACATATGTTTTAAGCCACTATATGTGAGTGTTGGAGTATATAAATGAGTATATGTGAGACTAAATTATTTCAAGAGTGGGTGTATAAATAAGTGTCTGCTTCTATCAGTGATTGTATAAGACAGTAAATATATGTTAGTATCTGTATAACTAAGTGATGTGGTATGTCTAAAAATAACAAAGTTGTTGTGTATAACTGTATACATGATTAAATGGGTATGTGATTCATTGTTTGCATTACTGACTAGGCGTGTGACTAACTCCATGGATGAGTGGCAGCGTGTGACTGCATGTATAGATGTATGAGTGCATATTATAGTCCTCTTGATGAGTAACTACATGTATAAGTGACTGGATGTGTGTGTAGACCTAGGAAATAGTGAGTGCTATGTAGTATATGGCATTCTTCTGTGTATGGTTTCAAAAATAGTAGTCCGCATTTTACAATGGGTGTATCAAAGTTTATATTAGAGCATCAGTATGTGCATCAGATTGTCACGTGGATGATGTCATGAGTGATGTCATGAGTGATGTCATTTGAGATGTCATCAGTGATGTAATCAGTGATTTCACTGCCCATATACCACACAAACTAACAACGGAGGGGGAGAAGGATACACCCTACCTCATCCTCCTCTTGTATCAAGTCTCAACACATAAAAGAGGTAGGGTAAATCAACTGTCGTTCCCATTTGTTAGACGTTATACGCCAGGGGAGCACATTATACTTGTAAAAACTGCCCTCACCCACATAAAATTGTGGCATGCTTCATCATAGGGCTGCTACTAACGTCTCTGCGCAGACCAACGCTAGAGACGGAGCAATAGGGAGGGGTAAACAATATAACAATGATACAGACATACAAGTATAAGAAAGGATCCTGAAAAAATGTGCAGAAACTAATAATATTAAAACTAACTGAGGGATATCTGTATAACAATTTTATTCCTAGATTCCCTCGTCAGGACTAAAAGGTATATGGGTGATGGTGGTATGAGTTAATTATGTACTCACCACCCCCCCTGTCTGCATAGAGGTCAACATGTTTCAGCTGGTTATAGCGTCTTTATCCAGCTTTCATCAGGACTAAACGGATCCCTATGCTCTTATCCTAATTACCCCTTATATACTCCCCAGTTGGGGTTCTTACTCCACTGGAGAATTGCTTTAGTTGGTAACTTTACTCTTCCACTGCGGAAAAAAGAAGAAAAAGAAGAAATAAAAATATTAAACTACACTCCACAGTCACATTTTACCAACACCACATAAATTCACAAGTTTATCAATGTGCTCTCCCCAGAACGCATACATCTACACAAATAACCCAATAGGTACGACTTCAAATGTTCCAAATACTGAGGGGTATCATCACTCACCCCAGTGGAACAGAGCTTTACTAGCTCTCATCCTGATGTGTCTCACATAATTCATGTGAACCTCACACCAGATGCCATTTGCATAATGTGCTAGCCAAACAAACATGTGTGAACAAAACGTGCAAAACACCATCCACCACCGGGCCAAATTCTGATCTTTTTTAATTAATCCATTACCCACATCCTCTTACCGAGTTTATTAGATAAAACGCTTGAACAGGCAGAGGAGAAGAGGGCGACCCCCTGTAGTCACACACTGTAGGGACAAATATTAAAACATAGTAGTAAACATGCTATTCATCCTATCAAATTAAAGCTCCAGTATAACCGGAGCAATGCCACACATACCTAGTCGAGCGTTATTCTATGTCCATATTCTCTTAAAAGAACACAGATATGCCTCGGTCTATCTGTACCCCTACATTCGAAAGTCGCAATCGTATACCCAATTTTAAGACATATGGAATCAAGGACCAAACTTCCACACAATCGTATTTCCAAAATTCATTCCATAGTGTAAAAATCACTACCATCCGTCACTCACGTATCCCGCAAAAAGTAAATTAGCAACCAATGGGTACTTTAACACTTACTTCATCCAACATCAATAAGGCGAATCGTATATCTTTATATGGGTTGCCCTCACCCCCCATTGGTATTCCCCTTGTACCTTACTTCACCAAGGGTGGTGCGCTGCTCGAAGAAATCAGTCTCTCTCGGTGCCGCATAGAAGCACCGAGTGTCTCTCCTCTGCTGCTTACATCTGTTACTACCGGTCACGTGATCATTACGTAACCGCGCTGCGTGGTGTGACTCAAAAAACACTAGAGCGCTCGCCCGCATAGGGACTGCCAGAGTTCTAATCCATATCACGGATCCTTCCTCCGCCCATGATAAGCTCAACCATTGGAGAGGCCATATTAGCGATTCCTACTTCTAGCGCCAACATGTACAAGTGCTCCCAAAGAAAATTTTTAAAAAGCACTTTCTAATCTATATTAAAAGATATAACAAGGAAGAAAAAATCCTTTAATATAAATCCCTGTCAGTAACAATCTTAAGCGCTTAGTAGGACCGCCCACCGACCAATACGTGATGATGTCTAATTAAACACACCAGTGGTGTAGAAGGATATTCATTCTACTGATAGCTATGTGCTTGTTCACTCAACAGTACCACCATCCCCGAGGCAGATTGGATCTGAGTCCTCACATATTACTTCTTGCCCAGAGCCAACCAGGGTATATCGTCATTCAGCCCTACAATATGACTGCCAATGCGATATACCCATTTTTGTTCACGTACAAAGAGTGCATGCGCTACCTCTCTCACTGAAGCTGGAAAAACTGGTTTGTTCAACACTGTCCAATATATCTCATCCACTGTATGTTTGCATTCCGCATAGTGTGTCGTAAGTCGTGTATTTGCTCTGGCACATCGGATGTTGCTCCTATGTTCCATAATCCTCACTTTAACTTTTCTACACGTCATCCCTACGTAGATTAGATTGCACGGGCATTTAATGATGTAAATAACATTAGAGGAATTACAATTTGTATGCACTCTCTGTTGCCACGGATAATGCAATCCAACCTCCACTTCTTTGGTGTTTCTTGTTAGTTTACAGACATCACATGATCCACACCGTGTGTGGCCTGTAACTGGTATGAGAGTACCACTCGCTTGAGGAGCCCCTTGAGTAATCTTGTGTGTTCAGGAATGAACTAGTTGATCTCTAATATTCTGACCTCGACTGAAGGAGAATAAGGGTTTTTCAAGCATTAAGCCACTTGAATTCAATATGCGCCAATGCTTCAAAATAATGCGTTTGATCGTCGTAGACGATGTATTAAATGTAGTGACACATATTGTATTCTTATTGGCTGATCTTTCTGACTTTTCCAAAAGTACCTCTCTCGGGCAATTATAAGCTCTTTTTTGTGCCCTACTCACCACTCTCCTAGGATAACCTCTATCTCTGAGTTTTTCAGTCAGGCCATAAGCCTCTTGCCTGAATTTCTCAATCTCAGAACAATTTCTGCGAAGTCACAGAAACTGTCCAACCGGAAGGTTGTCTCTAAGGTTGTCTCTAAGTGATTTGGGATGAAAACTCCCAAAATGAAGCAATCCATTTTTATCCGTAGCTTTGTGGTGAACACTTGTAGACAATTTTCCTTCAGAAGGATAAATGACTAAATCCAAGAATGGAAGCTCTTCCCTAGTGATAGTCATAGTGAAATGGAGGAACGGGTTCTGTGTGTTCAACCAATCCAGATACTCCTTTATAGATGTTTCATTGCCCCTCCAAGTCATCTATGAACCGTTTCCAGACACGGATGTTCTGTCTCCATGGATTGTCAATACTAAAAACATATTTCTCCTCAAAAAAAGAAACATATAACCCCGCCAGACTCGGCGCGAATGCACTACCCATAGATGTTCCATGGGTCTGTAAATAAAAAATGCCTTTATATTCAAACACATTTTTTGTGAGTGCCAATTCGGCCAGATGTAAAATGAATGGTCTAGGGGTTTGATATTGCCAATCCTGTTCAAATAAAAGTTCCTCAATTACCCTCAAAGTTTCCAATTGGGGAATAATGGTGTACAAGGATTCTATATCTAACCCCACCAAATATTCCTCCTTCGGATCAAAATCGGGAACGACAGTTGACTTACCCTACCTCTTTTATGTGTTGAGATTTCACTGCCCATGTCATTAGTGATGTAATTTGTGACATCATCAGCAGTGCATTGCGGGCGCGCGAGTTGTAGTTAGCTCAACTAACTATAACAGGCGAATTTCTCTGGTTTTATATGAGTCAAATGTCCAACTAACTATAACGTCCCTGAAACCTATGGTTTTTTCGGAGAATTTCTAAGGTTTTTTTAAATGCTAATTCCTAACTATAACGTCTGTAAAACCTATGGTTTTTTCAGTGAATTTCGAAGGTTTTTTAAATGCTAATTTCTAAGTATAACGTCTCTGAAACCTGTGGTTTTTTCAATGAATTTCAAAGGTTTTTTAAATATCGAACTACTATTGTGTATTTGTCATTAATACTATTTTTTCTAACTTTTCAACTACATAAAATAAACTGCAAAAGTACGATGTAACGTAATATATTTCACAAATTACAATGAGTTTTTAAATAATACAAAACAATTTAACATCCAGATAACAATTTTTCTCCCTTTTTTTGCTTTCATCAGCTACTACTTAACTTCACTATTCACAGTGATGTCAATGTAGTTTCATCATAAACAGCAGGGAAAAAATAAACAATCAACTAGATTGTTAAATAAAACCAAAACCCTAATTCTCTCAAATATAATACAAAATCAACACAAATAAACATATCCAATAGTACTTCAAATGTTCAAAGCTTACCTTTACTTCGTAGATCGTCTGCAAATTTACCCAATACGCCAGATAATGTATCAAAAATTTTGCTTTGAAAGCATCCAGGAAAAGGAAGATGGCGGATTGACTTCGCTCCTGAGGACGCCTCCTCCACTTTCTCCTCAGGAGGCTCTCGCCGATCTGCCGCTACACCCTTCCTGATGGCCGGCCTTGCTGAATGCGGAAAGTTGGGAGAAAAGGACTCAGACTCCGAAAACGTGAGGAGCCGGAAAGCTGGAAACTTGGAAACCGTACCTGCTGCCGTGACTGTGTCTCCCTCCCTGCTGTGGATGTGCCGATTAACAGAGCTCAGCTGCGCGGTGTTTGGTATCCGCATGGCAAGTTGTCTGACGCTCAGAGAACCCTCACTGGCCACACCGCGGACACTATTTTTCCGGCGCTTTTCCGGTGAGTTCTGTGGTGGTGCAGATGGTCAGGTGAAGCTTGGCTGTGGCCGCGGGGGTGCGAGCGCAGGCTACAAAGTGGTGCGCTTTCAGCTGAAAACAGTGGCTCCTCCAAGGATGACCCGCCGAGGACGGGCGGGTGTTCCGGCGCCAGCAAGAGCAAGTGCTGCGGGCTCCGTGGACGTGGGTGTCACGGATTGCTTAATGGCGGCGGAGTCCCCGGTGGTTGCTGGCTGCGGTGCAGTTTCCGGGGAGGCCTTGGCAAGTGATAATACACCCAGAGATGATTCATTTACTAACTATCAGGTGGTCAAGCCTATGTTAAAACTTTTGCGCTCCGGTTAAGTTACAGCGCTACTCTGCTCCTGCGGCCCAGAGACAGCCATCTCTACTGCTCAAATGGCTGAGGTATTGAATGCGACAGTTCATGAGGGTTGGGGGGCCCGGAAGACTCTACAATATCACTGACTGCCTCTGTTGAAGGGAATCCTACTAGTGGCATAATATTGGGAACCTCTGCTGCAGCTGGTGTGAGCGTGGCCGTCTCTGCTCCTGAAGCACATATAGAAGCAGATACTTCAGCATCTCTTTTTAATGCTGGCCTCAGAGCCATTCCCGCTCCAACTGTACCTGTCAATGCAGATCATACCTCTCACTCTTCGGGGTCGAATAATGAAGACTCTCCGTCGCTGTCAAATAGCTCCTTGCAGGGTATTGGTTTAAGTAGGTTGGACGGGAATGGCAGGAGTGTGATTTGTGACGATAATGGCAGCAGAAATGGGGTGACCAATGTTAATTAAGAGAGTGGTTTGGATCTCTCCCCCAGTGACTCTGCCCTGGTTCAAGATGACAGTAGTCGTACTAATAGCTGTGGGACTACTCGCAGTCCTAGGATCAATACCCCGGAGGAGGGGGGAGCCCAGAAGGGAAAAGGCCCAAAACAGGGCCGGACTGGGAAAGGTGGTAGAGGCCGTGGGGGTGGGGCCGGTACAAAGGCTCAGATCTCAGGGGCGCTGGGGCGACTTAAGGGGGCAGCGAGTACCACAAAAGTGGGCCCGGGAGAATACTGCGAAGCCCCGCCTCTCATGTTCCTCTCTTTCCCATGTTTCCAGAAACATACATAGATCCTTGGAATCAGTATATTCAGTCCAATCCTGAGAATCAAACTTGTTTCCCAGGCCCGCCACATTCCAAGATAATATTTTTAATGAATGGGACCTGGTACTACAAATGGTGTACGTACAAGCATCCCCGTTGTCTCTAATCGTTACCTCTATGTTTGTTAGTGGGGTGTTCATATCTTCCTCCACATTATGGCATGCCGCAGCAGCCGGGTTATTCAGAGCCACATGGTGTTCGGGGGGGTTAAGCAGCTTGGTTAGCTTCCTCCACAATCTCCTCTACTGCAGAATTAGATTTCCCACTTGCGTATATGGGCAGTCAGTCCACCATATCTAAATGGCTATATCTATTCTGGAGTGGGAGATGGAAGTGGTGGGGGGGTCTCCGGGAGTATTGATTTTGCATTTCTGCGCCACGGTTGCTACCTCTACCGTGGCAGGTTTCCCATCCCTCGTCTATCATACTGGGTGTATAGTGGACAAGTTCCTGCCTACGAGGGTCGAGTGGTGCTCTCCATCCACTTAGCAACTCCTCACCCAATCTCTCTTGGTGTGAATGGTATGTATTAATTTCGGAGTTCCCTAAATATTGTCTTCTGGGATAATAGGTGGCTCCCCTTTTCTTGTAATCTCCCCACCTGCTCAATCTTTGTATCTGTGCCCCCCATGTCTCATCCTCTCTATCATATGCCAGGGGAGGATAGAAGAAGGAGAGGGGTAGAGATTGAATAGTGGTCCCCTCTGCGTCATTGGGCCACCCACATATATGCAGGACGGTCCTTTGATCTTTAAAATTAACTATGACGCAGTCGCCCTTTGTGGATTTAGTAGAGTTACCCACCCACGGGACCCTTCTTACCATAAGAACGGGGCTCACTATACCTTCCGGGAGCGGCCTATACGTACATAACCAATTTATCACCTTGTTCTTAAGAGAGATAGTGGATTCTTTGAAGGTGGAGTTCAATTCTGGAACCCCCACCAACACAACAGTGTATGGTACTGCCTCTGGGGGGAGATGTATTGATCCAGGATTTGTTCTCTCATTGGCACCCTTCGTTGGTAATTTCGCATCATTGGATGGATTGGTAGGAGCAGATTTGCTCTCCCTAGTTTGGGCTACCCTCGTAGGGGAGGGAGATGTGTAATTAAACTGATTAGCATGTTTATTTGCAGCATCTGCCATCGGGTCAGTAATAATACAGGTAGGCGAGCTAGATACTGCCTGTTGGACTATGTGTGAGGCACTTTTAGCTTGGTATATGATTTGGGGAGAATCCCTTTGAGCAAGCCTATCGGAAGCCTTTACTCTACCTTTATTGGCTATTTTCAGGCTATCGGCTAGTTGGACTGTTGATTTTTCTATAACCACTAGCCTGGCCTCCATCTTTATTAGTCTTTCTTCCAACGGGCTTAAGAGATTTCTTATGAGAGCACCTATGTCCGCAAGGGTGACATCCTCCTCGATATATTCAGGTAGGGTTGGATTGGATTGATTACTTGTCTTCTTTGCTGAGTTCAAGGGCAGGAGCTCAGCTCTGCCTGATTGCGGTTTTTCCCTGGTAGTTAAGCGGGAACTTTTTGGTGGCATGTTTGTGAGTGGAACTATGGTGTTTTGCTTTCTTTTGTCCTTAAACCCTCCGCGTTTTTTTGGAATGGCTCCTTCACTAATTCCACTTCGCTTATTTGGTTTAGAGCCTGAGGGATTAGAAATATCAGGATCTAATGTAGGATTTATAGTAGTTGTAGGATGGGGTTGGGCTCCGGGAAGAGTTAGCATGCTAAAATCTACAGAATCACTAGGGTCCTTACTACTTGCCTGAGAAGTACAATTCAATATATTCAATGACTCAGAAAAATCATTAATGTCATCCACCAGTGTGTCCGGCGTGGTAAATTCTGAGCTTACCACAGGCGACTTAGCCTGGGCCAAAGGGCCCATAGACGATCTCCGCACCCAGTCCAGCTCTTGGGATATTCGCCTTTCAAGGAGCGTGATGTCCTCAATTAACAATGACCCTGCTTTCACGAAATAGTTGTCCAGTGTTCCCTTTGATGAGGTCGTGGAAGCCATGGCACTTTTGCTCCTTGTTTCTCTTGTCGACATCTCTGCGGAGTGGGTCCTTTAGTTATCCCTCTTGTTCCGGAAAAAATCTAGGGGGTATGGCCCTGGCCCGGCCTCTTCCGTCCTCTAACGGCCTCAAACGGCCCGCTCTTTGCCCGGTCTTCGCACCGGGCGCGTTCCGCTGGTGCGTAGGGGCGGTGCTCATATGCTGGTCAGGCGTGGGGAAAGGGGGAGGAGCCGGGAAGAGGACACAGGTGTGCTGGGTCAGCGCAACAGCGAGCACCCTGGTCCTCGCAGTCCCGGGATGGTACAGAACAGCATCCCCAGATGCAGCGTCCTTTTAAAATCAGCAGTCCCAGGCAGGGAGAATGACCAGCTTCCAAGTGTCCTGCGGTCGAATGCAGCGAGCGGCACCCGCGAAGCGGGGGCCGGGAGAGGTAAAGTGCTTGATGGGGGAGGGGCCGGGAAGAGGACTCAGGTGTGCTGGGTCAGCGCAACAGCGAGCACCCTGGTCCTCGCAGTCCCGGGATGGTACAGAACAGCGTCCCCAGATGCAGCGTCCTTTTAAAATCAGCAGTCCCAGGCAGGGAGAATGACCAGCTTCCAAGTGTCCTGCGGTCGAATGCAGCGAGCGGCACCCGCAAAGCGGGGGCCGGGAGAGGTAAAGTGCTTGATGGGGGAGGGGCCGGGAAGAGGACACAGGTGTGCTGGGTCAGCGCAACAGCGAGCACCCTGGTCCTCGCAGTCCCGGGATGGTACAGAACAGCGTCCCCAGATGCAGCGTCCTTTTAAAATCAGCAGTCCCAGGCAGGGAGAATGACCAGCTTCCAAGTGTCCTGCGGTCGAATGCAGCGAGCGGCTCCCGCGAAGCGGGGGCCGGGAGAGGTAAAGTGCTTGATGGGGGAGGGGCCGGGAAGAGGACACAGGTGTGCTGGGTCAGCGCAACAGCGAGCACCCTGGTCCTCGCAGTCCCGGGATGGTACAGAACAGCGTCCCCAGATGCAGCGTCCTTTTAAAATCAGCAGTCCCAGGCAGGGAGAATGACCAGCTTCCAAGTGTCCTGCGGTCGAATGCAGCGAGCGGCACCAAGCCTTTTCAACACCTTAAGAGGGTAGCTGGATGAGTATAATATGTTGTATTTAAGAGCGGGGGCGGACGGTGCACGGAAATAAGATCGTATAGTTGAATAAAGGGCGAGTGGATGCATGGCCAGATGCACAAATGGATAGATACATAGATCAATGTATCAATGTATGGATGGATGGAAGGATGAATGAATGCAAAGATCAGTATTTACGATAGACGGGTGGGCTGATAAATGCTTAGGATTGATTCTGGGACAGATATATCTATGCATATATAGGCGTATCGCTGCATGAATGGCACAGTGCTTACTATAGGCGAGTGCGCTCATAGATGCTTAAGATAAGCAGACAAACAGATTTATGTATATATATAAGTAGGAATATATCCATCAATTAAAAGATAGTTGAATGGCGTAGTGCTTAGGATGCATGGATACTGCGCTTTAATTGGGCTGGGTCTGGGGACCGGCACTTATTTTCAGGCAGCCTCCAAACGACTCTCTACCAGGCTCTATTTTCGGCCCTCTCAAAGAGAGTCAATATTTTTTATTTTTTATTACACTGCAGTGACAGCATGCACATCGATGTTTGCATGCTTATTTTGCTAACTACTGAGAACTGGAGACATCACGCTAGGTTACCCACATTGTAGAAGAAAGGGAAATCCTTTAAACAATGTTTTTTTCAGAACCTACGATAATTGGAGAGGATTTTCTAAAGCACACAATGATACTTATCTTGATTTAGACCACACCCCAACTTGCATAGCCCACACCCCTTTAAGAGCTTTGCCCCCCCTTTTAGAGTACCCCCACTTAGAACCCTAACTAGACCATAGTAACCAACAAACAGTGTAACCTTCCATTAAAATCTACAATGGCACCATGTTTCATAATTTTCCATCAACGCCATCAGCCTTTTACCACAGTACAAGAGTGTCTATCAGCACGAAGATGTCTTAGCCACAGAAATGTTGTTTAATTTCTGTACCTGTCTGCTGGAACATTCATCACCAAAATGTATTAAAACATGGGAATTTGCCAGAAAAACATATACCATACCATAAAGCGATTCATAAATGGGCACACTGCCACTGCACCACCCTCTTCCCCATCCTTCCTTAACTTTACAAAATTAAAGAAAGAGCCACACCAAACCTAATAAACACTCTATACCAATACAAGAACTTAATTTCAACAACCGTCTACCGGAATGCTCATGAGCAAAGCGTATTAAAACATACAAATTTGCGGGTAAAACATATACCATGCCATAGGGCACTTTATAAGTGCTCCCAGTGGTACTACATCACCTTCAGTAGCTCGACATATGCATGTTACTAAATTCTGTGTTTTAATCAGAAACATACCCACCTCCCCCACACACATCCCGCCCTTCCTTAACCGTACGAAATCAAACAGAAACCCCCACCATTCCTAGCAGCGCCACTATACCCATACACAGGCTTAATTTTAACAGGTGTGTGCCGGAACACTTATCAACAAAAAGTATTCAAACATGCAAATTCGCGAGAAAAACATAAACAATATCATAGCACAGTTAATAAATAAGCCCACTCAAACTACATTACCTTTACTGACTACACATGCCCACGTTACAAATGTCCGTCTTATAATCAGCAACATACGCACATCCCCCACCCCCACCCATACCCATGCTTAACCTTACGAAATCAAACAACGAGCCCCTGCACTCCCGTTACCACCTCTATAGCCATAGACAGACTTAATGTCAACAGGTGTCTGCCGGAACGCTCATCAGCAAAAGCTATTAAAACTTACAATTTTGCAACTCAAACATACACCATACCATAAGATGGTTTATAAATAGTCACAGTACCACTACACCACCTCAACACCCGCCCTTGTTTAACTTTACGCAA
Source organism: Triturus cristatus (assembly GCF_964204655.1). NCBI lineage: Eukaryota > Metazoa > Chordata > Amphibia > Caudata > Salamandridae > Triturus > Triturus cristatus. The sequence goes on from NC_140585.1 coordinate 97,597,881, forward strand.
TAAAAGAAAGAGCCCAAGCAAATGTAGAAGCACCACTATAGCCATACTCAGCCTTAACTTCAACAGATGTCTCCTGATAAGCTCATCAACAAACCGTATTAAAACATGCAAATTTGCGGGTAAAACATTTACCATGCCATAGGGTGCTTTATAAGTGCTCCCAGTGGTACTACATCACCTTTAGTAGCTCCACATCTCCACGTTACTATATTCTGTATTTCAAACAGCAACATAACTACCTCCCCCACACCCACCCCCGCCCTTGGTTAACAGTACGAAATCAAACAGAAACCCACCATTCATAGTAGCGCCACTATACCCATACACAGCCTTAATTTTAACATGTGTCTACCGGAACACTTATCAGCAAAAACTATTCAAACATGCAAATTGGCGGGTAAAACATAAACCATCCCATAGCACTGTTTATAAATGGGCCATGTGAAACTACATTACCTTTAGTAACTACACATGCCCACGTTACAAATATCCGTCTTATAATCAGCAACATACCCACCTCCCCCACCCCCACCCATCCCTTGCTTAACCTTACGAAATCAAACAACGAGCCCCAGCTCTCCCGTTACCGCCACTATAGCCATACATAGACTTAATGTCAACAGGTGTCTGCCGGAACGCTCATCAGCAAAACCTATTAAAACCTGCAATTTTGCAACTCAAACATACACCATACCATAAGACGGTTTATAAATAGTCACAGTACCACTACACCACCTCAACACCCGCCCTTGCTTAACTTTACGCAATAAAAGAAAGAGCCCCAGCAAACGTTGAAGCGCCACTATAACCAAACAGAGGCTTAATTTCAACAGATTTCTCCCGAAACACGCATCAGCAAAACGTATTAAAACATGCAAATTTGCCACTAAAACATATCCCATGCCAAAGGCACTTTATAAGTGCTCCCAGTGGTACTAGATCACCTTTAGTAGCTCGACATCTGCACGTTACTATATTCTGTGTTTCAATCATCAACATAACCACCTCCCCCACACCCACCCACGCCCTTGCTTAACCGTACAAAATCAAACAGAAACCTCCACCATTCCCAGTAGCGCCACTATACCCATATATAACGTTAATTTTAACAGGTGTCTGCCGGAACACTTATCAGCAAAAAGTATTCAAACATGCAAATTGGCGGGTAAAACCTAAACCATCCCATGGCACGGTTTATAAATGGGCCCATTCGAACTACACCACCTTTACTAGCTAGACATCTATATGTTACGAAAGTCGTTTACACACTCTGTAGAGTGTATAGCGGGGCATGGGGAGAGTAAACAAAGTTCTAATTCCCAAACTTTTGATATACAGTCCCTTCACTGTATCTATATTAAAGATATTAAATGGAATGAATAAATTGACTAGTGTCTCAAAAGGAATAGTGAAGCTCACCATCAGTAAAACACGAACCACTTCAACACCTACATATATCCGCCACAGTGACACAGCCTGACAAATAGTAACACTTATAATCACATGTAGTTCTCTAATATCAACAAACTCATACAGAAAATATACCGCACATTTACATTTTTTTATCTCTCTCACATTTATAAAAAATCTATTCTAAAGAAGCACTCCCCAACTACTTCTGTTCCATAAGAACAGAAAATAATTAATATGTTTACTACCATATATTTTGGTATTTCTACCTTTTTATTATTCACTAGGCAGAAACTACAAAAACTATTCACTATACCCAAATACAAACCAGAAACCATATTCATATTTATCTCAATTTAGGATCACATGATTCAAACTATGCGTACAATTTAAAAAAACGTATTACTTTTACTATCTCCATCTCCTCTCCATGTAATCTCCAAACAATGTACACGGCCCCAATGTACAAAAACCTACCCTGACTTACATTCAAACCTACCTCTCAGTGTCATGAATAAGACCACAACCTGCCCACATAACATTTCTGCATTTTGTTTTATCGCTTTTAACTTAACACATACGTCTCCTACAACCACCCCCCACCCCACTATTTCCACAAAATGCTTCAGTTGCAAACATGCAACATTTTCTTTATCTCCCCAAATACATTCCAAACTCAAATTAATGCTGTACCTCATTTTCAAAACAATACAGTCCTATAAAGATGACAAACTACACTTCTTCTCTGTGAAAAATTCCTAAACATATATAAAATACTTATATAACAACAGCTCAATTTTTATGTATATTTCATAACCAATATTAAACACCACACTTTACTAACACTATATTACTTTGAAATAAAAAAAACTTTCAAAATCAAAAACATCACCTCAAATACTTAATCAATACTATAAAACACATAACACACCTTGTTTATTTCTAACTCACCTTTGTAGTTGTTATCCAGATTTCAAATGACACACGCATACAATTCTCTCTTTCTCACATAGTACATGTAAAGCTCCGACCTCATCAAGTATGAAACCAGGAATGGCACAATTTCTCTGTCGCTCCGCACATAAATACATGTAAAGAACAAATCAGAATACTTAAGTCCTTCAATGACATTCCAAAACTTACCTCCATTGGTTAATTTTGAATTTTCCTCCCAAAAAGCTACTTATTATTCCGCGCCACATACACATCACAAGTTCAACCTATTTTATCACCACACTTTCTGGAACCTTCTACAACACCTGCAGGTTAAAAGTTCATATTTTTTTATTTAACCTAACGATATACTTTTGCAACATTTTAACGAACATTCAACGGCACGTGCACGTTAAAAGTTCACAATAGGGCTCAGTAGTTCATCAGCTTTATTCCCAATTCCAGCAGCACCTTACCTTACGCCCCCAGCGCCATTAGACCCGTAGGAGTCAGTGCTTTCCACTTTCCAAATACCAAATTAATTTCATACACTCAAATTTACGTTCGCACTCCCTATATAACACCCCCTAAGCACCATACACAAGTTACAATGTTCGAAACAAAAGTTCCTTCAAGTAGTTATAACTACATGCTGACACTACTTGGACAGATGTGGCACAGCGGCCAGAGCACATGACTTCACAGCATACGACACACAGTTTGGGCTCAAGCTTTCATCCCCGAGTCCGGCAGCTGCTCAGCTTAGAAGCATGAGACTCTACACACTACCTCACATATTTTCCGTACCCCAGAACTTTCAGACCAGTACGGGTCAGTAGTTCGTCTTAGTTGTTATGAACACATGCTGACACTACTTCCACAACTGTACTGCAGCGGCCACGGCACATAACTTCACAGCATAAGACACACAATTTAGACTCACGCTCTAATCCCCGAGTCCCGCACCACCTCACCTTAGCAGCATCACACTCTAGGCAATACCTCACTTAATTTTCTAGCCTAACACTTTCACACTGGTAGGTATGATTAGTTCACTTTGCACCCCCTCTATAGCACACCCTAAACACCCCACAGAGGTTACAGTGCTCCTACCCTCCTATTTCCCACTTTTTTCACCCTTTTTTCCCTTTACTCGCTTCAACGGAATAACAAAATGGCAGCCAACACTTACTCCTTCCATGAGACTCTAGACAATACCTCACATATTTTCCGTAGCCAGGACTTTCACACCACTACGGGTCAGTAGTTCATCCTAGTAGGTATAAACACATGCTGACTACTTCCACAACTGTACTGCAGCGGCCAGGGCACATGACTTCGCAGCATAAGACACACAGTGTGGGCTCACGCTTTAATCCTCGAGTCGCGCAAAAGCTCACCTTAGAAACATCACACACTAGCCAAAACCTCAATTAATTTTCGTAGCCTAGAACTTTCACACCGATAGGTATGATTCGTTCACTTTGCATCCCCTCTATAGCACACCCTAAACACCTTGCAAAGGTTATAGTGCTCCTACCCTCCTCTTTCCCACATTTTTTGCCCTTTTCCCCCCTTACTCGCTTCAACGGAATCATAAAATGGTGGCCAACACTTCCTAGTTGCAAACGCTCGCAGTGCTCGCAGCCAATCAGCAGCAGGCTCGTGCTCGTAACGCCTCAGCCAATCAGATGGCAGAATTCCCAAATATTGATATCTGTAAATTTCGATATTTCTCAAAAACTACTGAACGGATTTACACCAAATAAACAAAAGTGTGCTTTCTAGACCAAGAACCCTCTCCCTGCCAAATTTGGGATAATTCCGTTCACCCGTTCGACCTGTAGCCTTGTCTAAAACTTCCTATGGAAATTAACATTGAAAAAACACGTTTTGGGACCCCCCTTTTTTCTCGGACCCCCCTATACGAATCACCCCCAAACTTTCAACATAGAAGCTGATCTCAACAAAGAATTAGTTTTACAAAATTTCACGAAGATTCATCAATCAGCACCAAAGTTATTGCGAATAGAATGTTGCCATTTTCCTATAGTAACTAGGTCCTAACATAACTACCTACTGGCCACTGCCGGTAGGTAATATATATATATATATATATATTATCTACTGGCGGTCGCCAGAAGATAGTTATAGTTAGGACCGTGTTTCCATAGGAAATCCGCAACATTCTATTTGGAATAACTTTGGCGCCGGTTGACGAATCCTCGCGAAATTTTCAAAATAGGTGGGGCGCTCCGCTCCGCTCCTACCCAGAAAGTCTCGGGGGGATTCGTCAAGCGGGGGCTGAGAAAAAAGGGGGGTCCCAAAACGCGTTTTCCCCATGCAATTTTCCATAGGGACCTTTAGTCCAAGGTACAGCCCGAACGGCTGAACAGAATTACTTTGGCAGAGAGGTAGTCCTCAGGTCAGGGATGTGCCTTTTGCAGGTCTGGTGTCAATCTGTTCAGTAGTTCCTGAGAAAATCAAAAGTAAAATCATATATATATGTGGGCGGAGCCTAACCACACATCTCATCCTGAGATCTGATTGGCTGTCAGCACTTCATCCAAGAAGTGTTGGCAGCCATCTTGGGACCAATATACATGATAGCACCTCATTAAAAAGCATTGCAGTTAATAGAAGTTTTTAATACTTTAGTTACATTATAAATCATTTGTTGATGGTACCATACTCATTTTAGGAATTGTGGTATGTTCTAAGGTTATTTCACCATGTGAAAAAGCCTTCTGCTGGGATATCATGATTGAGAGTAAAATATTTTCTCATGCTTTTCCCACAGAGGTTTGGAAGGTGATCTATAAGCTAAACTGAGAGCTTATTTTCTGTAAATTCACAATATCTTTCTCAGTCATGTGAGAATGAAGTCTGACATTCTCAGTAAAACATGTACATCCAACAAGGGCAGAGACTGTCAGTTGATTCCTTTGTGTTCTACTGCAGCTTCCCAGAGTGTTCCAAAGAACAACTAGAGCGCTAACAGTCCTACTTATGATAAATGTATGGCACACCTGAAGCCATCTTGCTTGGATTAAAGTGGTAACTCTTAAAACATTTAATTTAAAAAGGAACAAAATGAGGGGGTTCATTTTTCCATAAAAAGTATGATTAGTGCTGCAGAAAGAAAAATTAGGGCACATTTTGACTGACTTCTCAAATCCTCTTCTATTTCATTAAAAGATTCTGACATGCAGACTGAAACATGCACTTTCAATACCAGCAGCAGTTTTCCCTGGTGAGCAGTAGCTTTACTACAGTGATCTAATGAGCAAAAAGAGTGCTAACATTCTGAATTTATGGCAAATGTGTGACACATCTGAATGCCTTTGGAATCAAAGTAAAAAACTGAAAGTATTTCCTACTGAGGAGACTGCAGTAAATGAGGAAATTAGGAAACTTCATAACAAATAAGTCTGCCAAGATGGCCACCAGAGATAAAAGAGCACAAATGTAGCCCAAATATCACCCAGATGTAGCCCAAGTATAGCCCAATGACAGAATGTCCCAGAGTGTTCTTAAAAACAACTAGAGCGCTTACTGTCTTCATAATGACAAAAGTATGGCACACCTGAAGCCATCTTGATTGGAATAAACTGGTAACACTTAAAACATTTAGGAACACAATGAGGGGGTTCATTTTGCCATAGAAATTATGATTAATGCTGAAGAAAGAAAATGAGGGCACATTTTGAGTGACTTCTCAAATCCTCTTCTATTTCATTAAAAAATTCTGACATGCAGACTGAAACATGCACTTTTAATACCAGGAGCAGACTTCCATGGTGAACAGTAGTTTTACTACAGTGATCTAATGAGCAACTAGAGTGCTAACATTCAGAATTTATGGCAAATGTGTGACATATCTGAATACCTTCATGATGGAATCAAAGTAAAAAACTGAAAGCATTTCCTACTGAGGAGACTGAAGTACATGAGGAAATTAGGAAACTTCATAACAAATAAATCTCCCAAGATGGCCACCGGAGACAAAAGAGCCCAAATGTAGCCCAAATTCACCCAGATGAAGCCCAAATATAGCCCAATGACAGAAGTGTGCAAAACACTTATTATTTTGTGTTTTTGCAGTGTTATATAGTGCAGACTTGTCAGGTATTGGAGTGCTTTACATGAGCATTGGTTACATCACACAAGAACAAATTCATTTTGGTTGTAGACATGGGGAGACTAAGTGATTTGACCAGAATCACAGAATGTCGAGCTGAAGCAGAAACTCCAACCTGGTTCCCCAGTTGCAAAGTCTGCAGTTCTGGAAGTAACACCACATCCTCTCCCCTAAGTGCAACATTTAATCAAGTGGTCAACTGGATAAAAAAACATAAAGGTAACAAATAATTTAAAAGTGCTTTCTCGCTATTTGAAAACTCAGAAAATATGTCCTTATTTTAGTCTGTTAGAGCACTAACCATAATTTTGATGCCAATAAGACCCTCTCATATATGTAATTTCTAAAGGAAATGCTCTAGGTATTACAGTTTTGATTACATCAAGATGACGTCAGGCGTTCCACACTTTCGTAATAAATATAGAATGTTAGCAATCTAGTTGTTCATTAGGATACTGTTGAGAGGCAGAGGCCAGGGGCACGGACTCTGAAAATTGAAGGCAGGTAGGAGGGTGCAAAGGCAACAATTTAACCACACTGAGCAGGCAGGAAGGGCCGTGGCAGCACAACAGACTATGGAGGGCAGTGGAAAGGGGGGCAGGGGCAACAAACCAACAATACAGGACTTGCAAGAGAGGCTGTGGCAATGTAATAGACCATTGTGGGCAGAAGGAAGAGGCAATGGTAGTACAACCATACATGCCAACAGACCCGATTCAGCCAGGAAGCGTCCAATGTTTTTAAGCTCAAATGGGCTTTATTTTATCTGTCTCCTGTCTACAATCTCCTCTTTTTCAATGTAACTCAAAGGGGAAAATCAATACCCCAGTTTTTTTTTAAAATCTCCCTCTTACCAAGTTCAAAATGTTCGCAAGTATGGTACATTGGATCATGGAAGGAAATGGGGTAGGGACATGGACTTGGATAACAGAGGACAGGAGGGACTTGGAGAGGTGCACCAAACTGACCCTGCAGGGCAGGCATCAGGGTTTGCAGCAGCACAATACACCACACAGGGCATGCGGGACGGGAGTGCAGCACAACAATCCATAGAAAGCAAGAGGGAGGGGACAGGACCATGCACATGGACAACAGAGAACAGAGGGGCAAGAGGCAGGACCATAATGGACAGACAGGAGAGAAAGCTGCAGCATAACAGACCATAAAGGGCAGGAGGGATGGATCAGGGGCATTACAATAGAACAGGCAAGCCAGGAGGGAGGGAGTAGGGGTCTGCATATGTAAACAGAGGGCTGGGGGCAAGGGGGCAGGGCAGGAGCAGCAAGATAGCCATGGAGGTCAGGCAGGATGTGCACTAGAAGCAAGACACACCATGAAGAGCAACAGTGAGACTGTGACGGCATACACACAGACCATGGAGGGAAGGTGGGAGGGGTTCAGGGGCAGCTAACTGACCACACAGGGAAGGTGGGAGTGGCCATGGCAGCACAGAAGACCATGCATGGCAAGTGGGAGGGTTAGTGGTAGCACAATGGCTATGATGGGCAAGAAGGAGGGTGCAGGGGCATGCACAAAGGACGATGGAGGATAGAAGGGAGGGTCAGAACCTGTGCACAGACAAGAAAGTTCAGGGGAAGGGGCCTCACAACAGACCGCACGGGGCAGGCAGGAGGAGCAGTTGCAGCACAACAGACCAGGGAGGGCAGAAGGGTGTGGCAGTACAATGGACCCTGTAGGACAGGAGGAAGAGGATAGGGGCATGGCATGTGGACAGGCAGGGTGGAGGTGGCAGGGACAGGTTACAGTCATCTGACAATGCTAGGCAGGTGGGAGGGGAGTGGCAGCTCAACAGAACACTCAGAGTAGATATGAGTGGCAGGTCCATGGAACATGGTGGGCAAAAAGGATGGAGCAGGGGCATGCACAAAGACATCGGAGGGCAGGGGGAAGGAGAATAGGGGCAGCAAGCTAAGCACAGAGTTTAAGCAGGAGGTCAATGATGGGGCATAGAATTGGGCAATGGAGGGCAGGAGGAGTGGACTGGTACATCATACTAAATTGAGGGCAGTGGCAGCACATCAGACCATGCATGGCAGGAGGGAGGAGGCTAGTCCATGGATTCACACAACAGAGGATAGGGAGGAGGGGGATGGGGCAGCAAGCTAACTGTTCAGAGAAGGCGGGTATTAGGAACTTTATTGTTTTTAAAACGTGTGTCAGTGCGAACTACTTAAAATATGAACAAGTATGCAGCATAATCTCACTTTTATTCAGGAAGAAGAGGACGTTTGTGACTGTGACTCGGGGCTCACTTGGCAGAAACACCCCCTGACCCTCCACCCCCTATCGCAAAATGTAATGCCCGTGAAAAGGGTAGGTGAACACAGTGTTATATAGAGCATAGTCCTGAGAGCACGATTAAAAATGAAAACTAGATATAGTGTATGGTATAAACTATGCACCAAAAAGTGTGATATAAGATGAACCGGGCGTGAAATATAATATGCAATACATTGTGCGCAATGACAGATTCATTGGAGAGCGCGAGATAGCACAGGCACTAGCGCGTGCTATGCGATATGCGCCTTGGAGTGTAATATGCACAGGGCAGTGTTGTGTAACCTAACTAGTCTCTAAAGTTGTAATATAAAATATGTGCTGGGGAGTGTAACGTTGCATATGCACTGTGACAAAGATATGGATCCCAGATTGTAATATGTATGGCATAGCACTGTGCGTTATAACATAGGCATCGAGGAAGGCACGTTAGATGGGGCAATATAACCTGTGCGAAGACAAGTGTGGCATGACATATTCACGGGGTGGTGTTACAGTGCACATGGGCTAGAGAGTGTCATAGCATATGCACTAGCTAGTGGAATACAACACAGAGGTGTGTGGCACTCAGCAGGCAATGGTGGGTGTAACACAGAGTATGGGTTATCTCACAGGGAAAAGCCAGGACGGGTTCCCAATGCAAGCGCCGAGATGCCCAAGGGTAAGTCGAGCGCTATATAAGAACACACATAAATACATAAATAAAAAAATACAGCATTGGGCTCTGCCAGGAGCGCGCTGTGACTCTCAAGTGATGTTCGTCCCCTTTCCAGAGAGTAAAATAAAAAGTATTACACATCCGGCAGTGGATGTGTGTTTTATTAACCGTGAGGGGGGTTTCTTGCATAGTTTGTCGAATTTTTGTCGAATCCCCTTTGAATGGCTTGGTGTGCATGTGTATTAAATGTGGCCGTCAATAGCTACCCATGTTTGTATAAATAAACGACAAGGGTGTCTACCGGGATTAGGCACGGTAGGGCATCAGACATGTCAGAGCTTCACTAGTGGTGTAATTACATTCCACGTGGATTCATTGTATGCATAGTCGCCTTTTAATGAATATCACGCAAATCGTCATGGTGATAGGTACGTACGGTTTGTCCAGCATGTCCTAGGTGTGTCTATAAATATATATATTTTAAAAATAATAAAAAACAGTGGCCGGCCCTGGGGATTGGGGTCAAAAAAATATAATTAGGAGACAGGCCCTGGGGGATGGGGTCATCAGGGCCAATAAATTAGAATAAGAAGGGGAACCACACAGCCCCCCTTCTTAAAAAATTAAAATAAATAAAAGACTGGCATCGTGCCGGAGGCCACGCCCCCTCCTTGCAGAACTCTGCAAACGCGCCCCCTGGCGAGTTGTAAGTTGGGGAATTAATTCCTCTTCAATACTGAGGGTCCCTGAGGGCCAACTAGCCCAACAGGCATCTCCAGTATGCACCAGGAAGCTGCGCTGCAGACAGGTGTTCTGAGGCCAAGCCCCTTTTTACACCTCTCTGCAACGCAGCTCTGTGGCGCTTACTGGAGGTACCTAGTGGTCTAGTTTGACCCTAGGGACCCTTAGGATTCAAGGGGACTTAATCTCTCAACTTAGAACAGCCACAGGGCGCGTTTACACAGTGGTGAAGGGAGGGGACGGGGCCTGAGGTGACGTGTGCAAACACGCACTATGGCACGTTTTAAATTGGGGATATAATTTTCCTTCAATACTGAGGGCCCCTGGGGGCTAACTAGCCCACCAAGTGCTTCCAGTAAGCGCAACTGAGCTGCATTGCAGAGAGGTGGTCCAGGCCGTGCCACTTTTTACACCTCTCTGCAACGCAGCTCTGTGGCACTTACTGGAGGTACCTAGTGGGCTAGTTGGACCCTAGGGACCCTCAGGATTCAAATGAACTTAATGTCCCAACTAAAAACGGACACAGGGCGTGTTTACACAGTGGTGAAGGGAGGGGACGGGACCTGAGTTAACGTGTGCAAAAATGCCCTGTGGCCTGTTTTAAGAGGTAGTTTTAATGCCCCTGCCCTATTATATACTAGGGGCTTACAGAGGAGGTCATGCTAATCACAGGGGGACCCCAACGCATAATGTTCCCTAGTGTATTTAGGTGTTTTCACTGTATTCTAAGTGTCTTTTAACATAGCACTGGCTCTAGGACTGGTTAGTCAGACTCAGTTACCACCAGTATCCGTCTGAAAAAGTTGAGGGTACAGGATGATTTTGCAACAAGGCTTCTTTCTGCTCTTCTTTTTGTTCTTTCTGCACCTAATCCTTCTTTCTGCACTTTTCTTCGTCTTTGAGGACTTCTGTTGCTTCTTTCTGCACTTCTTTTTTTTCTTTCTGTGCATTTTTTCTTCTTTCTTCACATGTCCTATCTCTGTAGGCATAGTTAGAAATTAGCATTTAAAAAACCTTTGAAATTCACAGAAAAAAACCATAGGTTTCAGGCACGTTATAGTTAGGAATTAGCATTTAAAAAACCTCAGAAATTCACTGAAAAAACCATAGGTTTCAGGGGTGTTATAGTTAGCTGGACTTTTCACTTCTACAAAACCATTGAAATTCCCCCGTTATAGTTAGTTCAGCTAAGTATAACTCGCGCACCCGCAATGCACTGCTGATGACGTCACATATTACATCACTCATGACATGGTCAGTGACATCACTCATGACATCACTGATGGCATCTCAAATGACATCACTGATGACATCCTCCAGTGAATGTGTGTTTTTCTGAAAATTAAATATGTTTTATATATGTATATCTCAAGGTCGATGGAAGAATAAATGGGTATATATTTATATATATATATATATATATATATATTATCTACTGGCGGTCGTCAGTAGATAGTTAAAGTTACAACCTAGTTTCCATAGGAAATCTGAAAATTCAATTTTGAATAACTTTGGCGCCGGTTGACGAATCCTCGTGAAATTTAAAAAACTAATGGGGCGCTCCGTTCAGCTCCTACCCTGAAAGTCTCGGGGTGATTCGTCAAGCAGGGGCCGAGAAAAAGGGTGGTCCCAAAACGCGTTTTCCCCATGCATTTTTTCATAGGACCTTTAGTCGAAGGTACAGCCCGAACGGCTGAACAGAATTACGTGAAATTTGGCAAAGAGGTAGAAATAAGGTCAAGGAAGTGCCTTTTGAAGGTCTCGTGTAAATCTGTTCAGTATTTCCTGAGAAAATAGCATCAATATCTATACGCGCGCACCGTGCGCGCACTGTGCGCGCACCCTGCCGTGCGCGAGCAGAATTCTGATTGGTTGTTAGATGTCGGTAAACATTCGAATCGGTCGAAACCAGGAAGTGTCGGCCACCATTTTGTCTCTCGCAGTCTGAGGGGGTGAAAAACAAAGTTGGAGAACGTGAAAAGGGGGCAGGGTGGACAGTTCCTGACCCCCTAGCCTTTGTCAGGGGGTCCCAGAAGGACCCCCAAGGGCCAAAAAAAGATTTATTTCTTTTTCCGAAAAATCGCGGAGTGCGCGCTCTGTGCGCACACGCTGAAAAACACACGTAAAAAATATATTTTTAATTTTTAATGGAAAAAACGCGCGAGGTTCGCGCACCGTGCGCGCACGCTAAAAATCCCATAAAAAAAATAAAAAATACATACATAAATTGCCATTTAAAAAACCTTTGAAATTCACTGAAAAACCCATAGGTTTCACACACGTTATAGTTACAAATTAGCATTTAAAAAACCTTGCAATTTCACTTAAAAAACCATAGGTTTCACACATGTTATAGTTAGCTGGACATTTCACTCGTAAAAAAACAATGAAATTCCCCCGTTATAGTTAGTGCAGGCAACTATAACTCACGCGACCGCAATCCTCTGCTGATGACGTCAGATATTACATCACTGATGACATATGTATCTTTCTGAAAAATAAATATTTGTAATATATGTATAGCTAAAGATTAATGGAAGAAGACATGGGTAAATAAGTGTCTAAATACAGTGATGTAATATCTGACGGGTCATCAGCAGAGGATTGCGGTCGCGTGAGTTATAGTTGCCTGCACTAACTATAACGGGGGAATTTCATTGGTTTTTTACGAGTGAAATGTCCAGCTAACTATAACATGTGTGAAACCTATGGTTTTTTAAGTGAATTTGCAAGGTTTTTTAAATGCTAATTTGTAACTATAACGTGTGTGAAACCTATGGTTTTTTCAGTGAATATATATATATATATATTAGTATAGTTAGGACCTTGTTTCTATTCAAAAAGCGTTTTTTCTTTTCCCACTAACTTTGGCGCCGGTTGACGAATCTTCGCCAAATTTTCAAAACGTTGGTCCCGCTCCGGTGAGCTCCTATCCAGAAAGATTCGGAGTGATTGCAAAGCGGGGGCCGAGAAAAAAGGGGGGTCCCAAAACGCATTTTCTCCATGTTTTTTCCCATAGGAAACTTTAGACACGACTACAGCCCGAACTGCTGAACGGAAAAGGTAGTCCTTGGTTCAGAAAGAGATCTTTTTTTTAAATGGTGTAAATCCGTTCAGTAGTTCCTGAGAAGTTCAAAAAATAGAGGTAAAATAATCAAATTCCCATAGGAAACTTTAGACACGGTTACAGCTGAAACTGCTGAACAGAATTACGCCAAATTTAGCAAAAAGGTACTGCATGGTTCATAAAGCTTCCTTTTTTTTAAATGGTGTAAATCTATTCAGTAGTTTTTGAGATAGTAAAGGAAAAAAATCTTTAAATATCTGGGCGGGGCTCTAATTGGCGGCCACCACTTCAATCCAGGAAGTTTTGGCAGCCATCTTGGTGCAATGCTTTTTAGGTCTTGCATAGTGATGCAGCACATGCGCTGCCCACTACACAAGCACAACTGCACTGCTCTAAACCCTAAAACACTACCCCAAGTACGAGCCCCTACACTGCACGAACAGCACTGCACTACCACCAGCACGACCCCCTACACTACCCGAACACCATTGCACTACCCTAAACCCTAAAACACCACCCAGCACAACCCCCTACACTGCCCGAACACCACTGCACTACCCTAAACCATAAAACACCAGCCCCAGCATGACCCCGTACACTGCACGAACACCGCTGCACTGACCTAAACACTTAAACACCATCCCCAGCACGACCCAACACACTGCTCAAACACCACTGCACTGCCCTAAACCCTGAAACACCACACACAGCACGACCTCCTACACTGCTCCAACACCACTGCACTTCCCTAAACCCTGAAACACACCCCCAGCACGACCCCCTACACTGCCTGAACACCACTGTACTGCCCTAAACCCTGATTCACCACCCCCCGCACGTCCAACTACACTGACCGAATACCACTGCACTGCCTTAAACCCTGAAACACCACCCCCAGCAAGACCCCCTACACTGCCAGAACACCACTGCACTGCCCTAAACCCTGAAACACAACCCCCAGCAAGACCCCCTACACTGCTCGAACATGACTGCCCTAAACCCTGAAACACCACCCCCAGCAAGACCCCCTACACTGCCCGAACACCACTGCACTGCCCTAAACCATGAAACACCACCCCCTGCACGACCCACTACACTGCCCAAACACCACTGCACTGCCCTAAACCCTGAAACACCACCCCCTGCACACCCCCCTACACTGACCGAAAACCACTGCCCTTCCCTAAACCCTAAAACACCACCCCCAGCACGACCCCCTACACTGCCCGAACACCACTGCACTGCCCTAAACCCTAAAACACCACCCCCAGCACGACCCCCTACACTGCCCGAACACCACCGCACTGCCCTAAACCCTGAAACACCAGCCCCAGCAAGACACCCTACACTGCCCGAAAACCACCGCACTGCCCTAAACCCTGAAACACCAGCCCCAGCAAGACCCCCTACACTGCCCTAACACCACCGCACTGCCCTAAACCCTGAAACACCACCCAATGCACAACCCCCTACACAACCCGAACACTACTGCACTGCCCTAAGTCCTGAAACACCACCCCCTGTACGAACCCCTACACTGCCCAAAAACCACTGAACAGCCCTAATCCCTGAAACACCACCCCCTGCACGACCCCCTACACTGTCCGAACACCACTGCACTGCCCTAAACTCTGAATCACTACCCCTGCACGACTCCCTACACTGTCCAAACACCACTGCACTACCCTAAACCCTAAAACACCACCCCAGCACAACCCCCTACACTGCCCGAACACCACTGCTCTACCCTAAACCATAAAAAAACAGCCCCAGCATGACCCCCTACACTGCACGAACACCACTGCACTGACCTAAACACTTAAACACCATCCCCAGCACGACCCAACACACTGCCCAAACACCACTGCACTGCCCTAAACCCTGAAACACCACACACAGCACGACCCCCTACACTGCCCCAAAACCACTGCACTCCCATAAACCCTGGAACACACCCCCAGCACGACCCCCTACACTGCCTGAACACCACTGTACTGCCCTAAACCCTGATTCACCACCCCCGCACGTCCCCCTACACTGACCGAATACCACTGCACTGCCTTAAACCCTGAAACACCACCCCCAGCAAGACTCCCTACACTGCCCGAACACCACTGCATTGCCCTAAACCCTGAAACACAACCCCCAGCAAGACCCCCTACACTGCTCGAACACGACTGCCCTAAACCCTGAAACACCACCCCCAGCAAAACCCCCAACACTGCCCGAACACCACTGCACTGCCCTAAACCATGAAACACCACCCCCTGCATGACCTCCTACACTGCCCAAATGCACCACTGCACTGCCCTAAACCCTGAAACACCACCCCCTGCACAACCCCCTACACTGCCCGAACACCACTGCACTGTCCTAAACCCTGAAACACCATCCCCAGCATGACCCCTAAACTGCCTGAATACCACTGCTCTGCCCTAAACCCTAAAACACCACCCCTGCACACCCCCCTACACTGACCGAACACCACTGCTCTTCCCTAAACCCTAAAACACCAGCCCCAGCACGACCCCCTACACTGCCCAAACACCACTGCTCTGCCCTAAACCCTAAAACACCACCCCAGCAAGACCCCCTACACTGCCCTAACACCACCGCACTGCCCTAAACCCTGAAACACCACCCAATGCAGAACCCCCTACACAACCCGAACACTACTGCACTGCCCTAAATCCTGAAACACCACCCCCTGTACGAACCCCTACACTGCCCAAAAACCACTGAACAGCCCTAAACCCTGAAACACCACCCCCTGCACGACCCCCTACACTGTCCGAACACCACTGCACTGCCCTAAACCCTGAAACACTACCCCTGCACGACCCCCTACACTGCCCAAACACCACTGCACAGCCCTAAACCATGAAACACCACCCCCTGCACGACTCCCTACACTGTCCGAACACCACTGCACTGCCCTAAACCCTGAAACACCATCCCCAGCATGACCCCTAAACTGCCTGAATACCACTGCTCTGCCCTAAAACCTAAAACACCACCCCCTGCACACCCCCCTATACTGCCCGAACACCACTGCTCTTCCCTAAACCCTAAAACACCAGCCCCAGCACGACCCCCTACACTGCCCGAACACCACTGCTCTGCCCTAAACCCTAAAATACCAGCCCCAGCATGACCCCCTACACTGCCCTAACACCACTGCACTGCCCTAAACCCTAAAACACCACCCCCAGCACAACCCCCTACACTGCCCGAACACCACCGCACTGCCCTAAACCCTGAAACACCAGTCCCAGCAAGACACCCTACACTGCCCGAAAACCACCACACTGCCCTAAACCCTGAAACACCAGCCCCAGCAAGACCTCATACACTGCCCGAACACCACCACACTGCCCTAAATCCTGAAACACCACCCCCTGTACGAACCCCTACACTGCCCAAACAGCACTGAACAGCCCTAAACCCTGAAACACCACAACCTGCACGACCCCCTACACTGTCCGAACACCACTGCAGTGCCCTAAACCCTGAAACACCAGCCCCAGCAAGACACCCTACACTGCCCGAAAACCACCGCACGCCCTAAACCCTGAAACACCAGCCCCAGCAAGACCCCCTACACTGCCCTAACACCACCGCACTGCCCTAAACCCTGAAACACCACCCAATGCACAATCCCCTACACAACCCGAACACTACTGCACTGCCCTAAATCTTAAAACACCACCCCCTGTACGAACCCCTACACTGCCCAAAAACCACTGAACAGCCCTAATCCCTGAAACACCACCCCATGCACGACCCCCTACACTGTCCAAACACCACTGCACTGCCCTAAACCCTGAATCACTACCCCTGCACGACCCCCTACACTGTCCAAACACCACTGCACTACCCTAAACCCTAAAACACCACCCCAGCACAACCCCCTACACTGCCCAAACACCACTGCACTGCCCTAAACCCTGAATCACTACCCCTGCACAACCCCTACACTGTCCAAACACCACTGCACTACCCTAAACCCTAAAACACCACCCCAGCACAACCCCCTACACTGCCCAAACACCACTGCACTACCCTAAACCATAAAACACCAGCCCCAGCATGACCCCCTACACTGCACGAACACCACTGCACTGACCTAAACACTTAAACACCATCCCCACCACGACCCAACACACTGCCCAAACACCACTGCACTGCCCTAAACCCTGAAACACCACACACAGCACGACCCCCTACACTGCCCCAACACCACTGCACTCCCCTAAACCCTGAAACACACCCCCAGCACAACCCCCTACACTGCCTGAACACCACTGTACTGCCCTAAACCCTGATTCACCACCCCCGCACGTCCCCCTACACTGACCGAATACCACTGCACTGCCTTAAACCCTGAAACACCACCCCCAGCAAGACCCCCTACACTGCCCGAACACCACTGCACTGCCCTAAACACTGAAACACCACCCCCAGCAAAACCCCCAACACTGCCCGAACACCACTGCACTGCCCTAAACCATGAAACACCACCCCCTGCACGACCCCCTACACTACCCAAACACCACTGCACTCCCCTAAACCCTGAAACACCACCCCCTGCACAACCCCCTACACTGCCTGAACACCACTGCACTGTCCTAAACCCTGAAACACCATCCCCAGCATGACCCCTAAACTGCCTGAATACCACTGCTCTGCCCTAAACCCTAAAACACCACCCCCTGCACACCCCCCTACACTGACCGAACACCACTGCTCTTCCCTAAACCCTAAAACACCAGCCCCAGCACGACCCCCTACACTGCCCGAACACCACTGCTCTGCCCTAAACCCTAAAACACCACCCCAGCAAGACCCCCTACACTGCCCTAACACCACCGCACTGCCCTAAACCCTGAAACACCACCCAATGCAGAACCCCCTACACAACCCGAACACTACTGCACTGCCCTAAATCCTGAAACACCACCCCCTGTACGAACCCCTACACTGCCCAAAAACCACTGAACAGCCCTAAACACTGAAACACCACCCCCTGCACGACCCCCTACACTGTCTGAACACCACTGCACTGCCCTAAACCCTGAAACACTACCCCTGCACGACCCCCTACACTGCCCAAACACCACTGCACAGCCCTAAACCATGAAACACCACCCCCTGCACGACTCCCTACACTGTCCGAACACCACTGCACTGCCCTAAACCCTGAAACACCATCCCCAGCATGACCCCTAAACTGCCTGAATACCACTTCTCTGCACTAAAACCTAAAACACCACCCCCTGCACACCCCCCTACACTGCCCGAACACCACTGCTCTTCCCTAAACCCTAAAACACCAGCCCCAGCACGACCCCCTATACTGCCCGAACACCACTGCTCTGCCCTAAACCCTAAAATACCAGCCCCAGCACGACCCCCTACACTGCCCGAACACCACTGCACTGCCCTAAATCCTAAAACACCACCCCCAGCATGACCCCCTACACTGCCCGAACACCACCGCACTGCCCTAAACCCTGAAACACCAGTCCCAGCAAGACACCCTACACTGCCCGAAAACCACCGCACTGCCCTAAACCCTGAAACACCAGCCCCAGCAAGACCTCATACACTGCCCGAACACCACCACACTGCCCTAAATCCTGAAACACCACCCCCTGTATGAACGCCTACACTGCCCAAACAGCACTGAACAGCCCTAAACCCTGAAACACCACAACCTGCACGACCCCCTACACTGTCCGAACACCACTGCAGTGCCCTAAACACTGAAACACCATCCCCTGCACAACCCCCTACACTGTCCGAACACCACTGCACTGCCCTAAACCCTGAAACACCAACCCCTGCACGACCCCCTACACTGTCCAAACACCTCTACACTGCCCTAAACCCGGAAACAACACCCCCTGCACGACCCCCTACACTGCCCGAACACCACTGCACCACCCTAAACCCTAAAACACCAGTCCCAGCAAGACACCCTACACTGCCCGAAAACCACCGCACTGCCCTAAACCCCGAAACACCAGCCCCAGCAAGACCTCATACACTGCCCGAACACCACCACACTGCCCTAAATCCTGAAACACCACCCCCTGTACGAACCCCTACACTGCCCAAACAGCACTGAACAGCCCTAAACCCTGAAACACCACAACCTACACAACCCCCTACACTGTCCGAACACCACTGCAGTGCCCTAAACACTGAAACACCATCCCCTGCACAACCCCCTACACTTTCCGAACACCACTGCACTGC
Organism: Triturus cristatus; assembly: GCF_964204655.1. Lineage (NCBI taxonomy): Eukaryota > Metazoa > Chordata > Amphibia > Caudata > Salamandridae > Triturus > Triturus cristatus. The sequence goes on from NC_140585.1 coordinate 97,617,390, forward strand.
CCTAAACCCTGAAACACCAACCCCTGCACGACCCCCTACACTGTCCAAACACCTCTACAATGCCCTAAACCCTGAAACAACACCCCCTGCATGACCCCTACACTGCCCGAACACCACTGCACTGCCCTAAACCCTGAAACACCACCCCCAGCACGACCCCCTACACTGCCTGAACACCACTGCACTGCCCTAAACCCTGAAACACTACCCCCCTGCACAACCTCCTGCACTGCTCGAACACCTCTGCACTGCCCTAAACCCTGAAACCCCACCCCCTGCACAACCTCCGCACTGCCCTAACACCACCGCACTGCCCTAAACCCTGAAACACCACCCAATGCACAATCCCCTACACAACCCGAACACTACTGCACTGCCCTAAATCTTAAAACACCACCCCCTGTACGAACCCCTACACTGCCCAAAAACCACTGAACAGCCCTAATCCCTGAAACACCACCCCATGCACGACCCCCTACACTGTCCAAACACCACTGCACTGCCCTAAACCCTGAATCACTACCCCTGCACGACCCCCTACACTGTCCAAACACCACTGCACTACCCTAAACCCTAAAACACCACCCCAGCACAACCCCCTACACTGCCCAAACACCACTGCACTGCCCTAAACCCTGAATCACTACCCCTGCACAACCCCTACACTGTCCAAACACCACTGCACTACCCTAAACCCTAAAACACCACCCCAGCACAACCCCCTACACTGCCCAAACACCACTGCACTACCCTAAACCATAAAACACCAGCCCCAGCATGACCCCCTACACTGCACGAACACCACTGCACTGACCTAAACACTTAAACACCATCCCCACCACGACCCAACACACTGCCCAAACACCACTGCACTGCCCTAAACCCTGAAACACCACACACAGCACGACCCCCTACACTGCCCCAACACCACTGCACTCCCCTAAACCCTGAAACACACCCCCAGCACAACCCCCTACACTGCCTGAACACCACTGTACTGCCCTAAACCCTGATTCACCACCCCCGCACGTCCCCCTACACTGACCGAATACCACTGCACTGCCTTAAACCCTGAAACACCACCCCCAGCAAGACCCCCTACACTGCCCGAACACCACTGCACTGCCCTAAACACTGAAACACCACCCCCAGCAAAACCCCCAACACTGCCCGAACACCACTGCACTGCCCTAAACCATGAAACACCACCCCCTGCACGACCCCCTACACTACCCAAACACCACTGCACTCCCCTAAACCCTGAAACACCACCCCCTGTACGAACCCCTACACTGCCCAAACAGCACTGAACAGCCCTAAACCCTGAAACACCACAACCTGCACGACCCCCTACACTGTCCGAACACCACTGCAGTGCCCTAAACACTGAAACACCATCCCCTGCACAACCCCCTACACTGTCCGAACACCACTGCACTGCCCTAAACGCTGAAACACCAACCCCTGCACGACCCCCTACACTGTCCAAACACCTCTACACTGCCCTAAACCCTGAAACAACACCCCCTGCATGACCCCTACACTGCCCGAACACCACTGCACTGCCCTAAACCCTGAAACACCACCCCCAGCACGACCCCCTACACTGCCTGAACACCACTGCACTGCCCTAAACCCTGAAACACTACCCCCCTGCACAACCTCCTGCACTGCTCGAACACCACTGCACTGCCCTAAACCCTGAAACCCCACCCCCTGCACAACCTCCTGCACTGCTCGAACACCACTGCACTGCCCTAAACACTGAAACACCACCCCCGCACGACCCTCTACACTGCCCGACCACCACTGCACTGCCCTAAACCCTGAAACACCACCCCCTGCACGACCCCCTACACTGCTCAAACACCACTGCACAGCCCTAAACCATGAAACACCACCCCCTTCATGACCCCCTACACTGTCTGAGCACCACTGCACTGCCCTAAACCCTGAAACACCACCCCTGCACGACCCCCTACACTGCCCGAACACCACTGCACTGCCCTAAAACCCTGAAACACCACCCCCAGCACAACCCCCTATGCTGCCTGAACACCACTGCACTGCCATAAAACCTGAAACACCACCCCCCTGCACAACCTCCTGCACTGCTCGAACACCACTGCACTGCCCTAAACCCTGAAACATCACCCCCGCACGACCCCCTACATTGCCAGAACACCACTGCACTGCCCTAAACCCTGAAACACCACCCCCGCATGACCCCTACACTGCCCGAACACCACTGCACTGCCCTAAACCCTGAAAGACCACCCCATCACAACCCCCTACACTGCCTGAACACCACCGCACTGCCCTAAACCCTGAAACACCACCCCCTGCACAACCTCCTGCACTGCTCGAACACCACTGCACTGCCCTAAACACTGAAACACCACCCCCGTACGACCCTCTACACTGCCCGACCACCACTGCACTGCCGTAAACCCTGAAACACCACCCCCTGCACGACCCCCTACACTGCCCAAACACCACTGCACAGCCCTAAACCATGAAACACCACCCCCTTCATGACCCCCTACACTGTCCGAGCACCACTGCACTGCCCTAAACACTGAAACACCACCCCAAGCACAACCCCCTACACTGTCCAAACACCTCTGCACTGCCCTAAACCCTGAAACAGCACCCCTGCACAACCCCCTACACTGCCCGAACACCACTGCACTGCCCTAAAACCCTGAAACACCACCCCCAGCACGACCCCCTATGCTGCCTGAACACCACTGCACTGCCATAAAACCTGAAACACCACCCCCTGCACAACCCCCTGCACTGTCCGAACACCACTGCACTGCCCTAAACCCTGAAACACCAACCCCTGCACGACCCCCTACACTGTCCAAACACCTCTACACTGCCCTAAACCGGAAACAACACCCCCTGCAAGACCCCCTAGACACCGCGAACACCACTGCACTGCCCTAAACCCTAAAACACCAGTCCCAGCAAGACACCCTACACTGCCCGAAAACCACCGCACTGCCCTAAACCCCGAAACACCAGCCCCAGCAAGACCTCATACACTGCCCGAACACCAACACACTGCCCTAAATCCTGAAACACCACCCCCTGTACGAACCCCTACACTGCCCAAACAGCACTGAACAGCCCTAAACCCTGAAACACCACAACCTGCACGACCCCCTACACTGTCCGAACACCACTGCAGTGCCCTAAACACTGAAACACCATCCCCTGCACAACCCCCTACACTTTCTGAACACCACTGCACTGCCCTAAACCCTGAAACACCAACCCCTGCACGACCCCCTACACTGTCCAAACACCTCTACACTGCCCTAAACCCTGAAACAACACCCCCTGCATGACCCCTACACTGCCCGAACACCACTGCACTGCCCTAAACCCTGAAACACCACCCCCAGCACAACCCCCTACACTGCCTGAACACCACTGCACTGCCCTAAACCCTGAAACACTACCCCCCTGCACAACCTCCTGCACTGCTCGAACACCACTGCACTGCCCTAAACCCTGAAACCCCACCCCCTGCACAACCTCCTGCACTGCTCGAACACCACTGCACTGCCCTAAACACTGAAACACCACCCCCGCACGACCCTCTACACTGCCCGACCACCACTGCACTGCCGTAAACCCTGAAACACCACCCCCTGCACGACCCCCTACACTGCCCAAACACCACTGCACAGCCCTAAACCATGAAACACCACCCCATTCATGACCCCCTACACTGTCCGAGCACCTCTGCACTGCCCTAAACCCTGAAACACCACCCCTGCACAACCCCCTACACTGCCCGAACACCACTGCACTGCCCTAAAACCCTGAAACACCACCCCCAGCACGACCCCCTATGCTGCCTGAACACCACTGCACTGCCATAAAACCTGAAACACCACCCCCTGCACAACCTCCTGCACTGCTCGAACACGACTGCACTGCCCTAAACCCTGAAACATCACCCCCGCACGACCCCCTACATTGTCAGAACACCACTGCACTGCCCTAAACCCTGAAACACCACCCCCGCATGACCCCTACACTGCCCGAACACCACTGCACTGCCCTAAACCCTGAAAGACCACCCCATCACAACCCCCTACACTGCCTGAACACCACCGCACTGCCCTAAACCCTGAAACACCACCCCCTGCACAACCCCCTGCACTGTCCGAACACCACTGCACTGCCCTAAACCCTGAAACACCAACCCCTGCACGACCCCTACACTGTCCAAACACCTCTACACTGCCCTAAACCCGGAAACAACACCCCCTGCATGACCCCTACACTGCCCGAACACCACTGCACTGCCCTAAACCCTGAAACACCACCCCAGCACAACCCCCTACACTGCCTGAACACCACTGCACTGCCCTAAACCCTGAAACACTACCCCCCTGCACAACCTCCTGCACTGCTCGAACACCACTGCCCTGCCCTAAACCCTGAAACACCACCCCTGCACAACCTCCTGCACTGCTCGAACGCCATTGCACTGCCCTAAACACTGAAACACCAGCCCCGCACGACCCTCTACACTGCCCGACCACCACTGCACTGCCATAAACCCTGAAACACCACCCCCTGCATGACCCCCTACACTGCCCAAACACCACTGCACAGCCCTAAACCATGAAACACCACCCCCTGCACAACCCCCTACACTGTCCAAACACCTCTGCACTGCCCTAAACCCTGAAACACCACCCCTGCAAGACCCCCTACACTGCCCGAACACCACTGCACTGCCCTAAAACCCTGAAACACCACCCCAGCACGACCCCCTAGGCTGCCTGAACACCACTGCACTGCCATAAACCCTGAAACACCACACACAGCACGACCCCCTACACTGCCCCAAAACGACTGCACTCCCATAAACCCTGGAACACACCCCCAGCACGACCCCCTACACTGCCTGAACACCACTGTACTGCCCAAAACCCTGATTCACCACCCCCACACGTCCCCCTACACTGACCAAATACCACTGCACTGCCTTAAACCCTGAAACACCACCCCCAGCAAGACCCCCTACACTGCCCGAACACCACTGCATTGCCCTAAACCCTGAAACACAACCCCCAGCAAGACCCCCTACACTGCTCGAACACGACTGCCCTAAACACTGAAACACCACCCCCAGCAAAACCCCCAACACTGCCCGAACACCACTGCACTGCCCTAAACCATGAAACACCACCCCCTGCACGACCCCCTACACTGTCCAAATGCACCACTGCACTGCCCTAAACCCTGAAACACCACCCCCTGCACGACCCCCTACACTACCCAAACACCACTGCACTCCCCTAAACCCTGAAACACCACCCCCTGCACAACCCCCTACACTGCCCGAACACCACTGCACTGTCCTAAACCCTGAAACACCATCCCCAGCATGACCCCTAAACTGCCTGAATACCACTGCTCTGCCCTAAACCCTAAAACACCACCCCCTGCACACCCCCCTACACTGACCGAACACTACTGCTCTTCCCTAAACCCTAAAACACCAGCCCCAGCACGACCCCCTACACTGCCCGAACACCACTGCTCTGCCCTAAACCCTAAAACACCACCCCAGCAAGACCCCCTACAGTGCCCTAACACCACCGCACTGCCCTAAACCCTGAAACACCACCCAATGCAGAACCCCCTACACAACCCGAACACTACTGCACTGCCCTAAATCCTGAAACACCACCCCCTGTACGAACCCCTACACTGCCCAAAAACCACTGAACAGCCCTAAACACTGAAACACCACCCCCTGCACGACCCCCTACACTGTCCGAACACCACTGCACTGCCCTAAACCCTGAAACACTACCCCTGCACGACCCCCTACACTGCCCAAACACCACTGCACAGCCCTAAACCATGAAACACCACCCCCTGCACGACTCCCTACACTGTCCGAACACCACTGCACTGCCCTAAACCCTGAAACACCATCCCCAGCATGACCCCTAAACTGCCTGAATACCACTGCTCTGCCCTAAAACCTAAAACACCACCCCCTGCACACCCCCCTACACTGCCCGAACACCACTGCTCTTCCCTAAACCCTAAAACACCAGCCCCAGCACAACCCCCTACACTGCCCGAACACCACTGCTCTGCCCTAAACCCTAAAATACCAGCCCCAGCACGACCCCCTACACTGCCCGAACACCACTGCACTGCCCTAAACCCTAAAACACCACCCCCAGCACGACCCCCTACACTGCCCGAACACCACCGCACTGCCTAAACCCTGAAACACCAGTCCCAGCAAGACACCCTACACTGCCCGAAAACCACCGCACTGCCCTAAACCCTGAAACACCAGCCCCAGCAAGACCTCATACACTGCCCGAACACCACCACACTGCCCTAAATCCTGAAACACCACCCCCTGTACGAACCCCTACACTGCCCAAACAGCACTGAACAGCCCTAAACCCTGAAACACCACAACCTGCACGACCCCCTACACTGTCCGAACACCACTGCAGTGCCCTAAACACTGAAACACCATCCCCTGCACAACCCCCTACACTGTCCGAACACCACTGCACTGCCCTAAACCCTGAAACACCAACTCCTGCACGACCCCCTACACTGTCCAAACACCTCTACACTGCCCTAAACCCTGAAACAACACCCCCTGCATGACCCCTACACTGCCCGAACACCACTGCACTGCCCTAAACCCTGAAACACCAACCCCAGCACGACCCCCTACACTGCCTGAACACCACTGCACTGCCCTAAACCCTGAAACACTACCCCCTGCACAACCTCCTGCACTGCTCGAACACCACTGCACTGCCCTAAACCCTGAAACCCCACCCCCTGCACAACCTCCTGCACTGCTCGAACACCACTGCACTGCCCTAAACACTGAAACACCACCCCTGCACGACCCTCTACACTGCCCGACCACCACTGCACTGCCCTAAACCCTGAAACACCACCCCCTGCACGACCCCCTACACTGCCCAAACACCACTGCACAGCCCTAAACTATGAAACACCACCCCCTTCATGACCCCCTACACTGTCCGAGCACCACTGCACTGCCCTAAACCCTGAAACACCACCCGTGCACGACCCCCTACACTGCCCGAACACCACTGCACTGCCCTAAAACCCTGAAACACCACCCCCAGCACAACCCCCTATGCTGCCTGAACACCACTGCACTGCCATAAAACCTGAAACACCACCCCCCTGCACAACCTCCTGCACTGCTCGAACACGACTGCACTGCCCTAAACCCTGAAACATCACCCCCGCACGACCCCCTACATTGCCAGAACACCACTGCACTGCCCTAAACCCTGAAACACCACCCCCGCATGACCCCTACACTGCCCGAACACCACTGCACTGCCCTAAACCCTGAAAGACCACCCCATCACAACCCCCTACACTGCCTGAACACCACCGCACTGCCCTAAACCCTGAAACACCACCCCCGCATGACCCCTACACTGCCCGAACACCACTGCACTGCCCTAAACCCTGAAACACCAACCCCTGCACGACCCCCTACACTGTCCAAACACCTCTACACTGCCCTAAACCCGGAAACAACACCCCCTGCACGACCCCCTACACTGCCCGAACACCACTGCACTGCCCTAAACCCTAAAACACCAGTCCCAGCAAGACACCCTACACTGCCCGAAAACCACCGCACTGCCCTAAACCCCGAAACACCAGCCCCAGCAAGACCTCATACACTGCCCGAACACCACCACACTGCCCTAAATCCTGAAACACCACCCCCTGTACGAACCCCTACACTGCCCAAACAGCACTGAACAGCCCTAAACCCTGAAACACCACAACCTACACAACCCCCTACACTGTCCGAACACCACTGCAGTGCCCTAAACACTGAAACACCATCCCCTGCACAACCCCCTACACTTTCCGAACACCACTGCACTGCCCTAAACCCTGAAACACCAACCCCTGCACGACCCCCTACACTGTCCAAACACCTCTACAATGCCCTAAACCCTGAAACAACACCCCCTGCATGACCCCTACACTGCCCGAACACCACTGCACTGCCCTAAACCCTGAAACACCACCCCCAGCACGACCCCCTACACTGCCTGAACACCACTGCACTGCCCTAAACCCTGAAACACTACCCCCCTGCACAACCTCCTGCACTGCTCGAACACCTCTGCACTGCCCTAAACCCTGAAACCCCACCCCCTGCACAACCTCCGCACTGCCCTAACACCACCGCACTGCCCTAAACCCTGAAACACCACCCAATGCACAATCCCCTACACAACCCGAACACTACTGCACTGCCCTAAATCTTAAAACACCACCCCCTGTACGAACCCCTACACTGCCCAAAAACCACTGAACAGCCCTAATCCCTGAAACACCACCCCATGCACGACCCCCTACACTGTCCAAACACCACTGCACTGCCCTAAACCCTGAATCACTACCCCTGCACGACCCCCTACACTGTCCAAACACCACTGCACTACCCTAAACCCTAAAACACCACCCCAGCACAACCCCCTACACTGCCCAAACACCACTGCACTGCCCTAAACCCTGAATCACTACCCCTGCACAACCCCTACACTGTCCAAACACCACTGCACTACCCTAAACCCTAAAACACCACCCCAGCACAACCCCCTACACTGCCCAAACACCACTGCACTACCCTAAACCATAAAACACCAGCCCCAGCATGACCCCCTACACTGCACGAACACCACTGCACTGACCTAAACACTTAAACACCATCCCCACCACGACCCAACACACTGCCCAAACACCACTGCACTGCCCTAAACCCTGAAACACCACACACAGCACGACCCCCTACACTGCCCCAACACCACTGCACTCCCCTAAACCCTGAAACACACCCCCAGCACAACCCCCTACACTGCCTGAACACCACTGTACTGCCCTAAACCCTGATTCACCACCCCCGCACGTCCCCCTACACTGACCGAATACCACTGCACTGCCTTAAACCCTGAAACACCACCCCCAGCAAGACCCCCTACACTGCCCGAACACCACTGCACTGCCCTAAACACTGAAACACCACCCCCAGCAAAACCCCCAACACTGCCCGAACACCACTGCACTGCCCTAAACCATGAAACACCACCCCCTGCACGACCCCCTACACTACCCAAACACCACTGCACTCCCCTAAACCCTGAAACACCACCCCCTGCACAACCCCCTACACTGCCTGAACACCACTGCACTGTCCTAAACCCTGAAACACCATCCCCAGCATGACCCCTAAACTGCCTGAATACCACTGCTCTGCCCTAAACCCTAAAACACCACCCCCTGCACACCCCCCTACACTGACCGAACACCACTGCTCTTCCCTAAACCCTAAAACACCAGCCCCAGCACGACCCCCTACACTGCCCGAACACCACTGCTCTGCCCTAAACCCTAAAACACCACCCCAGCAAGACCCCCTACACTGCCCTAACACCACCGCACTGCCCTAAACCCTGAAACACCACCCAATGCAGAACCCCCTACACAACCCGAACACTACTGCACTGCCCTAAATCCTGAAACACCACCCCCTGTACGAACCCCTACACTGCCCAAAAACCACTGAACAGCCCTAAACACTGAAACACCACCCCCTGCACGACCCCCTACACTGTCTGAACACCACTGCACTGCCCTAAACCCTGAAACACTACCCCTGCACGACCCCCTACACTGCCCAAACACCACTGCACAGCCCTAAACCATGAAACACCACCCCCTGCACGACTCCCTACACTGTCCGAACACCACTGCACTGCCCTAAACCCTGAAACACCATCCCCAGCATGACCCCTAAACTGCCTGAATACCACTTCTCTGCACTAAAACCTAAAACACCACCCCCTGCACACCCCCCTACACTGCCCGAACACCACTGCTCTTCCCTAAACCCTAAAACACCAGCCCCAGCACGACCCCCTATACTGCCCGAACACCACTGCTCTGCCCTAAACCCTAAAATACCAGCCCCAGCACGACCCCCTACACTGCCCGAACACCACTGCACTGCCCTAAATCCTAAAACACCACCCCCAGCATGACCCCCTACACTGCCCGAACACCACCGCACTGCCCTAAACCCTGAAACACCAGTCCCAGCAAGACACCCTACACTGCCCGAAAACCACCGCACTGCCCTAAACCCTGAAACACCAGCCCCAGCAAGACCTCATACACTGCCCGAACACCACCACACTGCCCTAAATCCTGAAACACCACCCCCTGTATGAACGCCTACACTGCCCAAACAGCACTGAACAGCCCTAAACCCTGAAACACCACAACCTGCACGACCCCCTACACTGTCCGAACACCACTGCAGTGCCCTAAACACTGAAACACCATCCCCTGCACAACCCCCTACACTGTCCGAACACCACTGCACTGCCCTAAACCCTGAAACACCAACCCCTGCACGACCCCCTACACTGTCCAAACACCTCTACACTGCCCTAAACCCTGAAACAACACCCCCTGCATGACCCCTACACTGCCCGAACACCACTGCACTGCCCTAAACCCTGAAACACCACCCCCAGCACGACCCCCTACACTGCCTGAACACCACTGCACTGCCCTAAACCCTGAAACACTACCCCCCTGCACAACCTCCTGCACTGCTCGAACACCACTGCACTGCCCTAAACCCTGAAACCCCACCCCCTGCACAACCTCCTGCACTGCTCGAACACCACTGCACTGCCCTAAACACTGAAACACCACCCCCGCACGACCCTCTACACTGCCGGACCACCACTGCACTGCCCTAAACCCTGAAACACCACCCCCTGCACGACCCCCTACACTGCCCAAACACCACTGCACAGCCCTAAACCATGAAACACCACCCCCTTCATGACCCCCTACACTGTCCGAGCACCACTGCACTGCCCTAAACCCTGAAACACCACCCCTGCACGACCCCCTACACTGCCCGAACACCACTGCACTGCCCTAAAACCCTGAAACACCACCCCCAGCACATCCCCCTATGCTGCCTGAACACCACTGCACTGCCATAAAACCTGAAACACCACCCCCCTGCACAACCTCCTGCTCTGCTCGAACACGACTGCACTGCCCTAAACCCTGAAACATCACCCCCGCACGACCCCCTACATTGCCAGAACACCACTGCACTGCCCTAAACCCTGAAACACCACCCCCGCATGACCCCTACACTGCCCGAACACCACTGCACTGCCCTAAACCCTGAAAGACCACCCCATCACAACCCCCTACACTGCCTGAACACCACCGCACTGCCCTAAACCCTGAAACACCACCCCCTGCACAACCCCCTGCACTGTCCGAACACCACTGCACTGCCCTAAACCCTGAAACACCAACCCCTGCACGACCCCCTACACTGTCCAAACACCTCTACACTGCCCTAAACCCGGAAACAACACCCCCTGCATGACCCCTACACTGCCCGAACACCACTGCACTGCCCTAAACCCTGAAACACCACCCCCAGCACGACCCCCTACACTGCCTGAACACCACTGCACTGCCCTAAACCCTGAAACACTACCCCCCTGCACAACCTCCTGCACTGCTCGAACACCACTGCACTGCCCTAAACCCTGAAACACCACCCCCTGCACAACCTCCTGCACTGCTCGAACGCCATTGCACTGCCCTAATCACTGAAACACCAGCCCCGCACGACCCTCTACACTGCCCGACCACCACTGCACTGCCATAAACCCTGAAACACCACCCCCTGCACGACCCCCTACACTGCCCAAACACCACTGCACAGCCCTAAATCATGAAACACCACCCCCTGCACAACCCCCTACACTGTCCAAACACCTCTGCACTGCCCTAAACCCTGAAACACCACCCCTGCAAGACCCCCTACACTGCCCGAACACCACTGCACTGCCCTAAAACCCTGAAACACCACCCCAGCACGACCCCCTAGGCTGTCTGAACACCACTGCACTGCCATAAACCCTGAAACACCACACACAGCACGACCCCCTACACTGCCCCAAAACCACTGCACTCCCATAAACCCTGGAACACACCCCCAGCACGACCCCCTACACTGCCTGAACACCACTGTACTGCCCAAAACCCTGATTCACCACCCCCGCGCGTCCCCCTCCACTGACCAAATACCACTGCACTGCCTTAAACCCTGAAACACCACCCTCAGCAAGACCCCCTACACTGCCCGAACACCACTGCATTGCCCTAAACCCTGAAACAAAACCCCCAGCAAGACCCCCTACACTGCTCGAACACGACTGCCCTAAACCCTGAAACACCACCCCCAGTAAAACCCCCAACACTGCCCGAACACCACTGCACTGCCCTAAACCATGAAACACCACCCCCTGCACGACCCCCTACACTGTCCAAATGCACCACTGCACTGCCCTAAACCCTGAAACACCACCCCCTGCTCAACCCCCTACACTGCCCGAACACCACTGCACTGTCCTAAACCCTGAAACACCATCCCCAGCATGACCCCTAAACTGCCTGAATACCACTGCTCTGCCCTAAACCCTAAAACACCACCCCCTGCACACCCCCCTACACTGACCGAACACCACTGCTCTTCCCTAAACCCTAAAACACCAGCCCCAGCACGACCCCCTACACTGCTCGAACACCACTGCTCTGCCCTAAACCCTAAAACACCACCCCAGCAAGACCCCCTACACTGCCCTAACACCACCGCACTGCCCTAAACCCTGAAACACCACCCAATGCAGAACCCCCTACACAACCCGAACACTACTGCACTGCCCTAAATCCTGAAACACCACCCCCTGTACGAACCCCTACACTGCCCAAAAACCACTGAACAGCCCTAAACACTGAAACACCACCCCCTGCACGACCCCCTACACTGTCCGAACACCACTGCACTGCCCTAAACCCTGAAACACTACCCCTGCACGACCCCCTACACTGCCCAAACACCACTGCACAGCCCTAAACCATGAAACACCACCCCCTGCACGACTCCCTACACTGTCCGAACACCACTGCACTGCCCTAAACCCTGAAACACCATCCCCAGCATGACCCCTAAACTGCCTGAATACCACTGCTCTGCCCTAAAACCTAAAACACCACCCCCTGCACACCCCCCTACACTGCCCGAACACCACTGCTCTTCCCTAAACCCTAAAACACCAGCCCCAGCACGACCCCCTACACTGCCCGAACACCACTGCTCTGCCCTAAACCCTAAAATACCAGCCCCAGCACGACCCCCTACACTGCCCGAACACCACTGCACTGCCCTAAACCCTAAAACACCACCCCCAGCATGACCCCCTACACTGCCCGAACACCACCGCACTGCCCTAAACCCTGAAACACCAGTCCCAGCAAGACACCCTACACTGCCCGAAAACCACCGCACTGCCCTAAACCCTGAAACACCAGACCCAGCAAGACCTCATACACTGCCCGAACACCACCACACTGCCCTAAATCCTGAAACACCACCCCCTGTACGAACCCCTACACTGCCCAAACAGCACTGAACAGCCCTAAACCCTGAAACACCACAACCTGCACGACCCCCTACACTGTCCGAACACCACTGCAGTGCCCTAAACACTGAAACACCATCCCCTGCACAACCCCCTACACTGTCCGAACACCACTGCACTGCCCTAAACGCTGAAACACCAACCCCTGCACGACCCCCTACACTGTCCAAACACCTCTACACTGCCCTAAACCCTGAAACAACACCCCCTGCATGACCCCTACACTGCCCGAACACCACTGCACTGCCCTAAACCCTGAAACACCACCCCCAGCACGACCCCCTACACTGCCTGAACACCACTGCACTGCCCTAAACCCTGAAACACTACCCCCCTGCACAACCTCCTGCACTGCTCGAACACCACTGCACTGCCCTAAACCCTGAAACCCCACCCCCTGCACAACCTCCTGCACTGCTCGAACACCACTGCACTGCCCTAAACACTGAAACACCACCCCCGCACGACCCTCTACACTGCCCGACCACCACTGCACTGCCCTAAACCCTGAAACACCACCCCCTGCACGACCCCCTACACTGCTCAAACACCACTGCACAGCCCTAAACCATGAAACACCACCCCCTTCATGACCCCCTACACTGTCTGAGCACCACTGCACTGCCCTAAACCCTGAAACACCACCCCTGCACGACCCCCTACACTGCCCGAACACCACTGCACTGCCCTAAAACCCTGAAACACCACCCCCAGCACAACCCCCTATGCTGCCTGAACACCACTGCACTGCCATAAAACCTGAAACACCACCCCCCTGCACAACCTCCTGCACTGCTCGAACACCACTGCACTGCCCTAAACCCTGAAACATCACCCCTGCACGACCCCCTACATTGCCAGAACACCACTGCACTGCCCTAAACCCTGAAACACCACCCCCGCATGACCCCTACACTGCCCGAACACCACTGCACTGCCCTAAACCCTGAAAGACCACCCCATCACAACCCCCTACACTGCCTGAACACCACCGCACTGCCCTAAACCCTGAAACACCACCCCCTGCACAACCTCCTGCACTGCTCGAACACCACTGCACTGCCCTAAACACTGAAACACCACCCCCGTACGACCCTCTACACTGCCCGACCACCACTGCACTGCCGTAAACCCTGAAACACCACCCCCTGCACGACCCCCTACACTGCCCAAACACCACTGCACAGCCCTAAACCATGAAACACCACCCCCTTCATGACCCCCTACACTGTCCGAGCACCACTGCACTGCCCTAAACACTGAAACACCACCCCAAGCACAACCCCCTACACTGTCCAAACACCTCTGCACTGCCCTAAACCCTGAAACAGCACCCCTGCAGAACCCCCTACACTGCCCGAACACCACTGCACTGCCCTAAAACCCTGAAACACCACCCCCAGCACGACCCCCTATGCTGCCTGAACACCACTGCACTGCCATAAAACCTGAAACACCACCCCCTGCACAACCCCCTGCACTGTCCGAACACCACTGCACTGCCCTAAACCCTGAAACACCAACCCCTGCACGACCCCCTACACTGTCCAAACACCTCTACACTGCCCTAAACCGGAAACAACACCCCCTGCAAGACCCCCTAGACACCGCGAACACCACTGCACTGCCCTAAACCCTAAAACACCAGTCCCAGCAAGACACCCTACACTGCCCGAAAACCACCGCACTGCCCTAAACCCCGAAACACCAGCCCCAGCAAGACCTCATACACTGCCCGAACACCAACACACTGCCCTAAATCCTGAAACACCACCCCCTGTACGAACCCCTACACTGCCCAAACAGCACTGAACAGCCCTAAACCCTGAAACACCACAACCTGCACGACCCCCTACACTGTCCGAACACCACTGCAGTGCCCTAAACACTGAAACAACATCCCCTGCACAACCCCCTACACTTTCTGAACACCACTGCACTGCCCTAAACCCTGAAACACCAACCCCTGCACGACCCCCTACACTGTCCAAACACCTCTACACTGCCCTAAACCCTGAAACAACACCCCCTGCATGACCCCTACACTGCCCGAACACCACTGCACTGCCCTAAACCCTGAAACACCACCCCCAGCACAACCCCCTACACTGCCTGAACACCACTGCACTGCCCTAAACCCTGAAACACTACCCCCCTGCACAACCTCCTGCACTGCTCGAACACCACTGCACTGCCCTAAACCCTGAAACCCCACCCCCTGCACAACCTCCTGCACTGCTCGAACACCACTGCACTGCCCTAAACACTGAAACACCACCCCCGCACGACCCTCTACACTGCCCGACCACCACTGCACTGCCGTAAACCCTGAAACACCACCCCCTGCACGACCCCCTACACTGCCCAAACACCACTGCACAGCCCTAAACCATGAAACACCACCCCATTCATGACCCCCTACACTGTCCGAGCACCTCTGCACTGCCCTAAACCCTGAAACACCACCCCTGCACAACCCCCTACACTGCCCGAACACCACTGCACTGCCCTAAAACCCTGAAACACCACCCCCAGCACGACCCCCTATGCTGCCTGAACACCACTGCACTGCCATAAAACCTGAAACACCACCCCCTGCACAACCTCCTGCACTGCTCGAACACGACTGCACTGCCCTAAACCCTGAAACATCACCCCCGCACGACCCCCTACATTGTCAGAACACCACTGCACTGCCCTAAACCCTGAAACACCACCCCCGCATGACCCCTACACTGCCCGAACACCACTGCACTGCCCTAAACCCTGAAAGACCACCCCATCACAACCCCCTACACTGCCTGAACACCACCGCACTGCCCTAAACCCTGAAACACCACCCCCTGCACAACCCCCTGCACTGTCCGAACACCACTGCACTGCCCTAAACCCTGAAACACCAACCCCTGCACGACCCCTACACTGTCCAAACACCTCTACACTGCCCTAAACCCGGAAACAACACCCCCTGCATGACCCCTACACTGCCCGAACACCACTGCACTGCCCTAAACCCTGAAACACCACCCCAGCACAACCCCCTACACTGCCTGAACACCACTGCACTGCCCTAAACCCTGAAACACTACCCCCCTGCACAACCTCCTGCACTGCTCGAACACCACTGCCCTGCCCTAAACCCTGAAACACCACCCCTGCACAACCTCCTGCACTGCTCGAACGCCATTGCACTGCCCTAAACACTGAAACACCAGCCCCGCACGACCCTCTACACTGCCCGACCACCACTGCACTGCCATAAACCCTGAAACACCACCCCCTGCATGACCCCCTACACTGCCCAAACACCACTGCACAGCCCTAAACCATGAAACACCACCCCCTGCACAACCCCCTACACTGTCCAAACACCTCTGCACTGCCCTAAACCCTGAAACACCACCCCTGCAAGACCCCCTACACTGCCCGAACACCACTGCACTGCCCTAAAACCCTGAAACACCACCCCAGCACGACCCCCTAGGCTGCCTGAACACCACTGCACTGCCATAAACCCTGAAACACCACACACAGCACGACCCCCTACACTGCCCCAAAACGACTGCACTCCCATAAACCCTGGAACACACCCCCAGCACGACCCCCTACACTGCCTGAACACCACTGTACTGCCCAAAACCCTGATTCACCACCCCCACACGTCCCCCTACACTGACCAAATACCACTGCACTGCCTTAAACCCTGAAACACCACCCCCAGCAAGACCCCCTACACTGCCCGAACACCACTGCATTGCCCTAAACCCTGAAACACAACCCCCAGCAAGACCCCCTACACTGCTCGAACACGACTGCCCTAAACACTGAAACACCACCCCCAGCAAAACCCCCAACACTGCCCGAACACCACTGCACTGCCCTAAACCATGAAACACCACCCCCTGCACGACCCCCTACACTGTCCAAATGCACCACTGCACTGCCCTAAACCCTGAAACACCACCCCCTGCACGACCCCCTACACTACCCAAACACCACTGCACTCCCCTAAACCCTGAAACACCACCCCCTGCACAACCCCCTACACTGCCCGAACACCACTGCACTGTCCTAAACCCTGAAACACCATCCCCAGCATGACCCCTAAACTGCCTGAATACCACTGCTCTGCCCTAAACCCTAAAACACCACCCCCTGCACACCCCCCTACACTGACCGAACACCACTGCTCTTCCCTAAACCCTAAAACACCAGCCCCAGCACGACCCCCTACACTGCCCGAACACCACTGCTCTGCCCTAAACCCTAAAACACCACCCCAGCAAGACCCCCTACAGTGCCCTAACACCACCGCACTGCCCTAAACCCTGAAACACCACCCAATGCAGAACCCCCTACACAACCCGAACACTACTGCACTGCCCTAAATCCTGAAACACCACCCCCTGTACGAACCCCTACACTGCCCAAAAACCACTGAACAGCCCTAAACACTGAAACACCACCCCCTGCACGACCCCCTACACTGTCCGAACACCACTGCACTGCCCTAAACCCTGAAACACTACCCCTGCACGACCCCCTACACTGCCCAAACACCACTGCACAGCCCTAAACCATGAAACACCACCCCCTGCACGACTCCCTACACTGTCCGAACACCACTGCACTGCCCTAAACCCTGAAACACCATCCCCAGCATGACCCCTAAACTGCCTGAATACACCTGCTCTGCCCTAAAACCTAAAACACCACCCCCTGCACACCCCCCTACACTGCCCGAACACCACTGCTCTTCCCTAAACCCTAAAACACCAGCCCCAGCACAACCCCCTACACTGCCCGAACACCACTGCTCTGCCCTAAACCCTAAAATACCAGCCCCAGCACGACCCCCTACACTGCCCGAACACCACTGCACTGCCCTAAACCCTAAAACACCACCCCCAGCACGACCCCCTACACTGCCCGAACACCACCGCACTGCCTAAACCCTGAAACACCAGTCCCAGCAAGACACCCTACACTGCCCGAAAACCACCGCACTGCCCTAAACCCTGAAACACCAGCCCCAGCAAGACCTCATACACTGCCCGAACACCACCACACTGCCCTAAATCCTGAAACACCACCCCCTGTACGAACCCCTACACTGCCCAAACAGCACTGAACAGCCCTAAACCCTGAAACACCACAACCTGCACGACCCCCTACACTGTCCGAACACCACTGCAGTGCCCTAAACACTGAAACACCATCCCCTGCACAACCCCCTACACTGTCCGAACACCACTGCACTGCCCTAAACCCTGAAACACCAACTCCTGCACGACCCCCTACACTGTCCAAACACCTCTACACTGCCCTAAACCCTGAAACAACACCCCCTGCATGACCCCTACACTGCCCGAACACCACTGCACTGCCCTAAACCCTGAAACACCAACCCCAGCACGACCCCCTACACTGCCTGAACACCACTGCACTGCCCTAAACCCTGAAACACTACCCCTGCACAACCTCCTGCACTGCTCGAACACCACTGCACTGCCCTAAACCCTGAAACCCCACCCCCTGCACAACCTCCTGCACTGCTCGAACACCACTGCACTGCCCTAAACACTGAAACACCACCCCTGCACGACCCTCCACACTGCCCGACCACCACTGCACTGCCCTAAACCCTGAAACACCACCCCCTGCACGACCCCCTACACTGCCCAAACACCACTGCACAGCCCTAAACTATGAAACACCACCCCCTTCATGACCCCCTACACTGTCCGAGCACCACTGCACTGCCCTAAACCCTGAAACACCACCCGTGCACGACCCCCTACACTGCCCGAACACCACTGCACTGCCCTAAAACCCTGAAACACCACCCCCAGCACAACCCCCTATGCTGCCTGAACACCACTGCACTGCCATAAAACCTGAAACACCACCCCCCTGCACAACCTCCTGCACTGCTCGAACACGACTGCACTGCCCTAAACCCTGAAACATCACCCCCGCACGACCCCCTACATTGCCAGAACACCACTGCACTGCCCTAAACCCTGAAACACCACCCCCGCATGACCCCTACACTGCCCGAACACCACTGCACTGCCCTAAACCCTGAAAGACCACCCCATCACAACCCCCTACACTGCCTGAACACCACCGCACTGCCCTAAACCCTGAAACACCACCCCCGCATGACCCCTACACTGCCCGAACACCACTGCACTGCCCTAAACCCTGAAACACCAACCCCTGCACGACCCCCTACACTGTCCAAACACCTCTACACTGCCCTAAACCCGGAAACAACACCCCCTGCACGACCCCCTACACTGCCCGAACACCACTGCACTGCCCTAAACCCTAAAACACCAGTCCCAGCAAGACACCCTACACTGCCCGAAAACCACCGCACTGCCCTAAACCCCGAAACACCAGCCCCAGCAAGACCTCATACACTGCCCGAACACCACCACACTGCCCTAAATCCTGAAACACCACCCCCTGTACGAACCCCTACACTGCCCAAACAGCACTGAACAGCCCTAAACCCTGAAACACCACAACCTACACAACCCCCTACACTGTCCGAACACCACTGCAGTGCCCTAAACACTGAAACACCATCCCCTGCACAACCCCCTACACTTTCCGAACACCACTGCACTGCCCTAAACCCTGAAACACCAACCCCTGCACGACCCCCTACACTGTCCAAACACCTCTACAATGCCCTAAACCCTGAAACAACACCCCCTGCATGACCCCTACACTGCCCGAACACCACTGCACTGCCCTAAACCCTGAAACACCACCCCCAGCACGACCCCCTACACTGCCTGAACACCACTGCACTGCCCTAAACCCTGAAACACTACCCCCCTGCACAACCTCCTGCACTGCTCGAACACCTCTGCACTGCCCTAAACCCTGAAACCCCACCCCCTGCACAACCTCCGCACTGCTCGAACACCACTGCACTGCCCTAAACACTGAAACACCACCCCCGCACGACCCTCTACACTGCCCGACCACCACTGCACTGCCGTAAACCCTGAAACACCACCCCCTGCACGACCCCCTACACTGCCCAAACACCACTGCACAGCCCTAAACCATGAAACATCACCCCCTTCATGACCCCCTACACTGTCCGAGCACCACTGCACTGCCCTAAACACTGAAACACCACCCCAAGCACAACCCCCTACACTGTCCAAACACCTCTGCACTACCCTAAACCCTGAAACACCACCCCTGCACAACCCCCTACACTGCCCGAACACCACTGCACTGCCCTAAAACCCTGAAACACCACCCCCAGCACGACCCCCTAGGCTGCCTGAACACCACTGCACTGCCATAAACCCTGAAACACCACACACAGCACGACCCCCTACACTGCCCCAAAACGACTGCACTCCCATAAACCCTGGAACACACCCCCAGCACGACCCCCTACACTGCCTGAACACCACTGTACTGCCCAAAACCCTGATTCACCACCCCCACACGTCCCCCTACACTGACCAAATACCACTGCACTGCCTTAAACCCTGAAACACCACCCCCAGCAAGACCCCCTACACTGCCCGAACACCACTGCATTGCCCTAAACCCTGAAACACAACCCCCAGCAAGACCCCCTACACTGCTCGAACACGACTGCCCTAAACACTGAAACACCACCCCCAGCAAAACCCCCAACACTGCCCGAACACCACTGCACTGCCCTAAACCATGAAACACCACCCCCTGCACGACCCCCTACACTGTCCAAATGCACCACTGCACTGCCCTAAACCCTGAAACACCACCCCCTGCACGACCCCCTACACTACCCAAACACCACTGCACTCCCCTAAACCCTGAAACACCACCCCCTGCACAACCCCCTACACTGCCCGAACACCACTGCACTGTCCTAAACCCTGAAACACCATCCCCAGCATGACCCCTAAACTGCCTGAATACCACTGCTCTGCCCTAAACCCTAAAACACCACCCCCTGCACACCCCCCTACACTGACCGAACACCACTGCTCTTCCCTAAACCCTAAAACACCAGCCCCAGCACGACCCCCTACACTGCCCGAACACCACTGCTCTGCCCTAAACCCTAAAACACCACCCCAGCAAGACCCCCTACAGTGCCCTAACACCACCGCACTGCCCTAAACCCTGAAACACCACCCAATGCAGAACCCCCTACACAACCCGAACACTACTGCACTGCCCTAAATCCTGAAACACCACCCCCTGTACGAACCCCTACACTGCCCAAAAACCACTGAACAGCCCTAAACACTGAAACACCACCCCCTGCACGACCCCCTACACTGTCCGAACACCACTGCACTGCCCTAAACCCTGAAACACTACCCCTGCACGACCCCCTACACTGCCCAAACACCACTGCACAGCCCTAAACCATGAAACACCACCCCCTGCACGACTCCCTACACTGTCCGAACACCACTGCACTGCCCTAAACCCTGAAACACCATCCCCAGCATGACCCCTAAACTGCCTGAATACACCTGCTCTGCCCTAAAACCTAAAACACCACCCCCTGCACACCCCCCTACACTGCCCGAACACCACTGCTCTTCCCTAAACCCTAAAACACCAGCCCCAGCACAACCCCCTACACTGCCCGAACACCACTGCTCTGCCCTAAACCCTAAAATACCAGCCCCAGCACGACCCCCTACACTGCCCGAACACCACTGCACTGCCCTAAACCCTAAAACACCACCCCCAGCACGACCCCCTACACTGCCCGAACACCACCGCACTGCCTAAACCCTGAAACACCAGTCCCAGCAAGACACCCTACACTGCCCGAAAACCACCGCACTGCCCTAAACCCTGAAACACCAGCCCCAGCAAGACCTCATACACTGCCCGAACACCACCACACTGCCCTAAATCCTGAAACACCACCCCCTGTACGAACCCCTACACTGCCCAAACAGCACTGAACAGCCCTAAACCCTGAAACACCACAACCTGCACGACCCCCTACACTGTCCGAACACCACTGCAGTGCCCTAAACACTGAAACACCATCCCCTGCACAACCCCCTACACTGTCCGAACACCACTGCACTGCCCTAAACCCTGAAACACCAACTCCTGCACGACCCCCTACACTGTCCAAACACCTCTACACTGCCCTAAACCCTGAAACAACACCCCCTGCATGACCCCTACACTGCCCGAACACCACTGCACTGCCCTAAACCCTGAAACACCAACCCCAGCACGACCCCCTACACTGCCTGAACACCACTGCACTGCCCTAAACCCTGAAACACTACCCCCTGCACAACCTCCTGCACTGCTCGAACACCACTGCACTGCCCTAAACCCTGAAACCCCACCCCCTGCACAACCTCCTGCACTGCTCGAACACCACTGCACTGCCCTAAACACTGAAACACCACCCCTGCACGACCCTCTACACTGCCCGACCACCACTGCACTGCCCTAAACCCTGAAACACCACCCCCTGCACGACCCCCTACACTGCCCAAACACCACTGCACAGCCCTAAACTATGAAACACCACCCCCTTCATGACCCCCTACACTGTCCGAGCACCACTGCACTGCCCTAAACCCTGAAACACCACCCGTGCACGACCCCCTACACTGCCCGAACACCACTGCACTGCCCTAAAACCCTGAAACACCACCCCCAGCACAACCCCCTATGCTGCCTGAACACCACTGCACTGCCATAAAACCTGAAACACCACCCCCCTGCACAACCTCCTGCACTGCTCGAACACGACTGCACTGCCCTAAACCCTGAAACATCACCCCCGCACGACCCCCTACATTGCCAGAACACCACTGCACTGCCCTAAACCCTGAAACACCACCCCCGCATGACCCCTACACTGCCCGAACACCACTGCACTGCCCTAAACCCTGAAAGACCACCCCATCACAACCCCCTACACTGCCTGAACACCACCGCACTGCCCTAAACCCTGAAACACCACCCCCGCATGACCCCTACACTGCCCGAACACCACTGCACTGCCCTAAACCCTGAAACACCAACCCCTGCACGACCCCCTACACTGTCCAAACACCTCTACACTGCCCTAAACCCGGAAACAACACCCCCTGCACGACCCCCTACACTGCCCGAACACCACTGCACTGCCCTAAACCCTAAAACACCAGTCCCAGCAAGACACCCTACACTGCCCGAAAACCACCGCACTGCCCTAAACCCCGAAACACCAGCCCCAGCAAGACCTCATACACTGCCCGAACACCACCACACTGCCCTAAATCCTGAAACACCACCCCCTGTACGAACCCCTACACTGCCCAAACAGCACTGAACAGCCCTAAACCCTGAAACACCACAACCTACACAACCCCCTACACTGTCCGAACACCACTGCAGTGCCCTAAACACTGAAACACCATCCCCTGCACAACCCCCTACACTTTCCGAACACCACTGCACTGCCCTAAACCCTGAAACACCAACCCCTGCACGACCCCCTACACTGTCCAAACACCTCTACAATGCCCTAAACCCTGAAACAACACCCCCTGCATGACCCCTACACTGCCCGAACACCACTGCACTGCCCTAAACCCTGAAACACCACCCCCAGCACGACCCCCTACACTGCCTGAACACCACTGCACTGCCCTAAACCCTGAAACACTACCCCCCTGCACAACCTCCTGCACTGCTCGAACACCTCTGCACTGCCCTAAACCCTGAAACCCCACCCCCTGCACAACCTCCGCACTGCTCGAACACCACTGCACTGCCCTAAACACTGAAACACCACCCCCGCACGACCCTCTACACTGCCCGACCACCACTGCACTGCCGTAAACCCTGAAACACCACCCCCTGCACGACCCCCTACACTGCCCAAACACCACTGCACAGCCCTAAACCATGAAACATCACCCCCTTCATGACCCCCTACACTGTCCGAGCACCACTGCACTGCCCTAAACACTGAAACACCACCCCAAGCACAACCCCCTACACTGTCCAAACACCTCTGCACTACCCTAAACCCTGAAACACCACCCCTGCACAACCCCCTACACTGCCCGAACACCACTGCACTGCCCTAAAACCCTGAAACACCACCCCCAGCACGACCCCCTATGCTGCCTGAACACCACTGCACTGCCATAAAACCTGAAACACCACCCCCCTGCACAACCTCCTGCACTGGCCGAACACGACTGCACTGCCCTAAACCCTGAAACATCACCCCCGCACGACCCCCTACATTGCCAGAACACCACTGCACTGCCCTAAACCCTGAAACACCACCCCCGCATGACCCCTACACTGCCCGAACACCACTGCACTGCCCTAAACCCTGAAAGACCACCCCATCACAACCCCCTACACTGCCTGAACACCACCGCACTGCCCTAAACCCTGAAACACCACCCCTGCACAACCCCCTGCACTGTCCGAACACCACTGCACTGCCCTAAACCCTGAAACACCAACCCCTGCACGACCCCCTACACTGTCCAAACACCTCTACACTGCCCTAAACCCGGAAACAACACCCCCTGCATGACCCCTACACTGCCCGAACACCACTGCACTGCCCTAAACCCTGAAACACCACCCCCAGCACGACCCCCTACACTGCCTGAACACCACTGCACTGCCCTAAACTCTGAAACACTACCCCCCTGCAAAACCTCCTGCACTGCTCGAACACCACTGCACTGCCCTAAACCCTGAAACACCACTCCCTGCACAACCTCCTGCACTGCTCGAACGCCATTGCACTGCCCTAAACACTGAAACACCAGCCCCGCACGACCCTCTACACTGCCCGACCACCACTGCACTGCCATAAACCCTGAAACACCACCCCCTGCACGACCCCCTACACTGCCCAAACACCACTGCACAGCCCTAAACCATGAAACACCACCCCCTGCACAACCCGCTACACTGTCCAAACACCTCTGCACTGCCCTAAACCCTGAAACACCACCCCTGCAAGACCCCCTACACTGCCCGAACACCACTGCACTGCCCTAAAACCCTGAAACACCACCCCAGCACGACCCCCTAGGCTGCCTGAACACCACTGCACTGCCATAAACCCTGAAACACCACACACAGCATGACCACTGTACTGTACTGCCCAAAACCCTGATTCACCACCCCCGCACGTCCCCCTACACTGACCAAATACCACTGCACTGCCTTAAACCCTGAAACACCACCCCCAGCAAGACCCCCTACACTGCCCGAACACCACTGCATTGCCCTAAACCCTGAAACACAACCCCCAGCAAGACCCCCTACACTGCTCGAACACGACTGCCCTAAACCCTGAAACACCACCCCCAGCAAAACCCCCAACACTGCCCGAACACCACTGCACTGCCCTAAACCATGAAACACCACCCCCTGCATGACCCCCTACACTGTCCAAATGCACCACTGCACTGCCCTAAACCCTGAAACACCACCCCCTGCACGACCCCCTACACTACCCAAACACCACTGCACTTCCCTTAACCCTGAAACACCACCCCCTGCACAACCCCCTACACTGCCCGAACACCACTGCACTGTCCTAAACCCTGAAACACCATCCCCAGCATAACCCCTAAACTGCCTGAATACCACTGCTCTGCCCTAAACCCTAAAACACCACCCCCTGCACACCCCCCTACACTGACCGAACACCACTGCTCTTCCCTAAACCCTAAAACACCAGCCCCAGCACGACCCCCTACACTGCCCGAACACCACTGCTCTGCCCTAAACCCTAAAACACCAACCCCTGCACGACCCCCTACACTGTCCAAACACCTCTACACTGCCCTAAACCCGGAAACAACACCCCCTGCACGACCCCCTACACTGCCCGAACACCACTGCACTGCCCTAAACCCTAAAACACCAGTCCCAGCAAGACACCCTACACTGCCCGAAAACCACCGCACTGCCCTAAACCCCGAAACACCAGCCCCAGCAAGACCTCATACACTGCCCGAACACCACCACACTGCCCTAAATCCTGAAACACCACCCCCTGTACGAACCCCTACACTGCCCAAACAGCACTGAACAGCCCTAAACCCTGAAACACCACAACCTGCACAACCCCCTACACTGTCCAAACACCACTGCAGTGCCCTAAACACTGAAACACCATCCCCTGCACAACCCCCTACACTTTCCGAACACCACTGCACTGCCCTAAACCCTGAAACACCAACCCCTGCACGACCCCCTACACTGTCCAAACACCTCTACACTGCCCTAAACCCTGAAACAACACCCCCTGCATGACCCCTACACTGCCCGAACACCACTGCACTGCCCTAAACCCTGAAACACCACCCCCAGCACGACCCCCTACACTGCCTGAACACCACTGCACTGCCCTAAACCCTGAAACACTACCCCCCTGCACAACCTCCTGCACTGCTCGAACACCTCTGCACTGCCCTAAACCCTGAAACCCCACCCCCTGCACAACCTCCTGCACTGCTCGAACACCACTGCACTGCCCTAAACACTGAAACACCACCCCCGCACGACCCTCTACACTGCCCGACCACCACTGCACTGCCGTAAACCCTGAAACACCACCCCCTGCACGACCCCCTACACTGCCCAAACACCACTGCACAGCCCTAAACCATGAAACATCACCCCCTTCATGACCCCCTACACTGTCCGAGCACCACTGCACTGCCCTAAACACTGAAACACCACCCCAAGCACAACCCCCTACACTGTCCAAACACCTTTGCACTGCCCTTAACCCTGAAACACCACCCCTGCACAACCCCCTACACTGCCCGAACACCACTGCACTGCCCTAAAACCCTGAAACACCACCCCCAGCACGACCCCCTATGCTGCCTGAACACCACTGCACTGCCATAAAACCTGAAACACCACCCCCCTGCACAACCTCCTGCACTGCTCGAACACGACTGCACTGCCCTAAACCCTGAAACATCACCCCCGCACGACCCCCTACATTGCCAGAACACCACTGCACTGCCCTAAACCCTGAAACACCACCCCCGCATGACCCCTACACTGCCCGAATACCACTGCACTGCCCTAAACCCTGAAAGACCACCCCATCACAACCCCCTACACTGCCTGAACACCACCGCACTGCCCTAAACCCTGAAACACCACC
Organism: Triturus cristatus; assembly: GCF_964204655.1. Taxonomy (NCBI): domain Eukaryota; kingdom Metazoa; phylum Chordata; class Amphibia; order Caudata; family Salamandridae; genus Triturus; species Triturus cristatus. The sequence goes on from NC_140585.1 coordinate 97,645,167, forward strand.
CCTGCACAACCCCCTGCACTGTCCGAACACCACTGCACTGCCCTAAACCCTGAAACACCAACCCCTGCACGACCCCCTACACTGTCCAAACACCTCTACACTGCCCTAAACCCGGAAACAACACCCCCTGCATGACCCCTACACTGCCCGAACACCACTGCACTGCCCTAAACCCTGAAACACCACCCCCAGCACGACCCCCTACACTGCCTGAACACCACTGCACTGCCCTAAACCCTGAAACACTACCCCCCTGCACAACCTCCTGCACTGCTCGAACACCACTGCACTGCCCTAAACCCTGAAACACCACCCCCTGCACAACCTCCTGCACTGCTCGAACGCCATTGCACTGCCCTAAACACTGAAACACCAGCCCCGCACGACCCTCTACACTGCCCGACCACCACTGCACTGCCATAAACCCTGAAACACCACCCCCTGCACGACCCCCTACACTGCCCAAACACCACTGCACAGCCCTAAACCATGAAACACCACCCCCTGCACAACCCCCTACACTGTCCAAACACCTCTGCACTGCCCTAAACCCTGAAACACCACCCCTGCAAGACCCCCTACACTGCCCGAACACCACTGCACTGCCCTAAAACCCTGAAACACCACCCCAGCACGACCCCCTAGGCTGCCTGAACACCACTGCACTGCCATAAACCCTGAAACACCACACACAGCATGACCACTGTACTGTACTGCCCAAAACCCTGATTCACCACCCCCGCACGTCCCCCTACACTGACCAAATACCACTGCACTGCCATAAACCCTGAAACACCACCCCCAGCAAGACCCCCTACACTGCCCGAACACCACTGCATTGCCCTAAACCCTGAAACACAACCCCCAGCAAGACCCCCTACACTGCTCGAACACGACTGCCCTAAACCCTGAAACACCACCCCCAGCAAAACCCCCAACACTGCCCGAACACCACTGCACTGCCCTAAACCATGAAACACCACCCCCTGCATGACCCCCTACACTGTCCAAATGCACCACTGCACTGCCCTAAACCCTGAAACACCACCCCCTGCACGACCCCCTACACTACCCAAACACCACTGCACTCCCCTAAACCCTGAAACACCACCCCCTGCACAACCCCCTACACTGCCCGAACACCACTGCACTGTCCTAAACCCTGAAACACCATCCCCAGCATGACCCCTAAACTGCCTGAATACCACTGCTCTGCCCTAAACCCTAAAACACCACCCCCTGCACACCCCCCTACACTGACCGAACACCACTGCTCTTCCCTAAACCCTAAAACACCAGCCCCAGCACGACCCCCTACACTGCCCGAACACCACTGCTCTGCCCTAAACCCTAAAACACCAACCCCTGCACGACCCCCTACACTGTCCAAACACCTCTACACTGCCCTAAACCCGGAAACAACACCCCCTGCACGACCCCCTACACTGCCCGAACACCACTGCACTGCCCTAAACCCTAAAACACCAGTCCCAGCAAGACACCCTACACTGCCCGAAAACCACCGCACTGCCCTAAACCCCGAAACACCAGCCCCAGCAAGACCTCATACACTGCCCGAACACCACCACACTGCCCTAAATCCTGAAACACCACCCCCTGTACGAACCCCTACACTGCCCAAACAGCACTGAACTGCCCTAAACCCTGAAACACCACAACCTGCACAACCCCCTACACTGTCCGAACACCACTGCAGTGCCCTAAACACTGAAACACCATCCCCTGCACAACCCCCTACACTTTCCGAACACCACTGCACTGCCCTAAACCCTGAAACACCAACCCCTGCACGACCCCCTACACTGTCCAAACACCTCTACACTGCCCTAAACCCTGAAACAACACCCCCTGCATGACCCCTACACTGCCCGAACACCACTGCACTGCCCTAAACCCTGAAACACCACCCCCAGCACGACCCCCTACACTGCCTGAACACCACTGCACTGCCCTAAACCCTGAAACACTACCCCCCTGCACAACCTCCTGCACTGCTCGAACACCTCTGCACTGCCCTAAACCCTGAAACCCCACCCCCTGCACAACCTCCTGCACTGCTCGAACACCACTGCACTGCCCTAAACACTGAAACACCACCCCCGCACGACCCTCTACACTGCCCGACCACCACTGCACTGCCGTAAACCCTGAAACACCACCCCCTGCACGACCCCCTACACTGCCCAAACACCACTGCACAGCCCTAAACCATGAAACATCACCCCCTTCATGACCCCCTACACTGTCCGAGCACCACTGCACTGCCCTAAACACTGAAACACCACCCCAAGCACAACCCCCTACACTGTCCAAACACCTCTGCACTGCCCTAAACCCTGAAACACACCACCCCTGCACAACCCCCTACACTGCCCGAACACCACTGCACTGCCCTAAAACCCTGAAACACCACCCCCAGCACGACCCCCTATGCTGCCTGAACACCACTGCACTGCCATAAAACCTGAAACACCACCCCCCTGCACAACCTCCTGCACTGCTCGAACACGACTGCACTGCCCTAAACCCTGAAACATCACCCCCGCACGACCCCCTACATTGCCAGAACACCACTGCACTGCCCTAAACCCTGAAACACCACCCCCGCATGACCCCTACACTGCCCGAACACCACTGCACTGCCCTAAACCCTGAAAGACCACCCCATCACAACCCCCTACACTGCCTGAACACCACCGCACTGCCCTAAACCCTGAAACACCACCCCTGCACAACCCCCTGCACTGTCCGAACACCACTGCACTGCCCTAAACCCTGAAACACCAACCCCTGCACGACCCCCTACACTGTCCAAACACCTCTACACTGCCCTAAACCCGGAAACAACACCCCCTGCATGACCCCTACACTGCCCGAACACCACTGCACTGCCCTAAACCCTGAAACACCACCCCCAGCACGACCCCCTACACTGCCTGAACACCACTGCACTGCCCTAAACCCTGAAACACTACCCCCCTGCACAACCTCCTGCACTGCTCGAACACCACTGCACTGCCCTAAACCCTGAAACACCACCCCCTGCACAACCTCCTGCACTGCTCGAACGCCATTGCACTGCCCTAAACACTGAAACACCAGCCCCGCACGACCCTCTACACTGCCCGACCACCACTGCACTGCCATAAACCCTGAAACACCACCCCCTGCACGACCCCCTACACTGCCCAAACACCACTGCACAGCCCTAAACCATGAAACACCACCCCCTGCACAACCCCCTACACTGTCCAAACACCTCTGCACTGCCCTAAACCCTGAAACACCACCCCTGCAAGACCCCCTACACTGCCCGAACACCACTGCACTGCCCTAAAACCCTGAAACACCACCCCAGCACGACCCCCTAGGCTGCCTGAACACCACTGCACTGCCATAAACCCTGAAACACCACACACAGCATGACCACTGTACTGTACTGCCCAAAACCCTGATTCACCACCCCCGCACGTCCCCCTACACTGACCAAATACCACTGCACTGCCTTAAACCCTGAAACACCACCCCCAGCAAGACCCCCTACACTGCCCGAACACCACTGCATTGCCCTAAACCCTGAAACACAACCCCCAGCAAGACCCCCTACACTGCTCGAACACGACTGCCCTAAACCCTGAAACACCACCCCCAGCAAAACCCCCAACACTGCCCGAACACCACTGCACTGCCCTAAACCATGAAACACCACCCCCTGCATGACCCCCTACACTGTCCAAATGCACCACTGCACTGCCCTAAACCCTGAAACACCACCCCCTGCACGACCCCCTACACTACCCAAACACCACTGCACTCCCCTAAACCCTGAAACACCACCCCCTGCACAACCCCCTACACTGCCCGAACACCACTGCACTGTCCTAAACCCTGAAACACCATCCCCAGCATGACCCCTAAACTGCCTGAATACCACTGCTCTGCCCTAAACCCTAAAACACCACCCCCTGCACACCCCCCTACACTGACCGAACACCACTGCTCTTCCCTAAACCCTAAAACACCAGCCCCAGCACGACCCCCTACACTGCCCGAACACCACTGCTCTGCCCTAAACCCTAAAACACCAACCCCTGCACGACCCCCTACACTGTCCAAACACCTCTACACTGCCCTAAACCCGGAAACAACACCCCCTGCACGACCCCCTACACTGCCCGAACACCACTGCACTGCCCTAAACCCTAAAACACCAGTCCCAGCAAGACACCCTACACTGCCCGAAAACCACCGCACTGCCCTAAACCCCGAAACACCAGCCCCAGCAAGACCTCATACACTGCCCGAACACCACCACACTGCCCTAAATCCTGAAACACCACCCCCTGTACGAACCCCTACACTGCCCAAACAGCACTGAACAGCCCTAAACCCTGAAACACCACAACCTGCACAACCCCCTACACTGTCCGAACACCACTGCAGTGCCCTAAACACTGAAACACCATCCCCTGCACAACCCCCTACACTTTCCGAACACCACTGCACTGCCCTAAACCCTGAAACACCAACCCCTGCACGACCCCCTACACTGTCCAAACACCTCTACACTGCCCTAAACCCTGAAACAACACCCCCTGCATGACCCCTACACTGCCCGAACACCACTGCACTGCCCTAAACCCTGAAAGACCACCCCATCACAACCCCCTACACTGCCTGAACACCACCGCACTGCCCTAAACCCTGAAACACCACCCCTGCACAACCCCCTGCACTGTCCGAACACCACTGCACTGCCCTAAACCCTGAAACACCAACCCCTGCACGACCCCCTACACTGTCCAAACACCTCTACACTGCCCTAAACCCGGAAACAACACCCCCTGCATGACCCCTACACTGCCCGAACACCACTGCACTGCCCTAAACCCTGAAACACCACCCCCAGCACGACCCCCTACACTGCCTGAACACCACTGCACTGCCCTAAACCCTGAAACACTACCCCCCTGCACAACCTCCTGCACTGCTCGAACACCACTGCACTGCCCTAAACCCTGAAACACCACCCCCTGCACAACCTCCTGCACTGCTCGAACGCCATTGCACTGCCCTAAACACTGAAACACCAGCCCCGCACGACCCTCTACACTGCCCGACCACCACTGCACTGCCATAAACCCTGAAACACCACCCCCTGCACGACCCCCTACACTGCCCAAACACCACTGCACAGCCCTAAACCATGAAACACCACCCCCTGCACAACCCCCTACACTGTCCAAACACCTCTGCACTGCCCTAAACCCTGAAACACCACCCCTGCAAGACCCCCTACACTGCCCGAACACCACTGCACTGCCCTAAAACCCTGAAACACCACCCCAGCACGACCCCCTAGGCTGCCTGAACACCACTGCACTGCCATAAACCCTGAAACACCACACACAGCATGACCACTGTACTGTACTGCCCAAAACCCTGATTCACCACCCCCGCACGTCCCCCTACACTGACCAAATACCACTGCACTGCCTTAAACCCTGAAACACCACCCCCAGCAAGACCCCCTACACTGCCCGAACACCACTGCATTGCCCTAAACCCTGAAACACAACCCCCAGCAAGACCCCCTACACTGCTCGAACACGACTGCCCTAAACCCTGAAACACCACCCCCAGCAAAACCCCCAACACTGCCCGAACACCACTGCACTGCCCTAAACCATGAAACACCACCCCCTGCATGACCCCCTACACTGTCCAAATGCACCACTGCACTGCCCTAAACCCTGAAACACCACCCCCTGCACGACCCCCTACACTACCCAAACACCACTGCACTCCCCTAAACCCTGAAACACCACCCCCTGCACAACCCCCTACACTGCCCGAACACCACTGCACTGTCCTAAACCCTGAAACACCATCCCCAGCATGACCCCTAAACTGCCTGAATACCACTGCTCTGCCCTAAACCCTAAAACACCACCCCCTGCACACCCCCCTACACTGACCGAACACCACTGCTCTTCCCTAAACCCTAAAACACCAGCCCCAGCACGACCCCCTACACTGCCCGAACACCACTGCTCTGCCCTAAACCCTAAAACACCAACCCCTGCACGACCCCCTACACTGTCCAAACACCTCTACACTGCCCTAAACCCGGAAACAACACCCCCTGCACGACCCCCTACACTGCCCGAACACCACTGCACTGCCCTAAACCCTAAAACACCAGTCCCAGCAAGACACCCTACACTGCCCGAAAACCACCGCACTGCCCTAAACCCCGAAACACCAGCCCCAGCAAGACCTCATACACTGCCCGAACACCACCACACTGCCCTAAATCCTGAAACACCACCCCCTGTACGAACCCCTACACTGCCCAAACAGCACTGAACAGCCCTAAACCCTGAAACACCACAACCTGCACAACCCCCTACACTGTCCGAACACCACTGCAGTGCCCTAAACACTGAAACACCATCCCCTGCACAACCCCCTACACTTTCCGAACACCACTGCACTGCCCTAAACCCTGAAACACCAACCCCTGCACGACCCCCTACACTGTCCAAACACCTCTACACTGCCCTAAACCCTGAAACAACACCCCCTGCATGACCCCTACACTGCCCGAACACCACTGCACTGCCCTAAACCCTGAAACACCACCCCCAGCACGACCCCCTACACTGCCTGAATACCACTGCACTGCCCTAAACCCTGAAACACTACCCCCCTGCACAACCTCCTGCACTGCTCGAACACCTCTGCACTGCCCTAAACCCTGAAACCCCACCCCCTGCACAACCTCCTGCACTGCTCGAACACCACTGCACTGCCCTAAACACTGAAACACCACCCCCGCACGACCCTCTACACTGCCCGACCACCACTGCACTGCCGTAAACCCTGAAACACCACCCCCTGCACGACCCCCTACACTGCCCAAACACCACTGCACAGCCCTAAACCATGAAACATCACCCCCTTCATGACCCCCTACACTGTCCGAGCACCACTGCACTGCCCTAAACACTGAAACACCACCCCAAGCACAACCCCCTACACTGTCCAAACACCTCTGCACTGCCCTAAACCCTGAAACACCACCCCTGCACAACCCCCTACACTGCCCGAACACCACTGCACTGCCCTAAAACCCTGAAACACCACCCCCAGCACGACCCCCTATGCTGCCTGAACACCACTGCACTGCCATAAAACCTGAAACACCACCCCCCTGCACAACCTCCTGCACTGCTCGAACACGACTGCACTGCCCTAAACCCTGAAACATCACCCCCGCACGACCCCCTACATTGCCAGAACAGCACTGCACTGCCCTAAACCCTGAAACACCACCCCCGCATGACCCCTACACTGCCCGAACACCACTGCACTGCCCTAAACCCTGAAAGACCACCCCATCACAACCCCCTACACTGCCTGAACACCACCGCACTGCCCTAAACCCTGAAACACCACCCCTGCACAACCCCCTGCACTGTCCGAACACCACTGCACTGCCCTAAACCCTGAAACACCAACCCCTGCACGACCCCCTACACTGTCCAAACACCTCTACACTGCCCTACACCCGGAAACAACACCCCCTGCATGACCCCTACACTGCCCGAACACCACTGCACTGCCCTAAACCCTGAAACACCACCCCCAGCACGACCCCCTACACTGCCTGAACACCACTGCACTGGCCTAAACCCTGAAACACTACCCCCCTGCACAACCTCCTGCACTGCTCGAACACCACTGCACTGCCCTAAACCCTGAAACACCACCCCCTGCACAAACTCCTGCACTGCTCGAACGCCATTGCACTGCCCTAAACACTGAAACACCAGCCCCGCACGACCCTCTACACTGCCCGACCACCACTGCACTGCCATAAACCCTGAAACACCACCCCCTGAACGACCCCCTACACTGCCCAAACACCACTGCACAGCCCTAAACCATGAAACACCACCCCCTGCACAACCCCCCGTCACTGTCCAAACACCTCTGCACTGCCCTAAACCCTGAAACACCACCCCTGCAAGACCCCCTACACTGCCCGAACACCACTGCACTGCCCTAAAACCCTGAAACACCACCCCAGCACGACCCCCTAGGCTGCCTGAACACCACTGCACTGCCATAAACCCTGAAACACCACACACAGCATGACCACTGTACTGTACTGCCCAAAACCCTGATTCACCACCCCCGCACGTCCCCCTACACTGACCAAATACCACTGCACTGCCTTAAACCCTGAAACACCACCCCCAGCAAGACCCCCTACACTGCCCGAACACCACTGCATTGCCCTAAACCCTGAAACACAACCCCCAGCAAGACCCCCTACACTGCTCGAACACGACTGCCCTAAACCCTGAAACACCACCCCCAGCAAAACCCCCAACACTGCCCGAACACCACTGCACTGCCCTAAACCATGAAACACCACCCCCTGCATGACCCCCTACACTGTCCAAATGCACCACTGCACTGCCCTAAACCCTGAAACACCACCCCCTGCACGACCCCCTACACTACCCAAACACCACTGCACTCCCCTAAACCCTGAAACACCACCCCCTGCACAACCCCCTACACTGCCCGAACACCACTGCACTGTCCTAAACCCTGAAACACCATCCCCAGCATGACCCCTAAACTGCCTGAATACCACTGCTCTGCCCTAAACCCTAAAACACCACCCCCTGCACACCCCCCTACACTGACCGAACACCACTGCTCTTCCCTAAACCCTAAAACACCAGCCCCAGCACGACCCCCTACACTGCCCGAACACCACTGCTCTGCCCTAAACCCTAAAACACCAACCCCAGCAAGACCCCCTACACTGTCCAAACACCTCTACACTGCCCTAAACCCGGAAACAACACCCCCTGCACGACCCCCTACACTGCCCGAACACCACTGCACTGCCCTAAACCCTAAAACACCAGTCCCAGCAAGACACCCTACACTGCCCGAAAACCACCGCACTGCCCTAAACCCCGAAACACCAGCCCCAGCAAGACCTCATACACTGCCCGAACACCACCACACTGCCCTAAATCCTGAAACACCACCCCCTGTACGAACCCCTACACTGCCCAAACAGCACTGAACAGCCCTAAACCCCGAAACACGACAACCTGCACGACCCCCTACACTGTCCGAACACCACTGCAGTGCCCTAAACACTGAAACACCATCCCCTGCACAACCCCCTACACTGTCCGAACACCACTGCACTGCCCTAAACCCTGAAACACCAACCCCTGCACAAACCCCTACACTGTCCAAACACCTCTACACTGCCCTAAACCCTGAAACAACACCCCCTGCATGACCCCTACACTGCCCGAACACCACTGCACTGCCCTAAACCCTGAAACACCACCCCCAGCACGACCCCCTACACTGCCTGAACACCACTGCACTGCCCTAAACCCTGAAACACTACCCCCCTGCACAACCTCCTGCACTGCTCGAACACCACTGCACTGCCCTAAACCCTGAAACCCCACCCCCTGCACAACCTCCTGCACTGCTCGAACACCACTGCACTGCCCTAAACACTGAAACACCACCCCCGCACGACCCTCTACACTGCCCGACCACCACTGCACTGCCCTAAACCCTGAAACACCACCCCCTGCACGACCCCCTACACTGCCCAAACACCACTGCACAGCCCTAAACCATGAAACATCACCCCCTTCATGACCCCCTACACTGTCCGAGCACCACTGCACTGCCCTAAACACTGAAACACCACCCCAAGCACAACCCCCTACACTGTCCAAACACCTCTGCACTGCCCTAAACCCTGAAACACCACCCCTGCACAACCCCCTACACTGCCCGAACACCACTGCACTGTCCTAAACCCTGAAACACCATCCCCAGCATGACCCCTAAACTGCCTGAATACCACTGCTCTGCCCTAAACCCTAAAACACCACCCCCTGCACACCCCCCTACACTGACCGAACACCACTGCTCTTCCCTAAACCCTAAAACACCAGCCCCAGCACGACCCCCTACACTGCCCGAACACCACTGCTCTGCCCTAAACCCTAAAACACCACCCCAGCAAGACCCCCTACACTGCCCTAACACCACCGCACTGCCCTAAACCCTGAAACACCACCCAATGCAGAACCCCCTACACAACCCGAACACTACTGCACTGCCCTAAATCCTGAAACACCACCCCCTGTACGAACCCCTACACTGCCCAAAAACCACTGAACAGCCCTAAACACTGAAACACCACCCCCTGCACGACCCCCTACACTGTCCGAACACCACTGCACTGCCCTAAACCCTGAAACACTACCCCTGCACGACCCCCTACACTGCCCAAACACCACTGCACAGCCCTAAACCATGAAACACCACCCCCTGCACGACTCCCTACACTGTCCGAACACCACTGCACTGCCCTAAACCCTGAAACACCATCCCCAGCATGACCCCTAAACTGCCTGAATACCACTGCTCTGCCCTAAAACCTAAAATACCACCCCCTGCACACACCCCTACACTGCCCGAACACCACTGCTCTTCCCTAAACCCTAAAACACCAGCCCCAGCACGACCCCCTACACTGCCCGAACACCACTGCTCTGCCCAAAACCCTAAAATACCAGCCCCAGCACGACCCCCTACACTGCCCGAACACCACTGCACTGCCCTAAACCCTAAAACACCACCCCCAGCACGACCCCCTACACTGCCCGAACACCACCGCACTGCCCTAAACCCTGAAACACCAGTCCCAGCAAGACACCCTACACTGCCCGAAAACCACCGCACTGCCCTAAACCCTGAAACACCAGCCCCAGCAAGACCTCATACATTGCCCGAACACCACCACACTGCCCTAAATCCTGAAACACCACCCCCTGTACGAACCCCTACACTGCCCAAACAGCACTGAACAGCCCTAAACCCTGAAACACCACAACCTGCACGACCCCCTACACTGTCCGAACACCACTGCAGTGCCCTAAACACTGAAACACCATCCCCTGCACAACCCCCTACACTGTCCGAACACCACTGCACTGCCCTAAACCCTGAAACACCAACCCCTGCACGAACCCCTACACTGTCCAAACACCTCTACACTGCCCTAAACCCTGAAACAACACCCCCTGCATGACCCCTACACTGCCCGAACACCACTGCACTGCCCTAAACCCTGAAACACCACCCCCAGCACGACCCCCTACACTGCCTGAACACCACTGCACTGCCCTAAACCCTGAAACACTACCCCCCTGCACAACCTCCTGCACTGCTCGAACACCACTGCACTGCCCTAAACCCTGAAACCCCACTCCCTGCACAACCTCCTGCACTGCTCGAACACCACTGCACTGCCCTAAACACTGAAACACCACCCCCGCACGACCCTCTACACTGCCCGACCACCACTGCACTGCCCTAAACCCTGAAACACCACCCCCTGCACGACCCCCTACACTGCCCAAACACCACTGCACAGCCCTAAACCATGAAACACCACCCCCTTCATGACCCCCTACACTGCCCAAACAGCACTGAACAGCCCTAAACCCCGAAACACCACAACCTGCACGACCCCCTACACTGTCCGAACACCACTGCAGTGCCCTAAACACTGAAACACCATCCCCTGCACAACCCCCTACACTGTCCGAACACCACTGCACTGCCCTAAACCCTGAAACACCAACCCCTGCACGAACCCCTACACTGTCCAAACACCTCTACACTGCCCTAAACCCTGAAACAACACCCCCTGCATGACCCCTACACTGCCCGAACACCACTGCACTGCCCTAAACCCTGAAACACCACCCCCAGCACGACCCCCTACACTGCCTGAACACCACTGCACTGCCCTAAACCCTGAAACACTACCCCCCTGCACAACCTCCTGCACTGCTCGAACACCACTGCACTGCCCTAAACCCTGAAACCCCACCCCCTGCACAACCTCCTGCACTGCTCGAACACCACTGCACTGCCCTAAACACTGAAACACCACCCCCGCACGACCCTCTACACTGCCCGACCACCACTGCACTGCCCTAAACCCTGAAACACCACCCCCTGCACGACCCCCTACACTGCCCAAACACCACTGCACAGCCCTAAACCATGAAACACCACCCCCTTCATGACCCCCTACACTGTCCGAGCACCACTGCACTGCCCTAAACCCTGAAACACCACCCCTGCACGACCCCCTACACTGCCCGAACACCACTGCACTGCCCTAAAACCCTGAAACACCACCCCCAGCACAACCCCCTATGCTGCCTGAACACCACTGCACTGCCATAAAACCTGAAACACCACCCCCTGCACAACCTCCTGCACTGCTCGAACACGACTACACTGCCCTAAACCCTGAAACACCACCCCCGCACGACCCCCTATACTGCCCAAACACCACTGCACTGCCCTAAACCCTGAAACACCACCCCCGCATGACCACTACACTGCCCGAACACCACTGCACTGCCCTAAATCCTGAAAGACCACCCCATCACAACCCCCTACACTGCCTGAACACCACCGCACTTCCCTAAACCCTGAAACACCACCCCATGCACAACCCCCTACACTGTTCAAACACCTCTGTACTGCCCTAAACCCTGAAACACCACCCCCAGCAAGACCCCCTACACTGCCTGACCACCACTGCACTGCCCTAAACCCTGAAACACCACCCCCAGCACAACCCCCTATGCTGCCTGAACACCACTGCACTGCCATAAAACCTGAAACACCACCCCCTGCACAACCTCCTGCACTGCTCGAACACGACTACACTGCCCTAAACCCTGAAACACCACCCCCGCACGACCCCCTATACTGCCCAAACACCACTGCACTGCCCTAAACCCTGAAACACCACCCCCGCATGACCACTACACTGCCCGAACACCACTGCACTGCCCTAAATCCTGAAAGACCACCCCATCACAACCCCCTACACTGCCTGAACACCACCGCACTTCCCTAAACCCTGAAACACCACCCCATGCACAACCCCCTACACTGTTCAAACACCTCTGTACTGCCCTAAACCCTGAAACACCACCCCCAGCAAGACCCCCTACACTGCCTGACCACCACTGCACTGCCCTAAACCCTGAAACACCACCCCCTGCACAACCTCCTGCACTGCTCGAACGCCATTGCACTGCCCTAAACACTGAAACACCAGCCCCGCACGACCCTCTACACTGCCCGACCACCACTGCACTGCCATAAACCCTGAAACACCACCCCCTGCACGACCCCCTACACTGCCCAAAAACCACTGCACAGCCCTAAACCATGAAACACCACCCCCTGCACAACCCCCTACACTGTCCAAACACCTCTGCACTGCCCTAAACCCTGAAACACCACCCCTGCAAGACCCCCTACACTGCCCGAACACCACTGCACTGCCCTAAAACCCTGAAACACCACCCCAGCACGACCCCCTAGGCTGCCTGAACACCACTGCACTGCCATAAACCCTGAAACACCACACACAGCATGACCACTGTACTGTACTGCCCAAAACCCTGATTCACCACCCCCGCACGTCCCCCTACACTGACCAAATACCACTGCACTGCCTTAAACCCTGAAACACCACCCCCAGCAAGACCCCCTACACTGCCCGAACACCACTGCATTGCCCTAAACCCTGAAACACAACCCCCAGCAAGACCCCCTACACTGCTCGAGCACGACTGCCCTAAACCCTGAAACACCACCCCCAGCAAAACCCCCAACACTGCCCGAACACCACTGCACTGCCCTAAACCATGAAACACCACCCCCTGCATGACCCCCTACACTGTCCAAATGCACCACTGCACTGCCCTAAACCCTGAAACACCACCCCCTGCACGACCCCCTACACTACCCAAACACCACTGCACTCCCCTAAACCCTGAAACACCACCCCCTGCACAACCCCCTACACTGCCCGAACACCACTGCACTGTCCTAAACCCTGAAACACCATCCCCAGCATGACCCCTAAACTGCCTGAATACCACTGCTCTGCCCTAAACCCTAAAACACCACCCCCTGCACACCCCCCTACACTGACCGAACACCACTGCTCTTCCCTAAACCCTAAAACACCAGCCCCAGCACGACCCCCTACACTGCCCGAACACCACTGCTCTGCCCTAAACCCTAAAACACCAACCCCTGCACGACCCCCTACACTGTCCAAACACCTCTACACTGCCCTAAACCCGGAAACAACACCCCCTGCACGACCCCCTACACTGCCCGAACACCACTGCACTGCCCTAAACCCTAAAACACCAGTCCCAGCAAGACACCCTACACTGCCCGAAAACCACCGCACTGCCCTAAATCCCGAAACACCAGCCCCAGCAAGACCTCATACACTGCCCGAACACCACCACACTGCCCTAAATCCTGAAACACCACCCCCTGTACGAACCCCTACACTGCCCAAACAGCACTGAACAGCCCTAAACCCTGAAACACCACAACCTGCACAACCCCTACACTGTCCGAACACCACTGCAGTGCCCTAAACACTGAAACACCATCCCCTGCACAACCCCCTACACTTTCCGAACACCACTGCACTGCCCTAAACCCTGAAACACCAACCCCTGCACGACCCCCTACACTGTCCAAACACCTCTACACTGCCCTAAACCCTGAAACAACACCCCCTGCATGACCCCTACACTGCCCGAACACCACTGCACTGCCCTAAACCCTGAAACACCACCCCCAGCACGACCCCCTACACTGCCTGAATACCACTGCACTGCCCTAAACCCTGAAACACTACCCCCCTGCACAACCTCCTGCACTGCTCGAACACCTCTGCACTGCCCTAAACCCTGAAACCCCACCCCCTGCACAACCTCCTGCACTGCTCGAACACCACTGCACTGCCCTAAACACTGAAACACCACCCCCGCACGACCCTCTACACTGCCCGACCACCACTGCACTGCCGTAAACCCTGAAACACCACCCCCTGCACGACCCCCTACACTGCCCAAACACCACTGCACAGCCCTAAACCATGAAACATCACCCCCTTCATGACCCCCTACACTGTCCGAGCACCACTGCACTGCCCTAAACACTGAAACACCACCCCAAGCACAACCCCCTACACTGTCCAAACACCTCTGCACTGCCCTAAACCCTGAAACACCACCCCTGCACAACCCCCTACACTGCCCGAACACCACTGCACTGCCCTAAAACCCTGAAACACCACCCCCAGCACGACCCCCTATGCTGCCTGAACACCACTGCACTGCCATAAAACCTGAAACACCACCCCCCTGCACAACCTCCTGCACTGCTCGAACACGACTGCACTGCCCTAAACCCTGAAACATCACCCCCGCACGACCCCCTACATTGCCAGAACACCACTGCACTGCCCTAAACCCTGAAACACCACCCCCGCATGACCCCTACACTGCCCGAACACCACTGCACTGCCCTAAACCCTGAAAGACCACCCCATCACAACCCCCTACACTGCCTGAACACCACCGCACTGCCCTAAACCCTGAAACACCACCCCTGCACAACCCCCTGCACTGTCCGGACACCACTGCACTGCCCTAAACCCTGAAACACCAACCCCTGCACGACCCCCTACACTGTCCAAACACCTCTACACTGCCCTAAACCCGGAAACAACACCCCCTGCATGACCCCTACACTGCCCGAACACCACTGCACTGCCCTAAACCCTGAAACACCACCCCCAGCACGACCCCCTACACTGCCTGAACACCACTGCACTGCCCTAAACCCTGAAACACTACCCCCCTGCACAACCTCCTGCACTGCTCGAACACCACTGCACTGCCCTAAACCCTGAAACACCACCCCCTGCACAAACTCCTGCACTGCTCGAACGCCATTGCACTGCCCTAAACACTGAAACACCAGCCCCGCACGACCCTCTACACTGCCCGACCACCACTGCACTGCCATAAACCCTGAAACACCACCCCCTGCACGACCCCCTACACTGCCCAAACACCACTGCACAGCCCTAAACCATGAAACACCACCCCCTGCACAACCCCCTACACTGTCCAAACACCTCTGCACTGCCCTAAACCCTGAAACACCACCCCTGCAAGACCCCCTACACTGCCCGAACACCACTGCACTGCCCTAAAACCCTGAAACACCACCCCAGCACGACCCCCTAGGCTGCCTGAACACCACTGCACTGCCATAAACCCTGAAACACCACACACAGCATGACCACTGTACTGTACTGCCCAAAACCCTGATTCACCACCCCCGCACGTCCCCCTACACTGACCAAATACCACTGCACTGCCTTAAACCCTGAAACACCACCCCCAGCAAGACCCCCTACACTGCCCGAACACCACTGCATTGCCCTAAACCCTGAAACACAACCCCCAGCAAGACCCCCTACACTGCTCGAACACGACTGCCCTAAACCCTGAAACACCACCCCCAGCAAAACCCCCAACACTGCCCGAACACCACTGCACTGCCCTAAACCATGAAACACCACCCCCTGCATGACCCCCTACACTACCCAAACACCACTGCACTCCCCTAAACCCTGAAACACCACCCCCTGCACAACCCCCTACACTGCCCGAACACCACTGCACTGTCCTAAACCCTGAAACACCATCCCCAGCATGACCCCTAAACTGCCTGAATACCACTGCTCTGCCCTAAACCCTAAAACACCACCCCCTGCACACCCCCCTACACTGACCGAACACCACTGCTCTTCCCTAAACCCTAAAACACCAGCCCCAGCACGACCCCCTACACTGCCCGAACACCACTGCTCTGCCCTAAACCCTAAAACACCACCCCAGCAAGACCCCCTACACTGCCCTAACACCACCGCACTGCCCTAAACCCTGAAACACCACCCAATGCAGAACCCCCTACACAACCCGAACACTACTGCACTGCCCTAAATCCTGAAACACCACCCCCTGTACGAACCCCTACACTGCCCAAAAACCACTGAACAGCCCTAAACACTGAAACACCACCCCCTGCACGACCCCCTACACTGTCCGAACACCACTGCACTGCCCTAAACCCTGAAACACTACCCCTGCACGACCCCCTACACTGCCCAAACACCACTGCACAGCCCTAAACCATGAAACACCACCCCCTGCACGACTCCCTACACTGTCCGAACACCACTGCACTGCCCTAAACCCTGAAACACCATCCCCAGCATGACCCCTAAACTGCCTGAATACCACTGCTCTGCCCTAAAACCTAAAATACCACCCCCTGCACACCCCCCTACACTGCCCGAACACCACTGCTCTTCCCTAAACCCTAAAACACCAGCCCCAGCACGACCCCCTACACTGCCCGAACACGACTGCTCTGCCCAAAACCCTAAAATACCAGCCCCAGCACGACCCCCTACACTGCCCGAACACCACTGCACTGCCCTAAACCCTAAAACACCACCCCCAGCACGACCCCCTACACTGCCCGAACACCACCGCACTGCCCTAAACCTTGAAACACCAGTCCCAGCAAGACACCCTACACTGCCCGAAAACCACCGCACTGCCCTAAACCCTGAAACACCAGCCCCAGCAAGACCTCATACATTGCCCGAACACCACCACACTGCCCTAAATCCTGAAACACCACCCCCTGTACGAACCCCTACACTGCCCAAACAGCACTGAACAGCCCTAAACCCTGAAACACCACAACCTGCACGACCCCCTACACTGTCCGAACACCACTGCAGTGCCCTAAACACTGAAACACCATCCCCTGCACAACCCCCTACACTGTCCGAACACCACTGCACTGCCCTAAACCCTGAAACACCAACCCCTGCACGAACCCCTACACTGTCCAAACACCTCTACACTGCCCTAAACCCTGAAACAACACCCCCTGCATGACCCCTACACTGCCCGAACACCACTGCACTGCCCTAAACCCTGAAACACCACCCCCAGCACGACCCCCTACACTGCCTGAACACCACTGCACTGCCCTAAACCCTGAAACACTACCCCCCTGCACAACCTCCTGCACTGCTCGAACACCACTGCACTGCCCTAAACCCTGAAACCCCACTCCCTGCACAACCTCCTGCACTGCTCGAACACCACTGCACTGCCCTAAACACTGAAACACCACCCCCGCACGACCCTCTACACTGCCCGACCACCACTGCACTGCCCTAAACCCTGAAACACCACCCCCTGCACGACCCCCTACACTGCCCAAACACCACTGCACAGCCCTAAACCATGAAACACCACCCCCTTCATGACCCCCTACACTGCCCAAACAGCACTGAACAGCCCTAAACCCCGAAACACCACAACCTGCACGACCCCCTACACTGTCCGAACACCACTGCAGTGCCCTAAACACTGAAACACCATCCCCTGCACAACCCCCTACACTGTCCGAACACCACTGCACTGCCCTAAACCCTGAAACACCAACCCCTGCACGAACCCCTACACTGTCCAAACACCTCTACACTGCCCTAAACCCTGAAACAACACCCCCTGCATGACCCCTACACTGCCCGAACACCACTGCACTGCCCTAAACCCTGAAACACCACCCCCAGCACGACCCCCTACACTGCCTGAACACCACTGCACTGCCCTAAACCCTGAAACACTACCCCCCTGCACAACCTCCTGCACTGCTCGAACACCACTGCACTGCCCTAAACCCTGAAACCCCACCCCCTGCACAACCTCCTGCACTGCTCGAACACCACTGCACTGCCCTAAACACTGAAACACCACCCCCGCACGACCCTCTACACTGCCCGACCACCACTGCACTGCCCTAAACCCTGAAACACCACCCCCTGCACGACCCCCTACACTGCCCAAACACCACTGCACAGCCCTAAACCATGAAACACCACCCCCTTCATGACCCCCTACACTGTCCGAGCACCACTGCACTGCCCTAAACCCTGAAACACCACCCCTGCACGACCCCCTACACTGCCCGAACACCACTGCACTGCCCTAAAACCCTGAAACACCACCCCCAGCACAACCCCCTATGCTGCCTGAACACCACTGCACTGCCATAAAACCTGAAACACCACCCCCTGCACAACCTCCTGCACTGCTCGAACACGACTACACTGCCCTAAACCCTGAAACATCACCCCCGCACGACCCCCTACATTGCCAGAACACCACTGCACTGCCCTAAACCCTGAAACACCACCCCCGCATGACCCCTACACTGCCCGAACACCACTGCACTGCCCTAAACCCTGAAAGACCACCCCATCACAACCCCCTACACTGCCTGAACACCACCGCACTGCCCTAAACCCTGAAACACCACCCCCTGCACAACCCCCTGCACTGTCCGAACACCACTGCACTGCCCTAAACCCTGAAACACCAACCCCTGCACGACCCCCTACACTGTCCAAACACCTCTACACTGCCCTAAACCCGGAAACAACACCCCCTGCACGACCCCCTACACTGCCCGCACACCACTGCACTGCCCTAAACCCTAAAACACCAGTCCCAGCAAGACACCCTACACTGCCCGAAAACCACCGCACTGCCCTAAACCCCGAAACACCAGCCCCAGCAAGACCTCATACACTGCCCGAACACCACCACACTGCCCTAAATCCTGAAACACCACCCCCTGTACGAACCCCTATACTGCCCAAACAGCACTGAACAGCCCTAAACCCTGAAACACCACAACCTGCACGACCCCCTACACTGTCCGAACACCACTGCAGTGCCCTAAACACTGAAACACCATCCCCTGCACAACCCCCTAAACTTTCCGAACACCACTGCACTGCCCTAAACCCTGAAACACCAACCCCTGCACGACCCCCTACACTGCCCAAACACCACTGCACAGCCCTAAACCATGAAACACCACCCCCTTCATGACCCCCTACACTGTCCGAGCACCACTGCACTGCCCTAAACCCTGAAACAACACCCCCTGCATGACCCCTACACTGCCCGAACACCACTGCACTGCCCTAAACCCTGAGACACCACCCCCAGCACGACCCCCTACACTGCCTGAACACCACTGCACTGCCCTAAACCCTGAAACACTACCCCCCTGCACAACCTCCTGCACTGCTCGAACACCACTGCACTGCCCTAAACCCTGAAACCCCACCCCCTGCACAACCTCCTGCACTGCTCGAACACCACTGCACTGCCCTAAACACTGAAACACCACCCCCGCACGACCCTCTACACTGCCCGACCACCACTGCACTGCCGTAAACCCTGAAACACCACCCCCTGCACGACCCCCTACACTGCCCAAACACCACTGCACAGCCCTAAACCATGAAACACCACCCCCTTCATGACCCCCTACACTGTCCGAGCACCACTGCACTGCCCTAAACACTGAAACACCACCCCAAGCACAACCCCCTACACTGTCCAAACACCTCTGCACTGCCCTAAACCCTGAAACACCACCCCTGCACAACCCCCTACACTGCCCGAACACCACTGCACTGCCCTAAAACCCTGAAACACCACCCCCAGCACGACCCCCTATGCTGCCTGAACACCACTGCACTGCCATAAAACCTGAAACACCACCCCCCTGCACAACCTCCTGCACTGCTCGAACACGACTGCACTGCCCTAAACCCTGAAACATCACCCCCGCACGACCCCCTACATTGCCAGAAAACCACTGCACTGCCCTAAACCCTGAAACACCACCCCCGCATGACCCCTACACTGCCCGAACACCACTGCACTGCCCTAAACCCTGAAAGACCACCCCATCACAACTCCCTACACTGCCTGAACACCACCGCACTGCCCTAAACCCTGAAACACCACCCCCTGCACAACCCCCTGCACTGTCCGAACACCACTGCACTGCCCTAAACCCTGAAACACCAACCCCTGCACGACCCCCTACACTGTCCAAACACCTCTACACTGCCCTAAACCCGGAAACAACACCCCCTGCATGACCCCTACACTGCCCGAACACCACTGCACTGCCCTAAACCCTGAAACACCACCCCCAGCACGACCCCCTACACTGCCTGAACACCACTGCACTGCCCTAAACCCTGAAACACTACCCCCCTGCACAACCTCCTGCACTGCTCGAACACCACTGCACTGCCCTAAACCCTGAAACATCACCCCCTGCACAACCTCCTGCACTGCTCGAACGCCATTGCACTGCCCTAAACACTGAAACACCAGCCCCGCACGACCCTCTACACTGCCCGACCACCACTGCACTGCCATAAACCCTGAAACACCACCCCCTGCACGACCCCCTACACTGCCCAAACACCACTGCACAGCCCTAAACCATGAAACACCACCCCCTGCACAACCCCCTACACTGTCCAAACACCTCTGCACTGCCCTAAACCCTGAAACACCACCCCTGCAAGACCCCCTACACTGCCCGAACACCACTGCACTGCCCTAAAACCCTGAAACACCACCCCAGCACGACCCCCTAGGCTGCCTGAACACCACTGCACTGCCATAAACCCTGAAACACCACACACAGCACGACCCCCTACACTGCCCCAAAACCACTGCACTCCCATAAACCCTGGAACACACCCCCAGCACGACCCCCTACACTGCCTGAACACCACTGTACTGCCCAAAACCCTGATTCACCACCCCCGCACGTCCCCCTACACTGACCAAATACCACTGCACTGCCTTAAACCCTGAAACACCACCCCCAGCAAGACCCCCTACACTGCCCGAACACCACTGCATTGCCCTAAACCCTGAAACACAACCCCCAGCAAGAACCCCTACACTGCTCGAACACGACTGCCCTAAACCCTGAAACACCACCCCCAGCAAAACCCCCAACACTGCCCGAACACCACTGCACTGCCCTAAACCATGAAACACCACCCCCTGCACGACCCCCTACACTGTCCAAATGCACCACTGCACTGCCCTAAACCCTGAAACACCACCCCCTGCACGACCCCCTACACTACCCAAACACCACTGCACTCCCCTAAACCCTGAAACACCACCCCCTGCACAACCCCCTACACTGCCCGAACACCACTGCACTGTCCTAAACCCTGAAACACCATCCCCAGCATGACCCCTAAACTGCCTGAATACCACTGCTCTGCCCTAAACCCTAAAACACCACCCCCTGCACACCCCCTACACTGACCGAACACCACTGCTCTTCCCTAAACCCTAAAACACCAGCCCCAGCACGACCCCCTACACTGCCCGAACACCACTGCTCTGCCCTAAACCCTAAAACACCACCCCAGCAAGACCCCCTACACTGCCCTAACACCACCGCACTGCCCTAAACCCTGAAACACCACCCAATGCAGAACCCCCTACACAACCCGAACACTACTGCACTGCCCTAAATCCTGAAACACCACCCCCTGTACGAACCCCTACACTGCCCAAAAACCACTGAACAGCCCTAAACACTGAAACACCACCCCCTGCACGACCCCCTACACTGTCCGAACACCACTGCACTGCCCTAAACCCTGAAACACTACCCCTGCACGACCCCCTACACTGCCCAAACACCACTGCACAGCCCTAAACCATGAAACACCACCCCCTGCACGACTCCCTACACTGTCCGAACACCACTGCACTGCCCTAAACCCTGAAACACCATCCCCAGCATGACCCCTAAACTGCCTGAATACCACTGCTCTGCCCTAAAACCTAAAACACCACCCCCTGCACACCCCCCTACACTGCCCGAACACCACTGCTCTTCACTAAACCCTAAAACACCAGCCCCAGCACGACCCCCTACACTGCCCGAACACCACTGCTCTGCCCTAAACCCTAAAATACCAGCCCCAGCACGACCCCCTACACTGCCCGAACACCACTGCACTGCCCTAAACCCTAAAACACCACCCCCAGCACGACCCCCTACACTGCCCGAACACCACCGCACTGCCCTAAACCCTGAAACACCAGTCCCAGCAAGACACCCTACACTGCCCGAAAACCACCGCACTGCCCTAAACCCTGAAACACCAGCCCCAGCAAGACCTCATACACTGCCCGAACACCACCACACTGCCCTAAATCCTGAAACACCACCCCCTGTACGAACCCCTACACTGCCCAAACAGCACTGAACAGCCCTAAACCCTGAAACACCACAACCTGCACGACCCCCTACACTGTCCGAACACCACTGCAGTGCCCTAAACACTGAAACACCATCCCCTGCACAACCCCCTACACTGTCCGAACACCACTGCACTGCCCTAAACCCTGAAACACCAACCCCTGCACGACCCCCTACACTGTCCAAACACCTCTACACTGCCCTAAACCCTGAAACAACACCCCCTGCATGACCCCTACACTGCCCGAACACCACTGCACTGCCCTAAACCCTGAAATACCACCCCCAGCACGACCCCCTACACTGCCTGAACACCACTGCACTGCCCTAAACCCTGAAACACTACCCCCCTGCACAACCTCCTGCACTGCTCGAACACCACTGCACTGCCCTAAACCCTGAAACCCCACCCCCTGCACAACCTCCTGCACTGCTCGAACACCACTGCACTGACCTAAACACTGAAACACCACCCCCGCACAACCCTCTACACTGCCCGACCACCACTGCACTGCCCTAAACCCTGAAACACCACCCCCTGCACGACCCCCTACACTGCCCAAACACCACTGCACAGCCCTAAACCATGAAACACCACCCCCTTCATGACCCCCTACACTGTCCAAACACCACTGCACTACCCTAAACCCTAAAACACCACCCCAGCACAACCCCCTACACTGCCCGAACACCACTGCACTACCCTAAACCATAAAACACCAGCCCCAGCATGACCCCCTACACTGCACGAACACCACTGCACTGACCTAAACACTTAAACACCATCCCCAGCATGACCCAACACACTGCCCAAACACCACTGCACTGCCCTAAACCCTGAAACACCACACACAGCACGACTCCCTACACTGCCCCAACACCACTGCACTCCCCTAAACCCTGAAACACACCCCCAGCACAACCCCCTACACTGCCTGAACACAACTGTACTGCCCTAAACCCTGATTCACCACCCCCGCCCGTCCCCCTACACTGACCGAATACCACTGCACTGCCTTAAACCCTGAAACACCACCCCCAGCAAGACCCCCTACACTGCCCGAACACCACTGCACTGCCCTAAACACTGAAACACCACCCCCAGCAAAACCCCCAACACTGCCCGAACACCACTGCACTGCCCTAAACCATGAAACACCACCCCCTGTACGAACCCCTACACTGCCCAAACAGCACTGAACAGCCCTATACCCTGAAACACCACAACCTGCACGACCCCCTACACTGTCCGGACACCACTGCAGTGCCCTAAACACTGAAACACCATCCCCTGTACAAACCCCTACACTGTCCGAACACCACTGCACTGCCCTAAACCCTGAAACACCAACCCCTGCATGACCCCCTACACTGTCCAAACACCTCTACAGGGGTCATGCAGGGGTGGTGTTTCAGGGTTTAGGGCAGTGCAGTGGTGTTCTGGCAGTGTAGGGGGTCGTGCAGGGGTGGTGTTTCAGGGTTTAGGGCAGTGCAGTGGTGCTCGGACAGTGTAGGGGGTCATGAAGGGGGTGGTGTTTCATGGTTTAGGGCTGTGCAGTGGTGTTTGGGCAGTGTGGGGTGTCTTGCTGGGACTGGTGTTTCAGGGTTTAGGGCAGTGCGGTGGTGTTCGGGCAGTGTAGGGGGTCGTGCTGGGGGTGGTGTTTTAGGGTTTAGGGCAGTGCAGTGGTGTTCGGGCAGTGTAGGGGGTCGTGCTGGGGCTGGTATTTTAGGGTTTAGGGCAGAGCAGTGGTGTTCGGGCAGTGTAGGGGGTCGGGCTGGGGCTGGTGTTTTAGGGTTTAGGGAAGAGCAGTGGTGTTCGGGCAGTGTAGGGGGGTGTGCAGGGGGTGGTGTTTTAGGTTTTAGGGCAGAGCAGTGGTATTCAGGCAGTTTAGGGGTCATGCTGGGGATGGTGTTTCAGGGTTTAGGGCAGTGCAGTGGTGTTCGGACAATGTAGGGAGTCATGCAGGGGGTGGTGTTTCATGGTTTAGGGCTGTGCAGTGGTGTTTGGGCAGTGTAGGGGGTCGAGCAGGGGTAGTGTTTCAGGGTTTAGGGCAGTGCAGTGGTGTTCGGACAGTGTAGGGGGTCGTGGAGGGGGTGGTGTTTCAGGGTTTAGGGCTGTTCAGTGGTTTTTGGGCAGTGTAGGGGTTCGTACAGGGGGTGGTTTTTCAGGATTTAGGGCAGTGCAGTAGTGTTCGGGTTGTGTAGGGGGTTCTGCTTTGGGTGGTGTTTCAGGGTTTAGGGCAGTGCGGTGGTGTTAGGGCAGTGTAGGGGGTCTTGCTGGGGTGGTGTTTTAGGGTTTAGGGCAGAGCAGTGGTGTTCGGGCAGTGTAGGGGGTCGTGCTGGGGCTGGTGTTTTAGGGTTTAGGGAAGAGCAGTGGTGTTCGGTCAGTGTAGGGGGGTGTGCAGGGGGTGGTGTTTTAGGGTTTAGGGCAGAGCAGTGGTATTCAGGCAGTTTAGGGGTCATGCTGGGGATGGTGTTTCAGGGTTTAGGGCTGTTCAGTGCTGTTTGGGCAGTGTAGGGGTTCGTACAGGGGGTGGTGTTTCAGGATTTAGGGCAGTGTGGTGGTGTTCGGGCAGTGTATGAGGTCTTGCTGGGGCTGGTGTTTCAGGGTTAAGGGCAGTGCGGTGGTTTTCGGGCAGTGTAGGGTGTCTTGCTGGGACTGGTGTTTTAGGGTTTAGGGCAGTGCAGTGGTGTTCGGGCAGTGTAGGGGGTCGTGCAGGGGGTGTTGTTTCCGGGTTTAGGGCAGTGTAGAGGTGTTTGGACAGTGTAGGGGGTCGTGCAGGGGTTGGTGTTTCAGGGTTTAGGGCAGTGCAGTGGTGTTCGGAGAGTGCAGGGGGTTGTGCAGGGGGTGGTGTTTCAGGGTTTAGGGCAGTGCGGTGGTGTTCAGGCAGTGTAGGGGGTTGTGATGGGGAGGTCTTTCAGGGTTTAGGGCAGTGCAGTGGTGTTCGGGCAGTGTAGGGGTCATGCAGGGGTGGTGTTTCAGGGTTTAGGGCAGTGCAGTGGTGTTCTGGCAGTGTAGGGGGTCGTGCAGGGGTGGTGTTTCAGGGTTTAGGGCAGTGCAGTGGTGCTCGGACAGTGTAGGGGGTCATGAAGGGGGTGGTGTTTCATGGTTTAGGGCTGTGCAGTGGTGTTTGGGCAGTGTAGGGGGTCGTGCAGGGGGTGGTGTTTCAGGGTTTAGGGCAGTGCAGTGGTGGTCGGGCAGTGTAGAGGGTCGTGCGGGGGTGGTGTTTCAGTGTTTAGGGCAGTGCAGTGGTGTTCGAGCAGTGCAGGAGGTTGTGCAGGGGGTGGGGTTTCAGGGTTTAGGGCAGTGCAGTGGTGTTCGAGCAGTGCAGGAGGTTGCGCAGGGGGGTAGTGTTTCAGGGTTTAGGGCAGTGCAGTGGTGTTCAGGCAGTGTAGGGGGTCGTGCTGGGGGTGGTGTTTCAGGGTTTAGGGCAGTGCAGTGGTGTGCTGGCAGTGTAGGGGTCATGCAGGGGGTGTTGTTTCAGGGTTTAGGGCATGACCCCCTACACTGTCCGAGCACCACTGCACTGCCCTAAACACTGAAACACCACCCCCTGCACAACCCCCTACACTGTCCAAACACCTCTGCACTGCCCTAAACCCTGAAACACCACCCCTGCACAACCCCCTACACTGCCCGAACACCACTGCACTGCCCTAAAACCCTGAAACACCACCCCCAGCACGACCCCCTATGCTGCCTGAACACCACTGCACTGCCATAAAACCTGAAACACCACCCCCCTGCACAACCTCCTGCACTGCTCGAACACGACTGCACTGCCCTAAACCCTGAAACATCACCCCCGCACGACCCCCTACATTGCCAGAACACAACTGCACTGCCCTAAACCCTGAAACACCACCCCCGCATGACCCCTACACTGCCCGAACACCACTTCACTGCCCTAAACCCTGAAACACCACCCCCAGCACGACCCCCTACACTGCCTGAACACCACTACACTGCCCTAAACCCTGAAACACTACCCCCCTGCACAACCTCCTGCACTGCTCGAACACCACTGCACTGCCCTAAACCCTGAAACACCACCCCCTGCACAACCTCCTGCACTGCTCGAACGCCATTGCACTGCCCTAAACACTGAAACACCATCCCCTGCACAACCCCCTACACTGTCCGAACACCACTGCACTGCCCTAAACCCTGAAACACTACCCCCCTGCACAACCTCCTGCACTGCTCGAACACCACTGCACTGCCCTAAACCCTGAAACACCACCCCCTGCACAACCTCCTGCACTGCTCGAACACCACTGCAGTGCCCTAAACACTGAAACACCATCCCCTGCACAACCCCCTACACTGTCCGAACACCACTGCACTGCCCTAAACCCTGAAACACCAACCCCTGCACGACCCCCTACACTGTCCAAACACCTCTACACTGCCCTAAACCCTGAAACAACACCCCCTGCATGACCCCTACACTGCCCGAACACCACTGCACTGCCCTAAACCCTGAAATACCACCCCCAGCACGACCCCCTACACTGCCTGAACACCACTGCACTGCCCTAAACCCTGAAACACTACCCCCCTGCACAACCTCCTGCACTGCTCGAACACCACTGCACTGCCCTAAACCCTGAAACCCCACCCCCTGCACAACCTCCTGCACTGCTCGAACACCACTGCACTGACCTAAACACTGAAACACCACCCCCGCACAACCCTCTACACTGCCCGACCACCACTGCACTGCCCTAAACCCTGAAACACCACCCCCTGCACGACCCCCTACACTGCCCAAACACCACTGCACAGCCCTAAACCATGAAACACCACCCCCTTCATGACCCCCTACACTGTCCAAACACCACTGCACTACCCTAAACCCTAAAACACCACCCCAGCACAACCCCCTACACTGCCCGAACACCACTGCACTACCCTAAACCATAAAACACCAGCCCCAGCATGACCCCCTACACTGCACGAACACCACTGCACTGACCTAAACACTTAAACACCATCCCCAGCATGACCCAACACACTGCCCAAACACCACTGCACTGCCCTAAACCCTGAAACACCACACACAGCACGACTCCCTACACTGCCCCAACACCACTGCACTCCCCTAAACCCTGAAACACACCCCCAGCACAACCCCCTACACTGCCTGAACACAACTGTACTGCCCTAAACCCTGATTCACCACCCCCGCCCGTCCCCCTACACTGACCGAATACCACTGCACTGCCTTAAACCCTGAAACACCACCCCCAGCAAGACCCCCTACACTGCCCGAACACCACTGCACTGCCCTAAACACTGAAACACCACCCCCAGCAAAACCCCCAACACTGCCCGAACACCACTGCACTGCCCTAAACCATGAAACACCACCCCCTGTACGAACCCCTACACTGCCCAAACAGCACTGAACAGCCCTATACCCTGAAACACCACAACCTGCACGACCCCCTACACTGTCCGGACACCACTGCAGTGCCCTAAACACTGAAACACCATCCCCTGTACAAACCCCTACACTGTCCGAACACCACTGCACTGCCCTAAACCCTGAAACACCAACCCCTGCATGACCCCCTACACTGTCCAAACACCTCTACAGGGGTCATGCAGGGGTGGTGTTTCAGGGTTTAGGGCAGTGCAGTGGTGTTCTGGCAGTGTAGGGGGTCGTGCAGGGGTGGTGTTTCAGGGTTTAGGGCAGTGCAGTGGTGCTCGGACAGTGTAGGGGGTCATGAAGGGGGTGGTGTTTCATGGTTTAGGGCTGTGCAGTGGTGTTTGGGCAGTGTGGGGTGTCTTGCTGGGACTGGTGTTTCAGGGTTTAGGGCAGTGCGGTGGTGTTCGGGCAGTGTAGGGGGTCGTGCTGGGGGTGGTGTTTTAGGGTTTAGGGCAGTGCAGTGGTGTTCGGGCAGTGTAGGGGGTCGTGCTGGGGCTGGTATTTTAGGGTTTAGGGCAGAGCAGTGGTGTTCGGGCAGTGTAGGGGGTCGGGCTGGGGCTGGTGTTTTAGGGTTTAGGGAAGAGCAGTGGTGTTCGGGCAGTGTAGGGGGGTGTGCAGGGGGTGGTGTTTTAGGTTTTAGGGCAGAGCAGTGGTATTCAGGCAGTTTAGGGGTCATGCTGGGGATGGTGTTTCAGGGTTTAGGGCAGTGCAGTGGTGTTCGGACAATGTAGGGAGTCATGCAGGGGGTGGTGTTTCATGGTTTAGGGCTGTGCAGTGGTGTTTGGGCAGTGTAGGGGGTCGAGCAGGGGTAGTGTTTCAGGGTTTAGGGCAGTGCAGTGGTGTTCGGACAGTGTAGGGGGTCGTGGAGGGGGTGGTGTTTCAGGGTTTAGGGCTGTTCAGTGGTTTTTGGGCAGTGTAGGGGTTCGTACAGGGGGTGGTTTTTCAGGATTTAGGGCAGTGCAGTAGTGTTCGGGTTGTGTAGGGGGTTCTGCTTTGGGTGGTGTTTCAGGGTTTAGGGCAGTGCGGTGGTGTTAGGGCAGTGTAGGGGGTCTTGCTGGGGTGGTGTTTTAGGGTTTAGGGCAGAGCAGTGGTGTTCGGGCAGTGTAGGGGGTCGTGCTGGGGCTGGTGTTTTAGGGTTTAGGGAAGAGCAGTGGTGTTCGGTCAGTGTAGGGGGGTGTGCAGGGGGTGGTGTTTTAGGGTTTAGGGCAGAGCAGTGGTATTCAGGCAGTTTAGGGGTCATGCTGGGGATGGTGTTTCAGGGTTTAGGGCTGTTCAGTGCTGTTTGGGCAGTGTAGGGGTTCGTACAGGGGGTGGTGTTTCAGGATTTAGGGCAGTGTGGTGGTGTTCGGGCAGTGTATGAGGTCTTGCTGGGGCTGGTGTTTCAGGGTTAAGGGCAGTGCGGTGGTTTTCGGGCAGTGTAGGGTGTCTTGCTGGGACTGGTGTTTTAGGGTTTAGGGCAGTGCAGTGGTGTTCGGGCAG
Source organism: Triturus cristatus (assembly GCF_964204655.1). Lineage (NCBI taxonomy): Eukaryota > Metazoa > Chordata > Amphibia > Caudata > Salamandridae > Triturus > Triturus cristatus. Next base: position 97,675,292 of record NC_140585.1, read on the forward strand.
TGTAGGGGGTCGTGCAGGGGGTGTTGTTTCCGGGTTTAGGGCAGTGTAGAGGTGTTTGGACAGTGTAGGGGGTCGTGCAGGGGTTGGTGTTTCAGGGTTTAGGGCAGTGCAGTGGTGTTCGGAGAGTGCAGGGGGTTGTGCAGGGGGTGGTGTTTCAGGGTTTAGGGCAGTGCGGTGGTGTTCAGGCAGTGTAGGGGGTTGTGATGGGGAGGTCTTTCAGGGTTTAGGGCAGTGCAGTGGTGTTCGGGCAGTGTAGGGGTCATGCAGGGGTGGTGTTTCAGGGTTTAGGGCAGTGCAGTGGTGTTCTGGCAGTGTAGGGGGTCGTGCAGGGGTGGTGTTTCAGGGTTTAGGGCAGTGCAGTGGTGCTCGGACAGTGTAGGGGGTCATGAAGGGGGTGGTGTTTCATGGTTTAGGGCTGTGCAGTGGTGTTTGGGCAGTGTAGGGGGTCGTGCAGGGGGTGGTGTTTCAGGGTTTAGGGCAGTGCAGTGGTGGTCGGGCAGTGTAGAGGGTCGTGCGGGGGTGGTGTTTCAGTGTTTAGGGCAGTGCAGTGGTGTTCGAGCAGTGCAGGAGGTTGTGCAGGGGGTGGGGTTTCAGGGTTTAGGGCAGTGCAGTGGTGTTCGAGCAGTGCAGGAGGTTGCGCAGGGGGGTAGTGTTTCAGGGTTTAGGGCAGTGCAGTGGTGTTCAGGCAGTGTAGGGGGTCGTGCTGGGGGTGGTGTTTCAGGGTTTAGGGCAGTGCAGTGGTGTGCTGGCAGTGTAGGGGTCATGCAGGGGGTGTTGTTTCAGGGTTTAGGGCATGACCCCCTACACTGTCCGAGCACCACTGCACTGCCCTAAACACTGAAACACCACCCCCTGCACAACCCCCTACACTGTCCAAACACCTCTGCACTGCCCTAAACCCTGAAACACCACCCCTGCACAACCCCCTACACTGCCCGAACACCACTGCACTGCCCTAAAACCCTGAAACACCACCCCCAGCACGACCCCCTATGCTGCCTGAACACCACTGCACTGCCATAAAACCTGAAACACCACCCCCCTGCACAACCTCCTGCACTGCTCGAACACGACTGCACTGCCCTAAACCCTGAAACATCACCCCCGCACGACCCCCTACATTGCCAGAACACAACTGCACTGCCCTAAACCCTGAAACACCACCCCCGCATGACCCCTACACTGCCCGAACACCACTTCACTGCCCTAAACCCTGAAACACCACCCCCAGCACGACCCCCTACACTGCCTGAACACCACTACACTGCCCTAAACCCTGAAACACTACCCCCCTGCACAACCTCCTGCACTGCTCGAACACCACTGCACTGCCCTAAACCCTGAAACACCACCCCCTGCACAACCTCCTGCACTGCTCGAACGCCATTGCACTGCCCTAAACACTGAAACACCAGCCCCGCACGACCCTCTACACTGCCCGACCACCACTGCACTGCCCTAAACCCTGAAACACCACCCCCTGCACGACCCCCTACACTGCCCAAACACCACTGCACAGCCCTAAACCATTAAACACCACCCCCTGCACAACCCCCTACACTGTCCAAACACCTCTGCACTGCCCTAAACCCTGAAACACCACCCCTGCAAGACCCCCTACACTGCCCGAACACCACTGCACTGCCCTAAAACCCTGAAACACCACCCCAGCACGACCCCCTAGGCTGCCTGAACACCACTGCACTGCCATAAACCCTGAAACACAACCCCCTTCACAACCTCCTGCACTGCTCGAACACAACTGCACTACCATAAACCCTGAAACACCACCCCCGCACGACCCCCTACACTGCCAGAACACCACTGCACTGCCCTAAACCCTGAAACACCACCCCCGCACAACCCCTACACTGCCTGATCACCACTGTACTGCCCTAAACCCTGAAACACCACCCCCGCATGACCCCCATACTGCCCAAACACCACTGCACTGCCCTAAACCCTGAAACACCACCCCCGCATGACCACTACACTGCCCAAACACCACTGCACTGCCCTAAACCCTGAAAGACCACCCCATCACAACCCCCTACACTGCCTGAACACCACGGCACTTCCCTAAACCCTGAAACACCACCCCATGCACAACCCCCTACACTGTTCAAACACCTCTGTACTGCCCTAAACCCTGAAACACAATCCCCATGACCCCCTACACTGCCCGAACACCACTGCACTGCCCTAAACCCTGAAACACCACCCCCGCATGACCCCTACACTGCCCGAACACCACTGCACTGCCCTAAACCCTGAAAGACCACCCCATCACAACCCCCTACACTGCCTGAACACCACCACACTGCCCTAAACCCTGAAACACCACCCCCTGCACAACCCCCTGCACTGTCCGAACACCACTGCACTGCCCTAAGCCCTGAAACACCAACCCCTGCACGACCCCCTACACTGTCCAAACACCTCTACACTGCCCTAAACCCTGAAACAACACCCCCTACATGACCCCTACACTGCCCGAACACCACTGCACTGCCCTAAACCCTGAAACACCACCCCAGCACGACCCCCTACACTGCCTGAACACCACTGCACTGCCCTAAACACTGAAACACTACCCCCTGCACAACCTCCTGCACTGCTCTAACACCACTGCACTGCCCTAAACCCTGAAACCCCACCCCCTGCACAACCTCCTGCACTGCTCGAACACCACTGCACTGCCCTAAACACTGAAACACCACCCCCGCACGACCCCCTACACTGCCCAAACACCACTGCACAGCCCTAAACCATGAAACACCACCCCCTTCATGACCCCCTACACTGTCCGAGCACCACTGCACTGCCCTAAACACTGAAACACCACCCCCTGCACAACCCCCTACACTGTCCAAACACCTCTGCACTGCCCTAAACCCTGAAACACCACCCCTGCACGACCCCCTACACTACCCGAACACCACTGCACTGCCCTAAAACCCTGAAACACCACCCCCAGCACGACCCCCTACGCTGCCTGAACACCACTGCACTGCCATAAAACCTGAAACACCACCCCCCTGCACAACCTCCTGCACTGCTCAAACACGACTGCACTGCCCTAAACCCTGAAACATCACCCCCGCACGACCCCCTACATTGCCAGAACACCACTGCACTGCCCTAAACCCTGAAACACCACCCCCGCATGACCCCTACACTGCCCGAACACTACTGCACTGCCCTAAACCCTGAAAGACCACCCCATCACAACCCCCTACACTGCCTGAACACCACCGCACTGTCCTAAACCCTGAAACACCACCCCCTGCACAACACCCTGCACTGTCCGAACACCACTGCACTGCCCTAAACCCTGAAACACCAACTCCTGCACGACCCCCTACACTGTCCAAACACCTCTACACTGCCCTAAACCCGGAAACAACACCCCCTGCATGACCCCTACACTGCCCGAACACCACTGCACTGCCCTAAACCCTGAAACACCACCCCCAGCACGACCCCCTACACTGCCTGAACACCACTGCACTGCCCTAAACCCTGAAACACTACCCCCCTGCACAACCTCCTGCACTGCTCGAACACCACTGCACTGCCCTAAACCCTGAAACACCACCCCCTGCACAACCTCCTGCACTGCTCGAACGCCATTGCACTGCCCTAAACACTGAAACACCAGCCCCGCACGACCCTCTACACTGCCCGACCACCACTGCACTGCCCTAAACCCTAAAACACCACCCCCTGCACGACCCCCTACACTGCCCAAACACCACTGCACAGCCCTAAACCATGAAACACCACCCCCTGCACAACCCCCTACACTGTCCAAACACCTCTGCACTGCCCTAAACCCTGAAACACCACCCCTGCAAGACCCCCTACACTGCCCGAACACCATTGCACTGCCCTAAAACCCTGAAACACCACCCCAGCACGACCCCCTAGGCTGCCTGAACACCACTGCACTGCCATAAACCCTGAAACACAACCCCCCTTCACAACCTCCTGCACTGCTCGAACACGACTGCACTGCCATAAACCCTGAAACACCACCCCCGCACGACCCCCTACACTGCCCTAAACCCTGAAACACCACCCCCGCACGACCTCCTATACTGCCCAAACACCACTGCACTGCCCTAAACCCTGAAACACCACCCCCGCATGACCACTACACTGCCCGAACACCACTGCACTGCCCTAAACCCTGAAAGACCACCACATCACAACCCCCTACACTGCATGAACACCACCGCACTTCCCTAAACCCTGAAACACCACACCATGCACAAACCCCTACACTGTTCAAACACCTCTGTACTGCCCTAAACCCTGAAACACCATCCCCATGACCCCTTACACTGCCCGAACACCACTGCATTGCCCTAAACCCTGAAACACCACCCCCCAGCAAGACTCCCTACACTGTCCGAACACAACTGTTCTGCCCTAAACCCTGAAACACCACCCCTGCAGGACCCCCTACACTGTCTGAACACCTCTGCACTGCCCTAAACCCTGAAACACCATCCCCTGCACGACCCCCTACACTGCCCGAACACCACTGCACTGCCCTAAACCCTGAAACACCATCCCCATGACCCCCTACACTGCCCGAACACCACTGCATTGCCCTAAACCCTGAAACACCACCCCCCAGCAAGACTCCTTACACTGCCCGAACACCACTGCACTGCCCTAAAACCCTGAAACACCACCCCCAGCACGACCCCCTACGCTGCCTGAACACCACTGCACTGCCCTAAACCCTGAAACACCACCCCCGCATGACCCCTACACTGCCCGAACACCACTGCACTTCCCTAAACCCTGAAACACCACACCATGCACAAACCCCTACACTGTTCAAACACCTCTGTACTGCCCTAAACCCTGAAACACCATCCCCATGACCCCCTACACTGCCCGAACACCACTGCACTGCCCTAAACCCTGAAACACCACCCTCCTGCACAACCTCCTGCACTGCTCGAACACGACTGCACTGCCCTAAACCCTGAAACATCACCCCCGCACGACCCCCTACATTGCCAGAACACCACTGCACTGCCCTAAACCCTGAAACACCACCCCTGCAAGACCCCCTACACTGCCCGAACCCCACTGCACTGCCCTAAAACCCTGAAACACCACCCCAGCACGACCCCCTAGGCTGCCTGAACACCACTGCACTGCCATAAACCCTGAAACACAACCCCCTTCACAACCTCCTGCACTGCTCGAACACGACTGCACTGCCATAAACCCTGAAACACCACCCCAGCACGACCCCCTACACTGCCAGAACACCACTGCACTGCCCTAAACCCTGAAACACCACCCCCGCACAACCCCTACACTGCCTGATCACCACTATACTGCCCTAAACCCTGAAACACCACCCCCGCATGACCCCCCATACTGCCCAAACACCACTGCACTGCCCTAAACCCTGAAACACCACCCCCGCATGACCACTACACTGCCCAAACACCACTGCACTGCCCTAAACCCTGAAAGACCACCCCATCACAACCCCCTACACTGCCTGAACACCACCGCACTTCCCTAAACCCTGAAACACCACCCCATGCACAACCCCCTACACTGTTCAAACACCTCTGTACTGCCCTAAAGCCTGAAACACAATCCCCATGACCCCCTACACTGCCCGAACACCACTGCACTGCCCTAAACCCTGAAACACCACCCCCGCATGACCCCTACACTGCCCGAACACCACTGCACTGCCCTAAACCCTGAAAGACCACCCCATCACAACCCCCTACACTGCCTGAACACCACCGCACTGCCCTAAACCCTGAAACACCACCCCCTGCACAACCCCCTGCACTGTCCGAACACCACTGCACTGCCCTAAACCCTGAAACACCAACCCCTGCACGACCCCCTACACTGTCCAAACACCTCTACACTGCCCTAAACCCTGAAACAACACCCCCTGCATGACCCCTACACTGCCCGAACACCACTGCACTGCCCTAAACCCTGAAACACCACCCCCAGCACGACCCCCTACACTGCCTGAACACCACTGCACTGCCCTTAACCCTGAAACACTACCCCCCTGCACAACCTCCTGCACTGCTCTAACACCACTGCACTGCCCTAAACCCTGAAACCCCACCCCCTGCACAACCTCCTGCACTGCTCGAACACCACTGCACTGCCCTAAACACTGAAACACCACCCCCACACGACCCCCTACTCTGCCCAAACACCACTGCACAGCCCTAAACCATGAAACACCACCCCCTTCATGACCCCCTACACTGTCCGAGCACCACTGCACTGCCCTAAACACTGAAACACCACCCCCTGCACAACCCCCTACACTGTCCAAACACCTCTGCACTGCCCTAAACCCTGAAACACCACCCCTGCACGACCCCCTACACTGCCCGAACACCACTGCACTGCCCTAAAACCCTGAAACACCACCCCCAGCACGACCCCCTACGCTGCCTGAACACCACTGCACTGCCATAAAACCTGAAACACCACCCCCCTGCACAACCTCCTGCACTGCTCAAACACGACTGCACTGCCCTAAACCCTGAAACATCACCCCCGCACGACCCCCTACATTGCCAGAACATCACTGCACTGCCCTAAACCCTGAAACACCACCCCCGCATGACCCCTACACTGCCCGAACACTACTGCACTGCCCTAAACCCTGAAAGACCACCCCATCACAACCCCCTACACTGCCTGAACACCACCGCACTGTCCTAAACGCTGAAACACCACCCCCTGCACAACACCCTGCACTGTCCGAACACCACTGCACTGCCCTAAACCCTGAAACACCAACTCCTGCACGACCCCCTACACTGTCCAAACACCTCTACACTGCCCTAAACCCGGAAACAACACCCCCTGCATGACCCCTACACTGCCCGAACACCACTGCACTGCCCTAAACCCTGAAACTCCACCCCCAGCACGACCCCCTAGGCTGCCTGAACACCACTGCACTGCCATAAACCCTGAAACACAACCCCCCTTCACAACCTCCTGCACTGCTCGAACACGACTGCACTGCCATAAACCCTGAAACACCACCCCCGCACGACCCCCTACACTGCCAGAACACCACTGCACTGCCCTAAACCCTGAAACACCACCCCCGCACAACCCCTACACTGCCTGATCACCACTGTACTGCCCTAAACCCTGAAACACCACCCCCGCACGTCCCCCTATACTGCCCAAACACCACTGCACTGCCCTAAACCCTGAAACACCACCCCCGCATGACCACTACACTGCCCGAACACCACTGCACTGCCCTAAACCCTGAAAGACCACCACATCACAACCCCCTACACTGCCTGAACACCACCGCACTTCCCTAAACCCTGAAACACCACCCCATGCACAAACCCCTACACTGTTCAAACACCTCTGTACTGCCCTAAACCCTGAAACACCATCCCCATGACCCCCTACACTGCCCGAACACCACTGCATTGCCCTAAACCCTGAAACACCACCCCCCAGCAAGACTCCCTACACTGTCCGAACACAACTGTTCTGCCCTAAACCCTGAAACACCACCCCTGCAGGACCCCCTACACTGTCTGAACACCTCTGCACTGCCCTAAACCCTGAAACACCACCCCCTGCACGACCCCCTACACTGCCCGAACACCACTGCAATGCCCTAAACCCTGAAACACCATCCCCATGACCCCCTACACTGCCCGAACACCACTGCATTGCCCTAAACCCTGAAACACCATCCCCCAGCAAGACTCCTTACACTGCCTGATCACCACTGCACTGCCCTAAACCCTGAAACACCATCCCCCTTCACAACCTCCTGCACTGCTCGAACACGACTGCACTGCCATAAACCCTGAAACACCACCCCCGCACGACCCCCTACACTGCCAGAACAGCACTGCACTGCCCTAAACCCTGAAACACCACCCCGCACAACCCCTACACTGCCTGATCACCACTGTACTGCCCTAAACCCTGAAACACCACCCCCGCACGACCCCCTATACTGCCCAAACACCACTGCACTGCCCTAAACCCTGAAACACCACCCCCGCATGACCACTACACTGCCCGAACACCACTGCACTGCCCTAAATCCTGAAAGACCACCCCATCACAACCCCCTACACTGCCTGAACACCACCGCACTTCCCTAAACCCTGAAACACCACCCTATGCACAACCCCCTACACTGTTCAAACACCTCTGTACTGCCCTAAACCCTGAAACACCACCCCCAGCAAGACCCCCTACACTGCCTGACCACCACTGCACTGCCCTAAACCCTGAAACACCACCCCCTGCACAAACCCCTACACTGCCTGACCACCACTGCACTTCCCTAAACCCTGAAACACCACCCCTGCACGACCCCCTGCACTGCCTGACCACCACTGCACTGCCCTAAACCCTGAAACACCACTCCCTGCATGACCCCCTACACTGCCCAACCACCACTGCACTGCCCTACACCCTAAAACACCACCCCCAGCACGACCCCCCTACACTGCCCGAACACCACTGCACTGCCCTAAACCCTAAAACACCACCTCCAGCATGACCCCCCTACACTGCCTGAACACCACTGCACTGCTGTAAATCCTAAAACACCACTCCCAGCACGACCCCCTACACTACCAGAACACCACTTCACTGCCCTAAACCCTAAAACACCACCCCCAGCATGACCCCCTACACTACCCAAACACCACTGCACTGCCCTAACTCCTAAATCTACCCCAGCACAACCCCCTACACTACCCAAACACCACTGCACTTCCCTAAACCCTAAATCTACCCCCAGCATGACCCCCTACACTACCCAAACACCACTGCACTACCCTAAACCCTAAATCTACCCTCAGCACGACCCCCTACACTACCCAAACACCACTGCCCTACCCTAAACCCCTAAAACACTACCCCCAGCATGACCCCCTACACTACCCAAACACCACTGCACTACCCTAAACCCTAAACCACTACCCCAAGCACGACCCCCTACACTACACAAACACCACTGCACTACCCTAAACCCTAAAACACTACCCCCAGCATGACCCCTACACTACACAAACACCACTGCACTACCCTAAACCCTAAAACACTACCCTCAGCACGACCCCCTACACTACCCAAACACCACTGCACTACCCTAAACCCCATGCCCAATCCCCCTCACCTTTCACTCCTCGTGGTTCCTCTCTCCTCATGTTTCCTGCTTCATGTTGTCTCTGAGGGGCGGTGCAAGTCATTGTGAGGAAACGGAACAGCCTGTGTTTCCTTACAACGACGTGGATCATCTACATTTTTTTTGGAACCCATGGTCATTTACCATACATACCTTTACAACAAAATTTGTGGAAAAAAGGCATGCGTGGTAAATGACCATGCGTTAAAAAAAAATGCGTAGTAATGACTTTGCGATGTACAACGCATGCATGGTAATGCATGCATTGTAATGGTATCGCGAAGTTAAAAAGTCATTGTAACGGCTGTTTACCTATCGAAACTGGCCCCTGTTCTTCAGTGAGTCGTGTATTTGATAAATTAGGAGGAAGAAATGTGGTTTTTTTACCATAAAGTTCATTACCGGCCGTTGTATTGTGAAAGTGTACGCGTGGCCTGGTTTCACTTCCGGTGAGAGAGTGGAAGAGTCTGTTTGGATCTAAAGGGGTTCTGCTATTGGACAGGGCCGGCGCGACACATCATCAGAAAACACAGCTAATGGAAAGCATTGTCCCCAAAGTGTGGAGCAGTGCCATGAGAGGTCAACGAGTGTGCGTACCACCGCAGTATGACCGTACCGTGTGACCCATGTGCCGCCTCCAGTGTACGTAAGGCAGAAGCGGCATCCATCGTAGGTCCTCTCGAAGACTGTTGTAGCACTAATTCTACATTTTGGAAGTAGGGCATTTTAACCTTGTTGTTCCTGCCAGATACAAAGAGAAGATCCTGTATTATTCAGTGCCCTCGTTACCTTTTGTGTGGGTAGTGGTGCTTGTCACTTCGCTGCCCCGCCGGTGCACACGACTGGGCTCTCCACCTCGTGTGCCATTGCAGGGCCTCTGCCCTCGGATCACTGGTTTTGGTTTCTGGAGTGGCAACATAAACAGTTGCTCCTGAAGGACTAGATTGAACACTTAGGTGAATATCCCCTGTGCCAGCATTCCGCGGAAATTCTTTCCTAGCTCTCCCACGTCGACGACGATGTCATAATAGCACGGCTCCGCTCGCGACACCGTATGATGTCATAGGAGCCATAAGAGGACCTCATCGGAGTGCTGACGTCAGTTCCACCCATTTTTTCCATGGCACCGAGGTAAACAGGTGGACCAAAACATTTTCACATGTGTACACAGCATACTAAATAGATATATATGTACATATATATACAAATGCATAACCAATAAAGGCATAAAGAAATAGCAACAGATCAAGCATTTCTCACTATTAAAACATAAGCATGATTAAGACATATTAAAAACATTCATGCCAAACAGTAAAAGCATCTTTTTGGTAGAAACAGGTAGACAACGGGGAGGTGGGTGGGATAGTGAGGAATCCACATGCAGATACTGTATCCACCAGAAAATGCATTACTGAAGTTAAGTAACTTACTCTTCTGATGGATACTTCTGCCTGTTGATTCCTCACCTTTTAAATAGAATCCTCAAGCCGTACCTCACCCGGAGGAGGGTATCCATCTGACTAGACCAAAAGATCTTGCAAAACAGATTGAGCAAAATGGCCATCCCTCCTAACCTCCAAATTCAATAATATGAAAATAATACCTTAAAAATACTTTTATTAATAAATTTAGACAAACACTCAAAGGAAATCTTTTATTTATAATTAATTTAAAGATATTTCGTACATTACAAATTAAGCCGAAGTCGCGACCCCAGCGTGACTTTTCAAAATGGCTACCGGAATGCGCGCAGCCAACGTGTAGGGTGCTCGAAGGGTGTGCGACTTCTTTATAATATTTTACAAAAACAAAGAATCAATATAGTTTTCCTAACTAAAAATTATTCACAATTTTTTAAAATATATATATATGTGTATATATATATTACCTACTGGCGGTCGCCAGTAGGTAGTTATAGTTAGGACCCCTTTTCCATAGGAAATCCGCAACATTCTATTTTGAATAACTTTGGCGCCGGTCGATGAATCCTCGCGAATTTCTCAAAATAGGTGGGGCGCTACGCTCCGCTCCTACCCTGAAAGTCTCGGGGGGATTCGTCAAGCGGGGGCTGAGATAAAAGGGGGGTCCCAAAACGCGTTTTTCCCATGCATTTTTCCATAGGACCTTTAGAACGAGCTACAGCCCGAACGGCTGAACAGAATTACCAGAAATTTGGCAGAGAGGTAGTCCCTAGGTCAAGGAAGTGCCTTTTGTAGGTTTGGTGTAAATCCGTTCAGTAGATTCTGAGAAAATATCCTTTAAATCAATATATATATCTGAGCCAGCTTACGGTATGCTTACCGTAAGATTAACGTACGCGTACGGTGGCGTGCGCGAGCGCGATTCTGATTGGCTCTTAGATCTTAGTAAACATTCGAATCGGCCGAAACCAGGAAGCGGCGTCCGCCATTTTGTCTCTCGCACTGAGTGTTATTTATCCAACAAGATTGCCAAAAACATGTTACGGGGCTGTTTTGACAACTCCCTCCCACATAGTCATGATGAGGTAGTCCCCAAACATCCCCCAAGGGCAAAAACGGTTTTATTTTTTTTTCGGCAATTTTGCCGATTACGCTTACCGTACGCTTACCGTAAGCGTACGGTAAAAAAAAAAAAAAACACTATCCACACTTACCCCACCCCCTGTGCCTCTGGTGTCCGCAGGCCACCAAATGTACAGGGCTTATTCTTTGGATAAAAAAAACTAAATTTTTGCAACATGAAATTATAAAATCGAAATTAAAAAAACACTATCCACATTGACCCCACCCCCTGTGCTTTTGGTGGCCGAAGGCCACCAAATGTATAGGGCTTATCTAAGCGGATAAAAACCGTGCATGGAACGAACTGCGTTAAGTGGGCGCGCACGCCTCGAATGGCGTAAAGTAACTTAGCATTTAAAAAACCGTACAAATTCACTGAAAAAACTATAGGTTTCACACACGTTATAGTTAGGAATTAGCATTTAAAAAACCTTGCAAATTCACTGAAAAAACCATAGGTTTCACACATGTTATAGTTAGCGGAAATTTTACTGATAAAAAACCAGTGAAATTGCCCCGTTATAGTTAGTGCTGGCAACTATAACTCACGCGACCGCAATCTTCTGCTGATGACATATGTGTCTTTATAAAAAAAAATATTTGTAATATATGTATAGCTAAAAATGTATGGAAGAAGACATGGGCAAATAAGTGTCTAAATACAGTATTAGCATCAGCAGAGGATTGCGGTCGCGTGAGTTATAGTTGCCAGCACTAACTATAACGGGGCAATTTCACTGGTTTTTTATCAGTAAAATTTCCGCTAACTATAACATGTGTGAAACCTATGGTTTTTTCAGTGAATATATATATATATATATATATATATATATATATATATATAAAATTAAAAAAAACATAGGATTGAGGTACATTAGACATACACATTTTCATTTAAAAAACCTTTGAAATTCACTGGAAAACCATAGGTTTCAGGCATGTTATAGTTAGAAATTAGCATTTAAAAAACCATAGAAGTGATGTCATTTGAGATGTCATCAGTGATGTCACTGAACATGTCACGAATGGTGTAATATGTGACGTCATTAGCAGTGCATTGTGGGGGCGCGATTTATAGTTAGCTGAACTAACTATAACGCCGGAATTTCTATGGTTTTGTATGAGTGAAATGTCCAACTTACTATAACGTTCTTGAAACTTATGTTTTTTTCAGTCAATATATATATTGGAGCCCCCCCCATTAAAAAAAAAATATTTGGCGGTGCCCCGCTGGAATTGGCCACGGGAGGGAGTCCCACGCGTTCCCCTTCCCGTTCATATATATATTTCACTTTTAAATGGGGGTCAGGCCCTGGGGGATGGGGTTCCCAGGGCCCAAAAAAAGTAAAAAGTAAAAAAACATGCGATCGTGCTGGAGGCCCCGCCCCCTCCCAGCAACACTCTATAAACACGCCCTGTGGTGCGTTTTAAGTTGGGGAATTAATTCCCCTTCAATCCTGAGGGCCCCTGGGGGTCAACTAGCCCACCAGGTACCTCCAGTAAGTGCCACAGGCCTGCGTTGCAGAGAGGTGGTTCAGGCCACGCCCCTTTTCACACCTCTCTGCAACGCAGCTCTGTGGCGCTTACTGGAGGTACCTTGTGGGATAGTTGGACCCCAGGGACCCTCAGGATTCAAGGGGACTTTATCCCCCAACTTAAAAAGCATCACAGGTGTGTTTGCACAGTGGTGAAGGGAGGGGGTGGGACCTGAGGTTACATGTGTGCAAACACGCCCTGTGGTGTGTTTTAAGTTGGGGAATTAATTCACCTTTAATCCTGAGGGTCCCTGGGGGCCAACTAGCCCATCAGGTACCTCCAGTAAGTGCCACAGGGCTGCGTTGCAGAGAGGTGGTCCAGGCCATGCCCCTTTTTACACCTCTCTGCAACACAGCTCTGTGGCGCTTACTGGAGGTACCTGGTGGGCTAGTTGGACCCCAGGGACCCTCAGGATTCAAGGGGACTTTATCCCACAACTTAAAACGTGTAGCGGGCGTGTTTGCACAGTGGTGAAGGGAGGGGGCGGGGCCTGAGGTGACATGTGTGCAAACATGCCCTGTGACGCCTTTTAAGTTGGGGAATTAATTCTCTTTCAATCTTGAGGGCCCCTGGGGGGCCAACTAGCCCACCAGGTGCTTCCAGTAAGCGCCACTGCGGTGCGTAGCAGAGAGGTGGTCCAGGTCACGCCCCTTTTTACACCTCTCTGCAATGCATTTCTGTGGCACTTACTGGAGGTACCTGGTGGGCTAGTTGGACCCCAGGGACCCTCAGGATTCAAGGGGACTTAATCCCTCAATTTACAATGCGCCAGGGGGCGCGTTTATAGAGTGGTGGAGAAAGAGGCATTGCCTTTGTCTACCTCTCACCAATCCCACTGCGTGGGGCTTACTGGAGGTAAAAGGTAGGCTAGTTGGCCCCTAAAGGACCCCCAACAGTGAAGGGGACTTCAATCCCCATCTAAGAGCACGCAAGGGAGCACGTTTGTAGAGTGGTGGGCAAAGTGGGCGTGGCCTGGTACGAGTACTTACTAGTGCTTTTTAACCAAAAAGGGGGTGTTATTACTGTGTCAGGTCTCTAATGGGCGCACTGTGGATCACGTAAGTAAATGAGCCTGAGTGAATCTGTAACGGTGCCACAGAAGAGGGAAAAATACCCCTAAAACCCTCAAATGGTGGACCAAGGTCCACTCATGCAAACAAAATACCAATTGTGATCACGTTATGAGTATAAAAATGCGTATTAGCATGAAATGTCCACAACATTTATAGAACAAAACAATTGTCAAAGCAATGGACCACAGGAAACAGGGTTGTGTTCGGTTTCGCTGTTTATGTTAGGTTTAGGAGATCCAACCAGCCAACACGTGTTTCGTCAAAGGGCAAAAATTGATGCATGTCTTACTTGAGGCCTGTGTGAACTGCATATGAAGGTTATTCGAGTTCAGATATGTGTGGAATTCTACCAAAGCCTCTGGAGTGCCTGTCCAAATCATCAGGCAATCATCGATGTAACGTCCCCAATAGAGTATGTGATCCTGAAACCTGCCACCTCCAGGTCCCCATATCCAGTCTTCTTCTAGCTTACCCATGAACAAATTAGCAAAGCTTGGGGAGAATTTAGAACCCATGGCGACTCCCTTTCTCTGTCTATACCATTGTGAATTGAATAAAAAGACATTATTGTTAAGAATGATACACATCATATTGATCAGCATCTCCGTATGTTTCCATAAAGAAGCAGCTCTTCTGAAGAGAAAGGTTTCTAGGGTCTTGATACCCAAATCCAGTTCTATGCTCGTATAGAGCGACACAACATCCATGGTCACTAAGGTCATACCTTCCTCCCATCTGAGATCTGATAGTATGTTCACAATATGTTTCGTATCTCTAATATACGACGGTAAATTCCTGACTAGTGGGGACAGGAATATATCCACGTATTCTGCCAATCTCTCCGTATGGCCCCCAATACCCGCCACTATAGGTCGACCCGGCGGAAAGGCAAGCTGTTTATGTACCTTGGGTAATGTATAGATGCATGGGTAGTTTGGTCTGAACACTTTAAGATACGTCATCTCTTCTAGGGTGAGCAGACTATCATTATACCAATTAGTAAGATGCTTGTTGACCAATACCGTTAGGGGACCTATCGGGTTATAGTGAAGTTGTTCATAGCATGTTGTGTCACTGAGTTGTGTTAGTAGTTCTGTATTGTAATCACATTTGTTCATCGCGGTTATTTTATTCACCGATATTCTTGTCATAATTTTTCTCATACAATCCTTTTCTCGCAACTTTCTTTGATGTTATTTGTTTCATCACATATAGTATCGTGTACTATCACTTTATAGGAATTGCTGGATCCAATAACAGGATGTAATTACTGTTTTGCATGGTGTCTGTTCCCACCAAAACACCAAATGAGTCACTATAAAATGACATGTCTGTAATGTGGTTCTGAGAATATGTCAGTGATACGTACTTCATGTATGCTTTTTCTCCAGCCCTGAAGAAGTCTGGGGTTTTTGCCCTTTGACGAAACACGTGTTGGCTGGTTGGATCTCCTAAACCGAACATAAACAGCGAAACCGAACACAACCCTGTTTCCTGTGGTCCATTGCTTTGACAATTGTTTTGTTCTATAAATGTTGTGGACATTTCATGCTAATACGCATTTTTATACTCATAACGTGTGCACAATTGGTATTTTACTTACTAGTGCTGCTGTGTGGGACTGACTGGAGGTAATAGTTTGGGAAGTTGGCCCCCAAGCATGTTCTTGGGAGCCAACTAACCCTCTTGTTACCTCCAGTAAGTCCCACACAGTCGGATTGCTAAGACGTCTTCGGAGGCCATGGTCCCCTTTCTCCACTACTCTGCAAACGTACCTCGTGGCAGACTACGGGATGGGGGATGAAGTCCAATTGAGTCCTGAGGGAGTTGGGGGGCCAAGAATCCCTCCTGGTACCTCCTGTAAGTCCTATGCAGCGTAATTCCTGAGCGTTGGTTGGATGCCCAGCACCATTTCTCCACCACTCTGCAAACGCGGCTACTAGTTAAAGTAGCATATTTCTGCACCTGTGACTTAGAGGTTGTTTTAATCCCCCTTCCCTATTATGTACTAGGGCCTTACAGAGGAGGTCATGCTAATCACAGGAGTACCCCAACGCATAGTGTTCCCTAGTGTATGTAGGTGTTTTCACTGTATTCTAAGTGTCTTTTAGCATAGCACTGGCTCTAGGCCTGGCTAGTCAGAGTCAGTTACCACCAGTACCCATCTGAAAAAGTTGTGGGCACAGGATGATTTTGCAACAAGGCCTCTTTCTGCTCCTCTGTTGGTACTTTCTGCACATGTCTTGCTTCTTCCTGCACTTTTCTACGTCTTTGTGGACATCTGTTGCTTCTTTCTGCATTTCTTTAGCTTCTTTCTGTGCGTTTTTTCTTCTTTCTTCACATGTCCTACCTTTGTAGGCATAGTTAGAAACTAGCATTTAAAAAACCTTTGAAATTAACTTAAAAAACCATAGGATTCAGGCACGTTATAGTTAGAAATTAGTATTTAAAAAAGCTTTGAAATTTACTGAAAAAGCCATAGGTTTTAGGGAAAGTTATAGTTCGTTGGACATTTCACTTGTACAAAACCAGAGAAATTCCCCCGTTATAGTTAGTACAGCTAACTATAACTCACACCCCAGCAATACACTGCTGATGACGTCACATATTACATCACTCATGACAATTCAGTCACTGACGAACCAAGGATTGACTGAAGGCTTTCTAACAGAACATGAGTACAACTTTCTGAACAAGACAGAGCCCAGAATACTGACAATATATACACTCCCGAAGATGCACAAGAATATGGATCATCCACTGGGCCGACCTATTGTTTCCGGTTGTGAGTCTATCCTGGAGCCATTAAATTAATTCATAGACAGCTTCCTGCAACCCTGCATCGTGGACACTCGCTCATACCTTAGAGACACCATGCATACAATTCAGCTTGTAGAAAACCAACCTTTTGATAAACAGAAACAGTTTCTGGTAAACCCTATTCACCAGTATACCCTAAGACCAGGCTATTTATGTGATTCATAGGGTGCTAGAGAAGCGACCATCCCCATGTTGGATTGCAACTGATTTTCTACTGGAGCTCCTTAAAATAGCCATGAGGAAGAACTACTTTATCTTCCAAGACACCTACTGTTACCGATGTAAGGGTGTGGTGATGGGAGCCGGGTTCGCTCCCAGCCTAGCGAACCTCTTCATGGATCACTATGAGGACACCCATATATATGATTTATCTAATCCCTTCCTTGACAACATCGCCATCGGGAAGCGGTACATTGATGACGTGCTGATGGTGTGGACAGGCACAGAACGGAATCTCATAGACTTTAAAGCATGGCTGAACGGTTGTTCAGTGGACATCCAATTCACAGTGTCATACAGCAATGAATCCATCTGTTTTTTAGATCTCACACTACAAGTTGCAGTGGATAAAATCCTGACATCGCTGTACAGAAAACCAATGGAGCGGAATAGCATCTTACAATACAATTCCCACCATCCTCGTAACCTCAGGGATAACCTACCCTATGGCCAATTTTTAAGGTTACAAAGTAATTGTTCAAGAAGGACTGATTTCTTCAAAGAAACAGATATTCTCATTACTAGACTAAGAGAGCGAGGATACCCCAAAGGTTTACTCCACCGTGCTAGAAAGAGAGCCTGGTAACACCCACGGGAGACTCTACTTGAGGTACAACCCAGAGCTGAGAAAATGGACAAACTGGTTTGTGTAACCACTTTTAATACAAGGAGTCATGAGATCAAAAAGCTGATAAACAAAATTCTGGAACTTAGTAGGTACAGCAATTAACATCAAGGAAAAACCCCTCTTTGCCTTCAAGCAGGCCAGAAATGTCAAAGAGTACGTTGTTAGTTCCTATTTAGATACCGCAAGGCCGCCCAACATCAGACAACAACTCAACCTGCCACCACTGATGAGCCATTTTAAATGCAGCAAATGCAAAGCATGCAAGTTTTCCATGATAGGTTCATCTTTCAATCACCATGGCCAAACCTGCTGTCTAACACAACACAGTAATTGCAACAGCTGTAACGTAATTTATGCCATAAGATGCCCTTGTGGGAAAATTTACATAGGTCAAAACACACAAAAAGTGAAAACTAGGATCATACAGCATTGTAGTAGGATCCACTTCAAGATACAGGGGGCTCCCTTAGTGGATCACTACTCCATCAGTGACCGCACAGCGGATGACCTGGAATGGTGGATACTAGAGAAGGTTACCTTACATTCCCGGGGTGGTAATATACTCTCTGCCTTGAGCCTTAAAGAATGCAGGTGGATAGATATGTTAGACTCAGTAAACAGGGCCTGAATGAACAGGAGTAAACACACAAAAAGATGGCTAGGCTCTAATCGTTCTTCTGTATGATATATATGTGTGGACGTTTTAGATACTGCACCTAATTGATCTGTGCACTTAGATGACCATAGTACCAGTCGCGAAAGTCCCACATTAGGGTCATGTTGAGGTCATTATTGACTCCTGCCGCTAAGATTGTATCAATGGTAATACATGACCTTCACATGTACAACTCTTATGCTGTATTATTTATGTGGTGTTCAATCCAATTGAAGCTCCTGCCTTTGTGGTAAGCTACCTCCCTATCTACTACACTTTTAATGATCGCAAACTATTAGAACACACCATATTACCAACCTGTCTATAAATAATTTCATAGGCTGTCCACCCATGCTTTCATAGTCCTGAGGAAGACCCGCAGTGACGCTTACCCCTCAGCCCCGTATCCAGGGTCGAAACGTCGACACTTTCCCATTACACATGTCTACACAGTTTTCTTGACCAATAATCAATCAGTATTGGGTCTTGCATTACATGTATTTAATAAGGAGACAGGACAATAATTCATAGTTCTTTTATTTATGACACATATGTATGTTTGTATATAGTGTATTTTTCACTTCACCAGTCACCACAAGTCACCTTCTCACAATAGTCACCTTTGTCTTTTCGCAATTAAGTTGTATTTTGTGACAGCCATTTAATATTCAATACTTTGTGAACAATATAAGAGTAAATCAACTCTACTTGTTTTTGGTGTGTTCTTAAACTGCAATTATGTTTTCATTTACTGTGACAAAGGAAGTGTGAAAAACCTTTTTTCTTGTATTTAATACAGCTAACACAGCAATTGTATCGCCCGACAGAACCAATTTTTTAAAATATTGGCTTAATCTGTGACTGGGAGGCATTCCATGGGTGTTGCGGTGGGTTATCCTATGCACCACCCATGGGTTTTGACACAGATTTACTTAATCACGTAAACCTGGGGAAGCACCAAAACCTTATATCTCCCCAGAGCAGGCATGAGGAGAAATATTGTTATTTCTTCCCCTCTCTATGTGTGCAGCATTCTGCAGCACACATTGAAAGAGGAAAACACCTCTCAGGATTGTTTTTGTGCAGGAAGGTGTAGCTTACTGCACAAAAACAAACCTGCATGCAACGGAGACACACTTACACCATGGTGTAAGGCTGCCTGCATTGGCACTAAGCAGCCCATTGTGCACCAGTGCAAGGAGAAAGGAGAGGAATGCATTGTATAATAGGTAAAATTAGGGAAAAATAATGATAGTACAGGTGTGCATACGAAGAGTGAACCAACCATAAACAAAAAGAACCCTTAATTTCTAGTACAAATAACGCTATTATGTAACAATAATTTGACAAAACCAATCATCAACTTACACATGATATAAGTTTTCCTCTTTTTTTATTTAAATTTTTACTTTTCAAATGATTTTTTTGGGTGAATAAATAATTTTTCTATTTCTTTCTTTGTATCAAAATAATTACATATTTTGTTAATACAAAACTATATGAAGACATGAGACATAAATATTAAAAAAAGAAAGGGTTATAACAATATATATTATACAAAATTGTTCACAAAACCAACAAAATTACAAAAACACAAATATTTAACAACACCTAATTAATGATAATGGTTTGTTGATTACGATTATCTTCACTGTTATTGACACAAGAACATATGATAACAACCGCTTGATAATGGTGACTATTGATGATAATCGTCTCCACAACGCGTTTCGGCATGTGCCTTCATCAGGTGTCAACTCTTTACAAATATGCTACATGGGAAGATAAACACTTAATTGATAAATCAATCCACAAAAACACAAATTGGTCCACAAAAATGACATAGCACACATGTGTAGATATATCTGATACTAAGTGGTAAAGGATTCCAGTGCAGTAGGTCTACAAAAACATCTGATTCAAACCAAAAATCCCAAGAGCAATATACAAGAATAATAATACGTATGTAAAGGAAGAATAGCACCTAACACCCGTGAAAACAGAAATATGAATAGAATAGAAGATAACCCAGGATTATGTACCAAACAAAAAAAAAATGGAAAAATAAAAGACTCGAAAGTACACCAAAATGAAAAGAATATAAGATAAACAGAGTTTACCTTGATGTCAACTTTACATAAGCACAAATAGGACTGATATGAAGCATAAATGATCGACCAAGACTGGGGTCCAATCTGATAAAAGGAACTAATGAGAAGAACAAAGAAGAAATGGTTTGATAATGAGACAAGTGTTATAGAGTATATCTGAATTTTACTTATGAACTCAATGAGAAGCGGTATACCTAAAACCAGTAGATGATCTAAATTATCGCTAGAATTGGAATGATGGAATATTAAATCTACACTTTAACGAAGTTTGTCAAGCTGTCATGAATAGATAACACGATGAATGAATCCTTGGGGTGTAGTACCTCCTGTGCAGAAAAACAGAAAAAAGAGAACCTATATATAGATAAATGTTCTTAAGTATGATAGAATGCTTTATATAAATGTAATGTCTGTTATGACAAACAGTAAAAACTGACCTTATAACAATACTTAAGGGTAAAGATTTGATACCAAGTTTAGAATCCGTTAATGCAACTAGTGGCTGATAGCAGTATGCTTTCTGTAATCCTTGAATCAAGTATAACTGAAAAAAATAAAATAAAATATATGTCAAAAATGATATCTATAGTCCCTAAAATCCAAAGCCTATAACATGCTGGCATAAGTTACCCCCATTGCCTACACGTCTGTATGATCAAATATATGACGATACATGAATTTAACATCAGTATGTTGTTACATACGTAGTATACGTCAGCCTAACTAAACAAAGTTGTTAATTCTGATGGAAATAATAATTATAAAATTGTGACACAACACTAAGTAAAAATTACGTGACAACGAGGGAAAAATGGTTTCAATTAAGATAGGATATTTACAGTCGATGCTATGTAATTGTCGCATAAACAGGCTATATAACATAGCCATAGTGTCAATAGAAATACCGAGGGGGGCACATACATGGATGCGAAGTAAACATGTTAATAACGCTTTCTGTGTGACCATAATGAAGCCAGAATTCGACACTGGGGTACTCTCGGAATAATGGCAACTCGTACAGGTATCCTATTGTAAATGAGTTCCAGCCCGATCAGATTCTACTAGAGCTGAGCAAACACTTAACTATCTAACATTGGAGCGATGACTAATCCTACAAGAAGGAAAGAAAGGTATGATAAATGACAGAAAGAAACTACGATAAAATAACCCCAAGGCATGAAGGTAATACCGACTGAAAACGCAACAGAGTGGAACATTAGTTATGTTTACCTTCCGAAGACGAATGATCCCATCAGTTCTGGCGCGAAACGAATCCACTAACACCAATCTGTATTTAAGCGTACTCGACGCAATGGGCGGGTACCTAACGTAAACTAGTCAAGTGAACAGATATAGAAAAGAAAAGGGGACTGGTGACTGAATCGGATGCTATAGTGTGGTTAGCGCCATATTGGAACGGGTGTTAACGTGATTAAGGTTAAATAATAACCCTAATCCTGTTGGGAGATAAAAATAAAATAAGCACTAATACTATAAATACGAGCTACCAAAATAGATGATATGTATAGAGTCGATTTCTAATTATAGGAACTGTAGTATGAGGAGAATGAAAAAGCGAACCAGATAAAAGGCATATTATGAAGGCCAATTGTAGGAGAGTAGGGTCTGCTATCCTATGGTCACCCCAAATTTTTGCTTTTTGCTTCACTGGTTTTTGACATATTGAGGCTGTGGGCCTGCCAATCAGACCCCCAGCCTGCTGTTCTCTCTACTAAATTAAAACTATGCACCCTAGGTGCATAACCAATTGGAAGTGGATCACCCTGTCAGCCCCTGTACCAGTGTACACTAGGTACCCAGGGCATTGGTGTACCCAAGGCCTGCCAAGGGCTGCAGCATGTATTATGCCACCCCAGGCTTGGCCTAACAATCTGACACAACTGGCTGATCACTCAGCTGGGGTAAGTTGGTGTAATCACCTCTTACTTAGGTGTAGTATACCTATACCTAACCTTAAATGGGACACCTGGTAACCTATAAGTCACTCCTATGGCAGGCCTTAACAATCCTGAAGGCAGAGTGCTTGGTTCCATGTGAGATGGTGCTCTGGCATGAGCTGAGCCTGTCTGCAGTGGTCGGAACAACTTCCTTCTACTGTTTCCAGATATCGTCATACCATATACTCTTAAGTGCATTATGAACCTCGCGGTTAAATGCTATCTTTGGTTTGGCTTTATCAAAACATGTCGAGTAAGGTGTCATACGAATTGGAATACTAACCCCTCGCCAATTCTGGCGACGGGGTTAGCATTCCACCCTTCTAGAGGGACACGACATGTACAGTACCTGAAACCCGGGTAAAATCAGACATAGCCTCAGCTCCACAAAATGGATGCTGCCACCACAGACACAAGTCTGCCCTCCTGCTGCTGGGAGTCCTTCCAGCTTGGGAGGTGTGGACAAAGGGTTTCCTGCCAGGGGAGGTGCGTGCACCACCCCAGACAGGATTTTGTGTATTGGTCAGGTAGGGCTTGAAAGAAACCAGACATGCCTGTGGCTCACAAGGAGCCTCGGTGCATATGCCAGTTCAAACCGGTCCTGGGGCACACCAGTCCCGGGCCTGGGGCGAGCTGGACAAAGGATTGGGGGTGTAACCACCCCCCTTCCTGGTCCCACCCATAGGGAGGGACCTAGCAGGTAGTCCGGCCCCTAGAATCCGAATAAAGGTAGGAGCTGTGTCCTAAGACTTCAGACATCCTGGAATCAACTTGAAACTAAGAAGAAGACGGGAACTTCGACATTCTGCTGCACAGAAGACTGAAGAAAATCTCCCCTGTGGTCAGGGAGTGACCACCTTGCTAACGCAAGCACCATCCAGCGAATCACCGTCTGCTTTGCCGCCGCCTCCCGCCGGAGCCCGAGCCCAGAGACTGACAAGACCTGGACCTCCAGACCTCTCACCGCCCGATCCACAGTCCCTGCAAAGAGGAGACCCGTGGAGGCACCGAGACACGTGGAGCCAGCCATCTTGGAACGACTACGACAAGCTGACAAGTGCAACAACCGAGGCTCCCTCCAAGTTGTGCTTTGGGTCCTGAGAAGCCCAACCCTCGAGCAGCATCTGCACCAAAGGTGAGCCCTCCAGCATCTCCACGATCTGCGTGGGGCCCTTCTGCATTTTGCCACTCGACGCGCCTAACCGGTTGCTGGCCCGCTGGCTAGTGGCCATCTTGGCGACGAAATCTACGACAAACACCGCTGGTCTGGTTGCTCCAGACTGGCCCTTGCTCCCCTCCAAAGGAGCAATCCCTCTGACCTTGCTGGTCAGAACCAACAGCTGATTTCCGAATCCTCCTGCAATTGCTTTTGCCAAGGCTTGTTTGCTTCGATCAAGTCGCCGACACCGCCGACAGCGAGAGCCTGCGTGGGACAGCTCGTGAGCCGACTCCTGGACGTCGTCGACCTTCAGGGACCACGTGGCTGCGGAGACAAGCTACCCCTCATCACCTGTTTGCACCCGACATCGCCTGGTACCCACCTGGTGCCACGCTGGTCACTGGCTAGTGACTGTGAACACTGTCCCCTCTGCTTACAGGTCTGCAACATCTCCGATCCACTCTTGGATCCACTGCATCTCTTCCCGACCGACCGCCTGCAGCATCTTTGTCCCAGGCTCAACGGAACAGATAGAAGAAACCCGACGCACTTTGAGGCCTATGCACCCGCTTCCTGTGGGTGAGGTAAAGCTGGTACTCCGGTGCCCATGTGTAGTAATACATCTCTAGTGCCTGTGTTCCAAATCTTAAGTTCCTAGGTCATCCGGAAGATTCCTTTTGCAGTAACTTTGTACTTTTTACGCACCCATTGAAACCTATGGGAGCCCGCGTGTGACTATTTGCTCTGCACACGCCACCCGTGGACCTCCTGGTCACTAACTGACGTTAGCTCCTTGTAGGCCCAGCGATTCTAGAGGCCCTAGGCCTTTTCCCTTTTCTGTTCGTGGTACTTATACCACTATTTTAGTATATGGTTCGAGTGGCCACCAGGGCCTATCCATATAAAGTGCAACTTCTGTGTATTCTGTGATAATCTTGTTTGACGATTTGTGCTCCTGTGCTCATAAAGAGACTAGGGGTTACTTTGAGAAATAAATACATATATATTTTGAATATATATCTGTGTGGTGTCCTTTCATTGGTATAAAAGGGGGTTACTATTGGTAAAACAGCTTGCTTAACACGCATCACGAGTTTAGCCTCAAAGACTGCTTAGCCTACGCTACCACTAGGGCAGCTAGTCCGAAAAGGTTGACTTACAACCACACCATAAGGGTTGCTTGGCATGGTACAAGGTGGTCACTAGAACTAGTGAACAGCATATACCAGGCCAACTTCTCACATTGGTGGCAGCGGTGGGATTTGAGCTTGCTGTGTTTTACCATTGTAATCTCTTGGTTACCAATTGAAAGATCACATAGGTACCTGTAGGTACATATAAAACAAGATTAGATATACATAAGTTCTACTGAACTTGGTTGTTGTAGAGCAAAGGGAGTAGCACACCCTGACTACAACTACTAGATAGGTTTAGTAGGTAAACCCAAGTGTAGGTAGATTGCAACACATCCACCCACACTTAAGAGCAATGGCCGGGGCAGAGGGGTCCACTGTACCCATCTCTGTTGAGAGTGACCCCCAGAGGGCACCATCCAGCTTTGCTACCCTTAACCAGAATGAGCTCAGGCATTTGGCAACTCTTAGAGGCCTTAAACAGCCCAAGAACCCAAACTCTGCTGAGCTCAGAGAGCTCTTACAGAATGATGAGAATCAGAGAGCACTCAAGAAAGCTTCCCAGTTAGCCCCCTTAGGGACAGGAACAGGAGGCCCCCCTTCTAAAGATGCCACTGAAGTACCCCTTCCCAATAGTCACCCCTTAGATGGGATGCCTACCACAGAGGATGAGAGTGAAAAGGATACTGACAGTAGTGAGGATGAAGGGAGAACTAGCCCAGTGCCCAGTATTATACTTGGCCCAGCTAAACCAAGGCTATTGGGGACTGACAGTGGGTTCAACCCACTGGATCTCCCCAGTGGACTTAACACAGGGCTTGGAAGGCAAAGGAATCGCTCAGGTGACTCCAATGCTTCCCATGGCTCTAGAGGCTCTCAAGGTCACTCCAGGAGAAGGATGACCACCCCTCAGAGGAGGGAACATGAGGCCAAGATGCAAGAGGCTCAGCTGAGGATCAGGAAGCAGGAGCTAGAAGTAGCCCTGATGGAAGAGAAACTTAGCAAGGCTAGACAGCATAAAGAGAGTGGGTCTATACCCACTGGTGGCAGCATTGTCCCTAAGGACAAAGATAGGGTCTTTGACAATAGGAACCTGTCTAAGGTTGTGCCCCCCTACAAAAGTGGGGATGACATCCACAAATGGATAACTGCTCTTGAGAGAGCCTGCAAAGTACAGCAGGTTCCTGAAGACCAGTGGGCAGCAATCCTCTGGCTCTCCTTTGAAGGAAGAGGCAGAGACAGACTCCTCACTGTTAGAGAAGAGGATGTCAGAAACTACAGAGTCCTGAAGAGTGTTCTAGTTGATGGGTTAGGCTTAACCACTGAGCAGTACAGGTTAATGTTCAGAGACACCCAAAAGACACAGACTCAGGACTGGTCTGAATACATTGAATGTGCCACTAAGGCTTTGGAGGGTTGGTTGCTGGGAAGTAAGGTATCTGATTTTACAGGATTGTATAATTTGATGATGAGAGAACAGATTTTAAATAACTGTCAAAACCAGCAACTGCATCAACACTTGGTTGACTCTGATCTGACCTCTCCCCAAGAATTGGGAAAGAAGGCAGACAAATGGGTCAGAACCAGGGTTAAGCAAAAGAACCAGAACCAGGGCCAAGGGGGTGATCAGAAGAAAACAGACCAAAAGGGTGGAGATCAGAAACCTAAAGACCAGAAGTCTTCAACAGGGCCCCAAACTACTGCTAAGGAGGGTGGGTCCCAACAGTCCAAGAAGAAGAAAGAAGGTCAGAAGAAACCCTGGTGCAATCATTGTAAAAATACAACTCACTGGACTAGTGATTGCAAAAAGGGTGGAGCCCCCAACACTGTTGCCCCTAAGGCACCTGCTCCCAGTACTACTGTTAGCAGTGTTGGTCCCCAGACAAAGGGTGTAGTGGGAATCACTATGGGAACTGAAGGAGATTCTGACTTAGACAGAACCCTGACACAGGCAGTCTTGATCTGTGATGGGGACATTGATTTGTCCCTGACTGTGAGCCCCAGTAACCTGGGCAAGTACAGACAGACTCCTTTAATTAATGACAAAGTGGCTCAAGCCTACAGGGACACATGTGCCAGTGTCACTATGGTGACACCAGGCTTTGTGGATCCTGGACAGTACATACCAGGTGAGAACTACCTGGTGACCAATGCCAGCAATGCCACTACTTCACACAGTGTGGCAGTTGTTAACTTCTCATGGGGAGGGGTAACTGGCCTCAAAAGGGTTGTGGTTAGTGCAGACCTCCCAGTAGAATGTTTGTTGGGCAATGACCTAGAGAGTTCTCTATGGTCAGAAGTGGAGTACAGGACTCATGCAGAGATGTTAGGTATATCATCACATGTCCTTGCTGTGACCAGGTCACAGGCCAAAAAGTGCCTCACTGAACCACAGGTCTTGGATCCTGGAACAATGGACCAAGCACCTACCAAGAAGAAGAACAGGAGGGTCAAGGCTGTGCCTTCCCCCCTGCCTCAGAGTGATGATCAGCCTTCCCAGGAAGCTGATCTAGAGGACCCTGAAGGAACTGTCCCTGAAGAGCTTGAACCTGATCAGGTTGAGTTTCTGGGGACAGGGGGACCTTCAAGGGCTGACTTGAGGCAGGCTCAGTTATCCTGTCCCTCTCTTGAACCCCTCAGACAGCTGGCTGCTGCTGAGGCTGCTGGGAATGCTCAAGGTACCCATAAAGTGTATTGGGATGAAGGGCTCCTTTATTCAGAGGCTAGAGACCCCAAGCCTGGTGCAACCAGGAGGTTGGTTATACCTCTGCAATTTAGGGGCTTCCTTCTTACCTTGGCCCATGATATTCCTTTAGCAGGACACTTAGGCCAGAACAAGACTTGGGACAGGCTTGTCCCTCACTTTCACTGGCCCCATATGAATGAAGATACAAAGGAGTTTTGTCGCTCCTGTGTTACCTGCCAAGCCAGTGGCAAATCAGGTGGCACAACAAAGGCCCCCCTGATACCACTACCTGTGGTGGGGGTTCCCTTTGAAAGAGTGGGAATAGACATAGTGGGTCCCATGGATCCTCCCACTGCATCTGGGCACAGATTTATACTGGTGGTAGTGGATCATGCCACCAGGTATCCAGAGGCAATTCCCCTTAGGACCACTACAGCTCCTGTTGTGGCCAGGGCCCTGCTGGGAGTATTCTCCAGAGTGGGGTTTCCTAAGGAGGTAGTATCTGACAGAGGTACCAACTTTATGTCAGGATACTTGACAGCTATGTGGAAGGAATGTGGTGTCAACTACAAGTTCACCACCCCTTATCACCCACAATGCAATGGGCTTGTTGAGAGATTCAACAAGACCCTAAAGGGTATGATCAAAGGATTACCTGAAAAGCTCAGGCGAAGATGGGATATCCTTCTACCCTGCCTTCTGTTTGCTTACAGAGAGGTCCCACAAAAAGGAGTTGGCTACAGCCCCTTTGAATTGTTGTTTGGGCACCCTGTGAGAGGCCCACTGTGTTTGGTGAAGGAAGGATGGGAGTTACCTCTCAAAAAGCCTAAGCTAGACATAGTGGACTATGTACTTGGTCTCCGCTCCAGGATGGCTGAGTATATGGAGAAGGCATCTAAAAACCTTGAGGCAAGCCAGGCCTTACAGAAAGCTTGGCATGACCAAAAGGCTGTCTTGGTTGAGTATCAGCCAGGACAGAAGGTATGGGTGTTGGAGCCGGTGGCCCCAGCAGCACTCCAAGACAAATGGTCTGGACCCCATACAATCCTGGAAAAGAAGGGAGAGGTCACCTACTTGGTCGACCTAGGAACTCCCAGGAGTCCCCACAGGGTACTCCATGTTAACAGGCTTAAAGCATATGTTGACAGGGCAGACATGGGCTTGCTCATGGCTACAGATGAGGGACAGGAGGAAGAGAGTGACCCTCTCCCAGACCTGTTGTCTCAGAACCCTGAAGATGGCTCAGTTGAAGGAGTGACCCTTGGAGGCAACCTCACTGCCCATCAGCAGACTGAATGTAGACAGGTTCTACAATCATTTTCACATATGTTTTCCTTGATACCTAGTCAAACTGACTGGTGTACCCATGTTGTGGACACTGGTGACAGTCTGCCTGTAAAGAACAAACTTTACAGACAACCTGACCACGTCAGGGACTGTATAAAGGCTGAGGTACATAAGATGCTGGAATTAGGTGTCATTGAACCCTCAGAGAGCCCCTGGGCTAGCCCAGTGGTTCTGGTCCCCAAACCTCACACCAAAGATGGCAAGAGAGAGATGAGGTTCTGTGTGGATTACAGAGGACTCAATGCTGTCACCAGGACAGATGCACACCCTATTCCAAGGGCAGATGAGCTCATAGACAAACTAGCTTCTGCAAAGTTTTTGAGCACATTTGACTTGACAGCTGGCTATTGGCAAATCAGGTTAGCTGAGGAGTCTAAGGCCAAAACAGCATTCTCAACCCCAGGTGGGCATTATCAGTTTGTGGTGATGCCCTTTGGTCTGAAGAATGCACCTGCCACCTTCCAAAGGCTGGTGAACCAAGTCCTTACTGGGTTGGATGACTTTTGCGCAGCATATCTTGATGACATTGCTGTCTTTAGTTCCACCTGGGAGGATCACCTGATCCACCTGAAGAAGGCTCTTGAGGCTCTGCAAAGGGCAGGCCTCACTATCAAGGCTACTAAGTGCCAGATAGGGCAGAGTAAGGTTGTGTATTTGGGCCACCTTGTAGGTGGGGGCCAAGTTCAACCACTGGAGAGTAAGATACAGTCCATCAAGGATTGGTCCCCTCCAACCACCCAGACTCAAGTTCGAGCTTTCTTGGGCTTGACTGGGTATTACAGGAAGTTTGTTAAGAACTATGGGTCCATTGTGACTCCTCTTAATGATCTGACATCCAAGAAGATGCCCAAAAAGGTTCAGTGGACAGTAAGCTGTCAAAAGGCATTTGATGACCTGAAGGAGGCCATGTGCTCTGCACCTATCCTGAAAAGTCCTGACTACTCCAAAGAGTTTATTGTCCAAACAGATGCTTCTGAGTTGGGTGTGGGAGCTGTGCTGTCACAACTTAATGTAGATGGTCAAGACCAACCCATTGCTTTTATTAGCAGAAGGTTGACCCCCAGAGAGAAGAATTGGTCAGCTATTGAGAGGGAGGCCTTTGCTGTGGTGTGGGCCCTGAAGAAGCTGAGGCCATACTTGTTTGGCACTCACTTCAAGATTCAGACCGACCATAAGCCCCTCTTGTGGCTAAATCAGATGAAGGGTGAAAACCCCAAACTGCTTAGGTGGTCCATTTCCCTACAGGGGATGGACTTTACAGTGGAGCACCGGCCAGGTACTGACCATGGGAATGCAGATGGTCTCTCCAGGTACTTCCACTTAGGACATGAAGACGAGACTGGTCAAGGCTAGTTTAATGTCCCAGCGTTTGGGGGGGGGTTGTGTAGGAGAGTAGGGTCTGCTATCCTATGGTCACCCCAAATTTTTGCTTTTTGCTTCACTGGTTTTTGACATATTGAGGCTGTGGGCCTGCCAATCAGACCCCCAGCCTGCTGTTCTCTCTACTAAATTAAAACTATGCACCCTAGGTGCATAACCAATTGGAAGTGGATCACCCTGTCAGCCCCTGTACCAGTGTACACTAGGTACCCAGGGCATTGGTGTACCCAAGGCCTGCCAAGGGCTGCAGCATGTATTATGCCACCCCAGGCTTGGCCTAACAATCTGACACAACTGGCTGATCACTCAGCTGGGGTAAGTTGGTGTAATCACCTCTTACTTAGGTGTAGTATACCTATACCTAACCTTAAATGGGACACCTGGTAACCTATAAGTCACTCCTATGGCAGGCCTTAACAATCCTGAAGGCAGAGTGCTTGGTTCCATGTGAGATGGTGCTCTGGCATGAGCTGAGCCTGTCTGCAGTGGTCGGAACAACTTCCTTCTACTGTTTCCAGATATCGTCATACCATATACTCTTAAGTGCATTATGAACCTCGCGGTTAAATGCTATCTTTGGTTTGGCTTTATCAAAACATGTCGAGTAAGGTGTCATACGAATTGGAATACTAACCCCTCGCCAATTCTGGCGACGGGGTTAGCATTCCACCCTTCTAGAGGGACACGACATGTACAGTACCTGAAACCCGGGTAAAATCAGACATAGCCTCAGCTCCACAAAATGGATGCTGCCACCACAGACACAAGTCTGCCCTCCTGCTGCTGGGAGTCCTTCCAGCTTGGGAGGTGTGGACAAAGGGTTTCCTGCCAGGGGAGGTGCGTGCACCACCCCAGACAGGATTTTGTGTATTGGTCAGGTAGGGCTTGAAAGAAACCAGACATGCCTGTGGCTCACAAGGAGCCTCGGTGCATATGCCAGTTCAAACCGGTCCTGGGGCACACCAGTCCCGGGCCTGGGGCGAGCTGGACAAAGGATTGGGGGTGTAACCACCCCCCTTCCTGGTCCCACCCATAGGGAGGGACCTAGCAGGTAGTCCGGCCCCTAGAATCCGAATAAAGGTAGGAGCTGTGTCCTAAGACTTCAGACATCCTGGAATCAACTTGAAACTAAGAAGAAGACGGGAACTTCGACATTCTGCTGCACAGAAGACTGAAGAAAATCTCCCCTGTGGTCAGGGAGTGACCACCTTGCTAACGCAAGCACCATCCAGCGAATCACCGTCTGCTTTGCCGCCGCCTCCCGCCGGAGCCCGAGCCCAGAGACTGACAAGACCTGGACCTCCAGACCTCTCACCGCCCGATCCACAGTCCCTGCAAAGAGGAGACCCGTGGAGGCACCGAGACACGTGGAGCCAGCCATCTTGGAACGACTACGACAAGCTGACAAGTGCAACAACCGAGGCTCCCTCCAAGTTGTGCTTTGGGTCCTGAGAAGCCCAACCCTCGAGCAGCATCTGCACCAAAGGTGAGCCCTCCAGCATCTCCACGATCTGCGTGGGGCCCTTCTGCATTTTGCCACTCGACGCGCCTAACCGGTTGCTGGCCCGCTGGCTAGTGGCCATCTTGGCGACGAAATCTACGACAAACACCGCTGGTCTGGTTGCTCCAGACTGGCCCTTGCTCCCCTCCAAAGGAGCAATCCCTCTGACCTTGCTGGTCAGAACCAACAGCTGATTTCCGAATCCTCCTGCAATTGCTTTTGCCAAGGCTTGTTTGCTTCGATCAAGTCGCCGACACCGCCGACAGCGAGAGCCTGCGTGGGACAGCTCGTGAGCCGACTCCTGGACGTCGTCGACCTTCAGGGAC
Source organism: Triturus cristatus (assembly GCF_964204655.1). Taxonomy (NCBI): domain Eukaryota; kingdom Metazoa; phylum Chordata; class Amphibia; order Caudata; family Salamandridae; genus Triturus; species Triturus cristatus. The sequence goes on from NC_140585.1 coordinate 97,707,575, forward strand.
CACGTGGCTGCGGAGACAAGCTACCCCTCATCACCTGTTTGCACCCGACATCGCCTGGTACCCACCTGGTGCCACGCTGGTCACTGGCTAGTGACTGTGAACACTGTCCCCTCTGCTTACAGGTCTGCAACATCTCCGATCCACTCTTGGATCCACTGCATCTCTTCCCGACCGACCGCCTGCAGCATCTTTGTCCCAGGCTCAACGGAACAGATAGAAGAAACCCGACGCACTTTGAGGCCTATGCACCCGCTTCCTGTGGGTGAGGTAAAGCTGGTACTCCGGTGCCCATGTGTAGTAATACATCTCTAGTGCCTGTGTTCCAAATCTTAAGTTCCTAGGTCATCCGGAAGATTCCTTTTGCAGTAACTTTGTACTTTTTACGCACCCATTGAAACCTATGGGAGCCCGCGTGTGACTATTTGCTCTGCACACGCCACCCGTGGACCTCCTGGTCACTAACTGACGTTAGCTCCTTGTAGGCCCAGCGATTCTAGAGGCCCTAGGCCTTTTCCCTTTTCTGTTCGTGGTACTTATACCACTATTTTAGTATATGGTTCGAGTGGCCACCAGGGCCTATCCATATAAAGTGCAACTTCTGTGTATTCTGTGATAATCTTGTTTGACGATTTGTGCTCCTGTGCTCATAAAGAGACTAGGGGTTACTTTGAGAAATAAATACATATATATTTTGAATATATATCTGTGTGGTGTCCTTTCATTGGTATAAAAGGGGGTTACTATTGGTAAAACAGCTTGCTTAACACGCATCACGAGTTTAGCCTCAAAGACTGCTTAGCCTACGCTACCACTAGGGCAGCTAGTCCGAAAAGGTTGACTTACAACCACACCATAAGGGTTGCTTGGCATGGTACAAGGTGGTCACTAGAACTAGTGAACAGCATATACCAGGCCAACTATTAATTGAGTTGAAAAACAGCCACAAGCCACTGAAGGTGTACTCATTTTGACCAGGGCATGCAAGAGATAGTGTGGTGGGAGACCCAAATGACAGATGTGAAGATGTAACCCTCACAATCTGTAATTCCATAGATACAGAGTGGAATCACTTAGAAATAATTAAGTTGTATATTTGTAATGGTCTATGGGGTAACGAAAGTCGAGCTAACCAAAGGTAGCAAGTAATGTTAAACAAAGGATTAATTATTTGATGGCTTGGTCCCACGGTATTTCTTGATTCAGGCCCGATATTGATGTGCCAAGAGTAAAAATCCAGAACACCTCTCTGAATTTCCTGGTTTTTTCTGTAGTGGATCCCTGTCTCGGTTGGATTTTCTCAAGGATGAACCATCTGATGGCATCTGGCGCATGATTAAGCTCCACATAATGTTGCACAAGGGGTGCTTGAAGTTTTTTAGTATGTATCGCTGAGCGATGTTCAGTTAATCTTGTATTGAAACTTCTCCCAGTCTCTCCTACATATCCTCGGTTACAAGGACATATAAGTAAGTAGACCACATTAGTTGTTTTACAGTTGTTCAAATTTTTGGGAGATATCAGATGGCCATTAAAACTGAATGTTGGTGATTCAATGGCTGTCTCACACGATTTGCAAGAGGAACATTTGAAATTTCCTGTCACTGGTTTCAGAGTGTCTATACTAGTTTGCAGGAAGTTACTAGGATGTTTTATCCTAGAATTAACCACATAATCCTTAATGCTTCTATTGCGTTTGTATGCAAATAAAGGCTTAGGGATTGTCATGTCGATGTTTAAAATATGCCAATTTTGGCAAACTACCTGACGAATCCTATCATTGAGCATTGAGTGTCTGGTGACAAAAACCAAGGAGGGATCCTTAATCTCTTTGATATTAGATAGTAAATGCTGTCTGTCGTAAAAGCGAGCTCTTTTATATGAGTCTCGAACAATTTTTTTTGGATAACCTCTGGCCAAAAATGTGTTTTTCATCACTGCTGATCTTTCGTCATAGTCCTGTATGCTGGTACAATTGCGTCGTAGGCGCAAAAATTCGCCAAATGGTATACTGTTTTTTTGAGTTGCCGGATGAAAACTGTCATAGTGTAGGAGTGTGTTATTTGCAGTAGGTTTAGTAAATAAGTCCACTGCAAGACGACCACCCTCATTTTTTATCACTATGTCTAGATATTCCACCTTCTCTGAACTTATGTTATAAGTGAAGCGGATATGTTCATCACAGAGATTAATCCACTCCACGAATTCCAGTAGTTTGTCTTGTGTATCAGTCCAAATAAAGAATACATCGTCTATGAACCTTGACCATTTGGTCACTGATTCATAGAATGGCGCCACCTCATTAAACACAAACCTATTCTCAAACTGGGACATGTAGATGTTTGCTACCGTTGGGGCACATGATGCCCCCATGCTGACACCTTGCTGTTGTTTAAAAAGCTGACTGTTGAATTCAAATACATTATCCTCTAGGACCACTTTCAAGCATTCTAGAACAAAAATTGTGGGACATTCAATGTTGTACGTATTGATGAACCAATGTACAGCTGTTAAAGCACCTTCAATCGGAATATTACTATAAAGGGCTTCTATGTCCATGGTGACTAAAAAACTTTTGTCTGGACAAAAAGACGTATTTTCAACTAGATTTATTATGTGTCGAGTATCTTGGACAAAAGCTGGTGTTCTGGATACATGTTTGCACAAAATGGCATCTATGTATTTGGCTAAAGGTTCTGTAACTGACCCAATCGTAGTCACTATGGGTCTGAGGGGAGGATCTATGATGTTTTTATGTACCTTCGGAATGCCATAGATACTGGCCATTTTGGGTTTCTCCTTGTTTAAAACTAGCCATTCTTTTTCACAGATGTCACCATCTCTCAAAGCCTTGTTGGTTAATTTCTCAATTTTTTTCGTTATCTGAGATGTAGGGTCTCTATTGATGGGACGATAGAATTGAACATCGCTAAGCATGTGTTCCATTTTAGTGATATAGGTGGACGTATCATAAACAACAATTCCTCCACCCTTATCGCACGCTTTGATAGTTCTAAGTTGAGTGCATTTTAGTTCTTGTAAGGCAAAATGTTCATCCTTACTTAAATTGAATGGTTTTTTTTTTACATACTTGGTGATATTAAGTAATTTGTTGTAAACCACTTGTTCGAACACAGCTACTTCCGGTGGCAACTGTTCGATGGTAGGAGTCCACAACGAAGGTGGCACCAAACCAGATACATTAACTGTATCTGATGTTGTATCCTTATTCTGGAAGAATACTTGTAATCTGATCTTTCTGAAGAAGGCCTTCAAATCTTTAAATAACTCGAACTTATTTAACCCCGAATGAGGTGCAAAGGTGAGGCCTTTAGATAGTAATGACAAGGTAGAGGCTGTTAATGGGGTACAGCTGAGGTTAAAGATCGGGAGGTTCTCTATTCCCTCCAATATTGCGCATTGCGCGTCACTAGGTATTGATTGTAATCCATCACTGGACTTCCCTGGAAGCGCGGTTGGTACTGCATATTGGTTTGAAATCGTGGCTGATATTGGGGTCTCCAATTGCTGCGTCTGTTGAATCTCCTCCCTAAAAAAGACTGTGTTCCTCTTTGTCTACCATACCGCTGGCCATTGCCCCTATATTCATTACCTACTGTCTGGCCTATTTATGCATTGTATTGCATAAATAAGAAGACTTGCAGCGCTGCCCTGTGCCAATTCCCCATAAATGAGACCCACAGTGACACTTGTTTCTATGCAGTAGAAAGCCCTTTGAAAAGGTTGGCTAGTCATGTTTCAATTCCTATTGATGTATTTGGCATTTATGTAGAGTTATTTTTCGCTCTCTCCCCTTATCCCCTGTGTGTCACATCCCTCTTCCTACCACCACCCAATGCGCTGTGAGTGTTGCTCTCACCAATCCCCACACTTGCCAATAGCTTCCTCCCCGCCTTCCTGTCTCACTCAGGTTTTCTTTCAATAACATCCTTTTGTTTCCCTCTGCTGCATTGCTCCCCCACACTTGCTCATCCTGTGTTTTTTTCATTCAAGTTTTTTTAAAACAGCAATTTACTGCTAGGCTGCTCCATTTTGCTGGGGATGCATGAATGTGTTTACATCATTGTGCTGGCTTTTATTTTGAACAATTTTGAGCAGCATCACCTGAAAGTGTTAGCACAGCCAAAAAGCAGGACTTTTTGGCTTTGCCAAACCTTGTTTGTAAAATGTTATCCGTTACAATAGAGTTGTGTGTAAATCACTTAATATTCTCTAACTTAATTATGCAGATTTGCCACAACATTGCAAATAATTACGCACAATAATGTGTGGAGCGTAATCCAACAATTAGCACGAGTTTCTTATTAAAAAATGCACCTTTGCATTCAACAGGATGCATTTTGTGCTGTGACAATAGCATTAAATGCAACAGAACATGAACAGCAGCAGCCACTTGCTTTCCCTTTATAATTAACTTCTCCGGTGCTCCAGCGGTACAATGTGTGCCCCCAAAATTGCTCCTAATTCTGCAACTGGGTGTAATCATGTATATTTGTAGTGATTTTGTATCACAAGCGTAATGTGGAATGATCAAATATACTCTGAATACTCTGGTATAATTAACATTTCACTCAAGCCCACCTTTCATATGACCTCAGAGCATGCCATTATCATGGCAGTATGGTCTATGCTAAGCATCTCAACTCCATATTATCACAGCAGAATGCACCAACACATCAGAAATGGAGGGATCAATAAAGATGTTCTAAAAGTGACTTCATGATACTGAAAGACATACAGCAGAAGATGTAACTCCCTAAGTTGTTAAAGGCCAGCCCAGATGTGCAGCCCTGACTTGCTGTGCCACGCAATCCTAGCCATGTGTCAACGACTATGCTAAGCAAGGACAAAGGAGTTCTGGAGTTGCTTGTGTTTCCTTCTGGAGGGACTCGTCTGGCAGTTCTGGTGGACTGATCCCACGAGGAGCAGGGCCAGTACTGAATGTATAGGGTCAGCAAGCAAGCCTCACATCAACATTTGTATGTTTGATACATAATATTACTTTAGTATCAGAATAGAGCTCAGAAATCTAGAAGACAAGATGTCTTGGTGCTTCCAATGAGTCTCAATATCTCTCCCCACAGTGAGGTTCAGTTGTTGCAGTCAGATGGAGTGCCCTTTCCTAAATCTTATTTTAAGCATTTGAGTTGTAGTTATGGTGAAGTTGTTACTGCCCCACTAAATTAGCTTGCCTAATAAGATGGAGAGTAAACCTTTTGGCAAGGATTGACCAAAGATATAAGACAGCAGCTACCCATATGTGATTTTAATCCAGGTTTTGATATGGACACAAATATTACATCATGCCAAGTGTAAGGGATTATGCTGGTCAATAACATACCCATAATGCAAACACTTAAGCGTGGGATAACCAAAGCTATTGTGAAATTATAGTTTCAGCAGAAGATTGTTTCATGTTTGGTTGTGCTGAAATGTGGAGTGGCAGTTAGAGCAGGACAAGCGGGTGGCTGGAGTGTTGTTAATAAACCGCTTCACTTACCAAACCTCGTGTCTCACTATGATTTTCCGTGATTGAGAAGCCACAGCTATGACTTTTATAACTTTATTCATGTAATGGGAAAAGATGGCTGTAGGCAGATTATTTAAATATGATACATCTGTAAGATCAACATATCCTCTTTATTTAAATAAATTTGAAATATAGATTAACCAACTATCATTCATTAGCTTAAGATGTAGAGCTCGGTAACTCTTTGATATTAAGGCCCTTATCAGCCATAACCCCATATTCTTTGCATTTCTAATTTCTAACATTTTTTCCGAATTTTTCACAGCAAAATTATTAGCGGTGGTTGGAATTAGCATAGTCGCGCTACACAAAGCTCCACAAAATGGTAAAAAATCTCCGCGAGCATGCAGAAATTCCGCGAACAGGCGGAATTGCTTGTTTGCGATGCTTTTTTCCTGTTTGCAAACGCTGTTTATGTGCTCGGGGGCAAATATCTCGCAAACACGCACTTTGAGAACGCGAACAAGCAAAAAATTCCGCAAAGCCACGGAACGCAGAATTTTGGGCAATTCTGCGTTCTCCGCGGAACGCAACATTACTCAAATTCCGCGAGCGGAACGGAATTTACCACCCAGGCCTAAAAATTATCTTTTATACATTATAATGAATCTGCTTTTGTTGAACTTTTAACATTTTTAAGATCTGCTTCGATAGTTGAAGAAGTCTGGTAGATGATCCCTTTAGAAACTCACTCTGAAATAGAAAGAATAACAATGTCTCAAGTAGGCACCCAATAAAAATGTTAGGTCTAGCAGTGAATGAGCTCAGGCCTCAAAATAGGCACTCACTCACTCACTCACAGTGTCGAGAAGATTTATAGATGAAGTCAACTGGCTTTGATATTCTAACTCCTTTGAACTTGTAGAAATTCGGCCGACTTGGAAAATCTGTGGGTCACTGGTCAATGACCCTGCTCTGACCTCTTCTTTTAGAGTTTATTTTTCATGTCGCGAGAAGGAATCAAATCACTCATTTGATAACATTGCTTGAAGTATGTTGTTATTTGTACATCACGTTTGTGAAATATGCGTATTTACTTTGGTAATATGTGTCTGTCTTTGGTGCTAATGACATAATCTGTATTTTATTGCACACATGCCTGCTTCTACCTAACCTACCTCTGAATGATTCAAGGGATTGGCTGCCAGACAGTTACAAATCCTCATAGAACTCCTATGTCAGTTGGAATTCTTGCAATCAGTACCGGATTTTTAACAAACAATATTTGCATGGGCGCACTTGACGAGTGCATTTATAGTAGAGAGAAACAAAACTACAAGCCCCAGAAGGCACAGTATTACTGGCTAAAAGTCTGGGCTAGTTAAACGTGTCACACATAGAGCCGTACTGGGAACAGCAACCAGCCCTGGCAGATTGCTGCCAACCGTCCCTGGGAGCAGGGGAAGTGCTGCTAGCAAGAAGCACTGATCCTGCTTTTGTTACAGGGGAGCGATATTGCAGCATTGCTGCAAAACCGGCCCCTAGTGACAAAACTGCCCCCAAGGGCACAAAACTGCCTCACACCCCTACTGCCCACTGGGGAAATGCCCAGTGCCCGCTCAACCAGTCCGGCTCTGGTCACACATGATATCAGACCTTTGGGAGCACTGCAGTCATCTGCCAAATTCATTCCTGAAATCCCCCTGGGAGCAGAACCTATCACATGACAATATCGCCTGTAAAATTCAGTAAGTCTAGGAAAGAGCAAGTTTGGATTCAGTCACATGCATTGTAGACACAGTCTGACAAATGCCTGCATAACACCTGAGGCTGGGAAAGAGTCTGTCATGTCAGTCTTGTTTCTCTAGGGGTGAGAGACTTCTGACGAAGTCAGTGATATACTAAGAATCTTTCAACATCTGATTGACTCTCCTGCATTCTATGATCAAAATTAAGTAAACCTAAAATTCAGCACACAGGTACCTGACAAATGTGCTTTGACCCGAAGAGTCCCTTTGGTGCAAATGATAATTACTAGAAGTATTTTGTTGCACAATTCAATAGCAATCTTTTTATCAACTTTAGTAGGGTGGATGGCTTGTGGGACCAGCTGGGATATGAATCTGGAACCATGGGGTGAAGCACAGATATCTGCATCAGATGCATGAGTACAGTGAACTGTTGGTCTAGGCTTAATGTAGTCATTTTTTAAAATTAAAATCGTGTGCCTAAAACATAATTCACACCTACTTTACAAAACGCAAGGTTGAGCGGAGACCTTGTGGATTTAGCAACATTTTTTAACATTACACTGTGTGTTTAGTGGCAGGTTGGTGATTTTTTGTTGGGATGGGAAGAGCCTCTGAATGGTGTACAGTCATGTCTCCTGCCATGCATGGCAACTACAAGTATCTGGTATCCTGGTTTCTGGAGTTTTGACCAAAGCCTAGAGTTACCGCCCTTCCGAAGACACAAGCGCATGGAAAAGGCCCCGTACGGAGCGAACGCCATACCACTCGTATCCAGGGACAGTTGTGCCTGGGATACAAGTCGTACAGGCCCTCCCACCCCAGCCCCGTATGTACGCGTTGTTCCCCCACCCCCGTATGTATGCGCCGTACCCCCACCCCAGCCCCATATGTATGCATCGTACCCCCACCCCAGCCCCGTATGTATGCGCCATACACCCACCCCCATATGTACGTGCCGTACCCCCAGCCCCGTATGTACGTGCCGTACCCCCAACCCAGCCCTGTATGTACGCGCCATACCCCCACCCCCGTATGTATGCGCCATACCCCCACCCCCACCCCCATATGTACACGCTGTACCCCCACCCCAGCCCCGTATGTATGCGCCGTACCCCCATCCCAGCCCTGTATGTACGCGCCATACCCCCACCCCATATGTACGCACCGTACCCCCAGCCCCGTATGTACACGCCGTACCCCCACCCCAGCCCCGTATGTATGCGCCGTACTCCCACCCCTGTATGTACGCGCCGTACCCCCACCCCAGCCCCATATGTACGCGCCGTACCCCCACCCCCATATGTACACACTGTACCCCCAGCCCCGTATGTACGCACCGTACCCCCACCCAGCCCCGTATGTACGCGCCGTACCCCCACCCCCGTATGTACGCGCCGTACCCCCAGCCCCGTATGTACGTGCCATACCCCCACCCCAGCCCCGTATGTACACGCCGTACCCCCACCCTGTATGTACGCGCCGTACCCCCACCCCAGCCCCGTATGCACGCGCCGTACCCCCACCCCAGTATGTATGCGCCGTACCCCCACCCCACCCCCATATGTACGCGCCGTACCCTCACCCCAGCCCGTATGTATGCGCTGTACCCCCACCCCCGTATGTACGCACTGTACCCCCAGTCCCGTATGTACGCGCCGTACCCCATATGTACGCGCCAAACCCCCACCCCAGCCCCGTATGTACGTGCAGTACCCCCACCCCCGTATGTACGCGCCATACTCCCAGCCCTGTATGTATGCGCCGTACCCCCACCCCAGCCCCGTATGTACGCGCCGTACCCCCACCCCCGTATGTACGCGCCGTACCCCCACCCCAGCCCCATATGTACCCACCGTACCCCCACCCTCGTATGTACACGCCGTACCCCCAGCCCCGTATGTACACGACGTACCCCCACCCCAGCCCCGTATGTACGCGCCGTACCCCCACCCTCGTATGTACGCACCGTACCCCCACCCCAGCCCCGTATGTACAGCGCGTACATACGGGGCTTGTGTGGGGGGGGCCTGTACGACTTGTACCCCTGGGGAATCAGCTTTTACTGCTGTTTTTGGCTCCCGTAAAAAAAGAGCCCTACGGAGTGCCGTGGGAACGGATCGTACTTGCTGGGCCGTAAAACGCAGCTTACATTCGTACGGACGGCGCGTACAGGCTGTTCCGGAGATGATTCGTAAGGTAATTTTCCCCGTACGGTCTTTTGTACGATTCGTATGGAAATCGGCTTTCTGTACGAATCGTACTTCCTGGGTTGTACTAACAGTTTACCGGGTACGCGTCGTACAGAGAAAACGCTCCGTACGATGATTCGTAGGGCCTTTTTACTGGATCGGATTCGGAATCAGCACCTAAGTGGGGAAAGAGAGGACAGGCGTCTCCTTAGGAATTCAATGAGGTCCTTTTGATACTGACAGCTGCAGATTAATCCTCCTGAAACTGGAAGGGTGGAACAGCATTTACTGTTGTCAGAGGTGTGAAGGACCCTTTAGAAGAGTGTCAGCCTGTTGTCTCTCTTCTTGATCGATGCCAGATGTCCTAAGTCAGGTGCAGACTGCTCACACCTCGTTGTGCCTCTGTTGTGGGTGTTCAAGCCTGAAGAAAACCCTACTGTGAAGAGCATGGCTGATTCTGGAACACAGCTTGAAAGGGACACAGGAACGCATAACTGATCCAAAATGTTTACAGATAGAGTATATGCACGTTCAAGTTCTCTTTGACTAAAGTACCACAGAATACCCAAGGTACCACAGAGTACCCAGAGGACTACTGCTAGGCCAGAGCTTTTGTCTGCCTGAGAGTCAGCTGCCAGAAGTGAGGGGGCATTATCTGGGGTCTAATCTGGAGGAAGAACTGCCGGTCTTGCCCTGGAAACACACTGAGGAGTCCTGTCCGAGTGAGGAGTATCAAGAGAGCCAGACAGGAGGAGCTGGCTGCTGGTGTGGACTGAACCAGTTGTCCCTGGTGCTGGAATCCATCCACCAGTGACTCAAAACATGCATGACTGGGGTGCTCGAAGCAGGTGCCCATCATAGAACCTAGAGGAGGAACCACACCACTCCAAAGCATGCTTTTTTGTCTCCTGTGTTTAAGTCCATCATCTCCGTTAATACAGTTATGTCATTTGCCCAAGTGTGCCTGACCGGCATGCCTGACTCAGGAAGGGAATGACGCTGTCTTGCGGCACCCGTTGTGCAACCAGAAGTTGCGGTTGGCATGACTATGGCACTGACTGACCTATACCTGAGATGTCCCTGCTCCCGATGACGTATCCTAGAAACCTGTGGCACCCACGCTAAGTTACCCTACTTACGTGAACAAGTAATTAGCCTGGTACTGACTCAGAGTGGACAATGCTACTCTGACACCCAAACTGATGCCTCAAGCCACTCAGTGCCACAGTGATGACTGGCTGCCATGGTGTTAACGGTTGCTGAATTGGACCTACTGAATTAGATTTAGTCATCTGTGCCCCAAACTGCCTCAAAGCTACCATGTCCCCATCTAAGAATTGTACCTGAAAGGAGGACTGCCTTACCGCCATTTCCCAGGTTGGCCAAACGTGACTGACAGCAAGACTCACCAGACCAGAAGATGAAGACTCCCCATAACACCAACATCCACCTACTGCTGACGGCAGCAAAGCCCAGAAGAGGGTCAATGTCTAAAGCCAGCCGCTCACTGCCAATGTTTTCAGGACACCACAGAGTGGATTGCCCACCCAAAGTGTAACTGCTGCATGACATGACCATGGCCCAGAATCTGTCCAATGAACACAGATTGTGAGTGGGAGGCCAAACACAGACAGACACCACTTAGAACGGTGGTCTCTAAATTGTCCCATAGCTTCTTTGTCCATCTCCCCTTGCACTTGGTCTGATCATTTCTTGATATCTTTTTCTTTACACCTTAGTCCAGACATTAAGCACTCTCCCCCCAAAAACTTCTGGGCGCGCTCCTGGAGCCAGGTGGATGTGGCTCCTCTTTCCGCCACACTCCTCGCATCCAGTCCGGATCTACATGGTTTATCATCCTTCGCACAAGCCGATTCCATTAATTCCTGGCTTTTGTCAGGTTGCAACTCTGTCGCCCCCCTCAGGCGGATGTCCTCCAGACGTCTGATCGACGCGAACCGCTGGTTTAATGAGGAACTTAAAGCCCTCAAACTCACTGTACGCCATGCCGAGCGGGTCTGGAGGCGAGACTACTGCCCTAACCTCAAAACCCAGTATACCTCCCTTCTGTCCCTATACAAAAAATCCATTCTGGCCACAAAGACTGCCTACTTCTCTTCAAAAATTCTGGCTGCCGAAAATCAGACTAGAGAAATCTTCTCCATTGTTCACGACCTTGCCTTTTCAGACAGAGCCACCCTTAAACCTTCTCCCTCCCAGGATTTATGCGACTCTCTCAACACCTATTTCCTGGACAAAATCTCTAACATTAAAGCAAACATCCCTCTTCCTTTCCTCTTTTGACAGAGGAGACTTTCCTTTCCCTCCTCCCTATGGTCAAATCAGGTTCACCTCTAGACCCCTGCCCTGCCCACATCCTAAAGCACATCTTCTCTGTCTGTGCGCAGCCCCCTCTCAACTTTCTCAACAGTTCACTGTCTCAGGGTATTGTTACTCAGTCTCTAAAAACTGCCATCATTGTTCCTATTCTAAAAAAAACGGGCGCTGACCCTTCTGTTCTTGCAAACTACCGCCCCATCTCATTATTGCCCTTTCTGGGAAAGGTACTGGAGCGCCACATCACCAGAACGCTCAGTACCTTTGTGGAGGAGAACGGGATATTAGCCCCCCGCCAGGCTGGATTCCGCCCCGCACATTCCACAGAGTCCGTGGTGCTATCGGTCCTTGACAACCTCAGAGAGGGCATGGACACCAACCATCCCCAGGCCTTGGTCCTCCTCGATCTCTCCGCCGCTTTTGACACGGTTGATCACTCCATCCTACTCTCTCGTGTCAGAGCGGCGGGGATTGGAGGCTCAGCCCTGGTCTGGTTGTCCTCCTTCCTGAGGGACCGCACTCAGGCAGTACGCCTGGGCGACTTCTCAGCAGACTTCCGGAAGGTGCAATGCGGGGTCCCCCAGGGCTCCTCCCTCTCCCCCCTCCTATTCAATCTGTACATTGCCCCCCTGATCTTTGCCCGCCAGCAAATGGAGGTCTCCGTTTACAACTACACGGATGACCTGCAGCTTATTTTTACCTTGTCCCCATCCCCAGAGTCTATGTTGAGGTTCCAGTCTGTTATGATCTTTATCCGGGACTGGATGAACTACAACCACCTGAAGTTAAATCCAGATAAAACCGAACTGGTTCTGACAGGTGGTTGCTCCATCCCCTGGTCCTCTCTTTTCTGGCCCCCCTCTTTATGCTCCCCCCCTTCTTTTTCTTCCTCTGTGAGAACTCTGGGGGTCAAGCTGAACGACCAACTCACCCTGCACTCCCAGGTTAGCTCTGTGGTGTCCTCTTCCTTTGTTTCACTCCGCACTATCCGGAAAGTTTCCCGGTTCTTCTCTTTCTCTGCCCCTAAACTCATTGTCCTGGCGATGGTAATCTCCCGTATAGACTACGGCAATGCTCTATACTGTGGCATGCCCGCCTACAGCATGCAACGATTACAGCTGGCTCAAAACCAGGCTGCTCGCCTGGTCTACAAGCTGGCCAAATTCCATCACGTCAAGCCACTTCTTAAGTCCTTGCACTGGCTCCCTATTCAAGAACGAGTCCAGTTCAAGACGGGATGTATCATCTTTCAGGCCCAAGCTGGCGCAGCCCCTGCCTTCATCTCTTCTGAAATCAAAGCCTACGCCCCCGTCAGGGAACTGCGCTCATCCTCCCAATATCTATTGACAGTTCCCCGCTTCAGGCGCCAAAGGTGGGGGGGCACGAAATTCTCCACACTTGCCCCTGCCTTTTGGAACTCTCTCCCCGCTCACCTCAACTCTTCCATTCACTACTCACACTTCCGAAAGGTGCTCAAAACTTTCCTTTTTTCTAAAGCCTTTCCACTTTAACTATCATATTCTCCCTCTCTTCCCGGCTCCCTTTATCCTCCCGGGCTCAGTACTTCAAAGCGCCATGAAACCGGCAGGTGTACGTGCGCTCTATAAATGCTTTAAACTCAACTCAAACATTTGTAAGCGACTGATTGGTTTATTCATCACCAGACACTAGATGCTAATAGATGGGGCAAGTGCATTACCTGGACGGCGTGTTGTAAGTATTGCAGAGTCTTAGAGCAGCGGTTCTTAATCTTTTGACTTCTGTGGACCTCTACTTAATCACTACTGGATTTTGGGGACCCTCACTGAATCATTATTGGAATTTGGTGGGCTCCACTGAGCCAGCCTAAGCAATTCTGATGATTTGAATCACAAACCTATACAGAAAAATACAGATAAAAACATTTGTAAAACAAAATAGATTTATGAAATATTGTATTTAATTCATAAACACATAAATCAAAAATCAACATTTTAGAATTTATGGGAAGGTTGGAGCTTTCCCAAAATCCATTTGGGTGTTCTGCAATTTGAATTGTAGGACCGAGCTTGTTGATGTGGTGCAATTCTTCTCAAATGTACAGAATTCGAGGGTTTTTCCGCTGATTTTCAGAAAGGTGTGATAGACATCCCTAATGTTTATATATTGAGCCTAGGTGGTCCCCAGAGGTACAGACAACTTGGCGGGACCTTGTCAGCTATATGGATTCTGTTAGAGAGGAAGTGGATGCCCCTAAGGTGCTTGAGGCTGGCCGAAGGGTAAACATATGTTATTGATTTGCAGGGACTTTAGCACACAACCTTCTGACATAATAACTAACAAAGTGGCACTGGTCGAGACCACTGCTTTTGGTATTCTGAGATAGATGCTAGTTCCTTGAAACCAAAGAGGAAGGGTGATGCTTTTTCAATATTCATACTAACCCATCCGCTATGTTTTGCTAATCGTCGTCCCCCCCCACCCCGACTCTCCTGCTAGACTAGAGGAACCTGTGATAATGCCAATAGGTCATCACTGTTAGATTATATTTAACATTGAAAGCTAGACGAGTGTCATAGATATGGCGGTTGTTAAAAGGCCAGCAAGCACTCATGACCTCATGGTCCTATGTGTTAAGCTTTGTAAAGTATTCTAACTCTTATGTGTTCGCCAAGCGGGATTATCGCCTCGATATCCCCAGTCCCAAGCAGGAGATGAGCAAACATGGCGAGCTGATGAAGTCTGTCAAGCGATTGGATAACTGGAGTATGTTTTACTGAGGACCTGAAATGGAACTGTCACATACACAAGGAAACTACAACCCTGAGTCAGACCCCCGGGGCAGTTTTAAACTTCAGACATGAGGCAGGTGACAAAGCATCGGCACCATTCTGCAAATGTATCGACAAAAGGCATTAACAGCAGCACTCTATGGGTCCAGGCTCTGGTGCTATGGGAAATTAAACACATTACAAGATGCTGAGAACAATTTTCTCAGATCCTTGCTGAGACCGGGCCCCGTCCCCCCACGCTAGGATTTTACACGGAGCTTAGACACACACCAATAGCAGACATAGCAGCTCTAAAACCAGTATTATACTGGATGAGAGCTGTGCTGAACCCCAAAGCAGCAGGCTATGGGACATCTTTAGAAGATACCAATGATGCCGGTGCCACGGTAGAAATACTTGATTGTCACACATAAAAGGCATATTAGTTGAATGACCTTTGGAGTCACTCTGGACCGACCAGAGTACCATAAGGCAGGAGACAGTACAAATTGTCAAGGGGTACTATTTTGGGACTAGACAAAAGAGGAAAGGTTTCCTGATTAGATCTCGGAGTCAATTGGGGCACTATCTTAGCCTCAATTATGGGCCAGTTGACATGTTATATATGGATTCAATTTACCCTGAACAAAAATGCACACTTTATATCAAATTTAGGTTGGGTACTTGGTTAAATGTTCAAGACTACCCACAAGTGAAAAATAGTGTGACTAATTTTGGGGGAGGACAATCTTTTGCACTATTTTCTGTTTTGCACTAATAATATCTTAGCACGTAAAAGGTGGCTTGTGCCCCTTTCTAGAAAGTATGAGATGAATTCTGTCTGAGCATTATTACCATTGTGTTTTAGAACAGAGGATGAATGTATTTTTGGGCAGCTTGGCCATGTATGAGGGGTCTGGTAATCGCCCAATGAGTGTGACTGAGCTCGGATAGGAATGCGTCATGGCTCTCATCCCCTTCTTACAAAATCTGTGTATCTGTCCTCAGGTAGGATCTTGGCCAGCAGGGGCTGCTTTCGTGGACACTACTGTTTGTATCCTGTGGCCCAACATCGTTGGAGGAGACTGTTGTTTTATGGGGTTTTTATGTACCTTGGGGTGTGCAGACATGCTACTGTGGGTGGAAGGATGCTGTGGGTAATGTGGCGTGTGTGCGCTTTGCTACTCTCCTTTGCTGTAGACGCGCCTGCGCTTGAGGGGGAGGCTCACCTGCAGCCGCGGCTCTTATGGGCGATGCTGCTTTGGTTGCCTTTATTTCTGTGGACTAATGTGAGAAACAAGAGACGGGATCACAATCAGAATCAACTTTATTCAGATGCGAAGAGCCATACAAGCATGCAGAACTTGCAAAAATAGAAATAAGTTACATATAGCATCATGAAAGATAGGAAACACACAAATAAGAAAAATGAAATAAAATAAACAACATTCTAGAGAGAACAGCCTGGATAAGCATCAGTCTGGAAGTGGCAAAGACCAAGTACTGATTCACCAACCTACTGGAGGAACAAACGAGTTCATCTAAAAGCATCGGCCTCCTGGAGCGGACTGCAGCTTGAAGACATGAGCTCACGTCTCCAGGCGCTTCATCCTCTGGCAATGCTAATAGAGAATGGTCGCAAACCTCTGAGCCTCAAAAGGTGTGAGGGGTATATTTTATAGTATTCACAGAGAAAGATCAAATGTATCATGGACTCTGGAATCAAGCTTGGGCTGATTATTGTGATTTTATGTATTTATTGATGAATTATTATTATATATTGCTTTATCATGTATTATTGTATGACAGAAAGCCAACACAATAAGCAATAAACTTTGAATTAGTGCACCGGGTCTGTAAGAAACACCCCAAGGGGAGGTCTGTGGTTCCTTTGGAATGCTTCTGTGAATGTCATTAAATCAGCTTTGTGTGTTTCCTGTCCTCAGCTCATTGGTGAGTCAGCGGATGGTTTTATTCTTCAAAGAGTACCTTGTTTCTGGCAGATGAGGTTTGAGGGCAGCCACATCCTTTGGAATCCGTACCTGGGGCGTTCCCATAGGTGTAAGCTGCAGGGCGGCCCTAGCGTGGGGCTGGTTAATTCTCCGAGTTAAAATCGCTCAAACGATTACATTGGGGTTGTTGTTAGCAAATCACCGTCATAGTCCAAGTGCGCCCCCGTGCGGTCCCAGATTTGCGGCTACTCCATATATCGGTTTCGATACTCCGACAAGTCTGCGATACATAATGAAAATGATAAGGGGGCCAGAATATAACCTTGTTTTTATCCATTCTCAGTACAACATTAATTTGACCAGACCTTACCAGCGGAGAGCTCTGCTTGTAGCCGTGTACTCGAGTGCCATTCAATTTAAAAAGTGCAGAAGTGATCAGTCCATCCTCCAGCTTTTAGGCTTCACCCTACTGTTGGGCGACCCACTTTATCAAAGCGTTCTGTGCATTTGATAGTTTTGTCATGACAGACTCCAAGTGCTGTCTAGGGTGTATTGCCAAGCTCGAATCCAACCTTTGCTGTGCCCATTTTGAGACTGTCCATGCTCTGAATATGGTCACTCAAGTTTCTCTGGGGCAAATTTACAAGCCCCTTACGTCACTTTTGCGTCACTTTTAACATGGGAAACGTGACGCAAAAGTAGCGCAAGGGCCTTGTAAATCTGCCCCTTTGAGTTTAATACTCAAGCAGCAGAAATGGCCCAAGTGTCCAAGGGGCAGATTTACAAGGCCCTTGCGCCACTTTTGCGTCACTTTTAACATGGGAAAAGTGACGCAAAAGTGGCGCAAGGGGCTTGTAAATCTGCCCCCAAGGGCGGGCCGCCGCCTGAGTCAGCCTGAGATGCTGGCCAGCACCAAGGCCTCTTGATTAGGTTATTAGGGCCAGACTAAGAGATCTACAGTTAGCAAACCTACATGACCTATTTCACTCCCCAAAGACTATGGCAAGCTGGTCAGGTTCCCTCATGCATGACGGGGAACCTGTTTCATGCAAAAAGGGACTGTCCAGTGATCACAATATAGTATGTGATCTACCACTGCATCTAATCTAGCGAAAGTCTGGCCGATCAGGTGAGTGTTTGCCTCCTACTGTCCTTCTGTGAATACTGGGTGGCCTTGGTGGAGGACATGGCGGGCATAGGTACAGTAAGGGCAAGAAGGGGTCTTGCCAGATACTGGACGTCTGAACAGCGCCCCCATTGGCAGAATGGCTAAATGCAATGGAAAGATCTGTCAAATTGGAGAAGCCCGTCTATAAGACCAGAGGTGGCCCTCTTCAGCATAAAAAGATTTGGGGGAAGTGGTGGGAATATTATGACAAATGCCAGTTGTGAGGTTTGGACTCTTGTGTTTTCTCTCTGTATAATGTGCAAACTTTAGTCTGCTATGTATCGCAATGTGCCTTTATTTTTTCTGTTCTTTGTTTACATAAACCATGAAACATGCTTTATTAAAAAAGCCGGTTAATGAGAAGCACGATTTTACATGTATATTGAAAATAATATAAAATGCCAAAAGCTCCTCTTTACCCATATCTTGCATGTAGAGAAAGAAAGCAATTGCTAATAAGTTAAGTCAAACGTCTTGTAAAATGAAATATAGAACCTATTGTGAATGCCACAACATTGTTAGATAAATATATTCAGATTAATCTGATAACGGCCCCTCTGAGAGGCCAGTCAATAAGACACAGTTGTGTATGCCACTAAGACCCTTTTTACATGAGCCTTTTTGGGGGTAATTGCTCCCTCTATTCTGCTTTGCTACCTTTCGTCAGAGATCCCCGACAGCTGCCAGAATCCCAGTCGCCGCCCTCTTTTTAACTTCTAGTCGCTAGACTGGCCATTCTTTGAGCTATGGTCTCCTCACTTGGCGGCATCTAGGCTGCTTCATCACTGTGTAGCCTTTACCTCTCTGACACTTTGCCACTGAAACGACCTGAAGTCTTGAAGTATATACCCACCCACCATTTTCTATAACTTGGACCTCACCTTTGTGTCAGACATAAACATGCTTGCAAAAGGACACTCCAGGATAGGAGGGAACTCACTGAGCCCAGTGAGAAACAGGTGCAAGTCTACAGGCTCTCTCCACATCTGTAACAAAAGCACTATGATCCAGCACACCATAGAAATTGTATATAATACGATATTATAAATTCAAACAACATTGATCCAATCAGCAGGTTTCGTTTCAAAATCCTTTATTCAATTTTCGTCTTTTAAAATCTGCGTAGCCAAAGCGTTTCGTCCTTACGGACTTCTTCAGGGCGAAAAATCCTACACGGGATATTTTACATTGAGAATACCACAAAAGGATACTTAATACGATCACAAATAAATTTGGTCCATAAAGGAGCAAACGAATTTTGACTTCAGTTTTGAGGGAACATATAAAGAAGACTTCTATGAAATAATTTTTCGCCCTGAAGAAGTCCGTAAGGACGAAACGCGTTGGCTACGCAGATTTTAAAAGAAGAAAATTGAATAAAGGATTTTGAAACGAAAGCTGCTGGATCAATGTTGTTTGAATTTATAATATCGTATTATATACAATTTCTATGGTGTGCTGGATCATAGTGCTTTTGTTCATGACTCCCTTGGAGATTTAGAGGTATTGAATCTCAGATCCTTAGCACCCTAAAAAAGTTAAAAACCTCTTGACCGAACTAAGTAATAGGTGCAGATAGAATTGCCTCATACCTCATTGTTGTGTGTCTGTTCTCTCCACATCTGTGTTCTGAATCCAAGACTATCTCTGTAATTCCAAGGATTCTTAGGATGGGTGGCCAATGCTTTTCTTTCTTGACACCCAAATACTAGATGCAACTTCCTCTTTCAATTCATAAATAGACTTTTCTTTATTGTTTTGCAAGTCATTAAAGACTTTCCTGTTCCTTGATTAGTAGTTTTTTGTTCCTTTCAGACAATTCTCTTGTTACACTTTGGGGCAAAGGCGTGCTGTAGCAAACAAATAATAAAGCAACCCCTCTAACTTCTTGCATAGTTCATTTGTGTTTACCTTCTCTGATCTTTCTTCACCATGAAACAATCGCATCCATGGACCTTTTATGGCAGAGGTTCTGAGGCCCGAGATGAGGCGCATGAACCCCACTCACATCCAGCAGCAGAGCGAAACCCCCAAAAGACGTGGTTGCACTTTGTATCCATTCTAGTCACCCGCTACCTTTCTGGGCCAGTCGCCGGCAATAATGCCAGTGCCAGAAATGCCACTCTTTATATCTTGTCTTTCTTGCAGCTTTTTCTCAGCTATGTCTATTTTTTCTTCCACAGTTTTTGAAGTTTCTGAACTTCCTTTGTTGTTTCCTCAATACTCATCCTCTTTGGTGTTCCTGGTCCTGCCTTTCAATTCACAGATTTCTCCGGTCTCCAATTTTAAAGCTCAACCTCTGTGCATGCTCGTTTCTCCTTTGTTTCTCTTCATGTCTCGGGTTTCTCATATTCCATATCACATGTCCCTATGCTGCCCTTCCCTACATTCTCTTATTTCATAAAGAGCTCTCTTTACAAAACATTCCTTATCCCTCAGGGCACTGTTCCATTCTTTTCACTGTCTCTAGTCTCTTCTTCAGACATTTCCAGTCTGTGCTGGAACTCCTATGTTTTCTGTAACATATTTATTCTACCTCAACTTTATTTTATTCTTCTCTCTACCCTCCTGATTTCTCTCAGGTCTTTCTCCAAGATCTCCAGTTTCTCAAGGTAATAATCCAGTACTCTAGCAACTCTTCCTTCTTTAGCAGTCCCTAATTTCCTTTCTGGTCTTAGTCCCTCTTGCTCTTCTTCCTGCAGCCTCCCATTCCTCCTCTGCACTCCGTTGATCCCTCTCACTCATCATCTGTCTATCTTCTTCTTTTACTTGCAGGACTCTTGTCTAATTTCTCATCCTTTACCTGCCATCTCCTCAGTGGTGGCCTCCAATCTCAGACCCTAATTGCTCAGCTGTCTCCACTCTCCCCTCTTCATCCTCAGCTCCCTTCAATGCATCTCTCTTCAGCTTTCCATAGTCTTCCCTCTCCTGGGTTGTCACTCAGCAATATTCAGTGTTAGCTGCCTCCACTCTTTCCTCTCCCACCTCCTGATGATAACAGTTGTTATTTCTTTTCTCCTCAGGCTCCCCATGGTGCAGCTCGGCTCTTCCAGGTACGTTGATCTATATGGATTTGTTTTAATCAAATCGTGAGGCATAATTTTTCAAGACAGCAGTTACACATGATGGATGTACATTAGGAGTATCTGATTATAAATAATCAACAAGTATTAGCAAAGCCAACAGGTCTGGCCTCATCACTGTGCTTTTCTCAAATTTAGAGTAACTATTTGAATGAAGTAAGGTAATTACTCAATCAATCAGGGGTTTGTAAAGCACAGCTACTCACCCATGAGAGTCTTAAGGTGTGCGGCAGCTTCTGTGCTTGGTCTGAGGTGACTCCAAGCCCCACAACTCACCTGACTCCCAGGAGGGAGGAGCCGCCATTGCGCTCTTTAGCACGGAAGTCATCCCGCAGCCCGGGACGCTGTTTTGTGTGCCGCTGCTCCTGTGCCTGAGGGGACTCCAAGCCCCACAACTCACCTGAGTCCCAGGACGGGAGGAGCCGCTATCGCGCTCTTTAGCGCGGAAGTCATCCCGCAGCCCGGGACGCTGTTTTGTGTGCCGCTGCTCCTGTGCCTGAGGGGACTCCAAGCCCCACAACTCACCTGACTCCCAGGAGGGAGGAGCCGCCATCGCGCTCTTTAGCGCGGAAGTCATCCCGCAGCCCGGGATGCTGTTTTGTGTGCCGCTGCTCCTGTGCCTGAGGGGACTCCAAGCCCCACAACTTACCTGACTCCCAGGAGGGAGGAGCCGCTATCGCGCTCTTTAGCACAGAAGTCATCCCGCAGCTCGGGACGCAGTTTTGTGTGCCGCTGCTCCTGTGCCTGAGGGGACTCCAAGCCCCACAACTCACCTGACTCCCAGGAGGGAGGAGCCGCTATCGCGCTCTTTAGCACAGAAGTAATCCTGCAGCCCGGGACGCTGTTTTGTGTGCCGCTGCTCCTGTGCCTGAGGGGACTCCAAGCTCCACAACTCACCTGACTCCCAGGAGGGAGGAGCCGCCATCGCGCTCTTTAGCACGAAAGTCATCCCGCAGCCCGGGACGCTGTTTTGTGTGCCGCTGCTCCTGTGCCTGAGGGGACTCCAAGCCCATAACTCACCTGACTCCCAGGAGGGTGGAGCCGCCATCGCGCTCTAAAATGCAGAAGTCATCCCACAGCACGGTACGTGCCCGGGCAAAGCACTGGCCAAGGCCGGGCCTGTCCTGCGCCCGTTAGCACCAGGAAGACTCAGGGGAGGGCCACCTCCCTTGGCTTTTGGCCCTCGCCTTCCAACATCAGCAGGGACCTTCTTGGGACCTCGAAATTCATTACATCTTAAAAATTGGGAGCTATAAGCATTATATAATATTCATTGTGTTCCTGTCTGCTACCTCGTCCTAGTCTTAAGATTAGTCACTAGGCTCCCCCTCTTTCTAGAGTTGTTGAACTAGCATCTTCTGTATAGGAGTTTGACTAAAGTTCTAACCATTGCTACTTAGATTGTTTGTCTGGTATTATTAGTTTGTTCTCTGGTTCGTACATATCAGTGCTGTCACCTACTGACCTACCTCAAGGGGGAAAATGAAGTCCACTGATAAAGAGGGGGGTGGGAAGAGTGAATGGCCTCGTAGGAAAGTTAGTAAAACCAGGACAATCCATAAAATGAGTGCCACTAGTTGCGTTCCTAATCGCATTGATGACCTTCTGGATGAATGCCATAATATTTTAGATCCGGCTTCGATTCCAGCTGCCTCAGACATTCAGCATTTCCCTAGTGCACTTAATCCTCTTTCTAGCCTAACCTCTAACCCAATTAAAAGGATTCCATCTATATTTTCTAAGCGCACTACACGTAGTGCAATGACAATGGTCGTGGAGCCAGGCAAATGTTCTGTCCTGAATCTGCGAAAGTTTTTAGTAAGGAAAGGGTATCCCCCTCGTCTGATGAACTATCAGATAAAAGCCCAAGTGACAGCACAATAGAAGTAGCTGAGATAACCTGAGGCAGAGGCCTATCAAAGGAGGGGGGAGGGATCCCCAGATCAATATCCATTAGTAGGGTTAGATACACATAGGGTAATCTCAGATCTGAGGGACGAAGTTACCTTACTTAAATCATTAATTGTAGCACTTACTAAACAGGTCAAGACACTGATAGATAATGAACGACCTAGAACTGATACCCACATCGAGCCATCGTGACTGGAAATGAGACAGGGTAAAATGCCAGGGACTAGTGTTGTCCCTAAGTCTTGAAATACCTCTGCATCTCTCATGCCTGTTATGTCCATACAAACGTGGAACCCAAGACAAGCAAACACAAAGTTCCGGAACCCAGGGGGATCAATCGATGCAAAGTCAGTTGAGTTAGAACGTCCTCATAGTCCATTGTATGATCAGGACCAATCCCTCCCTAAGAGTATTTTTCTGATCAACGTACCAAAAGCCTCACCGTCTTTGCAAAATACAAAGCCAGAACTCTTTGGTTAATAAAACAATCCATTGGATTAGAAAAATAAGAGGGTGTAGGCCTGTTATTACGGATGATACAGTTTGGGCCAAACAACTAAGCAATAACACCTTACCGACTGATTCTATTGAAGTACATCTGAAAGATGAGACCTTGGTACATAATCTTGTAGCATTGGAAGCAAGAACATGTTCACCTACTTCCACCAATATACAGATGAAGTACAATCCCCCTGCCATGTTCGAGTCTCAAGCGTACAGAAGGCACGACACCCAGTTGGGGATGGACTCACCATTGGCCCTTATCGATTGACAGGTGGGGCAGGTTTTCAAAACCCCTATGATTTTAAGCCATTCAGCCAAGGTAGTGACACCTTCCATCGAGTCCAACATATCTGGGGTTTTACATAGTGTCTTGTCATCTAAGTCCCAGCACTCAACTAAGGAGACGCCATATTTGGCACCGGCTAAGATGAATATATTACCATTATTAAGCTTAGATCTGAAAGCATGCTCTACTCTAGCCCAAGTGTGCAATGTATTGGAGGATCCCCAACCAGCCCGCATCTGTCCAGTAGAATCCACATCTAAACTCCACATACTGTCATGGAATATGGCAGGTTTAAGATCTAGGGTGGAACTCCCCCACTGGATTCAGTATATAGAGGATTTTGATATCTGCATCCTTCAAGAAACGTGGTCCACTGTACCGGTCTTTATCCCCGGCTATGTTACGATAAGCTGTCCAGTGATGGAAATCAGACCGGGGCGGCCAGTAGGGGGGCTGTTGATCTGGATTAAGATCGATCTGCAATGCTCCATTGGGGAGATCAAGACTAACAGCCCTGATATTCTTGCGATCACTTTGAGGGCCAGGAACGGCAAGGGGTTGGAAATTTATAATGTCTATGCCCGTGGTGCCAAAGCGGGCTCCAGATCATCAACCATACAAGCTCTGGAATAGAGTCCCTATCTCCAATACCACTAGCAGGAAATTTCAACCCTACGTATGAACAGATGGTCATGGAAGATCTTATGGACAGTAATAAAATAGACGAGCTGTGGCATGTTCCTCCACTCGATCTGCAACCCATCAAAAAATGGACCCAATCTGCTTTACAGCTTCAAGCACTTACTCTCGAGTACGGTCTTAGGGTTGCCAATGGTTGTACCCCATCCGATAAGAAGGGGGATAGCACGTTCAACAGAACTGGCAATGTGAGTCGCATTGATTATGTGCTACTAGATCTGAGACTATGGCCTGATGTGTTGGACATGATAGTTGGGCAAACCACTGACATTGCCATAACCCCCTTGATCTTACCATGAACAGCATTTGGACCAGGAACTCCAGCTGCACAGATGCAAAGCTAGCGACTAAGGAGATTTGTACTGCAAACAACAAAAGGCGTCTTAAGTGGGCGCGTGTTGCTATTGATGACCATAAGCTAGAAGCTATAAATCAAGCACTCTTGACCAGTACCAACAAACTCAGTGATTTATTATTGAAGCAGGACGAGCTTGCAGCAATAACAACCAACCATATGTTCTTGTTTACTGAGATAGCTTCTTATTTCACCCTCGCATTGTCTCGTCACAAAAAGCCATCAGACAACTCTCATTTCTCTTGGTTCACCCTGAAGTGTAAGAAGCTGCGGCTTGAGCTAGCAGTCGCGATAAGAGCAAACCTAGTCGACATGATACGACTGGCCAGGAAGCATTACAATTTAGCGCAGGCCGAGGCAAAAAAGGAGTGGCGGGAGACCCGTTGGCTCCAAATTTGAGATGCCTGCCAAAGGAAGGACTCCGAGTGGTTTTGGCTGTTAGTCACGAGGGGTGATGCCACCGTCAAGTAACATCTCTGAAGCTGCCTGGTATGATAATTTCTCAGCAGTCTACACAGGATCGGAAGTATTAGACTCGGGAGGCCCATCCATGGGTTATAGAAGCAACTAACTATGTACCAATCTTTTTTCCTCAGCGGAGATAATGCTAAGTATTTGCTCCATTGTCAAAAATAAAGGGTCTGACCCTGACGGCATACCTGGAGATGTCTTTTTGAGCGACATACCAAACTGGACCAACTACATCCAGATATTAGCAAATGGAATTGCTGAAGGGGCTCCGATACCTCCGTCATGGAAGGGAGCCGAAGTCATCCCAGTATTCAAGAAGGGGGATCGTTTGCTACCCTCCAACTATAGGCCAATCAGCCTAATCCATACCGTACAGAAGGTTTTATCCCTCGCTCTACTTAATAAAATCACTGACTGGATGAAGAAAAACAACATATTATCCCCCTTCCAAGTGGGGTTTAGGAAGAAAGTGAGCACTGTGGATCAAGTTTTCTGTTTTACCTTGCTGGCCTGGAAGACAGTGCTATTAGAACAGGGTAGTCTCTACACTGCCTTTATTGATTTAAAGTCAGCTTTTGATCTTATACCTAGGCCTAAACTATGGCAGGTTTTACGTGACCAGGGGCTCCCACACAACATCTTGACTCTCCTTATTTGGCTACACAAGGAAAACTACACAAGGGTGCGATGGGGGGACCAAGGGCAGCTGTCAGATCCAATAAAATTTGCTAGAGGGGTACGTCAGGGCTGCGTCCTGGCGCCCACACTCTTCTTGTTGTTCATAAATGGAGTGGTGAAGTACCTAGCAGAGGCCCACGCTGATTCCCCCAAAATGGGGGAGCAAAAATCACAAATTTACTGTTCGTGGACAGCACCCTGCTGGTATAAAAACAAACAGTTGTTTACACCTGCTTCTTGACCATTTTATGTCCTTCTGTAGATCTAGAGGCTTGGAGATCAACACTTCAAAAACCAAGCTCATGTTGCTAAATCCACACAAATCATTCAAGGGCAAACTATTGTTGGGGGGGACACTTTCGATTACTTGGGCGTAACGCTTGCGGAGAAAATGTCCTGGAAACACCATATCTTGAAACGATCCCTCCAGCAGAGGAAAACCACAGGGGCATTATTAAAGGAACACAGGGCTTTGCAAACTAGGCCCATAGTACCATTGCTCCAAATCTATGAACAGAAAGTGGTAAGCTCCGCTCTTTACGGAGCTGAACTTTAGGAGTTCGACAACCTAGAGGGCCTTTTGCGCAATGAAAATACATTTCTGAGGTCCCTCTGCTCTCTTCCACAGACTACTCCACTCCTCCCCCTAAGGCTCGACATGGGAAGGCCCTCAATAGTGGAAAAAGCTGGATTACGCCCCCTCCTTTATTGGCTACATCTGAAAAAAACACCTGAGCTTAGCCACTATGTGGCTGCCCTTGAAGAAGTCTGTTTCCTAGACGATTTCAAAAAAGTTGGGTGGTTTAGTAAAATTCAGCAGTCCCTCTCTGCATTTTTCCTGGGGAATCTGTGGGCTGAGTCTGACATTAGTTTGTTACCCAGTAGAGAATGCATTAAGACCTGCTACTCGAATTGGGTAGATCATAAAAATGTGTCATTAACAGGGGGCCACCTTACAACAGAAATTCTAGAATTTAAGCTACTTAGTTTGTATGAGCAGTATATGGAGGTTATCACCACACCCAGCGATAGGAAGCTATACATACAGTTCAGATTTGGTACTCTCCCTCATTTACTGCAGCTTGGCAGCGTGGGTCTGATGATGCATCACGCTGATGTCCCCATTGCTCAGGGGCTCTCGAGACTATAAACCATGTTTTCTTTGCATGCCCACTGTATAACCTCCAGAGGCTTAAGTGGTTAGCCCCCGTTTGCAGGCAGATGGGTACTCAATGTCATCAAGAGGTGCTACGTATCCCAAAAACAGACTCCAGGCCATTACTATCATGTGCAATAGCCAAATCTCTGGGGAAAATGTGGCTTATCAGGGGGCGCTAGAGGGCGCACAAGCAGAATGGCCGCACTGATGTGAGGCTCCTGCTGCCTGGAAGAATAATCCTGCATTTATCCTCATTAATCTACTGATTCTCCGGCGAAAACCACGTTGGGCGGCGGCTGGCACCGGAGTGGCGCCTCGGTGGAAGTCTGAAGCCTGTGTGACCAGTTGCGGGGAAGATAGCAACGTCCGGATGCGGAGCGGGCGCTGGGCTGCGAGCAGGCGGAGCGAGGTATCGGGCGTGTGAAGTACGCCAGCTCGGGGCGCACCACGATGCTTGCGGGCCCAGGCGGCGGTCTGCGACTGAGGTGCCCTGGCGGAGGAGTTGCTGCGGGACGCGGAGGGCATGGAGACGGCACAGGGCGTTGATCGAGGTACGGCCCCCCCCCCACACCCCTCCGCAGGTGAGAGCGGGTCTTCCGGGTGCAACGACCCAGTGTGGCGGAGGACTCCGGGTGCGCGACGTACGCTTCTATGGCTGCCTGCTGACCATTGCGGGACACGGGGGAGGGGTGCTTAGCCGCCGGGGCGACTTGGGGGCCGAGTGAAGGTGCCGCCCTCCCCCCCCCCTCCGTGCCCGAGGACGAGATATGACGGAGTCCTTACCTGCGCATCGTGGTGCCGTTCTGGAGGCTGGGGCTTGCCAGATGTAGTGCCCCGGAGGAACCCACCGCTCAGATCAGCCATCAGCGGACGAGCCGGCCGGAGGCCTCCAGTAGTGGCGTGACATGGGGGTCTTGTAGGGAAGAGGCCTGATACAACATCACGCTGCGAGGGCCCTGCGGTGAGAGTGAACGCTTCCACTTGCGGTGCGGCAAGTGATAATACATAAGTGTTTTGGTAGCGCGCGTTGCGTTCTGTGACCCCAACACTGCGCAACTTTATGGAGGTGACGCTCCTGTGGCTGGGTGTCTGCCTGGGACGTGGGGGCCCCGGAGGTGCTGGCCTCCTTTCGCCTGCTGGTGGATGCTGCTGATTGCTGCCGGTCCCGCTGCCCCTTGTATGGTGGGGCTCAGTTGCTGCCGTGGGAAGACCATAGCTGGCGCGCGTTCCTCGGGGGACGGCGGTGGTGGCTGCCTCCCTCCCTGCCTGCACTTCTGGCCTGCGGATACTGGCTTGGAGCCTACTAGTAGCTGTTGGCTCCTGCTGTGGATGCGCTGTGCTCCATCTGGAGTCACTGACCCCCTCTCCGCCTGCGCGGAACCAGTAACCCGCCTTCTTGTCTGCTGCTGCGGCCCCACGTTTTCAGCCCACGATGGGTAAACAAGACAGCCGACAGCCTAAACTGTCGTTCGAGGTCCCAGCGACAAAGAAGGGTCCGCGGAGTGCCCAGGAAGCGGGAAGATCTAATGACTCGCCAGAAGATGGTGCAAGTGCTGACCCCCCGACAGCGGACTTGCGACAGCTAATGCAGGAAATGAGGCAGGGTTTTGCTACTATAGTAGATAAAGTAGATCGGTTGTCGTCAAGAGTGGACGCATTCGCGCAGAAAATGGACCTGCATGAGGAACGTATCACTGAAGCGGAAAGGAGGATATCTGATAACGAGGACACCTCTGTTTCGCATGCTGCGCAGCTCACGAGGATGGATAATGTATTAAGGGTCATAGCTGCAAAGAATGAGGTGTTGGAAGCCCGCAGCCGGCGGAACAACATACGCGTGGTAGGTGTGCCAGAGTCCACCAATACAGGGCGCATGGAAGACTACGTAGAAAAGATACTCCTTGCTTCAGTTGGAGTTGAAGCGCTTTCTAAGCAGTTCATCGCCGAGAGAGCACACCGCTCCCTTGGACCGCGGCCCAAACCTGGCGCTCCACCACGGCCCATAATTGCCCGGCTTTTAAACTATCGCGATCGGGATGCTGCGCTGCGTGCCGCGCGCACGAATCAGACGCTTTCATGTGATGGGGTCAACTTCACTCTCTACCCAGACTTTACACCTATTGTGCAGGAGCAGAGGCGAAAATTTCTCGAGGTCAAAAAGAAACTGCGGACCCTGCAAATTGATTACGCATTATTATACCCGGCAAAGCTGAGAGTCACTCACCAAGCGAAGCACCATTTCTTTACCAATCCGCAACAAGTGGAAGATTTTCTGAAGACTCTTAAAACTATGCGAAATGTGAGACACGAAAGTGATGCAGACGACCCTGCGGATAATCGCTAGTCGGGGAGCCACAACTCTTTGTCAGTTGCCCGCCGCACTGGTGGCCTGTGGCAGTGTTGGCGACACGACGGCACACCTGATGGATACGCAGCTGTGACGGCGTTTCAGTGTACGAGACTGCAATGGCCGGATCTAGGACAGTGGTCGGTAACGTATTCCAGGCACCACCCCCCCCCCCGTTTCTCTTCCCCGCTGTTGGGAGGGGGCTGGATGTGGGGAGTGGCTACGGGTGCCCTCTTGATGTATCTCATGGGGTGTACCCCACTAAACGCAATGACTCGGTTGCTCATGTTGAGCTGTTTGAGGGGGTTTTTGGGTGGGGGGTGGGGTGGGGATTCTGGCAAGTTGGGGAAGCTTCAGTGGGTTGGGGGTGGGTTCGAGATCTTTAGGATGCTTCATGTCCCCTCCAATATTTTTGAAGTCTTTGAAATAACTGCGCCTAGATTGGCAATAAGGATCTGTCATGTAAATGTTTTGCAGATTATATTTGTAAGTCAGTACTTGAGGTATTTTAGGAGAAGATGGGCCCTAGATGTGTCTCGGGTTATTGCAAGACCTGTATTACGCTGGGACTTTATCATGGAGTGGTTGGGCGGGACCCGTTGTACTGTGTTCTGTTTGATTGCTTTGTTTTCAAGGAATGATGGGTGTACTATGGAGACGGATACAGGTTGCTCTGTAGGGGTCTCGTGGGTCAGGGATAGGGGGATGGGGATGTTTTACAATGTTATCTTTTTGTTTGACACCATTTTGTTCACAGCATTACTATATTGGGATTTTACGTGTCTGTATGCTGGGGAAATGCAGGGAGAGCACCTCCCATTACATGGGATGCATGCCCACACTCACGAACGATCGAGCAGCGCTACATGCAGAGCAGAGGGACGAGGGGTACACTGTTGCATCAGGCTACAAGTGATGCAGTGCTCCCGCACGTACACATCGATTAACGAGTTGCGGAGTGACATGCTGGTGCAACGTGATTCCTTTCGCTGCACACATGGTTAGAGCAGAAACTGATTTAAATATATTAACTTGGAACGTAAGAGTCTTGGGGGACCCCAGGAAAAAACGGCAGATACGCTCTTATCTGGATCGTCATGCTATCCACGTAGCCTTCCTTCAGGAGACGCACTTTCACACTTTTGCCTGTCAGTGGGGGACATGCGCATTGTTTTCCTCCTACTCCTCATACTCTAGGGGAACGGCGATCTTGGTAAAAAAGGGAACACCCTTCGTTATGGAGGGCACGAAAAGTGATGCTCAGGGGAGGTACTGCCTGCTGTGGGGTAGGTTGGGGGGCGTGGCGGTTTCCCGGGTCTGCTGCTATGGCCCCAACATAGATGATCCGCAATATTTTGCAGACCTCAATGCGACCATCATAGGCATAGGCCCGAGGCGACTCATCTGGGGAGGGGACTGTAATACCACACTAGATCCACTGAAGGACAGATCTCATCCGGCCCCACATCAGTATACCAAAGCGCGTACAATGTTATCTGAAATACTAGCTGAGCACAACATGATTGACACATGGAGATGCCTCCATCCTGATAAGCGGGAAGGCACGCATTACACGGCGCAGGCAAGATCCTGCGCCTGGTTGGATTATGTCTTCATTTCTCCTCCCTTCTATACGGCACTGACTGGAGCGCAGCATCTACCGAGAACGTTCTCGGATCATTCGCCAGTTCGCGTCACGCTGCGAGCTGCTGACCTTGGCCCCCCCTTGACTGCCTGGCGTCTGCAGCCGCGGATGCTGCTCGATGCTGTGTTTCAAGAGGAACTGCGGGAAGAGTGTCTAGAATTTTTTAAGCGTAACAAGGACTCTGTGCGGGATGTGGAAACTATATGGGATGCATTTAAAGTGACTCTAAGGGGCATCTGCATCGCCAAAGGCTCCGGTGTACTGAAAAGTATACTGACGCGCTTGCAAGCCCTGGAAACAGATCTTAAGTCATTGGAGACGTCTCTGGCTGACGGACCTGATGATTCTACACTAGCACATATACGCGAAAAGCTGTCAGAATATACAAGCGAGGCCACTAGAGAGACGAACTTTCGAGGTAAACATTGGGTTGCCCGACGCTATAGGGAGGGAGAGCGTCCGGGGAAAGCTCTGGCAGCGACGATACGATTGACGCGACCTCCTACCGCCATTTTCGAACTTGCGGGTATGGAGGGGGAAGTCTACAGAGACACCACGCATATCCTTAATGCGTTTGTGGAACATTATCATCAGCTGTACACGTCGACTAGATTAGGGGACTTGCACTTACAGGAATACCTGGAGGATGTGTCCCTAGGGTGGCTTAGTGACGCTCAAAGGGAATTTCTGAGCACCCCTTTTACATTGGACGAGGTGCGAGAGGCTATCATGCACATGCGATCGGGCAGGGCTACAGGCCTAGACGGGATACCAATAGAATTCTATGAAACTTACATAGATTTTATGGCACCTGTCTTGCACGAGGTGTACGAAGACGCCCTGGAGACGGGCCATTTACCCCCGTCTATGCGCATGGCCCTCATTACGTCCTTACTTAAACCCGGGAAACCTGCGGATAAATGTGACTCCTACAGACCCCTCTCATTGCTCAATTGTGATGTGAAAATTCTTGCGAAATTACTTGCTACTCGTATCAACCTGCTTCTCCCCAACCTGATCTTACCTGACCAGGCAGGGTTTGTGCCAGGCAGGTCAACTTCCCATAACCTGCGCACTTTCTTCTCGATCCTCAATTCGGTACACGAGGACCTGCCTATGGCTGCCGTCTTCTTGGATGCCTCGAAAGCTTTTGATTCCCTGGAGTGGGATTATGTCTTTAAAATATTGGAGCGTATGGGGTTTCCCCTCATCTTCATCTCATGGATTAGACTTTTGTATACGTCTCCTAGGGCCACGGTGCTGATCAATGGCACTCTTTCCGCGGCATTCCCCATCTCCAGAGGTACTCGACAAGGCTGTCCCTTGTCGTCTCTTCTATTCACTATAGCCATGGAGCCGCTTGCAGCAAAGCTGCGGCAACATCATAAAGAAACGGCATTGCGATGCTTTCAAAGGCAGATTTTAATCTCTATGTATGCGGACGATATTACTCTGTATATACGAGACCCCAGCAGTAATCTCAACCCGATTCTTAGAGAATTCATCCGCTTTGGCAGGCTCTCGGGGATTCAGATTAATTGGAACAAATCGCGGATCTTCCCTCTTACGGCAGCTACTGAGCGTTTCGTGCTGGACTACCCCCTCGCCTGGAGCGAGGGAGACTTTAAATACCTAGGTATCCACATAGAAAAAGGCAAAGATGAATTAATGCGAGCCAATTATGGAACGACGATGACTCGTATCTCTGCTTTCATTACCAGATGGATAACGCTCCCCCTTTCGATGGCGGGAAGAGCCTCATTGATTAAAATGGTAATATTGCCTCAATTGCTGTATTTGTTTCTGAATATCCCCTTTTATCCGGGTAGTTTTTTCTTCCGGCACCTCCGTTCAGAGCTCATCAGACTGGTTTGGGGTGGGAGGTCACCTCGACTCAAATGGGAGGTCCTCACTAGGCCCTACATTCAGGGCGGGTTTGGCGTCCCTGATTTTGAGCTACACTTCCAAGCAGCACAGGCCCACTACGCTTATATCTGGATACGCCAACCAAGATATATGCCTCAACTGGCTGCTGAACATTGGCTTGCACACCCGGTCCCAATAGAGGGCGCCTTGTATATCCCACTGCAGGGGAAGGATGTAATGCCCACGACAGTGACGAGTACAGTGACGGCGTGGAATCGAATCAACGCCAAGTTGAAGTCTGCCATGATGTATGCGCCGCCTCTACCCCTTGTCTATCATCCAAGCATGCCCCTGTTGCAGGAGGGGGGATTTCGGAAATGGTCTAGCTCTCTGAACGTTACGACATGGGGAGACCTGTACCACAATGGTACGTTCGGCACTATGGAGCATCTATGTGGCGCTATCCAACCTTCTCCCCTGGAGGTTTTTTTATACCTCAGGCTCCGGCAGGGGATTAGGGCATTAACGCCTGACTTCCCGAATGAGCCCCCAGCTGTAGCTCCCTTACAGCGTATCCTTACGGACGAGGCCCCTGCAAAGCTAGTCTCCAAGATCTATAGGTCGGTACACACACTTGTAGTTGCCCCGCCACTGGCGGCCAGGGTGCACTGGGACCAGGAACTACAGGTTCCCTTGACAGACAAGCAGTGGGAGTTCTGCCTGCTGCAGACGGAACGTATCTCCTCAAGTAGTAGACTCAGAATAATACACTACAAATACATCCACAGAGTATACTACACCCCGGCTCGGCTCTGTCGATACCGCCTCCGTGACGATGACAGATGCGATAGGTGTCGCGCCCCTATGGCGGATTTTCTTCATCTGGCATGGGCGTGTGAGGCAGTGAGCCGCTATTGGAGCCAGATCTTTGAGGCACTCTCCTTAATGATTAATTCAGAGATTGTACCCTCACCTGTCCTTGCCCTCCTAGGGTACGTAGAGCCTATACAAGCTGCGTGCCGTAAGTTCGTGGCACTCGCCTTCCTGCTTGCTAAACGGCAAGTTGCATGTAGATGGGGCAGGGGAAGGGCTCGAAAGTTTAAGGATTGGTTACGTGATCTTATTTATTGTCAGGAACAACTAAATACATATTCTGAACTCTTACCACCTACATCGAGGCCTGCAGATATATGGGCTCCGTTACACTGCTACTTATTAAGGGAGGAGAATGCTGGTGCGGTTGGGTCACCTACATAATCACATGCTGTATAAGTTCCCAAGTGCTGACAACCAAATGGGGGAGGGTACCCCCCACCCCCCTTTTTTTTTTTTTTTTTTTTTTGCAATGAGGTGCTCCAGACACTTCATACCATCGGACTGCATCCCTGTCCTCCTTGTGCTGCATGGTATGGGGGGCTCTGACAGGGGAAGGTTATGTACAGAGGGCCTTGTGAATATCAAGAGATGACTGTACAAGCTTGCTCCATGGATTGGGTCCGCATTGTCAATGCCTGCTTGCGTTTATTTCCTATCTGCTTTGTATTGTTCTTGGATATGGTGTGTGCCCAATGTCCTACATGTACGAGATGCTGTGTGTTCACGTGCAAAATAGTTAAAATAAAGTTTAAAAAAAAAAAAAAAGAAAATGTGGCTTATCAGGAAACTCAGATCGAAGAATGGTTAAACCATTCATTATAGTTCTTTAACTATATCTGGCCCCACTAGTTTACATGCCCAGTTAGGGCACGATATACAAATAGCACCAGTACCAGTTAATACGATATCATGATTGTGTACTCGAACTACATGTATATGAACTTTCATGGGCTTTTAGTATTAGGGAAATGTTACGTTTTTTGTATCTATTCATTATGCACTATCCACTTGACCATTTGCTTCTCCTCTATTGGGGTTAAACATTGCAATTGGTGTCCGCACCAGTTATTTAACAAATATGCATAATGGTACCCTTGCACTACACACACTAGCACTGTCTTCCGTATCCACCTCTCTCTGAAGGGTTACGCTTGAGAGTATTTTTTTGGAGTTCACTTTTGCAAAGCTTTTATTCTATTTTGATGAAGATTCTTTTTATTAGGATATTTGTAAGATTAGCTGATTTTATTTTAAGGAGCTATTTAACCATAATGTAGAAACTGTGCTCAAGAAGTTATTATCCCCACCGTTTTAAAAATGTTTATAGATAGAATATGCCTTTTTTATCCCATTTTAATGTAATATTTAGTATGGGTTCCATTGAGTGTGCGACGCTCACTTTGATAAGTTTACACCACCTTCTCCTTTAATCCATCTTTTCTAATTTATTTAAAAAAAAATCTTGTGTGATGACGCTATCCTGTTCACTGTCAGCTGTGTACAGAAATATCATTGGACATTTTATGTGTTTTGGCGAACACACTACATTGTATCTTTTGCACTTTGATGGTCAAATTGACCAAATAATGTTTCTTGAATGAGTCTCAAGGTGCTGGAGGGGGCGGGGGTGGCTCCGTTGTGTGCTGGGATCATCCGAAGAGCCAGGTCTTGAGGTCCTTTCTGAACTGGGGCAGTGTGAGGGTTTGCCGTAGGTGGAGGGGAAGGTCATTCCAGGCCTTGGCTGCAGGGTAGGAGAAGGACTTTCCTCCTGTTCTAGTCTTGTAGATACATGGGATGGTGGCCAGAGAGTGGTCCGCTGATCGGAGGTGTCTCTTGAGTGCGTGGAAGGAGAGGCAGTCTTTCAGGTAGGCTAGTCGGATGTTGTGGAGGGCCTTGTAAGCTTGAGTGAGGAGCTTGAAGGATATTCTTCTTTCGATGGGGAGCCAGTGGAGATTGAGAAGGTGTTGGGTGATGTGGTGGTGGTGGTGGATGTCTAGGATCAGCCTGGCCATGGCATTTTGGATGGGCTGGAGCTTGAGGAGTAGTTTCTTGTTGATTCCGGCGTAGAGAGGGTTGCCGTAGTCCAGCCTACTACTGCTGAGGGCGTGCGTGACCGCTTTTCAGTATTCGGGTGGGATCCAGCTGAACGTTTTTCAGGGTATGCGGAGGGTGTTGATGCAGTCCGAGGATATGGCATTGATCTGGCGGTTCATCATGAATGATGAGTCTAGTATGATGCTGAGGTTTTGTGTGTGGTCCGTCGGGCACGGGGAGTTTCCGAGAGTGAGGCCCACCAGTTGTCATCCCAGGCAGATGGGGTGGAGCCAAGGATGAGGACTTCTGTTTTCTCGGAGTTGAGTTGTCTTCAGGCAGTTCTTCTTCATCCAGTTGGCGACGGCTTTCATTCCTTCTTGGAAATGTGCCTGGTGATGTTGGGTTCTTTGGTGAGGGAGAAGATGAGCTGGATGACGTGGGCATATGAGACGATGTTGAGCCGTGGTCTCTGACGATGGCTGCGAGGGGAGCCATGTAGATGTTGAAGAGGATGGGGCTGAGGGAGAATACCTGGGGAACTCCACATTTTATCTCTGTTCGTTCTGAGAGGAAGAGCAAGAATCTGACTCACTGAGTTCTGCCTGTGAAAAATTAGCATATCCACTCAAGGGCCTTTCTGCGGGTGCCGGCGTTGTGTAGTCTGGTGGCCAGTGTGCGGTGGGAGATGGTGTTGAAGGCTGCTGAGAGGTCCATGAGGATGAGGGCTGTCGTTTGGCCCTAGTCGAGGAGGGAAAGGAAGTTATTGTTGGTGGTGAGTAGGGCGGTCTTGGTGCTGTGGTTGCTGCTGAATCTGGATTGGGAGGTGTCTAGGACATTGTTGGATACAATGAAGTATGATAGCTGGGTGTTGACAGCCTTTTTGATTACTTTGGCTGCGAATGGAAGCAGGGAGATGGGCCTGAGGTTCTTGAGATTCGTCAGGTCTGCAGAGGGTTTCTTCAGGAGGGGTTGACTTTGGCGTGTTTCCAGTCATCGGTGAATGTGGTGGTGTTAAGGGAGCAGTTGATCGTCTGGCGTAGTTCGGGTGCAGTGGCTGTAGGGAAGATAAGGGATGGGCAGAGGTCTGAGGGTGTTCTAGAGTTTCTTTATGGTCTTCATGGCCTTTGAGGTAACTTCTGTTGTGAGCGGGGTCCAGGTGAGCAGGGTCTGTTGGGTTGTGTCGCTGGGGGTGAGAGCTGAGGTGGTACAGAGGTCTTGGTTGTTAAAGTTGTCATAGATCATTTTACTCTTGAGATAAAAAAAGGTGCTGAGTCGGTTGCAGAGGTCTTGGGAGGGTGGGGCATCTGTTGGTTCGCTCCTGGGTTTAGCAAATTCCTTCTTGATGAAGAAAAGTTCCTTGGAGTTGTGGACGCTGGTGAAATTCTGTCTTGGAAGAAGTTCTTTTTTGTGGACTTGATGAGGTGGTGATGTGCTGTGGTAGCTGCTCTGTAGGTGGTGACTGTTTCTGGGGTTTTGTTGTTCCTCCATTTCTTTTTGAGTCGTTGGTAGGAGTGCTTGGATTCTTGGAGTGCAGGGGTGAACCAGCTTGCTTTCTTGGTGTGTCGACCTGTGGCTTTCTTGAGTGGGTGACGGCATCGGCACAGTTCGTGATCCAGCGGTGGAGGTTGCCTACTGTGATGTTGGAGTCTGGCATTGTCGGTGGTGGGGTGCTGGTGAGGGTGGAGTTGAGCTGGTCTTTGGTGACTTTGTTCCAGCTTCTATGATGGCGCAGTGGGTGTGCTTGTGTACGGTGGGTTTTCTGAAGGAGAAGTGGATGCAGTGGTGGTCTGTCCAGAGGAGTTCCGTAGTGTGGCTGTAGGAGATGCTGTTTCCTTCTGCGAAGACGGGGTTAAGTGTGAGTCCTGCTGTGTGCATGTGAGCAGTGACAAGTTGCTTCAGTCCTATGTTGGCAAGGTTCACTAGGAGGGCGGTGGTGTTGGGGTCGTCGTGGTTGTCCAGGTGAAGATTTAGGTCTCCAAGTAAGATGTCGTCTGTGGAGGCAAGAGTGTGGGGTGCAATGAGCTCAGCAATGTTGTCAGTGAAAAGAGCACGGGGTCCAGGAAGCCTGTAGATGAGGGTTCCGCTGAATGTGGAGATGTTCCATGAGGGTCGTAGTGCCGTCCAGGCCGGTGGGTGTCATGAGGATGGTGCTTTTGTGGACGATGGTGATGCCTCCTCCAGGGTGGGTAGAGTGGTCTTTTTGCATGATCTTGTATAACTCAGGAATAGCGGTGGCGATGTCGGGCACGGAGTTGGAATTGGTCAAGGTTTCTGCGAGGAAGGCAATGTCGAGTGCATGGGTGTTGAGGAGGGCCCAGATTTTTATGGCCTGCCTGTGTAGGGAGCGCACGCAGTTTAGTGGTTTGTGAGCGATGATGTCCGGTAGGCTGGGGGCTGCTGCTGGGGTCCAGAGGTGGATGAAGGTGCAGCAGCAGTGTGACAGGAGATTGGGCCTTGGGTGTCGCTTCGGCGTTGAGAGCTGGCAGTTATTGCTGCATCCGGTGTTGGAAGCGCGGAGGGTGCTGGAGTCGTAGCAGAGGCGGGTTGAATGACTAGGGTCCCTGGCACTATTTGCGGTTGGGTAGCGGATGGGCTTGCCTTTGCCACACAACAGCACACTGACACCAATAATTAGGGGGCGGGGGAAGGCAGCCAGCTGGGAGGCAGGAGCAGGAAGGACAACGCTGGAGGGGAAGTGGCTGTGGGGCAGCAGCGGTGGGGAGCACAAGAGGGAAAGAGAGAGAGAGAAGAGGGCAAAAAGCAAGCAAAAGAGCAGAGAGAGAAAAAAAGAGAAAACAGAGAGAAAAGAAGAGGGAATAAGAAGAGGAAGAAAAGGGAAAAGAGATCAAAAGAGCAGAGATAGCAAAAGAAAAAAATGTGCACAGAGAGGGCCAAGAGAGGCAGAAGAGCAAAGAGCGGAGTACTCTCTCGCCGGACCACCAGGGATGAGGCGCAGGCAGGAGCCTGCGGGTAGAGGAGGGCCTCGAACAGTAACCACCGCAGAGAGCTCAGGCTTGTAGGGAAGCACTTAATGCTGGAGCTGTGCCGGGGAAGAGCAGTCGCACTGACCAGGTCAATAGTCTAGCCGTAGAAAAGCACCTACGCTAAGATCGAGATGCACACAAGATCGCCAAATTTGTTCATGGAGGTGAGCTAGAGAAGAGCTACATATTAAAAGAAGTGTGTCCAAAATCACACAAATTGGGGATAGGTGGCTAGCATTAGAATTACATCTTTCTGTATTATAGTTTACAGTTTAACCTATTCTGCATGTCTGTATGAGTCCTGTGCCAAATGGAAATGGTTCCGTAGACACAGGTGCAGTGCTTCAAAGTCATCATAGTGGCATGTGTCATGAGTAATAATAACACAGCACCACACATGAGTAATATATAAATACATAGCACAGTCCTGGAAAGACAGGCGTAAGGCTGTAAGCATTCCAAGTTATTTCCTAGTTGAAAATTAAGTATGCAAATACATGCACTGGTATCAGCTAACCAACACTCGGTAGGTCTATAGTGATTGTACTGTTTTGTAATAGAATATTTACATAGCGCTTACCACCTCTAGAGTGCACTGAAGTGCTTGCTTACATGGGTTGCATGCTCCAACAGGTAGGGTGTATGGTTGCAAGGGTGTTTTTTTTGTTCCGATTTTATGGGGATAGTTTTCATGTTGTGCATGATGACCACTGAGGTGCAGTTATTGTGGTATGTCATGCAGAACTTAGCAATGTGGTGGATAAACAGGTGTAGGAGAAAGGGGTGCAGCTTATGCTTTTAAGTAAGTTATACTACAGGAGGAAGTGCAAACATTCACCTTCATAGGTGTCTATGCATCCCCTTAAGAGGATCCTACTCCACCATCCTGATGGAACTCCAAAGACTTCCCTTGCTAGCTCCAATCATTTTCAAAAGCATCTACATTATTTACAATTCATGGCCAGCACCCCACTTATCTTGCTGACAAGCAGGACAATATTAGCAGGACAATATTAGAGTGCAGACAGAAGTTTAAAAAAAGAAAAACAAAACAAAGCAGCAGGCATTTCTATCTATGCACCCTGGATCTGGAACAGCATCCCAGTATCCATCAGGACTGCATCAACGCTGCAGCAATGTAGAAATGAGTAGAAGATGCAACTCTTTAAAGAACACATCACAATGCATTAACCATCCACAACTCAGCTTTCTCTTCAATTACATGTTAACTTCATGCTGGACTATGATTATGCACAGCACTTCTCTGCATTTTAGCTACAGTTGCACTGTAAACATACTACCTATATACATATAATTATATGTACATCAAGTGCATACATTCATCATGCTCTTAACTGAATATGGTAGATGTTTATGTAGGTTAGATATACCTGGTACCTTCTGTTATACATGTCATAAGGAAATAGAGGGTGACAGGAAGTAAATACTGGTAAAATGGGTTATATGGCAGAACCACGAATGCCAATTCAGTGTATGCCTGAACAACGCGGTCATTGCAAAGACTGCATCTTTGCTAATGCAAGCTTTTACTGCGTATAGGCTTTTACCATGTATGCCTTTGCAATGAAAAAGTAAGTATTTAGCAGTTAAGTATAAAGCCTTTTAATATATACAATATATTATATAATAATATATCATATGTATATAATATATAATATTTTGGCTGAAAAAAAACAAAGGTTACAGGGATGTTATAGTTAGACTCAGATTTCACCTGTACAAAATCAGTTGAATTCGGCTGTTATAGTTACCTGAGCTAACTATAACTTGCTCCCCCGCAATATACTGCTGATGACCTCACATATTACATAACTCTTGGCATGGTCAGTGACATCACTGATGATATCTCAAATGATATCACTGATGATATCATCCACAAAATAACTAATGCACCCACTCATACCCTCATGGAACCTTTCATATACCCACTCCCACACAACCATCACAACCTCATTCATAGACCCATACCAGTACTTACACTCCCACTCACTGATTCATAGGTATACACACACATCCACTCAGTCACCCATACAGCCACTCATACACCCACTCACTTACTAATACAGCCCCTGACAAAACCACTCATATATCCATTCCACCACTGAGTCAGTCACCCATAAAGCTACTCATTCACCTACTCACTCACCGAT
Organism: Triturus cristatus; assembly: GCF_964204655.1. Lineage (NCBI taxonomy): Eukaryota > Metazoa > Chordata > Amphibia > Caudata > Salamandridae > Triturus > Triturus cristatus. Next base: position 97,748,279 of record NC_140585.1, read on the forward strand.
ACAGTCAATCACACAGCCACATACTAACCCTTACATTCACATAAACACCCACTTACTTACTCCTACAGATACTAACATGTACTCGCTCACCTCTACAGTCACTGGCACAAGCACATACTCACCCATGCAGCCACACCCACATTCACTCACTCACCCCTACAGTCACTCATATACCCCATCACTCACCTATACTGCCTTTCACATACGTAGTCACTCACCCATATACCACTGATACATCCATTCACTCACCCACACAGCCACAAGTACACTCATTCACCCATACAACCCCTCACACACACACTCACCAACCCATACAGCCAATGACTCACCCACTCACTAACTATACAGGCAGTCACACACCCTCTCACCCATCAACACCGACACTCAATCATACAGGTACTCAGACAACCAATCACTCACTTACCCACTCACACACCCTCACAACCACTTAGACACTAACTGATGGATTGATACAGAAATTCACACAACCAGTCAGTCACTCATACATCAACTGAGACACCTAAACACTCACTTATACAGTCAGCCATGCACCCACTAAATCATTCATACAGGGACCCATACTCCCACTGATTCACCAATACACCTTAGTATATATATTCTCGTAACACTCAGAAACCTTTTTAAAACACTCACAGTCACTGAATGATGTCATCAGTGATATCACTGACCATGTCATGAGTGAAGTAATATGTAAGGTCATAAGCAGTGCCTTGCTGGGGTGCGAGTTATAGTTAGTTCGGCTAACTATAACTGCTGAATTGCACTGCTTTTGTACAAGTAAAACCTATAACCGTTGTTTATTTCAGTGAAATTCTCAGGTTTTTTATAATTCCATTACCTAAATATAACATACATGTAACCTTTGGTTTTTTCAGTGAATTTCTATGGTTTTTTAAGTAGTAATGGCATTTGCAGAGTGGTGAAGAAAGGGGGCAGGGCCTCTCGAGGTGACAATAGGGTTTTTTCACCCCCAAGGACCATCTGCAGCCAAGGGGACTTCATCCCTCATCTAGTAGTGTGCCAGAAGGCATGTTTGCAGATTGGTAGTGAAGGGGATCAGGCCAGGAAGCACGGCCGCATTTGGCCCCGGGACCCCATCCCCAGGGCTAGGCATTTTCAAAATGGGGAGGCGGGCTGTGGGGCTGCTGGCCCCCCTATCCAGGCTGATTACACCCCGGGACCCCATCCCCCAGGGCCTGGCATTTCTTTTATTAAAAAATAATTCTTTGTTTCAAAGAAAGTTCCCTGAGCCTATTTTAAATCCGGGACCCCATCCGCCGGCGCCTGAATCTTTAAAAATATGTTTTTTAAAGGAGGCAATCCAAGCGTCCCCCCCCTCCGTGCTGATTTTAGCCCAGGGACCCCATCCCCCAGGGGCTGGCATCTAGTCTTAGTGCCCTTATCCCACCCAAGGCACCCAGACACTTTGTTGGGGATCATCGGGGGAGCCTGAAGGCCCCCATAGTCCTTGCCGGCTTCCCGACTCCTGCGGGAGCCAGCATTGCTTCTGGACAAAGGGAGCTGCTGACATGTAGCTCTCTCTGTCCAAAAGCAATTCTGCTCCGATTTCAGCAAGCGAAAGCTTTTTTTTCTGCACTGGTTTGCTGAAATGGAGCAGTATTTGCTATGGCTTGGTGAGAGCCAAGCCGTAGTAAACAGCAACTCGCCTACCTTTATGCATTAGGCTTTTGGACACAATCTCCTCCCCTAGCCTAGAGATGACGGCATTAAAATTGGAGATCGCATATGGTCCGAACTGGATGGGAGCAGTGTTCTATCGTCCCCATGGTGAAAAAAAAGATTTTAGCGCATCACTATTGGAATCCCTAGCTTCCCTCACATTGCAAGCAGATAATTTTCTACTAGTAGGAGATTTCAATCATCATTTGGATATCTCTTCAGAACATGATTCCGCTCATCTGATAGCAGCTATGGAATCTCTCAGGCTCTCTCCTAAAGTACTTAGCCCCACGCATATAGCGGAACACACGTTGGATACCATTTTCTCTAATATACAGGACATAACAGTGGAACCGCCCATGGCCTTAACTTGGACAGCAAAACACACATTTTGCACTAAAATGTTCGTTAACAATTCCACATTTTATCAACAAACGTCAGTACATCCTGGGATCTCGGAGATCTTGGAGGAAGGTGACCCTTGCCCGAGTCTTTCAGGACTGTGTGGACAGTGACTCGGTGCTGGGAGCGCTATAGGACTCATTGGTAAAGGCTCTAGATACTATAGCCCCATGTAAAGTAGGCAAGACCTGGGAAAAAATGGCCCGGCACCATGGTATACCCACAGTCTTAAGAAGGAAAAAGCTACTTGTAGAAAATGGTAAAGGAAATGGAGGAAATGAAAACAGGAAGAAGATAAACTAGCCTATAAACTGCTTTCAGAGCATACTTTAAAAAGTGCAACACCGCAAGAAAATCCTATTTAGGGGTTAGAATCAGTGAAGCATAATATTCCTCCAAAGAGCTGTTCAAGATTCTTAAAGATTTCACTAACCCAAGGGTAAGTAATCCTACTATTCCTTTGATTCAAACGTTTTGTGATGATCTCGCAAATCACTTCCATCAAAAGATTGATAAAATCTACTGCTCTTTTAGCAATGAGGAGGAACTAAGCGCGGTAACGCGTAACTTTGAGGTTCCAGATCTAATCTCTTCCCCATTGGAAGTTTTTAATTCTAGCACTCCGGAGCACGTCCAGGCCCTACTAGTACAAATAAAATCAGTCTCTCCTCTGGACCAGGCCCCCATTACATCATTTCAGCTCTGGCCCTGGCCCTAGCGGTACTGATTACTGAAGTCTGTAACCTATCACTAATTACAGCCTCCTTCCCTCATAAATGGAAGAAGGCTCGAATTAGACCCACAGTGAAAAAACCCTGGCCGATCCACAGGACCTGCAGAACTACAGACTCATATCACTACTTCCTTTTTTTTCTAAAACTATGGAAGCATTAGTTAATAAGCAGTTAACAGAATTTCTTGACCTGAACAATTACTTGACCCTTCTCAGTCAGGCTTCCGTGAGTCACATAGTACAGAATCCGCTCTAACAGAAGTAATAAATACGATTAAGCTGGCCTTAGATAAGGGTACCCCAACCTTGTTGATCCTCCTAGACCTGTCAGCAACGTTTGACACCATCTCTCATCGAATCCTCGTGCAAAGGTTACGAGAGATAGGTGTCAGCGGAATGGCACTAAAAGGACAGGACACCTTTAGTCCAATTTGATTAATTTACATCTCAGACCTTGATTGTGGACAAAGTGGTCCCACAGTGATCCATTCTAAGCCCCATTTTATTTAACATTTATGTGTCTTACGTGGCCACTATCGTTATATCTTGTGGCTTTGATACCATTTCATATGCGGATGTTACACAATTGATAATAACCATTGTCCCAGACCTCGTTACGTCTGGAGAAAAATTTAAAAACTGCATGTTAAAATGGCTGCGTGGATGATGGCAAATCTTTTGCAGCTCAACACAAACAAAACTGAGATTCTTCTATTCGGAAAGACGAACGAGTTTTGGTCTACTGACTGGTGGCATTCTGAGCTGGGTGAACCTCCTACCCCCAAAACATGGGTGAAAAATCTCGGAGTCCTATTGGATGACAAACTCTCCATGGATGAACATGTGAAAAGCATCTCGGGCACATGCTTCGGCCTGATGCGAATGCTCAAGAAGGTATTCCCATGGATTCCTCTCTCAGCAAAAAAATCTCTGATTCAAGCACTACTAGTAAGTAGACTGGATTATGGCAATTTCCTACTGGTAGGGATAAGGGAAGGTCTACTTTCAAGGCTGCAGGTAGTGCAGAACACAGCTGCTTGTCTAGCCCTTAATCAGCCCCCTCGGACACCATTCAAACCCCTCTTGCGACTGCTCCACTGGCTGCCCATAAGGAAACGGGCAGTGTTTAAGCTTCTGTGTCTGGTCTTTAAAACACAACAGGGGAATGGTCCATGCTACTTAAAAAAGAAGCTAAAACCATATATTCCTTCCCGTCAACTTATATCTAGCGACTAGCGGTTGCTGTGCCCCTTGAAGGTAAACAAAACCAGAATGGACGGTCGCTCGTTTTCTTATCTGGCTCCCTGTCATTGGAACAAACTGCCAGCCCATATTCGCTGTTCAAAAAACTTCTTAAACCAGGCTGTTCAACAAATTACTAGCTGTCTCCACGTCTGTTGCCTGTTATTGTGGTGCCAAGAGATCCCCTTGGGAATGATTTGTCTTGCGCTTGACAAATAATAATAATAATCATTTCCCGATGGTGGGCATCCCGGGACATTACAGGAGCCAGCCCTAAGGGTTGGCGATCCCCAGGGCTTTTATTGGCTCCAGGAGAGGGCTGTGTGATCCCCCTCCTTTGTATTAATTTGTCCTGGTGAGGTGGTGGTCCCCAGGGATTGGAAGGGTCCAAGAGGCTCCCCATTAATATAACTATAATCACCAGGGATATGGTGGCCCCCAGGGTAACAGGGGAGGCCTTAAGGGCCTCCCCCACTTTAATTTTTGTTTAAAGAAGCCCAAGGGAGTTGATGGTCCCCATGGCAATAGTAAGCCCTGAAGGGGGGGGTATGCCCCCCAATATTAAAACAATGCCCCCGAGACTGGCGATTTTTTTTTTTTTGGGTTGGATCCACTGGATCCACTGATCCCACTAAAATTGATTATAAAAAAATGCTTTGTTTTGGCCCTGGGGGGTCCCAGTGGGGCCCTCCATGAGGCCTAGAGGGTCAGGGTGTTTCTACCCTGCCCCTTTTTCTTTTTTTCAACCAAGTCCCAAGATGGCTGCTAACACTTCCTTGTTGAAGTGTTGGCCATCAATCAAATTTCAGTAGTGTTTCAGTAGGCTGTTGAGCTACCCGATATATATATTGTTTAAACTTAAATATCTCTGAAACTACTTAACAGAGTTACACAAAATCACAAAAAGCATGCTTCCTGGACTGACATATAGCTTTCTGCCAAATTTGGTGTAATTCTGTTTAGCGGTTCGGTCTGTAGTCGTATACAAAAATGAAAAATCACCATAGACAGAACATGGGAATAACACATTTTGGGACCCTCCTTTTATGTTGGCCCCCACTTGAGAGATCACCCATTTGTCGTGACACACTCCTGAGGCGGAAAGCCGGGAGACTGCTTATTTTAAAAATTGCTGTTGTTATATTTCTTGTTTTAAAAACTCACTCACCTTCACTTTGCACGCTTGAAAAGCGGACTCAGCGCTTCCTGTAATTAGACGTGGAACGCTTTCCAGCGCCTCGTTCAGCCCGCAGGCCACGCCCCCTGCAGAGGCCACGCCCACCGATCGTCACTATAAAGGGGACGCTGATTACGAGCGCTCCCATTTGTCGTGACACACTCCTGAGGCGGAAAGCCGGGAGACTGCTTATTTTAAAAATTGCTGTTGTTATACTTCTTGTTTTAAAAACTCACTCACCCTCACTTTGCACGCTTGAAAAGCGGACTCAGCGCTTCCTGTAATTAGACGTGGAATGCTTTCCAGCGCCTCGTTCACCCCGCAGGCCACGCCCCCTGCAGAGGCCACGCCCACCGATCGTCAGTCCATTCTTCTATAAATCATGTGCTTTCCCCGGAAGCGCAGCGGACGAGCGCAGCGGGCGCGACGAATGCGCGCCGAAGGCGCGCCAAAGGTAAGCCCGTCTGCGCCTGTCCGCGACCGACCGGGACTAGGGTCATCTCATAATACCCAAACATTCCATTACTCCAGGGTCGATTTATTGGAGTGCAATAAAAACATTGATCATTTACTGCTACCGAAGGACACACTCTTCCAGCTCTGTAAGCATGGTATCTTGAGACAAGGCTGTCACCTTTCCATTCGTGCAGCACGTTTGGCTCCACCCAACCCACCCCTCAATTCGCTCGTTATCCTTTACCTCAACACTCGTTCCCTTGTCAAGCATCAAATGGACATCTTTCTGTTACTTGACACGGAGAAACCTGACATCCTTCTGCTGGCAGAAACGTGGCTATCTTCCACCTCAGCACCCGATATCATAGCAGCTCTACCACCTGACTACTATATTATCCAGGCAGACCGCGCTAGCGGGAAAGGAGGAGGTGGAGTTGCGGCGATTATTCGCTCTAGTCTGGATGTCACTACTCTTACTTGTCTGACACTAGCCAACACAGATAATCTTGTATTAAAAATTGCCACTCCTCACATGACTATAGCATGTGTCCTTTTGTATAGACCGCCCATCTCAATGGCATGGTTTCCCTTGGCCTTTAGTGAGCAAGTTGCTAATCTAGCTTTGGATCACGCCAGGGTCATGTTAGTAGGTGATTTCAATTACTGGTACAAAGATCCATCAGAGGGCTCTCAATCGGCGGAACTGACCGACCTCCTGTCTAACCTCAATTTTAAGCAACTGGTGCTTTCCCCCACTCACGATAAAGGACACATACTGGATCAAGTGTGGTCTAACACCACTTGTGTGACCTCTCCGCTAACTTTGCCTTGCCTATGGTCAGATCATCTTATCCTTAAATTTAAAATTTGTGTCACTCACACCAGGACCACTGTGCCAATTGCTGGCAGATTAGCCAGGAATTGGAACGCTATGGATAAGACTGCTTTTTTACAGTCACTAGCTAATGATGTCCCCTTCCTGGACAATGACATAAATCTGTCAGTATCCTCTCTAACTGACTGGCTACAAGCGGCCAGCAATCTCCATGCCCCGTACAAAAGAATCAAACTTGCACGGCGCACGGATGCCAATAGATGGTTTTCCGCCGACTTGAAAAGTAGGAAACTGACTTTACGTCAGCTTGAGCGCTTGTGGCACCGTGATTATGACACTGAGGGAAAAATTAAATATACTAGGGCGAGGAAGGAATATATGAATGCCATCTCTGCAGCTAAGGTGGAGTATTTCTCTTCTCGCATTCTTGACTCCTCAAACAAATCTAAAGACATCTTCTCTGTCTTTAATGAACTGACCAACCTGGAGAATGTTCGTCCTAAAGTAATCCCCACTCAGTGTCTGTGCGACTCACTGAATTCTTACTTTAGTGACAAAATCACAGACATAAAAACTAGCATTCCCCAATCTAAGACCTCAATAACAACCGGCATGGCAATAAAGACTGGCTCTGCCACTCTTATTAATTTTCAACCCATAACTCATGACCAGCTCTTGGAACTAATGATGAGAGTCAAATCTGGCTCCCCACTGGATATCTGTCCCCCGCGTATCCTGAAAGAATGCTTTTCCACCTATCCAACCCCTGTCCTTGCCCTTCTAAATGATTCCCTCTTGTCGGGCATAGTCCCGTCCGCTTTCAAAGAAGCCACGGTCATACCACTATTAAAAAAACCCGGGGCGGATCCTGGTTGTAAGGCAAACTACAGGCCCATCTCCCGATTGCCTTACTTGGCAAAAATCTTGGAAGCACACGTGGCGAAAACTTTTTCTAATTTTTTGGAGGAGTCCTCCTGCTTTGACCCTCATCAGGCTGGATTCCGGCCTGCACACTCTACGGAGGCAGTGGTCACTGCAGTTTTGGACACACTTCGAGACTGCGCAGATAGACATTCTCCCCAGGCCCTGGTGCTTTTGGACTTGTCGGCCGCTTTCGACACGGTCGACCATAATATCCTGGTCGAGCGTGTCAGACAGGCCGGCATACAGGGTGTGGCGGCCTGCTGGGTGAGGTCCTTTTTGGAGGATCGCTCCCAAGCGGTGCGTCTGGGGGACTTGACTGGTGTTAAACAGTCCATCTCATGTGGAGTGCCACAGGGTTCTTCCCTGTCACCCCATCTTTTTAACATATACATACTCCCCCTCATACAAACCTTGAGGGACAAACAGGTGAGAGTTTTTAATTATGCAGACAACCTGCAGCTACTCTTTACCATTGACAACTCTGAAAAATCTGTGAGTCATTTCCAGTCAACCATGAGGTTTATTAAATCCTGGATGGATCAAAATCAGCTGAAACTAAAACCAGGTAAAACCGAATTGGTACTGACTGGGGACAGTGCTAAGTACTGGGGCCCTCACTATTGGCCTTTAGATCTGGGTCAAGCTCCGCAACCCTCACCTTCGGCCAAAACGCTTGGAGTCATTGTGGACAGTGACCTTTCACTAAAAGCACAAGTGGGACAAGTGGTCTCCAAGTGCTTTTATCAGCTAAAAAAAATCAGGAAGGTCAGGCGATTATTAACGCCAGAAGCTATTACCCAGGTTGTGATCGCCACTGTTCTGTCCCATCTGGATTACGCGAATGCCATCTACTTGGGTCTCCCAAACTATTTACTCAAGCGTCTCCAGATGGTGCAGAACTATGCTGCTAGGCTGATCCTGAAGCAGCCTAGGTGGCAGGCGGCTACTCCTCTTCTCATTAAGCTGCACTGGCTTCCGGTCATACAACGTTGTTTCTTCAAAGCAGGCTGTATGATCTTTAAGTCACTACATGGTAAAAGCCCTAAATTTATTAATCAATTAATCTCCAGATATGTTCCCTCCCGTAATCTTCGCTCACTCCACGTAGGCCTTCTCCAGACCCCTCCCTTTAAACTTAAACGCTCTGGTGGACGTAGATTTGCCACACTGGCCCCCTGCCTATGGAACACCTTTCCCCTGGAAATCCGGTCCTGCCAAAATCTCTTACCCTTCCGGAAAACACTGAAGACATGGCTCTTTAGACAAGCTTTTTAATCCATCTCTTCCACCTCTGATTGTGTTACTGTCAAGTTTAGCGCCAAGAAACTAATCAGTGTTAGCGCGCTTAACAAATGATTTAATAACATAACATAACATAACATAACATAACACTGAAACGTTCAACACAACAGTTGAACCTAAAGGGGGTGGGGGGTTTGTGAATATTACTTAAAGAATCAACATGCGGTGCGAATCTTATTGGCAAAAACAAATGCTTTTTCTATGGACTCTATGGGGGCCACCAATCCCTCCTGTTATTTCTAGGAAGTCCAACACAGTGGGATTGCTGAGAGGTCTTCGGAGGCCATGCCCCACTTTCTTCACCACTCTGCAATTGTACCTCCTGATGCACTACTGGTTGGGGGACGAAGTCTCCTTGGATGCTGAGGGTCCTTGGGGGCCAGGAACCCCTCCTGTTCCCTCAAGTAAGTCCCACATAGCAGATTGGTACAAGGTTTTTGGAGACCCGCCCCCTTTGTCCACAACTCTGATAACATGTCACTTGGCATGCTGCTGGTTGGAGGATGAAATTCCATTTGATGCTGATGATCCTTGGGGCCAATAACCCTCCTGTTATCTCCAGTAAGACCCACACTGTTGTATTGCTTAAAGCTGGTCAGAGGATCACACCCCCTTTCTCCACCACTCTTGGCACTCTAGGGCTCCTTTGTCCCTTGTCTCATGTATTAGCCATTGTTGGATTTGAGGATGACGTATGGGATGAACCTTGTACATAAATATGGTGGGGTAGGTGGTGTATGTAGCCCCTGCCTGGGTTCCAAGAACCCTTATGAATATTCATATATACAGTGTGAGCCTATTGATGAAGTTATAGGACTCTCTTGTTCAGGAGAAACCCTCCTTCTGCACCCAGGACTGGAACTAGGTAAAGGTTCAATCCTAAAGGCACGTTACTGTGCAGTATAAGGGGGATGCTATGTTATGTTATATTATTTTATTTTATATCACATACAGATACTCCGATGAGTGTCCCGGCACGAGCCAAGAGGGGTAGATAAGGATGTACTGGGCAAAGAGAAAAGTTTTCAGGTTTTTCTCGAAAGCCCTGGGGTCTTGAATGTTGCATAACGCAAGATGCAGTGCGTTCCAGGCCAGGCCAGCTTTCAAGGCAAGAGAGCTGCCACCTAGCCTTTGTCGTTTGAAGTAGGGAACCTGGGCTAGAAGTTAAGATGTGGAGCGCAGATGTCTCATAGGGGCATAGAAGGAGAACTGCTTCTGTAGATAGGTAGGGCCTAGGCCATGGAGGGCGCGATGGGCAATGACTAGGGATTTAAATTTGACCCGTTCTGCTACAGGAAGCCAGTGCAGTGAGCGAAGGTGTTGTCTCACGCTGTGTCTAATAGGGGTTTCAAGAAGAATCCTGGCTGCCGCATTTTGGACCACCTGCAGCCTATTCAACAGGTAGCCAGGGGTGCCAACATACAGCGCATTGGCATAGTCTAGCCAGGATAGGATAAGAGCACGGATAACTGTTTCTTTTGTGAGCCTAGGAAGGAGGGGAAGAAATTTCTTGAGGGTTTTGAGTAGCCCAAAGCAGTTACCGACAAGCTTCTTGACCTGAGTGGAAAAAGATATGTTCTCCTTGAACCAATAATATAGGTGACGGTGTATGATATTACCCGGGCCTATATTAGGGTACCTATATGAAACATAACATAGCCACTGATAAATCCACTCATTCACTAATACAGTCACTCACAGGGCCACTCACCCACACAGCTACTCACATAATCACTGTTACACCCATTCATGGATTCATCTTGTGTTATGTTATGTTATTAGTGATTTGCACAGCGCACGGCTACTCCAAAGATTGTCCCGGCGCTACAGCTGACCACCGACAACCAACAAAAACAGAAATAAATGCCCTTAGAAGCCCACCCAAAAAAAGTAAGGAGGGGAAAGCTAGAGCGTAAAGAGCCACGTCTTCAGATTACGTCTAAAGGACAAAAGATCAGAGTTCTGACGGAGAGAGATAGGGAGACCATTCCAAAGGCAGGAGGCCATGGCTTCCACCGACCCGTGAGAGCCTAAATTTAGGGATTACGGCGAGGGACTGAGAGGAGGATCTCAAATAACGTTGAGGAGTATAGGGCTGCAATTTTTCTCGTAGGTACGGGGCCCCAATCCCGTGGAGGGATTTAAAAACCAGGACCAAAGCCTTAAAGTAAATTCTTTTCTTCACAGGAAGCCAGTGTAGTGGGATGGGGAACTGTCAATGCTGGAGGACTTCCTCTAAAAACTCAATGACAACAGTGTGAACATCAAATTCATTGCATCATTGAGTGAAACACACAGTGAGTTCTTGGACATCAATTTGGATGTGGAGTGGGCAACTTAAGGCTTTGATATGGAGTATTCCATATAGCCTGATGCTATGAGCCAAAAGGATATGTTCAACTGAAGAACATCTTGAACGGGAGTTAGTCAAGATGAGGGAACAGTTCATCCAACGGGGATATCCCAGAAGTGTGTTAAAAGATGCTGAAGAGAGAGTCAAAAAGAAAACAAGGGAACACGTTCCGTTCTATATTCATCCAATAATAAACAGTCCAAAGATAAGACCAAGAGACTCTTTTTGGAGTATAATCCAGCACAACCAGCTATAAAGAAAATTTTACAAAATAACCAGCACATTTTATGGAAGGAAGACCTACTAAAAGGTGTGGTGGACCAAAATCCAAGAAAACCCTCTAATAAATGAAATTTCATGGAGATATTTTAATGAGAAGCCATTTAAAACCTGTCAGGGAGAATAATTAATTGAGGAATATTACCAAGGGCTTTATGACATGAGGATCGTGTGTGTCAAATTTGAACTCGTAAAGGGAATGAACTCAGCACACAAAACACACAGACACTATTTAAAAGTCAACAATGGTAATAAGGTCTGAGGGTGAGCAGAGGATTCCATTCCATCCGTGGTATTGGTGGAATTTGGCAATTCTGCATAACGCATGTAACACGGAGTTCTGGCCAAATTTGGCCAATTACCCCATGGCAGAATATTTTTTCGTGCAAGGCTACGGAATGGTAAATTGGCAAGCACAAACTAGATTTAGTGTCCTTTAGTGCAGTTTCCGATCGCAAGGAGGAGATCCAGTGAGATTTTTCTAACGTGGATGGTCAGAAGAATGACACTCGAGTAGAAACTCTACTAAAGCGGTAGCAAAATGAACTCAAGCAGCTGCACCCTTTTGCACACAGCGTGGTGACGTTTGTGATTTTTGAGTGCAGACACGCTACCGCCACTAAATTACAGCAAAAACAATCAAGCGGTACCTATTTCAGCCCACTGAAGGAACTTTGTGGAATATCGAAAGTTTTAAGCAACTCCACGGAGTCAAATTCCTTGAGTTCCGTCCACCCCTAATAAAGTCCATGTATTTATTTAGGACCCCAGGTACTTCCGTGACCGTACAAAGTTGTTGGGAACGAGATATAGGCAAGTCAATAGAAAATAACGTAAAAATCAGACCGCAGGTGTTCAGCATAAAAAATACATGAATAACACACATAGCCGGCCTAATGTGCAGAATTGAGATAACAGAATTAATAAAGTGTATTATGTGAAAAATGTACTACAGCAACCTAATGCCCTCTTTCATACATCAAAAATTGGGATATTTCAAGAAGTTAAGTTATAGAGATAATAATGGTTACAACCAGAAGTATGCAATGAAAGTAAATAAAAGGGCACAGGGTAATTACACATGCGCTAAGAGAATGGAAGTGGAGTGAAGCCACAGTGTTATATAGTTATGTGTAAATGGCTTTACACAATTCACGTCAGTAAAAAACGTCCAAACAATACCCCTCCTAAATATGGAAGCCAAAATATTCGCTAAAATCTTACCTTAAAGATTCAAACCATGCATCCGTAAACTCATTCACCACTCCCAAAGTGGATATTTCGTGGAATCTTGCCAAAGACAATATCTGCAAATTCTGACAAATGATAGAAAAGGCACAACGAACCTCCCTTCCTAAAGTGGCTACTAGGCTCAATGCAGAGAAGGCCTTCGATAAAGTCTCATGACGATTTCCTCATTCAGTCATCAAGTCTCGCAGCCTTGGTTGAGTCATTCATTAAAAGGATTATGGTGCTATATTCAACCGCAAAGCGAATATCAGATTAAATGGTGCACTCTGTTCCTTCTTTGACCAAAACTAAGGTACACAACAAGGCTACCCCCTCTCTCCCCTTCTCTTCTTATGCTCTATTGACCCCTTACTCCAAACAATTAATTCCTCTGCTGTAATTAATGACTGTCAATTCAGCATTAAGCCATAAAAAACGTTTGCATGCATTGATGATAGTCTCTTATTCTCTGACGACATTGAAAAAGCTATTCCAGCGATCACTAATATCATTCATGATTTCTTCCTGATCTCTGGATACACCCTGTACCAAGACAAAACTGAGGTTTATGCTCTTACCCACACTGCTTACCCACACTACTTGGAGATTCAGGACTCAAAAGGCAACCCACTTTTCTAAAAAACCTGGTGATCTATTTTACCAGCGACTTACCCAAAACAGTATGATACAATTATTCCCAAACTATTTCTAAAGTCAAATACCTGCTCTCTTTCTGGTCCCCTAAGCACAGTTCATTGTAGGGCAGACTCCAAACACATAAAATGATGATTACCCCAATAGTAACCTTTGTATCATCCATGTTGTCTTTGAAACGTTTCCTGTCCTTCTTTCACTCAATAGATTAACTAATAATGGCAAAATGGCATGGATCTCCTATAAAGTTCTTAGACTGAATTTTGCAGATAAGGACTGTAACCTCCATGACTGGAGCCTGGAACAGTCTGCCTTCCTAGCAACACAAGGTGCTTACTTGTTGATTCCAGACACTTTTAGTCACCCCTGCTGGATTGAAATACAACGCTCATTGTATTTCATAGACACTACAAATGTACTTAAATTATTGGACAAATGCCGTCTGCACTCCATCTATAACTGCACATTGGCATCACTCTGGCACAACCCCAAAATCAAGGCTGAGAATATTAGTAATTTAGGCCCCTCGTGGGTTACCATAGGCATAAGTCTAATTCAAGACCTACATAACACAAATAACAGTCATTGCTGCTTTGCAGAGCTCCCAAAAATATATAACCTCTCCAATCTGGATTTCTACAGCTTCCTAAAACTTAAAGTGAAACTGTGTAAATTTAATTTTGATCAACATGCAGCTATTCTCTAATAACTGACTGCATGGCACTCTTCGGGACATATGGCTTCAAGAATTTATAAAATCATATCTAGAACCCAATCAACACTAACGTTATCACTGCAATCGAAATGGTCCAAACACGTAGACTCTGGAATCATTGACTAATTCACAGATGAAAAATGGTTAAAAATTTGTAAAACTTCACTGAGGAACAAAATTGCCCCTTCACCTCTGCAATCGAAATACTTTACAATGAATTTGTTCGATTGGATTTTGGGCCGGTTATGCAAAATAAAACTTCGAGAAAAGTGCATCTGGGCTCCCACAACCATATGTTTTTTAGTGCCACCTCCTGAGTTCTTATTGTTCTTCGATCCAGAATCCCATCCAACAACAAGATCTCAAGGGAAGTATGGCGAATGCCAGATAGATACATGGAACGCAACACTGGGACCATTATCTGGCACAATACAATATTTGTTTTGCATGCATAATTCTCACTGCCCCCCTCTTCTTCCACAACTCATTATCTGAGTTGATTATAAAAATAAAATTCTTTTAGTTTTAATAAACTTATATTACTTTGAAATGCATTTTCGCGAGGTCGCGCTGGGTGCGTGCTGCCAGTGCGCAACCTACGCGGACCCCATGTGACCAGAAAAAAGAGATTTGATTGGTTCATAACACTTCCTATTGTAACTATTGAAGGACCCCACCCATTTCAAATATTCTTCTTAGACTTTCTTTGAAGCAACAACTCTACTAAGAAGAACCTCATTTTTGGGTGATTGCACACCTATTTTGGATTTGGATTAAAAAACAATGGCTTCTGGACAACAAGAATCATCTGATTCTGAACATTCCAAGACTGAAGAATTTCTACAGGAACCTCCACGCCCTCAGAGGTATTCTTCCATCGTCTGGAATTTTTTTATATTTCCTGAAGGACAGAAGAAACTGAACGCTACCAAGGCCACTTGTAAAATCTGTAAGGCTGTACTCTCATGTGGAGATCCTAATAAGAAATATTCTTGCGAGACCGCAAGTATGTTAAAGCATTTAAAATGTCTACATCCTGTGAACCTAGCACATGAGAAGTGCAGAAGACTCCGGGAGAACCCACCACCAACGCTGGCAGTACCAAGCACTTCGGGGATGTCTCCGTCTAACCAACACCCGGACATACGCCCCCAATTCGCCAATGCAAAAATACACTGCACTAAGTGTAATAGATTGCTCTGCTATGGGGAGCAGTCTGTTGATTTGGTTTGCCGAGCAATCGACAATCATCGGTGCTAGAGGTTTTTTTTTTCCCCCTTGAAGTTCATGGTTTTGTTCGTCAGTTGACTTTTTTTCCTTTTAAAAAAATCAAAAATCAAAAAAATATATAAAACTACACAAAACAAAAAAAAAGTTTTTTTCAGAACTAACTACTCTGGTTAAAAAAAGAGCTATATTTGTATGGTAGTGTGTGAAAGTTTAGATGAATGTATGCGTAGTGTATAATTGACATAAAGAATGCATTAGTAGTGTATGGTGAATGTATAAGTGCAGAACTATAAGGAAGTGCTCCAGAATGACACTGTATGCTCTTTAGCTGCTGTGTGCTGTGGTTCTTCCGAAGCACAAGGATGCAACATATGTACATAAATATGTTGCAAGTCTATGCTTCCCTCTGCACTGCTGCTTAAACTGCAGCCATGTGGTGACACAGGTACCCTTGCACCATGGTGCAAGGATATCTGTGTCGTGTTGAGTTTTTTTTTGTGCAAGAAGACACACCTTCCTGCACAAAAACAATCAGTGAAGGCATTTTTCTCCTTCAATGTATGCTGTGCAATGCAGCATATATTGAAAGAGAAAAAATGAGGAGAAATGAAAACAATTCTCCTTGTTGTGCCTTGCTATACCAATTGGAGGATGGTGCAGCATTCACACACATGTCCAGATTTATGAATTCTGATAAATCTGGATATGTGTTTTGTTCTATGAGTGTTCTATACAAACACGCACAGCAACACCTATAGAACGCCCTTTCAACGCAAAGTGGTATGTATGATGAGGTCGTATTTACATGGAGAAGAAAAGGTACACAGAGTGCCGTTTGCTCTCTTTGTAAATATGAAAGAGTGTCTTGCGCTCTAACTATGTTACAAAAAGTGACATATTGTTGGCACTGGATGCTTCTAAATTTGCCCCATAAGTGCTTAGGTATTGGCAGACTGTTACAATAAGAACATATTGCTAGTTCATTGTTTGAAAAATTGCAGGAGAGTGATAGGAGGTAAGCACAGAGTTATGTCTCCAAAGATGCTCAAAGAAGAATGATTGAAATGATTGCGGTTTCAATAGGTACAATGGGAAATATTATGAACCAATCAAATCTTTTTTTGTCAGGTCACACGATATCCTATGACAGTGAGATTCCAAAACTACATATGTATAAACTGGGTGTTTTCAAGACTGTATTAATACTTTGTAGCTTCTTGCAGATCGGCTTACATAGTATATAAAGAAATTAATTTGTACTAGGGTTAATGGCTAGTCCAATCCTTAACTATATGAGTAATAAGTAGAGTAATTTCAGTACTGCAAACAGAGAACAAGATACATTTTTAAGTACTTACGTTTTGGCAAACTGATAGGACACGTTTATAGATTAGTGAAGGGGAGGGATAGGGCCTGATGTAACATGTGCAAACACACTATGTGACGTGTTTTAAGTTAAGGAATTTTGTCTGTTTTAATCCTGAGAGTCCCTGGGCCCTACTAACCCACCATGTCTCTCTATTGAAAACCATACAGGTGCGTTGCAGAGAGGAGCCATGTCCTATTTTATACCTCTCTGCAATGCAACTCTCTGGCACTTTCTGCACATATCTGGTGAGTTAGTTGGCCCCCAGTGACACTCAGTAATCATGGTAACTTTATTAAAATGCCCACAGAGCATCTTTCCACACATATCTACTCCGTCCATCTCCCCTTTTTTCACCTGTGTGCAAACACAAGCCATTGTGCATTTTAATACTTAGTTAAACTTACCTTCACAGTAATAGTAATAAAAAACGGCACACATTTTTTTCAGTTGTTTTTTATAATCTAAATTTCTGAAAATTTCATATTTTAGAATTAGGATCTGTGAAAGAGAAGAAAAAATATAGTTATAATATATAATAATATATTTTTTACAACACAGCATAATTTTAACATTTTACAAATTATTTTCTTTACCTTTTTTGCTGTTCTCAGAATATATTGAATTTCACTAGAAACAGTGATTTCAATCGTACTCATCACATAACAGCGGGCAAAAAAAAAACAATCAATAAGATTGTTTTAAAAAAACACAAGACTACATCCTCAATAACATACCATATAATACAAATCACACATATAGAAAATACTTACTACTAAGAAAAATTTCTAACTTAAATTTCTAAACACTGTAAATGTTGTTGCTTAAAAATATACACTGAGAGAATGTGCAAGAAAAAGTCCATAATTCAAAGATACACCTTTCCTCGAGGCCAAATGGCATTATTGAAATCCATTTTATTTCAATTGTCCAACAGTAATCGTATTAATACATATTAATAAATTCCTCAGAGGCCGAATTATGTTCCTAAAACTTTGGCTTTAAATATATTAGGTAGGAATTTGGTAATTCGCTTGGCAAACGTTGTTTAAAAACCAACTGAGCATTATTACAATATGTCCAGCCTTTATCACATTTTAAATAGGCAGTGTAATGTCCAGATGTTGTGGAAGGACCATCATGGAAAGTTATTGCTACTGCTGCAAAAGTCCTTCCTGATATTGATAGTTGACTTGCTACAAAATGTTTTATTAAAGTGTCCAATTTTCTTCCATCAGCTGTACAACGTTGCATCATTAAAATTATATATTGTCCGTTTCTTTGTATAAGTAATGTTGATAACATTTCTGATTTGCATTGGCTACTCTCCATGTTTTGATTTGCTGCTTTAACTAGTTTATTGAAAAACACTGATTTACAGTCTGGTAATGTCAAATATATAAATCTTTCAGTGTCTATGTTAGTGCTACAGGTAAACATACAATTTTGACAATAATGTTCCCATTTATAACAAAGACCAAAAAGATTTTCAATTTCTATGCCTTCATTTTTCAATATGGTAAGCATATACATTAGAAATTCCTGACCATCTTGTTGGATATTCTGTGTAAATTGTGTACAACCAGAACATACATCCAAAAGATTCCGAATATCACAAACGCTTTGTATTTTACTTTTGTCACTTCTCAATTTTTCATAAACACAATGCAACAAGGAACAAAATCTTTTTTCCAGATTCGTCATAATTTGCTGTTGCAAACCTTCAAGAAAAAAACAACATTGACCACTACATTAGCATAGCAGTTGACACCTGAACTATTTTCAAACTGATAACCAACAATCTATTTCACAGTGTCCTTTTTCTTTTTGCTTGCAATCACAACATTATCTTGTTTTTTCCCTTCTCTATACCTTCACTACAGATATTCTCATACCTTCTTTTTCGACCTATCACACGCTTTTCAAATACAGGATATTGACCTAAATTGGGAGCATACACTCTTCTTAACCTATTATACTCTTTTACACAGTTTGCAACTGCAGTAACCTTTGTGTCATCAAAATCAATCAAAAACAAACCAGATAAAGTTCTGATTCGGGACAAAGCAACATATGCCATACCCTCTTTAAACACAGTACTTCCAATGTTCACCAAAGCACTGTCTACACTTAAACCTTGAGATTTATGAATAGTCACTGCATATGCCAGAGAAACTGGAAACTGTTTTCTACGGACATATAAAGCTTTAACAAGCAAAAAACAAACTGAACAACGACCAATTTGTTTCACTTCTTCAATCTGATCAAATTTAATTTTTAAACATTCAATACCATCTTTATTCTGATAACTAACAAAATCCACAACTTTGCCCATTGCTCCATTAACTAAACCTTTTTCTACATCCAAATTATGCCTTAAAATTACCCAACAGTTTATACATGCATATAGATTCTTTTCTAAACCAGCAGTTTTAGATATTGATTTTTCTAAAGAATCCAATTTTGTTTTCAACTTTTCTGTCAAAATAATAGTGATTCCTTCATGCTGTATTTTACCAATGGCTTCCATTTTTATTATTTCTTGATTTTCCAGCTTCAAAAGTTGTTCGTTGAATATAGAACACTCACACAGTGTTGGCAGTAAGCAGATTACAGATTTGTGTTCTGCAATTTTCATATATATTTTCTCAGGAACTATATTTTCATTTGGAAACAAATTGGAAAGTAACCGACTCTCCAAAGATTTTTTCCCATGTTCTGTCAGTACTCCAATTCTTATATCTTGAAGAATAGTTCCATAATTAACATAATTTTGCCTGTCGCATATTTGTAATGAGTTCTTTGTACTTAAAATATGACCAAATGTTAACGTTTCCAACACTACCCAGAGACTTTATGGTATCTTCATGCGCAAGTGTTTTAAATACTGGTTGTCCTTTTACGGGAGTAAGTTGCAGTAGATCTCCAATAACTATGACATGTTTTCCTCCAAATAACACATCGTACTCTGTTTTAAGAATTTGCTGCATTCTTAAATGCGCAAAAACAAGCATTAAGTTTGAGACCATGCTTACCTCATCAATAATCAGAAGTTTCATTTTCTTCAGCACTCTTGAAACTTCATAACAAGCTTCTCCAGATAGCTTGTGATATTCCAATTTGTTTTCATGCTCCACAGGTAGCATAAGTAAACGATGTAATGTAATTCCTTTAATGTTCTGTGCTGCCAACCCAGTAGGAGCAGTTACAACACAAGACAAATGTGAGTCCGTTGTTTTCTGTAGATAACTGGTGATTACTTTAATTAAGAAACTTTTTCCTGTTCCAGCTTGTCCACTCACATACATTCGTATAGGTTGAAATGAGGTGCATGTGCATTCTTTGTTTTCATGAAGAAGTCCATGGTCAATCTGTTGTCTCACTTGGTGATATATTTCTTTCTGTTCAACATTTAGTTGTTCTTCCAAGTTGGCTAAGTCCATAATATCTTCTTGAGCTTGATGCATTGCTGTTTCCACCTCATTCATGGTGATTGCTGCTTCATTTTCAACAATTGGTTGTTCTAGTGGATCTTGACTCAGTGGAGCAGAACTTTGACTGTCTTGAGAAGTGTCTCTAGCAATCTCAGCTGCAATAGTAGCTTCGTGATCAATTTAATTGTTCAACATGTTCACATAATTTGCAAAAACAGTACATTCTATGGTATCTTTACAAGCATTGAAGGAATCTTCATAGCTGTGAAAATCTCCAAGTAATTCCAATTCTGAACGCCACGGTTTGAGCAGTTGCAAAAGTACTAAATAGTAAAATTCCCTTTTATCAGGAGTGTCGCAACTCAGTTTCCTGTGATTAATTAAATTTCTTTTCCTTTGTTTCACCAAACATCCTTCGGAACCAATCACTGCATATTTTCCTTCATTGATCTTTTCTGTAGTATTCCGTTTAAAAGTGTAGTTTTTCAGCACTTCATAGAGACATATGTTCTCAAGATGATGACTTCTATTTGGATAATATTTGTCCAACATATTTGTTTTCGCAATATCTGTACTGTCCGGATCTTTTTCTGCTGAATATTCGATTTCTTGTACAGATTTAAGTAGTCGATTTCGAGTTGCAGCAAGACCTAGACTCACCCAAATGATTCTTCTAGATTTGGAGTATAGACTTGCAGATGATAACCGATCTGAGCATTCATACCCCCGATTTCTTGATGGGATAACATCTGCAAACTGAAACTGTATAATTTCTTACTTAGACTCTTCTCGTAAGAAATCTCTTCCCACATTTCTTTCAATTCTGTCTTTTCTGATTTTGTAATGTAGGATGTTACATAACGAGTAAGGGTGGGCGTAGTTCGCGAAGTAGCACTTCGCGAAGCTACGCAAAGTGAAGTTCGCACTACGCGAGCTACGCGTAGCACTTCGCGAACTGCGAAGTAACATGTTCGCACTGTGCAAGATGTTGTTTTCAATGATTGCACAGTGCGGACAAGCAACCGGCACTGTGCAATCATTGAAAATGGCATCTTGCACAGTGCGAGCTGTAGTTTTCTGCTGCTCGAGTAGATTTTTACTCGAGCTGCAGCTTTCTCAACGCGAACTGGTAGTTTCTCATCGCGAGCGGTCGCGAGCATACGCGACCCCTCGCAATGAGAAACCTGACCTTCTCGCGTTGGGAATCTCGCCGGGAGGTTTATTTTCCATGCTCGCGATCGCGAACAAGGAAAAAGTCTCGCCAGGATGTCATTTTGCTTGCTCGCGGTCGCCAACTTGACGTTGAGGACCGCGAGCAAGCAAAAAATGACCGCAGCACTACGCAACACTACGCTACGCGTGTTCGCACTGTGCTACGTGCAGTTCGCGTAGCGCGAAGTAGCGCGAACTTCGCAAACTACGCGAGCGTAGCGTAGTGCTTCGCCCAGGCCTAATAACGAGCAACAGCAATGGAATTGTCCGCAACATACTGAATATCCATGTTAGCATTCCACATGGACAGAATAACCGGATTGTAATCATTTATGTATTTTGACTCTTTGCTTCTTCTTAAATTGTAGGTATTTTTTGGAGACTTTCTTTTGATGGTATGTCACATAACTGACATAAAACTGTTTACTCTTCCTTTAGATATTACAGGAAGTGGAAAACCAAAACGACATTTGGTATAAAACTTTTCCTTAGACTTGTACTCTCGTCTACAGTATTTTCCACAACAATGGCTTTGGAATCGTAATACTTGTTGTCTTAAGTTGTTTTCTTCTGTGCTTTTGGGTATAGCACATGTAGCATATTGTTCAATAAAAGACAAAACAGTATCTTCTGAATCTGCTCCGAATTTAGGGGCATCCTTGATCCATATCAGCATATGTATATGAGGAGCACCTCTTGCTTGATACTCCTTTCTCCAAAAGAAATCCACAACTTCTCCAAGAGGAGGATTTTTTTTATTGCAGATAAAAGACATCATAGCTTCAAATCTATGATTGAAATACCTGCATACATTAACTGGATCCAAAGAGCACAATTCTCCAGGTATCTTGTATTCAATATTTTTTATATTCGAATTTGCCTCTCGAAGAAATTCCAGTAAATCATCCTAAGCGTATTCAGCACAGCTTAGGGTAAGGAACCATGTAGGACTTCCTATATTCCTTAGCATACATTTAAGTTCTCCATGACGACGGTACCAATACTCATTAGTGCCACGCTGACATGCCATCAGATTAATCAGCTGAGATTCTAAATGATCATCTCTCTGATGTACTTTATCCATAAATTCCTTTGCAGAAACATTTTGCAGATGTACTCCTGTTTTCAATATGTGATTGACTGCATAGGAAAGTCCAGACAAGTCACTTTCAAACAAAAGATGAAATATATATGGAATACATTGTCGAAATCTTGGATCTTCTGCATACAATCTTGTTGTCTGATATTCAGATGCAGGGATCTGCACAGGTCGCTCATCATATCCTCCTCCTTTTCCTGTTGGGAACAACTGTGGAAAACAATGAGCTTCCAAGCTTTCTTCCCATACACTCATGGCACTTCCCTTTGCTTTTTTCATTTGGAATAACTCAATAGTATTCCCCATCACTTCTTTTGAATGAAGTGGATGTACACTGTAATGTTCATAGATTTCGTCACATCTGGACATGTCCACTTTTATCAATTTGTCCACCTGACGTTTCAGTATCTTCTGCTAAATCTATTTCTTCTTCTCCTACATACACATTTCTATAGTACTCATTGATTTTTATCAGATACAATGTTGCCTTTTGCACTTTCCTAACATCCACTAACTCATGCCAGATTTTCTTATTCTTAGTAGGAACACCATTAACTAGAATAACTAGTGGTTCATTTTCTACACTCTCTACACCAATAGTTTCAATATTTTTTTTTAAATCTAGAGGTAAATATACAACTCTTCCTTTTAATCATCTCTGTACATCAGAAGGAGGCAATTTACCTGTTTTAGGCTCCATACGAACAATAGCCTGAAACGGGTGCACACATTGAATGAGAATAGACTCATAGGTATTTAAATCCATCATTTCTGGAGGAATAGCAACCAACTCTAGATTATTATGAACAGCTCTAGCGAGCATTTTATTCTCATCTAATTTGTTATAACAATATTTGCAACTACACTGGTCAGTTCCCAAATCAAAACAATTCTCTACCAACAAATAAGTTGCAAATTCCTTCCACTCATCATTAGTTTCTGTTTCACTTTTATAAATACAAGAATAATTTGGCCTTTCACCTGAAATCACCTTAAACTTTGTACTTTGATCTTCAAAATATTTTGTACTACTATGTTCAACATTCTCTTCAACATTTTCTTCTATTAATGTATCAGTTTCTGCACTCTCTTGCTCAGGACCAAAGTAACAAAACTCAATTTCATCACAAACCTTCTTCACATCTGATACTGATCCACGCTAAAGAGCACTGTTCAACTCATTTAAAATTAGTGCTGGACTTTTTCATAATACAATCTTCTGACTAATTTCCGCATTTAAGTATGATGTACTGCTAACATCCTGAAATGGTGAAAAACACTTTGACATACTTTCCTAGAAAGACAAGCCAGAGAATGACCTTGCAAACCAGTATGTTTTCTCACTCTGCAAGGGTCTAGTCCTTGCAATATCTTAATCTTTTGTTTAACAGATTTTTTACTATATGCTATTAAGAAATCGCGTAAAATATCAATAGATTCTTGTCGTACACTTCAAATACTACTGCAATCCCAAGTGTACACTGGGGCTTTAGGACGTCTGCCTAGAACTTCATCAGCCATCACGTCTTCTGCATTTCTGGGAACCATTTTCTCTTTCTCAATTGGACAACCATTTCTAACCTCATAAGCTCGACCACTGGTATCAACTGCATGCAGCAAATCATTGGTCTGAAAATAACTCTCTTCATTAAAGAAAGGCTCAAAACTTGAACTGTGTTTCCATTCACCCAAAAAAAATCACAAAAATTAGTTCTGTTAATTACTCTTTTACTCTTACTTTTAGCCTTCATTAAATGGATTGGTTTATCTAGTGATCGAATTCTGTTTAAAACTAAAATAAATAGTTTCCTTTTTACTTTCAAAGCCTTTTCAACAATAGATTCAATATGCTGCTTCATTTTATAAAATAGTGCTCTTTTTCTATATTTTTTCATATCTTTCAGCAAATTAAGAACCACTCTGTTGTAAAAAAAATTGTTACTCATTTCTTTGT
Organism: Triturus cristatus; assembly: GCF_964204655.1. NCBI lineage: Eukaryota > Metazoa > Chordata > Amphibia > Caudata > Salamandridae > Triturus > Triturus cristatus. Next base: position 97,772,577 of record NC_140585.1, read on the forward strand.
ACTGATTTTGCCTTCTTTTACCATACTTCAAATATTTTGCATGTAAAGTTTCTTTTTTTCTTTTCCTGTTATTGATTTTCTTTTGTCTAGTCGAATCATTGTCATTAGTTTGCACATTCTGCACACTGTTTGTAGGCTTTGAAAGTTTTTTAATGAATTCCTTGGTTGTCTTACCGGAAAACTTCTTCTTTTTAGCCACATGATGTTGGTCATCCAATACTTGTTGTTGAATTTTCTTCTAATAATTGTCCTTTTTCTGTCCTTTTCACTTTCTTGATTTTTCAGGCATGATAACTTTATTTTAATGATGATAACCAATATCTGTAAAAAATAAACATAAATAAATGTATTTTAATACATTTATAAATTATAGTTTTCTAATACTATACAAACACATTCTATATAAAAACCCTTTAACCATTTTATTTTGTAATCACTAATTGAAATTGTAATTCAAGGTGTAAAGATAACTGTATAGGTGATTACACGTCTGCATGTGTAATGGACAAGGGTTTGTACCAGTGTGAATGATTAGTACATGGTGCTGAAAGGGTCACTATGGAATTGCACCAGTAGTGACAGGGTGTTTGCTGGAGTGTATAGATACTGACTGGGGAATTGTAGGCCTAAAACGCAAGCGTTAAGGTGGTTAGAGGACTACATGCTCAGTGCATAGGACTTTAAAGCAGTCCATGTCCTAAGGCCTGGCTTCCTGCATGAGTACATGGATAGTGACTGAACGATTAGAGTAGTAGAGAGACACTGTTTGAATTTATAATTCGTTGAGTTTTACTTTAGTGAATGGTTAAGTACATGGTGCTGAAAGGGTCACTACAGGAGCGCAAGGGCAGTAACAGGGTGTTTGTAGCAGTGTATGGATACTGATTGGCGAATTGTAGGCCTGAAACAGAAGCGTAAAGGTGGTTAGAGCACTACATGCTTAGTGCATAGGACTTTAAAGCAGTACATGTCCTAAGGCCTGGCTCACTGCATGAGTACATGGATATTAACTGAATGATTAGAGTAGTACAAGGAGATACACTGGGTGAATTTATAATTGGTTGAGTTTTACTGAAGTGAACAGATTAATACATGGTGCAGAAAGGGTCACTAGAGGAGTGCAAGGGCAGTTACCGGGTGTTTGAAGCAGTGTATGTAAACTGACTGGGGAATTGTAGGCCTGAAATACAAGTGTGTAGGTGGTCAGAGGAGTACATGCATTGTGCATAAGAGTTTGTACCAGTCCAAGTGGTAAGGCCCTGCATCACTCACTACATGAGTACTTATGTACTGATTCAAACATTACAGTACTACAAGGAGACACACTTGGTGAATTTATAATTGGTTGAGTTTTACTTTAGTGAATGGATTACTACATGCTGCTGAAAGGGTCACTATGGGATTGCAAGAGCAGTGACAGGGTGTTTGCTGGAGTGTATGGATACTGCTTGGGGAATTGTAGGCCTGAAACACAAGTGAAAAGGTGGTTAGACCACTACATGCATAGTGCATAGGAGTTTAAAGCAATCCATGTCCTAGGACCTGGCTCACTGCATGACTACATGGATACTGACTGAATGATTAGAGTAGTACAAGGAAAGACACTGGGTGAATTTATAATTGGTTGACTTTTACTTCAGTGAATGTATTAGTACATGGTGCTGAAAGGGTCACTATGGGATTGCAAGTGACAGGATGTTTGCTGGAGTGTATGGATATAGACTGGGGAATTGTAGGCCTGACACACAAGTGTGAAGGTGGTTAGAGTTAACTGGTTTGTAATTCCACTAAAACCTGAGAACAGGATAGGTTTTTAAGCAGTTATGTGTCTGCAAACACATGCAATACCCAAATGCTTTTCTCAGAATGGTTTCTAAATGCACACAGACTTATAGTGTGATTCTAGACAAGCAACAGTATCCCTTGCATTTTACCAAAACACATTTACTAGTCTGGAAGGGGTAAGGGGACTGCACACATTCCGCATATTTTATTACTGCTTTTTAGTGTAGAAGACTAACTCATTTTACAAATACATAAGCAATGACTGGTTTCTAATTCTACCAAAACGTGAGAACAAGATACGTTTTTAAGCAGTTATGTGTCTGCAAACACATGAAATACCCAAATTCTTCTCTCAGAATGGTTCCTAAATGCACACAGACTCACAGTGTGATTCTAGACCAGAAACACTATCCCTTGCATTTTACCAAAACACATTTACTAGTCTAGAAGAGGTAAGGTGACTGCACACATTCCACATCTTTTACTACTGCACATTAGTGTAGAAGCATGACTCATTTTGCAAATACATAAGCAATAACTGGTTTCTAATTCTACCAAAACTTGAGAACAGGATAGGTTTTTAAGCAGTTATGTCTCTGCAAACACATGAAGTACCCAAATGCTTCTCTCAGAATGGTTCCTAAATGCACACACACTCACAGTGTGATTCTAGACAAGCAATACTATCCCTTGTATTTTACCAAAACACATTTACAAGTCTACAAGAGGTAAAGTGACTGCACACATTCCACATATTTTACTACTGAACATTAGTGTAGAAGACTGACTCATTTTGCAAATACATAAGCAAAGCAATGACTGGTTTCTAATTCTACCAAAACGTGAGAACAGGAAAGGTTTTTAAGCAGTTATGTGTCTGCAAATGCATGAAGTACCCAAATGCTTCTCTCAGAATGATTCCCAAATGCACACAGACTCATAGTATGATTCTAGGCAAGCAACACTATCCCTTGCATTTTACAAAAACACATTAACTACTCTGGAAAAGGTAAGGTGACTGCACACAATCCACATATTTTAGTACTACACTTTAGTGTGGAAGCCTGACTCATTTCGCAAATACATAAACAATAACTGGTTTCTAATTCTACCAAAACGTGAGAACAGGATAGGTTTGTAAGCAGTTATGTTTCTCAAACACATGAAATACCCATATGCTTCTCTCACAATGGCTCCTAAATGCACACAGACTCACAGTGTGATTCTAGACCAGAAACACTATCCCTTGCATTTTACCAAAACACATTTACTATTCTAGAAGAGGTAAGGTGACTGCACACATTCCATATATTTTACTACTGCACATTAGTTTAGAAGCCTGACTCATTTTGCAAAAACATAAAGAATAACTGGTTTGCAATCCTACCAAAACTTAAGAACAGGATAGGTTTTTAAGCAGTTATATGTCTGCAAACACAAGAACTACCCACATTCTTCTGTCACAATGGTTCCCAAATGCACACAGACTCACAATGTGATTCTAGACAAGAAAAACTACTCCCTGCACTTTAGCAGGAGAAACACATTACTCTTATTAAAAACAAAATGCACCACATACATCCCCATACAAATTAATAACTCACCTTTCAAATTGTTTTGTAGATTAAGAAGTATGTCAGTCACACACCAGATTTTCTTATACAGAATCTCTGTATTGTACTGCTTTCAGGAAAATCTAAGAATGGCAAACTTTCCCTCTCATTCTGCACACATATACATGTAAATATCAAATCACATTGCTTCCCTCATTAATTCAAAAGCAAACGCACATTTCTATTGGTTACACATTTCAACCCTTTCCAATTGACATAACTTTGAACCCTACCCCCAATCTGCCTTCTGTCTGTTACCATTGTAACAGTTCATGGAACACTCAACTGAGCACACAGATCACAAGTTCAGCACACAATGTTGCTAATCAAAACAGCAAGTGTGTTTGACTTTTCAATATATCAGCTTATCCTATGTAATGTTCTTTTCAAACAGTTTTCGTTAACCAATAAGAAACAGGCTTTTAAAAAACAGAAACATGCACCCTAGTTTTCAGTCTAGAATGTTCTCAAACAACCAATCTTTTCTTTTGTTTTTTCAAAACTGCATCTTATCCACCATTTTAGAAAAATCTTAGTTTTCAAACTGCCATTTCATTTACAGAGACCATCTGAGTGCATCCAGATCTCCTTTCAAGATGCTTAGAGTGTGTATTGTGGGATACAGCAATATTTTCTGGAGCCAAAGGTATGCAGAAAACAGAGGCATTGACAAAGACCTAGCTTTGCCAAATGGAGACATTAAATGGATTGGACAGAGAGGGTTAAAGTGGCACCAATTGTTGCCATTGGGTAATCCGTTTTACATCTCCAACACCCTGACCTCATAATTGTGCACTGTGGTTGCAATGACCTAGGCACTTTGACTGCGGTAGGTCTGGAAATGCTTATGAAGTACACCTTTGGAGAATTGATGTCACTTTTCCCCCAAACTGCCTTTGTCTATTCTAACATATGCCAAAGGCAGAAATGGAACTAATCCAATCAATTTTGTCCACAGATTGAGAAAGCTAGGAAACATGTCAATAAAGCTGTTTCTGCTTTTCTCCGAAATTATAGGATGGGGTCCATTTACCACAACAATCTGCGTTTCAATATGGATGGCATCTATAAGAGATGTGGTGTACATTTTACAGATGAGGGTAACAGAGTCTTCCTCAACAACTTTAGACTCTTTATTGGTACTTACTTGTAGGTACGAAAATCTCTCAATAAACACAACGGCTCTTTTTAGAGCCACCCAAGATCTAAACACGTCAGTTTGATGTACATCTGAAAAATATTTTTTTTGTTTTTGCTTGGAGTCGCTCACCCAACGCAAGAAAAATCGTGCTGCCGACGTGCTGGAGTCGCGCACCCTACAGGTTAGGAGTCGTGCACCCAACACGTGCACACCAGGGGGCCGTGCTGAGCGCTGCGCTGGATGCGTGACTCCTAGTTTTACCATAAAAAAAATTAGCACCTATCACTAATTTCTATTCTCCCCGGGGACTCCATCCCCCGGGGCTCATATATAACATTGGGGACCGTGGGGGGAGCCCCAATGCCCCCACGGTCCCAGCCGGCTCCCCGTGTCCTTCGGGAGCCGGCATTGTTTTTCCGCATGGGGAGCTGCTAACATGCAGCTCCCCATGTGGAAAAGCAAAATAGTTTGGATTTTGAAAGAGAGAGCAGGTATCCCTGCTCTCTCTTTTAAAATCCAAACCAGGTTTGCTATGACAGGGCGGGAGCCTCGGCTCTCGCCCTGCCACAGCAAAGAGCCGGCCCTGGGGGATGGCAGTCCCCAGGGCCCTCGAGGGCTCCAGGACGGGGGCCACGCGGGCTCCCTCCACAACATACAAAGCCCCAGGGGGGTGGTGGTCCCCAGGGCTTGGGAGGGCCTTTGAGCCCCCACAACCATTTTTTAGAAAGCCCCAGGGGGTAGCGGTCCCTGGGGCTGGGGGGGCCTTTGAGCCCCACACCCATCTATTTTGCTGGGGGTTGGCGGTTGAGCCCCCACACCCATTTATGTTGTAGCCCCGGGGTGTGGCGCTCCCGGGGCTGGGGAGCCCCTCTGCGCCCCCCATAAAATGTTAAACTTTTGCCCCCGGGATTTGGCCCCCCCGGGGGCTAATTATTAAAGCCTGCACTTCGTTTTATTTATTTATTTATTTTTTATGGCAGGATCCGCACACCCTGCGCGCATTTGCCGGTTTTTAAACAAAAAAAATAAAAAATTACGGCCCTGGTGTTCCTTGTGGGACCCCCTAAGCAGGTCTAGAGGGTCAGGGTATTTCTACCCTTTATGAGTTTTACACGCTAGTTCCGCTGATTTCTTCAGCCTCGCTTCTACCGAGGCACAAAATGGCTGCCAACAATTTCTGGTTTGAAGTGTTGACAGATAGTTGACAGTCAATTAGCATGCAGCTTGTGATCGGGAGGGTGTGCTAAGGGTGGCCTCAGGGTGCGCGGATCCAGCGCGGCCATAGATATATATGTGATTTTGATTTTGATTTTCTCAAGAACTACTGAACGGATTTACACCATTTAACCAAAAGGCACAACTCTGAACCTAGGTCTACCTTTCTGCCAAATTTAGTGTAATTCCAAATAGAATGTTGCGGATTTCCTATGGATAATAGGTCCTAACTATAACTACCTACTGGCCACTAGGTAATATTACCTACTGGCGGTCGCCAGTAGGTAGTTATAGTTAGGACCCTGTTTCCATAGGAAATCCGCAACATTCTATTTGGAATAACTTTGGCGCCGGTCGACGAATCCTCGCAAAATTTTCAAAATAGGTGGGGCGCTACGCTCCGCTCCTACCCTGAAAGTCTCGGGGGGATTCGTCAAGCAGGGGCCGAGAAAAAAGGGGGGTCCCAAAACGCGTTTTCCCCATGCATTTTTCCATAGGACCTTTAGACACAGCTACAGCCCGAACGGCTGAACAGAATTACTTGAAATTTGGCAGAGAGGTAGCCATAAGGTCAAGGAAGTGCCTTTTGCAGGTCTGGTGTAAATCTGTTCAGTATTTCCTGAGAAAATAGCATTTAAAAGCATATATATATGTGGGCGGAGCCTAACCACACATCTCATCCTGAGATCTGATTGGCTGTCAGCACTTCATCCAAGAAGTGTTGGCAGCCATCTTGGGACCAATATACATGATAGCACCTCATTAAAAAGCATTGCAGTTAATAGAAGGTTTTAAGACTTTAGTTACATTATAAATCATTTGTTGATGGTACCATACTCATTTTAGGAATTGTGGTATGTTCTAAGGTGATTTCACCATGTGAAAAAGCCTTCTGCTGGGATATCATGATTGAGAGAGAAATATTTTCTCATGCTTTTACCACAGAGGTTTGGAAGGTGATCTATAGGCTAAACTGAGAGCTTATTTTCTGTAAATTCACATTATCTTTCTCAGTCATGTGAGAATGAAGTCTGACATTCTCAGTAAAACATGTACATCCAACAAGGGCAGAGACTGTCAGTTGATTCCTTTGTGTTCTACTGCAGCTTCCCAGAGTGTTCCAAAGAACTACTAGAGCGCTAACAGTCCTACTTATGATAAACGTATGGCACACCTGAAGCCATCTTGCTTGGATTAAAGTGGTAACTCTTAAAACATTTAATTTAAAAATGAACAAAATGAGGGGGTTCATTTTTCCATAAAAAGTATGATTAGTGCTGCAGAAAGAAAAATTAGGGCACATTTTGAGTGACTTCTCAAATCCTCTTCTATTTCATTAAAAAATTCTGACATGCAGACTGAAACATGCACTTTCAATACCAGCAGCAGTTTTCCCTGGTGAGCAGTAGCTTTACTACAGTGATCTAATGGGCAAAAAGAGTGCTAACATTCTGAATTTATGGCAAATGTGTGACACATCTGAATGCCTTCTTGATGGAATCAAAGTAAAAAACTGAAAGTATTTCCTACTGAGGAGACTGCAGTAAATGAGGAAATTAGGAAACTTCATAACAAATAAGTCTCCCAAGATGGCCACCAGAGACAAAAGAGCCCAAATGTAGCCCAAATATCACCCAGATGTAGCCCAAGTATAGCCCAATGACAGAATGTCCCAGAATGTTCTTAAAAACAACTAGAGCGCTTACTGTCTTCATTATGACAAAAGTATGGCACACCTGAAGCCATCTTGATTGGAATAAACTGGTAAAACTTAAAACATTTAATTTAAAAAGGAACACAATGAGGAGGTTCATTTTGCCATAGAAATTATGATTAATGCTGAAGAAAGAAAATGAGGGCACATTTTGAGTGACTTCTCAAATCCTCTTCTATTTCATTAAAAAATTCTGACATGCAGACTGAAACATGCACTTTTAATACCAGGAGCAGACTTCCATGGTGCAGTAGTTTTACTACAGTGATCTAATGAGCGACTAGAGTGCTAACATTCAGAATTTATGGCAAATGTGTGACATATCTGAATACCTTCATGATGGAATCAAAGTAAAAAACTGAAAGCATTTCCTACTGAGGAGACTGCAGTACATGAGGAAATTAGGAAACTTCATAACAAATAAATCTCCCAAGATGGCCACCGGTGACAAAAGAGCCCAAATGTAGCCCAAAATCACCCAGATGTAGCCCAAATATAGCCCAATGACAGAAGTGAGCAAAACACTTATTATTTTGTGTTTTTGCAGTGTTATATAGTGCAGACTTGTCAGGTATTGGAGTGCTTTACATGAGCATTGGTTACATCACACAAGAACAAATTCATTTTGGTTGTAGACATGGGGAGACTAAGTGATTTGACCAGAATCACAGAATGTCGAGCTGCAGCAGAAACTTCAACCTGGTTCCCCAGTTGCAAAGTCTGCAGTTCTGGAAGTAACACCACATCCTCTCCCCTAAGTGCAACATTTAATCAAGTGGTCAACTGGATAAAAAAACATAAAGATAACAAATAATTTAAAAGTGCTTTGTCGCTATTTGAAAACTCAGAAAATATGTCCTTATTTTAGTCTTTTAGAGCACTAACCATAATTTTGATGCCAATAAGACCCTCTCATATATGTAATTTCTAAAGGAAATGCTCTAGGTATTACAGTTTTGATTACATCAAGATGATGTCAGGCGTTCCACACTTTTGTAATAAATATAGAATGTTAGCAATCTAGTTGTTCATTAGGATACTGTTGAGAGGCAGAGGCCAGGGGCACGGACTCTGAAAATTGAAGGCAGGTAGGAGGGTGCAAAGGCAACAATTTAACCACACTGAACAGGCAGGAAGGGCCGTGGAAGCACAACAGACTATGGAGGGCAGTGGAAAGGGGGGCAGGGGCAACAAACCAACAATACAGGACTTGCAAGAGAGGCTGTTGGAGGGAAGATCTATTACGGGTCAAGGAAGCTAGGGGCGGTCCCCAGATCCCCGGGAGCCACCACAGAACTGAGCAGGAGAGTGAGTCAGGGACAAAAGGGGCACCTTCATTTGAGCCGGGGTGCCTAGGAACGCTTGCTCCAAAAATGAAGAAAACAGACATATGAGACATGGAATTGGAGGCAGAATACAATGGCAGTTTAATGAGAAGATGCAACTTCAAAGAAACCGCAGAATAGAGACATAAAGTACAAAATACAGAATCCAGATAATCATACAGCTGTCATAATATTCTCTGTATCTCAATTAATGTACTGACAGAGAGATAGAGAAAACACATCTATAAATGCATCATGAGAAACAAGTTACACCAAGGAAAATGTTACCTAGGAACACTCACGTTTACTCTTAGAGCAAGCATTCCTGCAATTACAATACAAAATCTTTTAAATGCAAAAGTTAAGAGAACAATGGTTAAACATAACATGACATTTCATATAGGTAAAATAGAATAAGATACTTCAAGCAAAGCAGAGCAAGACATTTTAAGCAAAGGAAGACAAGAGCTCCCAGCTCTTGGGGAAAACCTGCACTGCCTGTTAACCTACATACAGACGGCGAGGTAGTCCGTCGATATCTGTGGGTGCTCCCTTTTTATATCATTTTGTGGGCTCCTTTGCACGCTACATCTACCTACGTATGCTACCCAAAAGCTTCGTCTGCAGATTTTACCAGACATTTCATCATTTACCCACTTAATGCTGACAATGGACTGGGTGAAAAGGTCAGTCTCTCAGGCCAATCGCTTATCGTAAGTTCCATAGAGCAAGCAGAAAATAATGGGTATTGTACGGGAATTCAATATATTCATGTATAAAATCTCCTCAGTTCTCCTAACTTGACGCTCTGCGGTTGCCACTTCCTTAAAAGCGGGAAACCTGCCCAGGAAGCAAGTACCAGTCCAGGATGCAGCCTACTGTATGTCGACAGCTTCAGGGGGATGTTGAACTTTGATACCGAGCACGGAGCACTCGGGTAGGGTGGGGGCTACTAGTTTGGATCAGAAGGCCTCGCAGACCTGCCTTCAGACTGCTATACACTAAAATTGCAGAGCTATGGTCAATTTAACAAAGAGGCCTACATATTGAACAGAAGGGCCTACACAGGGGTTTTATGCTGGCTGAGTGGTAAGGATGTCTCAGGATAATTATATAGCAACACAGGACCCGCTGGTCAATTTAATACGGCCTACAAATGCAGCTGGCAGGGCAAGGACAAGGGTCTCATACTTCAGGTGTGGACAGAACGGGCCAGGGGCCCCCTGTGATACAAAATCTACCCTCCTTCAAGGCTGTGGCAATGTAATAGACCATTGTGGGCAGAAGGAAGAGGCAATGGTAGTACAACCATACATGCCAACAGACCCGATTCAGCCAGGAAACGTCCAATGTTTTTAAGCTCAAATGGGCTTTATTTGATCTGTCTCCTGTCTACAATATCCTCTTTTTCAATGTAACTCAAAGGGGAAAATCAATACCCCAGTTTTTTTTCAAAATCTCCCTCTTACCAAGTTCAAAATGTTCGCAAGTATGGTACATTGGATCATGGAAGGAAATGGGATAGGGACATGGACTTGGATAACAGAGGACAGGAGGGACATGGAGAGGTGCACCAAACTGACCCTGCAGGGCAGGCATCAGGGTTTGCAGCAGCACAATACACCACACAGGGCATGCAGGACGGGAGTGCAGCACAACAATCCATAGAAAGCAAGAGGGAGGGGACAGGACCATGCACATGGACAACAGAGAACAGAGGGGCAAGAGGCAATGGTAGCTAGCTGACCATAATGGACAGACAGGAGAGAAAGCTGCAGCATAACAGACCATAAAGGGCAGGAGGGACGGATCAGGGGCATTACAATGGAACAGACAAGCCAGGAGGGAGGGAGTAGGGCTGGAGGCAAGGGGGCAGGGCAGGAGCAGCAAGATAGCCATGGAGGTCAGGCAGGATGGGCACTAGAAGCAAGACACACCATGAAGAGCAACAGTGAGACTGTGATGGCATACACACAAACCATGGAGGGAAGGTGGGAGGGGGTCAGGGGCAGCTAACTGACCACACAGGGAAGGTGGGAGGGGCCATGGCAGCACAGAAGACCATGCATGGCAAGTGGGAGGGTTAGTGGCAGCACAATGGCTATGATGGGCAAGAAGGAGGGTGGAGGGGCATGCACAAAGGACGATGGAGGATAGAAGGGAGGGTCAGGACCTGTGCACAGACAAGAAAGTTCAGGGGAAGGGACCTCACAACAGACCACACGGGGCAGGCAGGAGGAGCAGTTGCAGCACAACAGACCAGGGAGGGCAGAAGGGTGTGGCAGTACAATGGACCATGTAGGACAGGAGGAAGAGGATAGGGGCATGGCATGTGGACAGGCAGGGTGGAGGTGGCAGGGACAGGTTACAGTCATCTGACAATGCTAGGCAGGTGGGAGGGGAGTGGCAGCTCAACAGAACACTCAGAGTAGATAGGAGTGGCAGGTCCATGGGACATGGTGGGCAAAAAGGATGGAGCAGGGGCATGCACAAAGACATCGGAGGGCAGGGGGAAGGAGAATAGGGGCAGCAAGCTAAGCACAGAGTTTAAGCAGGAGGTCAATGATGGGGCATAGAATTGGGCAATGGAGGGCAGGAGGAGTGGACTGGTACATCATACTAAATTGAGGGCAGTGGCAGCACATCAGACCATGCATGGCAGGAGGGAGGAGGCTAGTCCATGGATTCACACAACAGAGGATAGGGAGGAAGGGGATGGGGCAGCAAGCTAACTGTTCAGAGAAGGCGGGTATAAGGAACTTTATTGTTTTTAAAACATTGTGTCTGTGCGAACTACTTAAAATATGAACAAGTATGCAGCATAATCTCACTTTTATTCAGGAAGAAGAGGACGTTTGTGACTGTGACTCCGGGCTCACTTGGCAGAAACACCCCCTGACCCTCCACCCCCTATCGCAAAATGTAATGCCTGTGAAAAGGGTAGGTGAACACAGTGTTATATAGAACATAGTCCTGAGAGCACGATTGAAAATGAAAACTAGATATAGTGTATGGTATAAACTATGCACCAAAAAGTGTGATATAAGATGAACCGGGCGTGAAATATAATATGCAATACATTGTGCGCAATGACAGATTCTAACTAGCCCACCAAGTGCTTCCAGTAAGCGCCACTGAGCTGCATTGCAGAGAGGTGGTCCAGGCCGTGACACTTTTTACACCTCTCTGCAATGCAGCTCTGTGGCACTTACTGGAGGTACCTAGTGGGCTAGTTGGACCCTAGGGACCCTCAGGATTCAAATGAACTTAATCTCCCAACTAAAAATGGACACAGGGCGTGTTTACACAGTGGTGAAGGGAGGGGACGGGGCCTGAGTTAACGTGTGCAAAAACGCCCTGTGGCCTGTTTTAAGAGGTAGTTTTAATCCCCATGCCCTATTATACACTAGGGGCTTACAGAGGAGGTCATGCTTATCACAGGGGGACCCCAACGCATAATGTTCCCTAGTGTATGTAGGTGTTTTCACTGTATTCTAAGTGTCTTTTAACATAGCACTGGCTATAGTTAGCTGGACTTTTCACTTGTACAAAACCATTGAAATTCCCCCGTTATAGTTAGTTCAGCTAACTATAACTCGCGCGCCCGCAATGCACTGCTGATGACGTCACATATTACATCACTCATGACATGGTCAGTGACATCACTCATGACATCACTGATGACATCTCAAATGACATCACTGATGACATCACTGATGACATCATCCAGTGAATGTGTGTTTTTCTGAAAATTAAATATGTTTTATATATGTATATCTCAAGGTCGATGGAAGAATAAATGGGTATATAAGTGTCTAAATGGATGATTTGTTTTTGAAAAATTGATTGTGTAACTGACTGATTAAGTGTATCATAGTGAATACATGGCTTAGTGAGTAATGTTTAAATATGTAAATATCTGTATCAGTCTCTCACTTTGTGTATAAGTGGCTGCATGGGTTGGTGAGTAGCTACATGGGTGTCTATATAGGTTATTAGTTGGTTTTTTGAGTATCAGTCTGAGTGTCTGCATGGTTCAGTGGGGGTTATTACGTAGTGCATAGGTGCATGAATGAGTGACTCACTGTTTGTATGGGTTGAACACAGCATGTGTGCAGGACTGTATGGGTGGATGAGTGTGTGTATGGGTGTGTTAGTGAGTGAATGACTGTCTCAATAGTGTCTTTATGAGTAACTACATATGTTTTAAACTAGTATATGTGACTATTGGTGTATATATGTGAGTATATGTGAGAGTGAGAGATTGAAAGAGTTCCTGTATGAATAAGTATGTGTTTCTATAAGTGATTGTTTAAAAGACTAAGTATGTGTAAGTTTCCGTAGAAGTAAGTATGGTGGTGTGTGTATAACTGTATATGCAAGTAAATGTATGTTTGATTCTTTATTAGCATGAGTGACTATGTGTGTGAGTAACTCTATGGATGAGTGGCATTGTGTAACAGGATGTATAGGTGTATGAGTACATATGATGAGTGAGTACATGTATGAGTGACTGTATAGGACTGTTGGTGAATGAGTGGATGTGTATGTGGATCTTAGAATTACTAAAGAGGTTGTTGTAACTGGTATTGGTATGTCCATTGTTTTGAAAATTTTAGTCTCTATTTTTGAATGTGTGTATCAAAGGTTATATTAGGGTGAGAGGAGGTCTGCCACTCTATCACAAGGATGATGTCATCAGTGATGTCATCAGTGATGTCATTTGAGATGTCATCAGTGATGTCATGAGTGATGTCACTGACCATGTCATGAGTGATGTAATATGTGACGTCATCAGCAGTGCATTGCGGGCGCGCGAGTTATAGTTAGCTGAACTAACTATAACGGGGGAATTTCAATGGTTTTGTACAAGTGAAAAGTCCAGCTAACTATAACACCCCTGAAACCTATGGTTTTTTCAGTGAATTTCTGAGGTTTTTTAAATGCTAATTCCTAACTATAACGTGCCTGAAACCTATGGTTTTTTCTGTGAATATATATATATATATATATATCACTCCTTTGGTTCCTGGTTACCGAGCCAATGCAGCGCTCCTCGTGGGTGCGTAACCCTGCGGCCGAACCACGCCGCTTAACATCCACCAGCAATCCCTCCGGGTTGGAAGGAAATTGGGACGCACTCTCAGCAATCTCAGCAACCTTGTTTTGCGCTTTATTCATTCAATTGTTTCACTTCACTTCACTTCACTTTGAACTAAAAAAGAGGATATTGGAACATATAAGAGCGACAATACACAAAGATAGATCCAATGCAGTGGCCAAACATATGGAGCAATGTCACCAAGGAGATTGGAAACAACTAAATTTTTCGGAATTGAGACCATTCCAAAAAAGGAACGTGGGGGAGATCGAGAAAAACAACTGCGCCAGAAAGAGTCACGATATATTTTGAAATTACGAACACTGCAGCCGCACGGCCTTAATCAATCAGAAGAGCTTTATATACATTTACAATGAATCGACCGATGGAAGGAAAAAGGATACAATATAGAAATCACAATGTCAAAATAACAACGCAGTAAGAGATCACATTTGATTAAACAAAGCAACATAAAAATACGAACAAATGGACACAAAAAAAGAAACTTAAAAATATGCCCGATTTGAGGGGAATAGTATTTTCTTTCCAGATAATATTAAAAGTAATGGACTGTTACTATTATAAAAGAGACACTATATACTACCTTGGTTAATTTTTCCTCATTGTGATATAGAATTTATTTCAATTAATTTAATTCAATTTGCAAAATGCAATTCTCGTATAATTTGTTAAATTTACAAAACTACATTGTCCATAATGCAAAGGGAGTTTTTGGGTCATCGCCAGGAAATGATGTAACAACAACCAAATTTATAGGGGGCGGACCCACAGTAACAGTTGATCGTGAGCAAGGTATCTGTGATACCGAAACGCGTAGATCAGCTCATGCCTGTATCCCGTGAAGTGAAACAATTGAATGAATAAAGCGCAAAACAAGGTTGCTGAGAGTGCGTCCCAATTTCCTTCCAACCCGGAGGGATTGCTGGTGGATTTTAAGCGGCGTGGTTCGGCCGCAGGGTTACGCACCCACGAGGAGCGCTGAATTGGCTCGGTAACCAGGAACCAAAGGAGTGGGATTAAATTTCCGAGAGCAGTGACCGCTGAATGCTAAACAACTGCGAGTGAAACACACCGCTCGGAAACGAAGACCGAGGTAAGCGTGTGTGAAAGAACTGCGAGAGTGGCAATATTGTATTCGCACCTGGCGAGGATTTAGCTAAGTGTCAGGGAAAAGTAACTAATGACTCCAACAAAACCGCATTGAAAGTTTCAATGTAGAAACGCGCGGAAAATTGAGACATCGTAACAGTTACAATAATCCTTGATCGCAACTGCGCTTTTGTAAAACATTGTAAGAGTAACACAAGTGGTACATACCGGGAGATAAAAACAGGCACAAATTATGGAGAAACGAGAAGCAAAAAGAAATGAATTACTCAGCTCTATGTTTGAAAAGGGCAATGCGAGTAAAGATCAAGCAACAGCCAATGTAACAGAAAAAACGGACATTAGAAGCAAAATACATACTTGGGAAAAACTAAGCCGCAAAGAAATAAATAAATCCTGGGAGCTCATTACCTTGAAAAAATACTTAGAGGTACAACGAGTCCCTAGAGGACTGAGGATAATGATAATGCCGAATCATCAAGAAGCTTCAAATGAGTTACTACAGGAATGGGGTGACTTTATACTAAAATCATCACTAGGCCTAATTGAAATTCTGGTGAAACACATTGAAATTGGCCTTGAAAAAATAAAGGAACAACTCTCTGAAGCAGAAAAAGAATTAACATCAATGAAAATGACAACGGAAATGATAAAATTTAAAGAGTAATTGGAAGCACAAATTGATAAGCATGAGGATATAGTGAGAGAACGCAAACACTCTAAATTTATCAGAGACTCGAATGACTATGCCGAGGGACGCATTTTTACCTTTTCCCGTTAATTTGATGCAATGAAGGAACAAGCGATGTGGAATAGCACAATAAGTTTTTCAAGCAGTGCCTCTTCCTTAATATCCAATGACCCCAGTGATGGGGAACAGTCAACAGAAGTAAACAAAAGCAAATTATCTTTTTTAGGAGATATGCGCCTGGTATTACAGCAGAGGCAATGGGAACAAAATCGACCTACATTCCAACAGCAAAGGGGAAGAGGAAGAGGTCGACAATGGCAACAAAGAAACCCAAAAGAAGGGGCAAAAGAGGTAAATACAACCACAGAAAAGATGGGAACGGAAACAAGGAGCATGCGTCGGAAGAACAAATAATGGAAGAGTTGCAGGTGGTAAATTTATCCAAAAGATCCATCTCAGAAATAGAAACATCGTTGCTAAAAAGAGGCATACATTTTTGCCCAACAAGAAGAATGGATCTAGCACAAGTACGAATAGACTTATACCTCTACATTCGGAAAATAAAGTTAGCAAAATTCTTTGCAGAAAAACAGAACAAACAACAAATAAAAACATCAGAAGAAGCAACTACAATTGTACAAGCAAAAGATGCTGAGAGCTTCCTGACTCTTTTAAATTTGGATGCATTAGAGGGAGAAGAAATTTCATTAAACACAGCGATTTCACAAGGAGGAGAGGGCCTAAGTGGAATGAAACCAAAGTCAAAGTTTTATCCTCAACTGGCACCAGGAAACAAAATAGACCTGTTCCAAGAAGCAGTTGTCCAGGATTTGTACAAATTAAAAGGTCCGAAATTCATGGATAATTTAACTAACAAGAACGGGAGGCCTTGGAAAATTTAACAACTGATGATCAAATTGAAATCAAAATGGCAGACAAGGGGGGAAACATCGTAATTATGGAAAAAGGAGCATATGTGGTGGAAGCACATCGTCAATTATGGAACACGCAATACTATGAAAAATTGAAAAAGAACCCAACCTTGGAAATAAAAGAAGCAGTTGATAACCGACTTCAAGAATGGGCAGGACAAGAACTGATAAATGAGGATGAACGAAAATATTTAACAGTAACTCACCCAATTACAGCCACAATCTATTTCCTGCCAAAACTTCATAAGGCTCAAAACAAACCACCGGGCAGACCAATCTTGCTAGCAAAGGGATCTTTGCTAGAGCCGATGGCTAATTACATTGATTTTTTTTTAAATCCCTACGTAACTCAACTCAGCTCCTATATACACGATACAACGGACCTATTGAGGCTGCTACAGAATACTCCTTGGCAGGAATCATATCAACTGGTAACAATGGATGTTATATCACTATACACAAACATAGAGAACGACATGGGCTTGGAAGCTTGCAACTTCTTTCTACAAGATCGCAGCATTAAATATAGTGAGCACAACAAAATGCTCCTTGAAATGATATCAATATGTCTCAACAAAAACATCTTTGTTTTTGGAGAAGAAGTATATCGCCAGAGGAACGGGACTGCAATGGGATTTTCCTTTAGTCCCAGTTATGCCTGTTTAGCGATGGGATACTGGGAAAAGGAGGTGGCATGGAATGCAAGTAATGATGTAATGGTGAATAAAGTCATCAGTTGGAAAAGGTTCATTGACGACCTATTCATCATATGGGATGGAACAAAAACAGAATTCCAAGAATACTTCGAATTGCTAAACAACAGCAAAATGAACCTGAAATTCACGTATGAAATAAGTAAAGAAAGAGTAGTATTCTTGGACACGGAAATCTACATCAAAAATGGTCAAATACAGACAACATTACATAGAAAAAATACATCAACCAATGCCACTCTGGAAGCAACAAGCTTTCATCAGAAATCTCTAATCTCAAGTATCCCATATGGGGAATTCCTGAGGATTCGGCGAATTTGCAGTGAAGAAGAAGAATGGCACAAGCATGGAAACATGACCATAGAAAGGTTCAAGAAAAGAAAGTATAACAACAACACAGTGAGAAAATGCTGGGAGAAAACAAACAGCAAAACACGAGAGGAGTGTTTATCTCGGAAACAAACAACTACACAACAACAGCCAATTTGACTCATAACGGATTACTCACTGGAGAGTAAACAAGTTGTCAGCATTCTAAGAAAGAATTGGAAAATACTACAACTTGATACTACTATGAAGAAAGTGGTAGGGAAGCATCCAACAGTGACTTACAGGAGAGCTAAAAACCTGAGAGATCACTTAATCCATAGCCATTTTAAAGGAAAAGATAAAGAGACCTCATGGTTGAAAACAAAAGGATTTATGAAATGCCACATGTGTAAAGCCTGTCAAATCGCGAAACAAACAAAGAAAATCAAAATGGCGGATAACAAAACATGGGAAATCCGACAGTTGATCACATGCAAAACGCAGTATACAATTTATGTACTGGAATGCCCATGCCCATTGAGGTATGTAGGGAGTACTATCTTTGAACTAAAAAAGAGGATATTGGAACATATAAGAGCGACAATACACAAAGATAGATCCAATGCAGTGGCCAAACATATGGAGCAATGTCACCAAGGAGATTGGAAACAACTAAAATTTTTCGGAATTGAGACCATTCCAAAAAAGGAACGTGGGGGAGATCGAGAAAAACAACTGCGCCAGAAAGAGTCACGATATATTTTGAAATTACGAACACTGCAGCCGCACGGCCTTAATCAATCAGAAGAGCTTTATATACATTTACAATGAATCGACCGATGGAAGGAAAAAGGATACAATATAGAAATCACAATGTCAAAATAACAACGCAGTAAGAGATCACATTTGATTAAACAAAGCAACATAAAAATACGAACAAATGGACACAAAAAAAGAAACTTAAAAATATTGACAAAAAAGAAACTTAAAAACATGGATACAACAACAATATTAATTGGAGGGGTGACAATGATAAACAATAATTAAAAAGTCGATTGACAGTTAAATGACATGCCCGATTTGAGGGGAATAGTATTTTCTTTCCAGATAATATTAAAAGTAATGGACTGTTACTATTATAAAAGAGACACTATATACTACCTTGGTTAATTTTTCCTCATTGTGATATAGAATTTATTTCAATTAATTTAATTCAATTTGCAAAATGCAATTCTCGTATAATTTGTTAAATTTACAAAACTACATTGTCCATAATGCAAAGGGAGTTTTTGGGTCATCGCCAGGAAATGATGTAACAACAACCAAATTTATAGGGGGCGGACCCACAGTAACAGTTGATCGTGAGCAAGGTATCTGTGATACCGAAACGCGTAGATCAGCTCATGCCTGTATCCCGTGAAGTGAAACAATTGAATGAATAAAGCGCAAAACAAGGTTGCTGAGAGTGCGTCCCAACTTTCTTCCAACCCGGAGGGATTGCTGGTGGATATATATATATATATATATATATATATATATATATATATTACCTACTGGCGGTCGCCAGTAGGTAGTTATAGTTAGGACCCCTTTTCCATAGGAAATCCGCAACATTCTATTTTGAATAACTTTGGCGCCGGTCGACGAATCCTCACGAATTTCTCAAAATAGGTGGGGCGGTACGCTCCGCTCCTACCCTGAAAGTCTCGGGGGGATTCGTCAAGCGGGGGCTGAGATAAAAGGGGAGTCCCAAAACGCGTTTTTCCCATGCATTTTTCCATAGGACCTTTAGACAGGGCTACAGCCCGAACGGCTGAACAGACATACTAGAAATTTGGCAGAGAGGTAGTCCCTAGGTCAAGGAAGTGCCTTTTGTAGGTTTGGTGTAAATCTGTTCAGTAGATTCTTAGAAAATAGCCTTTAAATCAATATATATATCTGAGCCAGCTTACGGTACGCTTACCGTGCGCTTACCGTACGCGTACGGTGGCGTGCGCGAGCGCGATTCTGATTGGCTCTTAGATCTTAGTAAACATTCGAATCGGCCGAAACCAGGAAGCGGCGGCCGCCATTTTGTGTGTTTCACTCTGAAAAAAAAGAGTGAAAACAAGAAAAGGGGGCAAGGAGGAGAGTTACAGACCCCCTTACATTTGTGAGGGGGTCAAAGAAGGACAGAAAAGTACAAAGAAAACATTTATTGATTTTTAAAAAAATCACGGGGTACGTGTACGGTAAGCGTACGGTAACAAAAAAAAAAAATAAAAGAAATGTAATTCAGATTTAAGTGTTTAGATATTAGGGGGCTCTAAAAAGAGCCGTTGTGTTTATGAAGTGATTTTTTATTGGTACCTACAAGTAAGTACCGATGCAGAGTCTAAGGTTCAAGAGGAAGACTCTGTTCCCTTCATCATTGAAGTGCACACCATCTCCTCTATAAATGTCTTGCATGTCATAACGCAAGTTGTTGTGGTAAATGGCACCCATACCATAGTCACGGAGGAAAGCAGAAACAGATTTGTTGACGTGCTTTCTTGCTTTGTCAATTTGCGGACAGAAATGATTGGACCAGTTCCATTTTTGCCTTTGGCATATGTTGGAAAACACAAAGGCAGTTTTAGGGAAAAGAGAAAACAGTTGTGCAAAGGTGTCCCTCATAAGCATTTCCAGACCTACCCCAGTCAAAGTGCCTAGGTCATTGCCACCACAGTGCACTATTATGAGGTCAGGGTGTTGGTTTTGCATGAAGGATTTCACCAATGGCATCAATTGGTGCCACTTTAACCCTCTCTGACCAATCCATTTAATGTCTACATTTGGCAAAGCAAGGTCTCTCACCATATCTGTTTTCTCTGCAAACTTTTCACTCCAGAAGACATAGCTGTGCCCTACAATCCACACTGTGAACATCTTCAAAGGAGATCTGGATGCACTCAGGAGGTGTAATTCAGTAGAATGGGAAAAAGAAATGAAAGACAGTTTGGAAATGGAGGCATACATATTTTTTTATAAAAAAAAAGAACTGATTGACTGTTTCATACCATTCTACACTAAAAACTAGGCTGTATGTGTAAATTTATAGAAGCATGTTTTGTATTGGTACAGAAAAATGTGTTACCAAAGAACAGTACTATGGATTTGTTGTAAGGTTTGAAAAGTCAAGCACTCTTGCTCTGTGGAATTGAAACATTGTTTGGCGAACTTCTGACCTAACTCCACACAGCAGTGTTCCATGAGCTGTTGCTATGGTAGCAGGCAGAAGTCAAGTTGGGGGAAGGGTACTTTAAGAAAAGGGTTGGTTTTCAACCAATAGAAATGTGTGATTACATTTGAAAAAAAGGGGGAAGCACTGAGATTTGAAACTTACATGTATATGTGTGGAAAAATAGAGGGAAACTTTGCCATTTTCTGGTTCTGCTGAGAGGAGAGAGGTGTAGAGAACAGAGATCCTGGCTCTGATAATCTGCTGCTTGAGTGCCACATTTCTTTCACAGCTAACTAATTTTAAAGGTGAGTTATGAGTTTGAGAGGGGATGTATATGGTAAATTAAGAAATGAATAATAGAATTGGAATTCCTTTTGGAGAAGTTGTGTTTATTATTTTGTGTTTTGGGAGAAATTTAAATGTGAGGAACATGTAAAATAATATGGACTATTTTTTCATGATAAATTAAGGTGTACTGGTAAAAATAAGGAATACTTTAAGGGTTTGAGGTTGCAGTCAGTAATGCAAATACATTCAGCATCACTAAGGCTGGTTGCCCTTGCTGGAGTGTAGGCAATCACCGAGGATACACATGGTGGTGGTCTGAAAAAGCAGTCTGGACATGTGCATTTTAAAAAATCTAAAAAGTGGATTCATAATGTGTCAGTCTGTAAAAGTGATTTTCACTTGCCAAAAAAAAAGAGCAGTAAGTGTGCATTCAAATTGGCAAAGAAATTTCGTTTTGGGACTAATGTGAAAACATGACTCTGTGTGCAAATAGGAATTACAGGCAGAGATTTATTGCGTTTTGCTCTGGTGATTTCACAGTTGCATTAGTAGGAAAAAGGGGGAGCGATTTTTTTGGTGCAGAAGCAGACTCTTAGCACACACCCAGCTCCTTTCAATGTATAATCATGCACAGTATTTAGAAGCGAGTGGGGTTTTGAGGTTTCAGTCTGTAATGCAAATACATTCAGCATCACTAAGGCTGGTTGCCCTTGCTGGAGTGTAGGCAGTCACTGAGGATACACATGGTGGTGGTCTGAAAAAGCAGTCTGGACATGGGCTTTTTAAAAAAACTGAAAAGTGGTTTCATAATGTGTTAGTCTGTAAAAGTGATTATTACTTGCCAAAAAAAAAGAGCAGTAAGTGTGCATTCAAATTGGCAAAGAAATTTCGTTTTGGGACTAATGTGAAAACATGACTCTGTGTGCAAATAGGAATTACAGGCAGAGATTTATTGCGTTTTGCTCTGGTGATTTCACAGTTGCATTAGTAGGAAAAAGGGGGAGCGATTTTTTTGGTGCAGAAGCAGACTCTTAGCACACACCCAGCTCCTTTCTATGTATAATCATGCACAGTATTTAGAAGCGAGTGGGGTTTTGAGGTTTCAGTCTGTAATGCAAATACATTCAGCATCACTAAGGCTGGTTGCCCTTGCTGGAGTGTAGGCAGTCACTGAGGATACACATGGTGGTGGTCTGAAAAAGCAGTCTGGACATGGGCTTTTTAAAAAAACTGAAAAGTGGTTTCATAATGTGTTAGTCTGTAAAAGTGATTATTACTTGCCAAAAAAAAAGAGCAGTAAGTGTGCATTCAAATTGGCAAAGAAATTTCGTTTTGGGACTAATGTGAAAACATGACTCTGTGTGCAAATAGGAATTACAGGCAGAGATTTATTGCGTTTTGCTCTGGTGATTTCACAGTTGCATTAGTAGGAAAAAGGGGGAGCGATTTTTTTGGTGCAGAAGCAGACTCTTAGCACACACCCAGCTCCTTTCTATGTATAATCATGCACAGTATTTACAAGCGAGTGGGGTTTTGAGGTTTCAGTCTGTAATGCAAATACATTCAGCATCACTAAGGCTGGTTGCCCTTGCTGGAGTGTAGGCAGTCACTGAGGATACACATGGTGGTGGTCTGAAAAAGCAGTCTGGACATGGGCTTTTTAAAAAAACTGAAAAGTGGTTTCATAATGTGTTAGTCTGTAAAAGTGATTATTACTTGCCAAAAAAAAAGAGCAGTAAGTGTGCATTCAAATTGGCAAAGAAATTTCGTTTTGGGACTAATGTGAAAACATGACTCTGTGTGCAAATAGGAATTACAGGCAGAGATTTATTGCGTTTTGCTCTGGTGATTTCACAGTTGCATTAGTAGGAAAAAGGGGGAGCGATTTTTTTGGTGCAGAAGCAGACTCTTAGCACACACCCAGCTCCTTTCTATGTATAATCATGCACAGTATTTAGAAGCGAGTGGGGTTTTGAGGTTTCAGTCTGTAATGCAAATACATTCAGCATCACTAAGGCTGGTTGCCCTTGCTGGAGTGTAGGCAGTCACCGAGGATACACATGGTGGTGGTCTGAAAAAGCAGTCTGCACATGGGCTTTTTAAAAAAAATCTGAAAAGTGGTTTCATAATGTGTCAGTCTGTAAAAGTGATTTTCACTTGCCAAAAAAAAAGAGCAGTAAGTGTGCATTCAAATTGGCAAAGAAATTTCGTTTTGGGACTAATGTGAAAACATGACTCTGTGTGCAAATAGGAATTACAGGCAGAGATTTATTGCGTTTTGCTCTGGTGATTTCACAGTTGCATTAGTAGGAAAAAGGGGGAGCGATTTTTTTGGTGCAGAAGCAGACTCTTAGCACATACCCAGCTCCTTTCAATGTATAATCATGCACAGTATTTAGAAGCGAGTGGGGTTTTGAGGTTTCAGTCTGTAATGCAAAAACATTCAGCATCACTAAGGCTGGTTGCCCTTGCTGGAGTGTAGGCAGTCACCGAGGATACACATGGTGGTGGTCTGAAAAAGCAGTCTGCACATGGGCTTTTTAAAAAAAATCTGAAAAGTGGTTTCATAATGTGTCAGTCTGTAAAAGTGATTTTCACTTGCCAAAAAAAAAGAGCAGTAAGTGTGCATTCAAATTGGCAAAGAAATTTCGTTTTGGGACTAATGTGAAAACATGACTCTGTGTGCAAATAGGAATTACAGGCAGAGATTTATTGCGTTTTGCTCTGGTGATTTCACAGTTGCATTAGTAGGAAAAAGGGGGAGCGATTTTTTTGGTGCAGAAGCAGACTCTTAGCACACACCCAGCTCCTTTCAATGTATAATCATGCACAGTATTTAGAAGCGAGTGGGGTTTTGAGGTTTCAGTCTGTAATGCAAATACATTCAGCATCACTAAGGCTGGTTGCCCTTGCTGGAGTGTAGCAGTCTGGACATGGGCTTTTTAAAAAATCTGAAAAGTGGTTTCATAATGTGTCAGTCTGTAAAAGTGATTTTCACTTGCCAAAAAAAAAGAGCATTAAGTGTGCATTCAAATTGGCAAAGAAATTTCGTTTTGTGACTATTGTGAAAAGAAATGTAGTAATATATTTAAATAAAATAAAGGATTTTTTTTTTTAGTTTTTTTCAGGTATTGCTGATGAGCAGTGAACAAAATTTAAGATGCCTACAAAATCCAGAGTTCAAAAAACGCACAAAAAAAACCTATATTTGAAGACAACTAGAGGACCAAAGTTAGTAGAAGATGCTGATGTTGGGAAAAACAAAAAATCTTCTGGTAAGCAGAAAAAACAATTTTTAAAAAATATATTCAAAAGAATGAAAAATGTACAAAATGTCTGTACTCGAAAGGATGTTTTTAAAAAAAAAGGAGAGGAAAAAATTGACAATTTAGTTAATGCAAATATACCTTCAGCAACTGAAAAGATTTATATAAATAGAAAAACAGCGTTTAAAGAGATACGTAGAAAAATGTTTCAGAGAAGAGTTATGTCTAATTTGATGAAGGATGTGAAGAAATATAAGAAAAAGACAAAGTTTTATAAAAGAAAAAAAGAAATAGAAGCCATTGCAGCAAAGGCATTAGAATTAAAAAGGAAACTATTCATATTAATTTTGAATAGGATGCGTACATTAGACAAAATGGTTAATGTACTGAAATCACATAGCAAAAGGAAAAGAGTAGTGAACAGAACAAACTTTTGTAAAGTGTTTTTAGGAAAGTGGATGCATAGTTCAAGTAGTGAACCTTTTTTTAATGAAGAGAGCTATTTTCAAAGTAATAGTTTGCTGCATGCAGTTGACACCAGAGGTCATTCATACGAAGTAAAAAATGGTTGCATAATGGAGAAGGAGATAATGGTTCCAAGAGATGAGGTACAAGTGATGGCAGATGAGGCAATGGGGAGACGTCCTAAAGCCCCAGTGTACACTTGGAATTGTAGTAGTATTTGCACTGTGCGTCAGGAATCTATTGACAAATTTCGAGAGTTTCTAAGAGAATATAGTAAAAAAAGTATAAAACAGAAGATTAAGGTGCTTCAAAGTCTGGATCCATGCAGAGTGAGAGAGAATACTGGTTTGCAGGGTCATTCTCTGGCTTGTCTATCTAGAAAAGTGTGCAATAGTGTTTTCCATCATTTTAGGATGCTGGCTGTTCATCATACTGAAATGAGAAAGTTTGTGAGACGGTTGTATTTTGCCAAAAGTCCAGCAATAAAGTTAAATGAATTGAATAGGGCTCTGTTCCGAGGAACGGTATCAGATGTAGAGAAGGTTGTTGATGAAATTCAGTTTTGTTACTTTGGTCCTGAACAAAACAGTGCAGAGAAGGACACAGTAAATGAGGAAGAAGTGGAAGAGAATGTAGAACCCTCTGTAAGTTACACATTTAATGATCACATAACAAAATTTGCAATTGTCTCTAATGAAAGACCAAATTTTACTTGTATTTGTTGCCGCAGAACTCATAATAGAAAACAAACTAGGAATGTTGATCTCTACAGAAAGAGTGAAAATGAAGATAATTATAAGTGGAAGGATTTTGCCACATATATATTTCTAGAAAATTGTTTTGATTTGGGTGAAGATCAGCGTATTTGTAAATACTGTTACAACAAGTTAGAGGAAAATAGAATGCCGACCAGAGCTGTACATAATAATTTAGAATTGGATGCTATTCCTGCTGAACTTTCTGAATTAAATACATATGAGTCTATACTCATTCAATGTGTTCATCCGTTCCAGACCATAGTACGTATGGAGCCCAAAACTGGTAAATTACCTCCTTCAGATTTACTGAGAGGTTTAAAAGGTAGAGTGGTGTATTTGCCCTTGGATTTAAAAAAAAATATGGAAACTATTGATGCGGATACTTTGGAAACTGAACCATTAGTTATTCTGGTTAATGGTGTACCTACAAAGAATAAGAAGATTTGGCAGGAGCTGGTAGATGTGCGGAAAGTACAAAGAGCAAATTTGTATTTGAAAAGGAATAACAAATGGTATGAATCAATTTATATAGAAGAAGAAGAAGAAGAAGATTTACAAGAAGACACAGAAACACCAACTGGACAAATTGAAAAAGTGGACAAGTCAAAGGAAGAAGAAATTTATGAACATTTTAGCATACATCCTCTTCATTCAAAAGAAGTTATGGGAGACAATATTGATCTCTTTCAGATGAAGAAAGCAAAAGGAACTCCCGTGAGTGTATGGGAGGAGAGCTTGGAAGCTCGATGTTTTCCCCAGCTGTTTCCTAAAGGAAAAGGAGGACGATACGATGAACGTCCAGAACAGATTCCAGCTTCTGAGTATCGGACTACAAGACTATATGCTGAAGATCCCAGATTTCGACAAAGTATTCCTTATTTGTTCCATCTTTTATTTGAAAGCGACTTGTCTGCACTGTCTTATGCAGTAAATCACATTTTAAAAAGTGGAGTACATTTACAAAATGTGTCTGCTAAGGATTTTATGGAGAAAGTGCAGCACCGAGATGATCATTTGGAAACACAACTTATCAATCTGATGGCTTGTCAGCGTGGGACAAATGAATATTGGTACCGACGCCATGGTGAATTAAAATGCATGTTACGGAATTTAGGAACACCAACATGGTTCGTTACCCTAAGCTGTGCGGAGTACGCTTGGGATGATTTACTGGATTTTCTACGAGAGGCAAATTCAAACATTAAAAACATCGAATACAAGACAGCAGGAGAACTGTGCTCATTGGATCCGGTTAATGTTTGCAGATATTTCAATCATAGATTTGAGGCTATGATGTCCTTCATCTGCAATAAAAAAAATCCACCTCTTGGAGAAGTAGTGGATTTCTTTTGGAGAAAAGAGTACCAGGCAAGAGGTGCTCCTCATATTCATATGCTGTTGTGGATCAAGGATGCCCCAAAGTTTGGAACAGATACTGATGAAGCAGTGTTATCTTACATTGAAGAATATGCAACATGTGCTATACCAAAAAGCACAGAAGAGAAAAAGTTAAAGGAGCAAGTTTTACGTTTCCAAAGTCATCGATGTGGAAAATACTGTCGACGGAAATACAAGAGCAAAGATAAATACTACACTAAATGTCGATTTGGATTTCCAAGACCTGTTCTTTCAAATGGAAGAGTCAACAGTTTTATGTCAGCTGTGAGACATACTATCACAAGAAAATCACCTAAGAATACCTACAACCTTAAA
This sequence comes from Triturus cristatus, assembly GCF_964204655.1. Lineage (NCBI taxonomy): Eukaryota > Metazoa > Chordata > Amphibia > Caudata > Salamandridae > Triturus > Triturus cristatus. The sequence goes on from NC_140585.1 coordinate 97,799,936, forward strand.
AGAAAAGAAGAATCAAAAAATATAAATGACTACAACCCAGTGATTTTATCCATGTGGAACGCTAACATGGATATACAGTATGTAGCTGACAATTCCATTGCTGTTGCTCGATATGTAACGTCTTACATTACGAAATCAGAAAAAACAGAATTGAAGGAAATGTGGGAAGAGATTTCTCACGAGAAGACTGTCAGTAAGAAGCTGTACAGTTTCAGTTTGAAGATGTTATCGCATCGAGAAATTGGATCCTACGAATGTTCAGATAGGTTATCTTCTGCAAGTCTCTACTCGAAGTCAAGAAGAATAATTTGGGCAAGTTTAGGCCTTGCAGCAATGAGAAATCGGGTACTGAAATCTGTTGGAGAAATTGAATATTTGGCCGAGAATGACCCAGAAAGTACAGATATTTTGAAATCAAATATGTTGGACACATATTATCCCAAGAGAAGTCATCATCTGGAGAACATGTGTCTCTATGAAGTGCTGCAGAACTACATTTATTCACGGAAAGCCGCAGAAGACATCAACAATGGAAAATATAAAGTCGTTGGTGAGGAAGGATGTTTGGTGAAGCAAACAAAAGGAAGTTTGATAAATCACAGGAAGCTGAGTTGTGACACTACTGACAAGAAGGAATTTTACTACCTGGCTCTTTTACAGTTGTTTAAACCATGGCGTACAGAGGATGAACTACTGGGAGAATTTCAATGCTATGAAGATTCTTTTAATGCTTGCAAAGACAGCATACAATGCAGTACATTCTCAAGTTATCTGCAAATGTTAAATGAAGAAATTGAACAGGAAACTACAATTGCAGCAGAAATAGCTAGAGACAGTTCTCAGGACAGCCAAAGTTCAGGAACACTCAGTCAAGATCCCCTAGGACAACCAATCGTTGAAAATGAAGCATCAATAGCCATGAATGAAGTGGAAACGGCTATGAATCAAGCTCAAGAAGAATTTATAGACTTAGAAAATTTGGAAAGACAACTGAATCAAGAGCAGCAACAAATTTATGAAGAGATCAGAAACAAAATTGATCACGTATTTCTACATGAAAAAAAAGAGTGCTCATGCACATCATTTCATCCAATCAGGATGTATGTAAGCGGACAAGCTGGAACTGGAAAAAGTTTCCTTATAAAAGTCATCAGAAGCTACCTACAGCAAAAAACAGATTCTACTTTGTCTTGTGTGGTTACTGCTCCAACTGGGTTAGCAGCATATAACATAAAAGGAATCACTTTACATCGTTTGCTAATGTTACCAGTGGAGCACGAGAACAAAATACAATACAACAAGCTAACTGGAGAAGCATCCTTGGAAGTTTCAAGAGTATTGAAGAAGATGCAAGTTCTCATTATTGATGAGGTGAGCATGGTATCAAACTTAATGCTTGCCTTTGTGCATTTAAGAATGCAGCAAATTTTGAAGACAGACTATGACATGTTATTTGGTGGAAAACACGTCATAGTTTTTGGAGATCTTTTGCAACTTACTCCAGTTAAAGGACAACCAGTGTTTAATACTGTCACACATGAAGACACGAAGAAGTCATTGGGAAGCATCGGAAATACAAATATTTGGTCCTTCTTTGAGTACAAGGAACTTACTACTAATATGAGGCAAGCAAACGATGAAGAATATGGAAGTATTCTGAAAGATATCAGAATTGGACTACTCACAGAAGTTGGCAAAAAAGCATTACAGAGTCGGCTGCTACATAATTTATTTCCAAAGGAAGAAATAGTTGCAGAGAAAATATACAAGAACATTGCAGAAAACAAAAGTGTCATCTGCTTAATGCCAACTCTACGTGAATGCTCAATATTTAATGAGGAGCTTTTGAAATTGGAAAAGGAAGAGATCAGGAAATTGGAAGCAGTGGACAAAATTGAGGATGGAAGAATTACTGTCACAGTAACAGGCAGAATAAAAAATAAATTGGATTCACTAGAGAAGAACATCTCCAAAACAGCTGGATTAGAAAAAAATCTATATGTTTGCATGAACTGTAGAGTATTTTTAAGGAGAAATTTGGATGTTGAAAAAGGTTTAGTTAATGGAGCTATGGGAAGAGTTGTGGGTTTTATTAATTATCAGAAAAAAGATGGAATTGAATGTTTAAAAATAAAATTTGATCAGATAGAAGAAGTTAAAGACATTTGTCGTTGTACAGTTCGTTTCATGCTTGTGAAAGACTTATATGTGCGTAGGAAGCAGTTTCCGTTTTCTCTAGCATATGCTGTAACTATTCACAAGTCTCAAGGATTGACTGTAGATTGTGCATTTGTGAACATTGGTTCTACTGTGTTCAAAGAAGGTATGGCATATGTTGCTTTGTCACGAGTGAAAACATTATCAGGTTTATTCATGATAGACTTTGATGACTCAAAAGTTAGTGCTGATACAAATTGTGTAAAGGAGTATAATAGATTAAGAAGAAGCTATGCTCCTCATTTAGGTCAGTATCCTGTGTAGGAGAAACGTGTAGTTTCTCGTAAAAGGAGAAATGAGAATATCTGTGATGACGATGTAGAGAGGAGGAAAAAAAAGAGGAGTGATGTAATTGCAAGCAAAAACAAAAAGGAAAATGAAGAACAGGTTGTAGGATGTCATTTTGAAAATAGCTCTGGTGTCAACTGCTACGCAAATGTAGTGCTGAATGTTGCATTTTATCTGGAAAGTTTGCAAGAGCAGATAATAGTAAATCATGGAAAAAGATTCTGTTCTGTGCTGAGTCTCCTTTTTGAAAAGCTGAGTATTGATAAAACTGAAATAGAAAGTGCAACTGAAATTAGAAAACTTTTAGATGTATGTTCAGGACGAACACAGTTTTCTCAAAATGTACAGCAAGACGCACAGGAATTTTTGATGTATTTTCTTCAGGTACTGGAAGAAGAAGGGGTTCCCATTGATATTTTATTTGGTCTCTCTTATAAATGGGAACATAGTTGTGAAAACTGTTATAATATATGTGGCTCTAATGTTGATAATGAAAGGTTTATTTATTTGACATTGCCAGAGAGTAAAACAGTCACTTTTGCAAAATTAGTTAAAGATGCTAATCATAGCATGAAATGCGGTGAGTGTCAATCTGACATGTTTTCAACATTAATTTTAAAGGAATACGGACAGTATGTTCAAATGATGGTTTGAGATGTCATCAGTGATGTCATGAGTGATGTCACTGACCATGTCATGAGTGATGTAATATGTGACGTCATCAGCAGTGCATTGCGGGCGCGCGAGTTATAGTTAGCTGAACTAACTATAACGGGGGAATTTCATTGGTTTTTTACGAGTAAAATGTCCAGCTAACTATAACATGTGTGAAACCTATGGTTTTTTCACTGAATTTCTAAGGTTTTTTAAATGCTAATTCCTAACTATAACGTGTGTGAAACCTATGGTTTTTTCAGTGAATTTCTAAGGTTTTTTAAATGCTAATTCCTAACTATAACGTGTGTGAAACCCATGGTTTTTTCAGTGAATATATATATATATATATATATATATATTTTTTCACTGAAAAGAACCATAGGTTTCAGGGACGTTATAGTTAGAAATTGTCCTTTAAAAAACCATAGAAATTCACAGAAAAAACATAGGTTTCAAGGACGATATAGTTAGAAATTAGCATTTAAAAAACCATAGAAATTCACTGAAAAAGCCAAAGGTTTCAGGGACGTTATAGTTGGTTTGATATGTCACTCGTACAAAACCAGAGAAATTCAACCGTTATAATTAGTTCAGCTAAATATAACTCACGCCCCCATGATGACATCACATATTACATCACTCATGACATGGTCAGTCACATCACTGATGACATCTCAAATGACATCACTGATGATATCATAGAATGACTGTATGTTTCTGTAAAGTTTAAATATGTTTTATATATATATATATATATATATATAAATATATGCGCCAAGGTGTATTGAAGAAAGAGTGGGTGTATAAGTGTTTGAATGGAGGATTTATTAGGTGCGTGACTGACTGTATAAGTGCGTGATTAAACGTGTCTTACTGAATGCATGAGTTGGTGACTAAACTGTGTGAATGTCTGTATCAGTCTGTCAGTTGGTGTGTAAGCGGCTGAATCGGTTGGTGAGTAGCTACATGAGTGTCTAAATGGGTTATTGATTGGTTGTCTGAGTATCTGTATGGGTGCCTGAGTGTCTGTGTTTGTGTGACTCTGTGCATAGATGTATGAGTGATTGATTCACTGGGTGTATGGGTTCAAGAGTGCATCTGAGAAGGGGCATATGGGTTGGTGATTGTGTGTGTGGGTATGCTGGTTAGTGAATGGATGTCTCAGTGGTACATGTGTGAGTAACTACATATGTGAAAGGCAGTAAATATGAGTGTTGGAGTATATAAATGACTATATGTGAGAGTGAGTGATTGTGAGATTGTGAGAATGGCTGTATGGATGAGTGTGTGCTTGTATCAGTGATTGTATAAGAGAGTAAGTATGTGTTAGTATTTGTATGAATAAGTGAGGTAGTGTGTGTATAACTGTATAGGTGAGTAAATTGGAGTGTAATTGATTCTTTGTACGATTAGGTGAGTGAGTAACTATGGATGAGTGGCGGTGTGTGTGTTTGTATAGGTGTATGAGTGCATATGATAGTGCTGCACTGATGAGTGACTGTATGTATGAGTGACTGTATGGGTGAATGAGTGGATGTGTGTGTAGACCTAGGAATCAGTGAGTGTGTATGTAGTAACTGGTATTGGTGTGTCTATGGTTTTGAAAATGGTAGGGTTGGCCATTCCTCTAGAATTGATTATATCCTGTTGAATTTTAAACTTTGGAGCCATTTGATGGATATGGTGGTCCTTCCTTCTACTGACAGTGACCACAATCCCCTGTCTTTGTCCCTTTCCCCTTTGTGGTCCGTTCGGCCTAATGATCGAACTCCTCATGATTGGAAGTCATCTCGTGAAGTATATCCCTCAAATTGTGGGAGGCGGCTAAGATGGAGGAATATTGTTGACAATGAGGATAAGATGCAGGAAGCAAGATCAATTATGGCAAACGTCTTGTCTAGTTTGGACCTTGTCACAATTAGTGCCCACGAGATTTCCACACTGTTCGTCCAAACCACTAAAGCTTTGGGTGATCTTTTTTCAGTTTGTAATGCAAGCTCTAGGGTTATCAAAAGTTGTCGCCCAAAGGGCAATCCTGGCTGGTATTCGCCTGCTTGTCGTAATGCCAAAAGGGAGTTAATTAATTCAGTAAAACTTAAGGATGGTGGTCTGATTCGTACCGCTAGGAAAAGTTACAGAGGTGTCATTTCCAGGGCTAAGTCAGACTGGGAGAACCAGTTTTGGTGCGATCTGAAACTGGCAAGCTCTGCTAGAGATTCGAAGGGCTTCTGGGAATTGATTAGAGCTAGAGACAAACCTGTGGACTCGCTCATAACATGTAATATTCCTGAGGCCTCGTGGTTCATCCACTTTTCCCACTTATACAATGTTGTAATAGATAATGGGGAAACTCCCACTGATGCCCCCCTACTAGATCCTCAGGAGCTGAGCCTAGAATTTACGTTTACGGCCAAAGAAGTGGCGGACGTAATTAAGCGTCTTGTTCCTAATAAAGCTGCGGGGCCGGATGGCCTACCTGGGGATCTGCTACGCGCTAACCCGGTAGCATGGGGGAAACTTATTGCCTCATTACTAAATGCTAGCTTTTCTGACGCAGTTTTCCCAGAATCCTGGAGGGGCGCTGAGGTCGTCCCGATCTTTAAGAAAGGGTGTCGGGAGGACCCTGCTAATTATCGCCCCATAAGCCTTCTAGACTCCTCACAGAAGGTGGCAGGAAAGGTGATTCTGGGGAGGGTCTTACAGTGGGTAGAGGAGAAGGGTATTCTGTCTGATTTTCAGGCAGGTTTTAGAACAGGTACTGGGACCATTGAGCAAACTTTCCGGTTGTTGATGCTTTTTTGGAAAGTGGTTGTTCTGGGCAAAGGCAGTCTGTATTTGGCATTTATAGATCTGCGGACTGCTTTTGACCTGGTTCCCCGTAACCATCTCTGCAGGGTGCTATCTGGGTTGGGCTTGCCCCCATATTTACTGTCCTTGCTAATTAAGCTGCATACAGGAAATTACGCGCAGATTAGGTGGGGAAATCAGGGCCAAAAGACTTCACGAATACCTGTAAACAGAGGCATCCGTCAGGGATGTGTATTAGCCCCCACTCTGTTCTCATTGTATGTTAATGGTGTGGTGGATTTCCTCCTGCAGACCCCCTCAGATGCCCCTTCGTTGCCAGGCAGGAGGGTACCCACCCTTCTGTTTGCAGACGATACCCTACTGATCTCGAAGACCCCGGTAGGCTTACAGAACCTCTTAACCAATTTCCAGTCCTTCTGTGACTTGCGGGGATTGGAAATTAATACTGACAAGACTAAGTATTTGGTCTTGAATCCCCCAAAGAAGCTTGGTAGGCCACCGACTCTAAACTCAGTTCCCCTAGAAAGGGTAAAAGAATTTGATTATTTAGGAATTCGCATCTGTGATACCATGAGATGAAATGGCCACCTCCACAAGATGTTACTGAACCACAAGAGGGTGGCGGGGGCTTTACTTAAAGAACATCGGGCCTCCTCCCTCAAGCCAATCACCCCGGTACTTGACATATATAGGGCAAGAGGCGTGAGTGCGGCGCTCTACGGGGCGGAACTTTAGGGTGTGCAAAAGGTGGATCAGTTGTCGTGTTCTGAAAATAAATTTCTTAAGGACCTAATGGGGCTTCCTTATAGCACCCCAACCCTTCCACTATTGCTTGATATGGGCAGTTGTCCCATTAGTGACTTGGCAAGGTTGCGTCCTCTCCTTCTTTGGGCCCGTATTTGGAGAGTCCCCGAATTGGCCAGCTATGCAGACAGTTTAAAAGAGATCTTATCGATGCCTGGTTGGTCCAAAATTAGTTGGCTGAGGGAAGTAAAAAGTTTAATGACAGATTTGGGTCTAGAAGAAGCTTGGCAGACTAGAACTGCTCCCCCTAAATCTGCTGTGAAGAAATTGTACTGGGGTTGGGTGATAGACGGGCGAAACACCAATTCCAAGCTTTGTAGGTCTACTGCTGAATTTTTACTGGTGAAGGAGATCCCATTCTGCGAGCCCTATCTCGATATTATAACAAAACCTAGAGATAGGGCATTGTATTTTAAATTTAGAGTTGGTTTACTTCCTGTGGGTGAACTGACTGCTAGGTGGAGGGTCCAGCCCAGACTACTTCTGTGTGCCCGTATTGTTTGTCAAAGATAGAGACCGTTCCTCATTTTTTCTTCGAATGCCCCGCTTATGAAGTTCCACGTCGCAGGTGGTTGAAACCTCTCTGTAGAGAGTTAGGCACTAGACACCATAGGGAGGCCTTGCGAATTTTGAAAACGGACCCGCGGCCCCTATATGCCTGCGGCCTGGCGAAGTTTCTAAGCTGGGCATGGTCGATTAGATCAAATAGGCTTTTGAACCTTGTTTAATTTTGGTTTTAAATATATACTCTTTTTACGTAATTTATTGGCGCCTTCGTTTTGTGAATTGAATGCATTCTTGTTACGAATTGGCTCCTTTTATTGTTTTAAAAACTGTTTGTGTATTTGTATTGCTTTTTATGACATGTTTTTCTGTCGAAATAAAGCCATTTGCTATTGAAAATGGTAGTCTGTATTTTAGAGTGGGTGTATCAAAGGTTATATTAGGGTATGAGGACGTGCATCAGATTATCATGTGGATGGTGTCATCAGTGATGCCATCAGTAATACCACTTGAGATGTCACCAGTGATGACAATGACTATGTCATGAATGATGTAATATGTGACGCCATCAGCAATGCATTGCGGGGGAGAGTTATAGTTAGCTCAACTAACTATAATGGCCGGATTTCTCTGGTTTTCTTTGAGTGAAATGTCCAACTAACTATAACGTCCCTGAAACCTGTGTTTTTTTCAGTGAATTTTCAAGGTTTTTTAAATGCTAATTTCTAACTATAACGTCCCTGAAACCTATGATTTTTTAAGTGAATTTCTAAGGTTTTTTAAATGCTAATTTCTAACTATGACTACAGAGGTAGGACATGTGCAGAAAGAGGAACAAAGGTGCAAAAAAAGAAGACACATGCAGAAAGAGTCATCAGAAGTCCAGAAAGAGGAAAAAGGGTGCAGAAAGAGGCAAGGGATATGCAGAAGGAACCAACAGAGGTTGCAAAGTCATCCTGTGCCCTGGGAGCCCCCCAACATTTTGCTGACTAGTACTGGTGGTAACTGACTCTGGTTGACCCTAGGCTCTGCCTAACAGGGCCTGGAGCCAGTGCTATGCTGAAAGACACTTAGAATACAGTGAAAACACCTACATATACTAGGGTACACTATGGGTTGGGTTACAACTGTGATTGGCATGGCCTCCCCTGTAAGGCCCTAGTACATAATAGGGCAGGGGATTATAGCTACCTCTAAGTCCCTAGCATATAATAGGGCCTGCCAGTTTAGAGACCAGCAGCCCTTTTCTGCACTTGCACCTGCACTGCTGAGCCTGAGGTAGGTTTAAAAGTAGCCCTGTGTGTGCAGAAAGAGGAAAGAGAGGAGCAGAAAGTTACAAGAGAGGTGCAGAAAAAAGAAAGAGAAGTACAGAAAGAAGCAACAAAGGTGCTGGAAGAGGTACAAATGTTGCATAAAGAGGCAAGAGGGTTGCAGAAAGAAAGAAAAGAAGTACAGAAAGAAGCAACAGAGGCACGAAGGGTGCAGAAAGGGGCAAAAGAAATACAGAAAGAAGCAACAGAGGTAAAGAAGGAAGCAAGAGAGGTGCACAAACAGGCAGGAAATGTGCAGAAAGAAGGAACAGGTGTGCAGAAAGAAGCAAGAGAGGTGCAGAAAGAGGAAAGAGGGGTACAGAAAGAGGCAAGAGGGGTACAGAAAGAAGCAAGTGAGGTGGAGAAAGTGCAACAGATGAGCAGAAGGAGGTCAGAAGTACAGAAAAAGAAAGAAAGGTGCAGAAAAAAGCAACAGAAATGCAGAAAGAGGCAAGAGAGGTGCAGAAAGAAACACAAGTGGTTTACGCACCTTTAGTACCAATTTGATACCCACATTTAGCAATAAATAACAGGTAAGCATTTTAGGTTTGCAAGGGGCCTTCCACCACGCTGTAACACTTGTTGCTGCATTTTTGGTAACATTTGAGCCGTTTGAGCTAGAAACAAGGTTTTTTTTGTTCAAATATACAGATTATGCAGCAGATGATGGATTATGTGGCAAATGCAGAAAATGCGTAATTGTACAAAAGTCGGTGTAGCCAAACAGTGACATAATTACAGTGACCCTGCTCATACCTCAGACTAGGTCCAGAAGTGCTCCTCAGTGGTTCCTTTTAGTTCATAGTTTAGTTTCTGTGGAAATGAGGAAGACTAAACCTGAGGTTGCAACTCTACAACACAGGCTATCACACCACACAATTACTCTCTATAACACATAATCCCACTGTACATAATTCTTATACACTAAATACCACATACATCCTATCCAAATAATTTCACTGCACAACATACCACATAATTCCACTACACACAACCTACATCCACTCCACTCCAAGAAACATCAATAAAACACTTTTACATTTACAACGCCAACAACTTTCGCAAATACAAAACCTATTACATTGCAAATGCTTCTTCAACTGGTAGTCGCGTTTTTTGATGGAGAATGGCGACTGGGCCTCCAACCAGCTCCAACCAGCTCTCAGGAATTCTTCTGTATAGGACTTACATGAGGTAGCAGGAGGGCTTCTTAGCCCCCAAAGCCCCTCAGGAGTAAAGTGGACTTCATCCCCCAACCCGTAGTGTGCCAGGAGGTGCGTTTGCAGAGTGGTGGAGAAAGGGAGGGCATGGCCTCCGAAGACCTCTTAGCTTACTGGAGGTAACAGGAGGGGTAGTTGGCCCCAAAGGACAACCTTGGGGGCCAACTACCCCTCCTATTACCTTCAATAAGCCCCACACAGCAGCATTGGTAAGTACTCATAGCAGGCCATGCACCCTTTGACCACCAGTCTGCAAACGCACTCCCTGGCGCGCTCTTTGATGGGGATTAAAGTCCCCTTCGCTGCTGAGGCTCCTTAGGGGCCAACTAGCCAACCTGATACCTCCAGTAAGCCCCAGCTAGCCCCCTTTGATCTTGGTTAGGGGATGAAGTCCCCTTGCCTCCTGAGGGTCCCTGGGGGCCAACTAGACCTCCTGTTATCTCTAGTAAGCCCCACACAGCTGGATTGCTAAGAGTGGTCTGAGGCCACTTCCCCTTTTTACACCACTCTGCAAACACGCCTCCTGGTGCACTCCTGATGGAAGATGAAGTCCACTTTAGTCCTGAGGTCCTCAGGACACAAGAGGACCTCATCGTCCCACCAGCAGTGCACCAAGGGGAGAGTGTGCAGAGTGGTGTAAAAAGGGGCGTGGCCTCGGACCACCTCTCAGCAGTCCCATGGTGCGGGACTTACTGGAGGTACCTGGCAGGCTAATTGGCCCCCAGGGACCCTCAGGGTTCAAGGGAACCTATACCCCTAAATTAGAACACACCAGGAGGCACGTTTTCAAAGTGGTGCAGGGAGGGGACGGGGCCTCCGGCAAGATGCCGGCTTTTCTTTTTTTAAAATATTTTTAGAAGAGGGCTGTGTGGCCCCCTTCTTTTAGTATTTTTTGGACCTTGGGGACCCCACACCCCAGGGCCTGAGCATTTTTTTCTTTAAAAAATACGGGAAGGGGGCCTCATGGACTCCCTTCCCTGGGCCACTATTGGCCCCTGGAACTCCATCCCTTGGGGCCTGGCCTCATTTTTATTAAAAAATATTTTTATTCTTCCCAGGAGGGGGGCCGCGTGGCCCCCTCCCCTGGGCCACTTCTGGCCCTGGGGACCCCATCCCCCGGGTCTGGCCTTGTTTTAAAAATAAAATCATAATTGACATAATTTACATTTTCCCAGGAGGGGGTGGGCGCGTGGCCCCCTCCCCTCTGGGCTGGCCCGCAACCTTGGAGACAACTGGGGGAGCCCCAATGCCCCTGCAGTCCCTGCCGGCTCCCCGCCTCCTGCGGAAGCCAGAATTGCTTTTGGACCAGGGGTGCTGCTAACATGCAGCTCCCCTTGTCCAAAAGCAATACTGCTTTGACTCCTGAAAGCAAGAAAAGGTTTCCTTTATGCACTTTATAACTTTTGTAATCACTCGAAATAATGTATGAAACACATATGTAAAGGGACACTACAACTCCCAAAATGCTTTGTGTTGTTTGCAAAAACAGGAAATGACCTCACAACTATAATGTATTTAATTGGCTGTGGTAAACATCGTAATTACCATTGTGAACAAGGTCTCGGTGGAGACCGAAACGTGTCGATGTGACTTTTACTCTGTAAATAGAAATAATGGACTAAAGGGCTATTCAAAATGAACCCCTTTCCTTTTCTGGAAGAAATTTGTAAATTGATTTTGGCTGGGCTCTGCCACGGGGTCTCGCACGGTTGAAGAGGCCCCGAGAAACCAGCGAAAAATGCGAAATTACTATGCCTTGTGGGACTGGTGGTGGTGAAACATAATGTATCAGAGTGTGCCAAATCACTCCTTACGGTACACCAGTGAAATCAACACATGGATTAGTGTATGGTAGCTAAGAAGATATGGATGAGGGCCAAGGCCACCCGCAGAAATTTGAAACAATATGGGGAACTTGGAAACCCTACAGGGATATTAGCTAAATTGTATTCACATGGGGGAAGTGTGACATAGAGTGGGAAGTAGTCAAACTCCATAGGTTATGTGCAAGCGTACTCCGAGGACTTTATAAGTAACAATGTATAGATTACATACTACAGCCAATGTGTGCTTACCCTGTGGCAATAGTATCTGTATGTTAAAAGCTATGCAATGCTTCGTTTTGAAAGACAATATATATTTTGAAACAAAAAAAATCACACTGTTTCCCTCTTTTTTTGTCTCTTGCATTCTTCTTGCATGCTTTTTATCTGTTTACACCTTCTCATGCCATGCTCTTTGGTAAAATATATTGGTCAGGTCGATAATGGATATTGAAGCAAATGTTACTTCTCCTTAGCTACCTGAACATTGTTCTGCCAACACTCACAAGAAGTCTTGAATCACTTTTTCAGTATAGAGAAAGATAAACTTTTTCCTAACACTGTTAGAAGTGTATATGATGAGAGTTTTGCAGGCCTGATTGACTGAGATCCATTTACTAATATGTTATATATTCTGTTGTCCACCACTACCTTTGGGCTTTTACACTGTGCCTGCTGGGAAGCATGCATCCGAGGCTTATAATCTTAAATCATCTAAGCCTGTCTTTCATTTTTCCAGGGGCATCTCTCTTCATCGAAGATCTAACTCAGATGAGAGTGAAGGAGGTGAAAGCATCAAACCGACAGGTAGCGCAACACCACCGTGGTGCCTAAACCCAGTGATGAACCTTTTGCTGAAAAAATGCTGGTATCTGTAGTACTGAAAAAATGCTGGCATCTGTAGTGCTGAAAAAATGCTGGCATCTGTAGTTTAGATTTGTTGTATATGCTCTTTTAAAGTGGTTGTTACAGATTTGGACAATGGAAGATCATTTGCTCTGAAGCACCTGGCACTTTGAAATTTTATGTAGTTGTCTTTAGGCTATATGAACATAATACATTTAATGTTCTTTTTACTTTAAGAGATTCTAGCACAACATCTGTATGTTTTTAGTTCTAAAAATATATCTAATTGAACCTTTATTTTAATGAATTTGTATAGATATATATAGACCATTTGTAAGCGCTTAGGCACTCTATTGTCCATTTGCACACAACGGTACATAATGTTGACAGTTTTTATTGAATGGTTTTACTGTGCAATTGAATCATTATATGTTACTTTTATTATGATAAATGAACAACTTTGATAAAGATGTGTATAAGTGGTATTAATGTTCCAGTATGGTATGTAACCAATGAAGCATTTTTGTGTAATGGTTCTAGCTAATCAACATATCTTATTCTTAAAATGATCAATGTACTGAGTTTTACACATGGCAGTAGTGTTTTAATTGTAATAATTTTTATTAATCAACCAATACAGGTCTGTTTCGATTGCACTGGCTGTGGGCTTCTATGTAAATTATTTGATGCTAGCACTTATTCTGTTTCAAATCAAGTACCGGTTGCTAGGTGGATGAAATAACATGTCCAGCCTGAGTGGTTTAGGTGTATATTTGGAACAAGGATGAATTTAAGCTAATTATGTTTGCATTCATGGAACTCTTTGTGGATAGAGGCAATGCACCCACTTGCTTTTGTCGCTTTATTGAAGTGGAGATGATGTGCCTTAGTGGAAAATAGTAGTATGGAGAATTAGCAGAACGAGGATTCTGTGAGTGCAACAGCACCAATGTGTCTTTCCTGGATGACGACAGATACAGAAGCTGCATTAGAGACTATAAACTACAGTTCCAGAAGGCAGATTTGATATGATGTGTGGGAAATAGGTCACTGGGCTGATTACAGGTGATTCCTATGAGACTGTCTAAGAATATTGATATTTAATTGTGTTACATGAGTTTAACATTGGAACTGGTGGTTACAGGATGTGAAATGAGATCAGTGACAAGAGTATTTGGATGTGCTGCATGCTTTAGAGGTAATGTGTGTGGAGGAAAGCTCCTAAGAATTTGGTTTTGTGAAAGTATTTCAGTCTCATGCATAGTAGGAGTGCCTTTGTTGTAGGTTACGGGCCCAACTACCTGATTGATAATGGAGAGATAGGAGATTAGCAGAGGGTGAGCTAGTGGGGCTGTAGTTACTAGAGATGGTTGCATGGGGGCACATAATCAACTGTGACCCCTGGTCGAACCTTTTAGGGCCCTTGATGTATCAACAATTATGTTGAAGAATGACTGAGGACCGAATCTTGATTTTTCCATTTTTATACAGTGTTACTGATACTAACATTTCTGCTTATGATAACCTGAGATAGATACCTGAAATAGATTTTTTTGCCTAAATTTATTTTTGTCTTCTTTAAGATTATGAATATTCATAGTGTATCAAGGTGGAATGGCAAATAGAAAAAAAGAGTAGGCTTGTTTTAATTACGACCCGTCTGATATTCCTTTATTTGTCCCTCATAAAAGTTCCAAGATCTGCCATAAGGACTCTTTATTTGAGGGTAGTTTTCGATAGGACAAGGGGGAATAGTAAGTGTTAATATGTATTCTATAGTCTGATAAAAAATGGCACTGTCTTTGTTGTATGTTTGACTACGTTTTGGAGAATGTGTAGTATATTTATCTTGAGATGCAAAGTCAGTATGACAGTGACACAAAATGCATTCTATGGCTGTCACTTAGCACAGAGATTAAACACAGGTAATAAGATGACACATTAAAAGTGAAAGGTATATGCATCAGTATGACTTCACATTTCATTGACTGCACTACGAGGTGGAAAATCGCCTTCATGCAATAGAAGTTTGTGTACAAGACTGTAGGGACACTTTCACAATTATATGAAAAATTATATTATGGAGCAAAAAATCACTTTCCAGTGGAATATTACCAAATGTACAACAACAACACATAGCACAAACAAGCTACATTTACAAACCCAATTCTACAAAAAGATCACAAAACTATCTTGTTCATTCTCAGGCTTTCCACAAATGTATAGAACAATCTACCAGTGGAAATAAGGCAAGAAGCAACCTTCACTTCCTTTCAGACCAGCCTCTAAAACCATCTATTTCTCAAGCATCTCTATTTAAACTGAATCACCGCTGTCTTCTCTTTGGCTATCACCCTAGCCTAAAACCTAGCATGCTCTAGTTTATTGGTACATAGTTTTACTTTTTTGTCTGCTTAGACTAAGACCATGCAAAGTATTCTGAAATCCTCTGGGAGAAAGGCTGTAATATAAAAAGCAAAGGATGAATAAAATCTACAGTAGGGTAGAAGAAAGTTTAGGAGAAACATACTGTCAGACCTGCCAGCCCTAGCCTTGCACCTCCATTTTTGCTGATCATATTTTCGTTTGTATTAGGACTCTGTGCACTTTACCTCTGATAACCAGTACTAAAGTACAAGTGCTGTCTCCTTTAAACATGGTGAAAGTGGCTTGCACCCAATTGACACATTCATTTTACTTGTCTGTCCCTAGTGAAGTGATACTACTTGTACCAAGCGCCTGTAAAATAAATGCCATCAGTGGCCTTGCAGCACTTATTGTGCCACCCACTTAAGAAGCATTCTAAAACATGTCTCAGGCTTGCCATCACAGCCTGTGTGCGCAATTGTAAACGGCCATTTTGACCTGGCAAAATAAACCTTTTGCCAGGCCTAAACCTGCTTTGTTAATACATGTAAGTCACCCCTATAGAAGGCCCTTAAAAGGCCATAGGGCAGGTTGCAGTGTTTTTAAAAAGATGGCATGTACTTTTAACTTCTAGATGCTCTGGTACTAAAAAAAACTCTTAAATTCCTCTTTGGTACTACAGGGCCTACCTCTCCTATTGGATAGCATTGAGTTAACTTATTACACTTATTAAGTAATAACTATCATTTGGGAGCAGGTAGGAATCTCAAGTTTGGTATGAATGTTGAGTTTGGTGTCTAAAGAATTGCAATTTTAAGCCCTATTTAATAGTAAAGTTGGATTTTAAGTCACAATTCTAAAAATGCCACTTTTAGATAGTAAATTATAAACAAAGTATGGGGTACCTAGTGTCCCGAGGAACCTGGGTAAATATGTAGTAAACTGGACAGTGGTTCACGTAGGGGAAGATAATAGCCCAAGCCTCCTAGGCAACAATAATGAAGTGGTCTAGTAAAAGGTCTAGTAAAATGTCATGGTTATAAAAGACCAATTGCTTAATAGTTATACACATACTTGCATGTACCCATACTTGCAGACATTAAGCAAATATATACATCAATGGTATCCTAAGTGAAGCACACACATCTGTACAAAAGCACACAGTGGGTGCTCTAAGTGGATGGCACAGTTGAAGTGATTAGTGAAAGATAGTGAACAGTGATGGGCACAGTTACATAAACCAATAGAATGTAGACTTAAAAAACATAAGTCTTTTAAGGACCTGTACTCAAAATGACCATATAGGTTCAACCATTGGCAAAAATCAATTCAAAGTCAACATATATACATTGATGTTTCAACCCCTAAAAGTACTCCACCATATACCGCTCAAATAAGGCCAAGTGCATAAACATTAGCTTCTTGATATTTATATGTAAATTTGCAGATTGCAGATGGACAACCAATAAAAGGTTCCTGAGAGTCAGAACACAGGCTATGATGGATATATATAGTCATTTTGAGTCCAGGTTCCTTAAAAGACTATGGGCCATATTTACAACGAAGTAACTCACACAGCGCCGCAAGACATTTGGCTGTGCCGCACTGCGTTACTTACGAAGCAAAGGGATGTGTCATATTTACAATAGTATGACTTATCCCTGAGCTGTCCCCTGCACTGGTGCACAATTGGCTGCAATGCACCAACACAGGCCTCCTTGCACCATGGTGCAAGGGTGCTTGCATTGTGGGGATGATTTTTTTTATGCAGGAAGGGACACCCTCCTGCACAAAAACAATCACGAGAAGTGTTTTCCTCTATCTATGTGTGCTGCAAAATGCACAGAAAGAGGAAAAGACGGGGAGAAATATAAGTATTTCTCCTTGTTGCTCCTCCTTATGCCTCCCCTGGAGAGACGTAGGATTCTGACACACCAGGTTTCTGAATGGTTGTAAATCTGGGAATTTGGCAGAATCCACGGGTGTTGCGTGGGAACACCCACAGCAACACCCATGTAATACCCCTTTGACGCAAAGTGATGCATGAAAAGAGGCCATATTTACAACGACACAAAAAGCCACGCAGGGTGGTTAGCGTGTCCTGGTAAATATGGTGCACCACACTGCATTGCCGATGCGTCACAAAGAGTGATGCACCGATGGTGCAAAGGGCTTGTAAATATTCACCTACGTTTTTTAAGTCAACATTCTGTTGGTTTATGTAACACTGCACACCATTGTTCATCATGTTTCACTGATCAATGTTCCATCCACCTACTGTGTGTATTTTGTACAGGTGAAAATATGTCATTTAAGATACCATTGCCGTCATCCTAAACTTGTGACTTTGTTCTGGTCCAGTGCGACCACCGAACCACAGTTGCCACTTTGTGCTTCTAGGAACTATTTTCACTTAAATCTTTACAATTGCCTATCTCTGGTTCTACCGATTGGATATGTATCGTTTTGGTGTCAAGTAATTTATCTAATTGTATTCTCTTATTCTACATTGGTGGGTGATGTGTTTTAGCTTTACGGCTGTTTGAAGTGCTGTATAAATACTTTACATATTGCCCCTAAGTTAAGCCTGGCTGTTTTATGTCAACCTACCAAAGTGTTAAACACAGGTTAATACGGTGTTTGCTTGTATTCCACCCTGACAGACTTTGTTCTGCCCTCCACCAGTAATCCAATTTTCAACATTGGTGTTCAGCAGTGAGATGGGGACTTGTGTTTGTGCAGTGCCATACAGGGATTTTGTGTTACACTAAAATCCCAGATAAATACATTTAATCAATTTTGAGTTTATAAAATTCTCCTTGATTTGCTCTTTTGCTTTTTCCAAATCTATACTCATTGCTACCTGACTGTCTTGCACTATACTTACTGTAATACATTTTTAGTGGCCAACCTGTTAAGTTACACTGTGGTTGAGTTCAAACACTTATGTAAGGAAAGGGGGCTACAAATCGAGAAAGACACCAAGAAGTAGGAGCTTCAGCAAGCTCAGAGGGCCTGGACATAGGTCCACTAGTTGCTGACAGCAACAGAGAATAGACATGTGGAGGATGATATTGATGAGCAGGAGCAGAGCCTGGATAGGAGCCATTAGAAGCAGCACTCAGAGGAAGGGGTGGGTTTATCCATCTCCCGAGTTGGAACTTCCTGTCAGAGTGGGAAGAAGTGTATTTTTGCATGGGCTGTCCCCAGAGAATTGGGGAGAGATGGTGTTTCAGTTGCAAATGGACAAACTCGAGATGGAAGAAAATGGCTCATGACAGGAGCCTCAGAGAGATGGACACTAGACTTAGACAACCAACCATGGTGGTAGCATACCTACAGTGTCTGATGGGGAAAAAAAAGTTCGCATAACTAAAGTATGTGATAGGGGATGACATGGACAAGTGGTTTTCTGCCTGTGAGGTTTCCCTTAAGATGCATAGGGTACCAGAATAGTTTTGAGGACTGGAAACACCTGCCTCCAGTAGGGAGGGATACCTTGCTTACACTAGAGGTGGGGGGCCAGATAAACTACATCTCAATGAAAACCATCCTTGTCACCAAGTTTGGACTCACCCCAGAGAAGTACCGCATTAGGTTCAGGGATAGCCAAAAGATGCAGGACCAGTCTTGGGTGAATTTTCTTGATTACACCTGCAAGGCACTGAATAGATGAGTGAGTGGCAGTAAAGTTGATACATTTACTGGATTGTTTAATCTGAAACTAAAAGAGCACATGTTCAATCAATCAATCAATCACGTGCTTGTAGAGCGTGACTACTCACCCGTAAGGGTCTCAAGGAGCTGGGGAGGTGCAGGTTCCAGTCCATCAAGGAGGGGTCTGTCGAAGAGCCAAGTTTTGAGGTTTCTCGTGAAGATTGGGAGCGATGTGGTCTGTCTGAGGTGGAGCAGTAGGGCGTTCCAGGCTCTGGCGGTGAGGACAAAGAAGGAGCGCCCTCCCAATCTGGTCTTTCTGGTGCGGGAAATCATGGTGTAGGAGAGCTGGGCTGATCATAGGGTTCTTTGGGGTGTGTGGAAGTTGAATCGGCTGTTGAGGTAAGCTGGTCCGGTGTTGTGGAGGGCTTTGTGTGCGTGGGTGAGAATCTTGAAGGTGAGTCTATCCTTGATGGGGAGCCAGTGGAGTGTGCTGGGAGATATGGCAGGGTCTTGGTAGGTTAAGGACCAGTATTGCGACGGTGATCTGGATGTTTTGTAGCTTGCGGGTAAGGTTTTTGTTTATTCCAGCGTAGAGTGCGTTGCTGAGTCTGCTGGTGATGGGGGCATGGGTGACGGTTTTTCTGTTCTTGAGGGGGATCCATTTGAAGGTGTTACGTAGGAAGCGGAGGGTGTGGAAGCAGGAGGATGCGACAGAGATGATCTGGTGGTCCATTTTGAGGTTGGAGTCTAGGATGATTCCAAGGTTGCGTGCGTGGTCTGTGGGGGTGGTGGGCTTCTGAGGGCGGGGGGCCACCAGGTGTAGTACCAGGCATCGGGGTGTGGGCCCATGATGAGTACTTCTCTTTTGTCGGTGTTGAGTTGCAGGCAGCTGCTTTTCATCCATTTGGCGACAGCTTCCATGCCTTCTTCGAAGTTGTGTTTGGCTGCGTTGGCTTCGTTGGATAGGGAGAGGATGAGTTGGGTGTCGTCTGCATATGAAACAATGTTGAGTTCGTAGGTTCTGATTAGGGGTGGGCGGAATTTGCGTAATTGCGTTACGCAAATCTCCGCGAAACGGTAAAATATCTCCGCGAACACGCAGAAATTCCGCGAACACGCGGAATTGCTTGTTCGCGATGCTTTTTTCCTGTTCGCAATTGCTGTTTGCGTGCTCGAGGAGAAATATCTCGCGAACATGCATTTTGAGAACGCGAACAAGCAAAAATGTCGCGAAATCGCGGAAAGCAGACTTTTGAGCAATTTCGCGTTCTCCGCGGAACGCGAAATTACGCAAATTCTGCAAATTCCGCGAGCGGAACGGAATTTGCCGCCCAGGCCTAGTTCTGATGATGGGGGTGAGCGGAGTCATGTAGACGTTGAAGAGTGTTGGGCTGAGGGATCACCCCTGGGGTTCTCCGCAGGTAGTTGGTGTAGTAGGGTCTGATAGGAACGGACGGAGTCTGACCCGCTGCGTTTTGCCTGAGAGGAAGAAGTAGATCCAGTCAAGGGCTTTTTCCCGGATCCCTGAGTCTTGGAGTCTGCGTATTAGGGTGCGGTGGGATACCGTATCGAAGGCCGCGGAGAGGTCAAGGAGGATGAGGGCTACTGTTTCTCCTTTGTCCAGTAGAGAGCGGATGTCATCTGTTTGTGGCGAGGAGGGCGGTTTCTGTGCTGTGTTTTTTTCTGAAGCCAGATTGGGACAGGTCGAGGATGTTGTGCTCTTCGATGAAGGTGGCGAGTTGGCTGTTGATGACTTTCTCGATTACTTTTGCTGGGAACGGGAGCAGGGAGATGGGTCTGTAGTTTTTAAGGTCTGTGGGGTCCACTGAGAGCTTCTTTAGGAGGGGGTTGATCTCGCCGTGTTTCCAGTCATTGGGAAAGAAGGTGTTTGTCAGGGAGCCATTGATGGTGTGGTGAAGCATGGGTGCGATGGTGTCAGCAGCTCTCTTGAAGATGTGGTGGGGGCAGGGGTCCATGGGGGCCCCAGAGTGGATTGACTTCATTGTTTTCAGTGTGTCTTCGGTGGTGAGGGCTGTCCAGCTGTCAGTCGTTGGCTTCAGGGTGTCGTGGGTGGCTGATGGGGGTTTAGTGAGTTGGTTGTCTTCATCGAAGTTGTCGTAGATGTTCATGATTTTGTGGTGGAAGAAGGTGCTGAGTTTGTTGCAGAAGTTTTGTGAGGGAGGAATGTCAGTCGACTCGCTGGTGGGTTGGGCAAACTCCTTGATGATGTTGAGGAGTCCTTTGAAAACTGATCTAGCTTAAGAGAGGAAATATGAGTCTCCTGTAATAGGATTACAGAAGGATTTTTTGCCTTGATCCAGATTTCCACAGCTCGCATTTTGTTAATATTATTTAAACCATTAACATTAAGAGAAAACAATTTCAAACTCTCCTTACTTGACAATGACATCTTAAATGATCTAACTGTAAGCAGACATCGTCAGGCCTCACTTTGCCCATTGTAGACATTCTGGCATTTTGAATTGACACATACGTAAATAAAGAAAGCCTGGCACCATCAACTTCATTTTTTGTTATAACCCACCCATCACCTCCCTGGCCCCCCTCCCTCAAAACTCTCCCCCAACCATCACCACCCTCGCCCCCCCAGACCCTACCCACCAATGGCCCAACTTCCCCCTCCCACGCTGACCATCGGAACCTACCCCACTGCATTGGGGTGACCTGTCACACCCCCTGGGCCCCCTGGATTCCACACTCCCTCGTGCTCTGCTGACCCCCCCCCAAACCTTCTGGACAGTCCGCACCCACAAAAATCAAAACCTATGACATCTGTGAACACAAAAAGAGCTCTACACAAATTCCTCCTACTTTTAACTTGATTAAGAAATCGAAATCTCCTTGAGCACGTCCTGCGCTGCTGCAATATCGGATAGCATAAAGAATTTGCCTTTCACTAAGACTTTGAGCTTAGACTGTTGCGCTATCGTGGCTTGGGCCCCTTTAGCTTTAAATAACTGTAACATTTGGACAAACTCTTTTCTTCTCCGAGCGGCAGAAGCGGACATGTCTGAAAAAATGCGACTTTTCACAGTTTTAGTAACAAAAAATTGTCTTTTCCGAATTGCCGTCGAGAGAATAATCTCTTTAATCCGTATATCAGAAAAATTTAATAGAATTGTTCGAGAAAGGGAGGAATTTGGAAAAGGTTGGACGGGAACTCGATGTGCTCGCGTAATGGTTAGGTCACCCTCATGATTAGGAATCACTTTTGATTTTAAAAAAGAGGTTACCCACTGCAACGTGCTAGAACCTTCAAGACCTTCAGGAACCCCCACTATACGAAGGTTTGATCGACGATTATAATTCTCCAAATCATCTAGTTTAGATTCTAGTAAACGTGAAGTGAGGGAAAGCCGATTTGCATCTTTTTTGACCACGATCATTTGATCCTCCAGATTAGAGATACGGGTTTCAGCTTCTTGGAGACGAGCAGGAAATGTAGAATAAAGATCCTCCATTTTGTCCAGGCGCTGATTAATCAAAGCGAGCTCAGATTTTTGAAACCTCTTCAACTCTCGGACCTCATCGAGAATTAGATTTAGCATATCTTTAACTGACATCTGGATCTCCCCGACGGTCTCAGTGTCCAAATTTAGTCCCGGTACCTTTAAGTCCCTATAGTCCAATGACACTAAGTCAAAAAAGCAGCAACAGCAGCAGTAAAAAACAAAAGGGAAAAAAAAAAAATCATGGGCTTCGTTTCGGTGTCTCGCATCATGCAACGAATCTAAACGAGGGGTGGCGATATTTTTAAATAAGAACATACATGCGGAAATTATTCATTCAGAAGAAGGAGGCTCAGGGCGTTGGTGCTGGGTCTCATGCAGAGTCAAAAATAGACAGAGACCTCTTACTTTTCTTAGTTGCTATGACCCATTAAATGATGATTCTAATATCATATCATATGGGAGGGTCGTTGGGAGGAGTGTACTGTCAGGGATGTTGCTGCTCCGAACCAAAGATGGCAACTATGGAACACACATGCGCGGAGGAGTCAGGCAGGGACAAAAGCCTGGCTTCCCCCGGAAGAAGCGCTTTGCGTACTGAATCCTGAAGCCCCGTATACCCGAAGCTCGTCCGATTCCTGTTTGGATTCCGTGTCCCGTGTTTATCCTTGACTCTTCCCCGTTTGCCCGTTGTGACATAGAAAGCCGTTGGACCTCACTTCTGTCCCTTTCAACCCCGTAATCGTAGGGCTATATAGGATATCCCGGCGGCTTTATTACAGAGGGAGGGATTCCGCTGCGGTGTAGTGGCGTGAGAGCTGTAATTTCCACCTACCGATCGGATTTGGGGTTAGCTCGTTCATTGACCCAGTGTCCCGCCGGTGGGACGGGCTGGAGGCTCTGCGTTCAGCTTCCCGGACGGACTTCCACTGCCCTTTGCTCCCGCAATTCGAGCTCCGCTTTCCGTGGTCTCCTGAACTCCAATTTTCCCGTTACTCCGCTCCATTTCTCCTGGAACTGTGGCTACCTACTCTTTCTTTTGACTCCTGAGCTCTCGGCCTGAGCCCTTGGTTTCGCGTCATATCGTCATCAGCCACTCTCTACGGAATTTTTCATTCAATTACTGCGACCCAACTGTGAGTACACCGGACATCAGATGAAATCAAGGAACACCTGAACACTGGTAACAATTGAAGGTCGCTCTTTTCCTTTATTTTTTCCTTTTGTATTTGTGCTGCTTCAACTGCTGCTCGCTCTATATATGGACTGAAGAATCCTGATATCCTGACTTTAAGATTGCAGCGTGATTACCTTATATGTTAGCAGGGAGGAATTAATGGTGAGCCTGAATATAATTAGTTACAATTACTATCTCTCTGTGTAATATATATATTTAGTGTGCTCTCCTTGTTCTTACAGCCTCCTGGGTGTCCCATTTTATATGTTCCCCATACCAGAACAGGAAGAAGGGAGATATAAGGTAAAGCACTGAATTGGGAGGGTTAGACAGGATACGTCATATCATCTGTTAGCTAACCCCTCCTTCTTTCTTTTAGCTACCTTACAGTGAAGCGACTGAAGGCAGAGACTTTGCAAGACATTCATCCCCTTTTTCTTTCCTTGTTTTGTTTCCCTTCTTCCCCTAATCACCTCTATAGTATAGAGTCTGATATGCTTAGGTGGTGGTTGAGGGAAGTCATCAGTTCCTGGGCGCCTCTGCAGAAACACAGGTGAGACACATCACCGTCCTAAAGAACCCGACAATAACCCATATATGAATGTTTTGCAACCATTGCGGTGGCAAAACATTTGCAGAAGGGTGGTAAGGCACTGACAAATTGGATGGGGTCCCCAGGGGACCCCTTTCCCTTTGGGAATGCATGCACAAATATTTTTTATTTTTTAAGAGCAGGCAGTGCTGCCTTCTCTTAAAAAGGAAACTGAAAATTTTAATTTTTAATTTTTAAAAGTATCCTGTTTTACTGAAGGAAAACGGGCTGCATTAAAAAAAAAAGAACTGCTTTATTGACAAAGCAGGCCCAGACATGGTGGTCTGCTGAACCCAGCAGGCCACCATCCCTGAGAGTGCCAGCCATTCCCAATTAGGTCGCAAATTGCGACAGCCTCATTAAGTATTCATGATGAATGCAATTTGTGCCCCATTGGGAATCGCAAACAGTGTCTGAGACACTGTTGTACATTGCATTTTGCGACTCACAAATTGCGACACATTGCGAGTCGCAAAATCGAATTGTTATACATCTGGCCCATTATCTGTTAAGAGTGAAGGGTTAGGAGAAACACAAAGTAAAGATTGAAAATGTAACACAGGGTTTGTCTTCATTAAGAAGACCGTTAGCACTTTGCAAAGAAAACAATAAGGATCTAAATTCATGACTTACAGTGTTTATCTAGATCTGCAGCTCCTTTATGCCAGAAAATAGGTCACTGTGCTGTGCTAGAAGGATCTCTGTGTGAAAAGCAGTAACCCACTTACCTAACTACATAAAATAAAAAAACTGTGATCTGCATGTTACATAACACATGATGTGCTGTCCAACAGACACATTAACCGGTCATACTAATTTATGAGTCAAACTGTGACCGGACAAAACACAGAATTCTCCAGGAACTGCATTAACCACTGTTATTTTAAATCCCCTCAAGTTATCCGTTATCCTACTGCTATTTTAATCCCCTCAAAATTGCTAGGAACATAACAATCTTGACTGCAGGTTTCTTGAACCTGTAAGATATTTTAAAAAACAGCCTCTTTGAGCCAAAACGGATTTACTATCAATTTGTCCTTGTTAACGATTTCTTTGCAGCAGATTTTTTTAGATAAATGTACAAGTTGACGGTCGGACTCTACTTTTCAAGCTCCACCCCTTTCCTCTGCCAAACCTTGCCCCCAATTTATGGAGTCCTGGAGCAAATTGTTTCCAAATCCAGGACTGGTCCAGAGTCAGCAGTGGCATAGGTGATGCTCTCAAACCTGTTCTCTTAAGTTGAGCTTGTCTCCTGCAGACCACTATTTATTCTTGTACAGCTTTGTTACTCTTAATTCAATTTCTAGTTCAAGATTGATGACATAAACAATGGTGGAGAAGAAAAGGTTACTTACATGTAAACTCAGTTCTCCAGCGTTGGTATTATTCATAGATTGACCAGAACTCCTCTTCTTCCTACATGCTGCTTCAATCATGGTCTCTTGACGAGCTCTACAAATAAGACAGATGGAGCATCTGTAGACAGGCAGATGATGGGGAGCAATTCAAGCAAGTGAGTAACTTTTTTCTTCTTTCCAATTTGTTGTGCTGGTCATCTTTGTTGCTGCTCACCCTCACGATTCTCCCATTTCAGAGGACTTTTAGTAGTCAGTTACGGTATTGCTTAATAACAGCACCAAGAGCATTTGACAAATTCTTCTTCTGCGATCACCCCATTGATGCTCCTCATTGATTCTTCCTCCCTGGGGTTTCACTCAGCCAGCAGGTCAGTGTCATGGTATGCATGGAGATCCCCTCACACATCTTGTATGTGATGTGTTTTGCTGAGTTTCAGAGGAGCCCCAGTCACTCAGATCTTTAACGTCTTGTCTGCGCTAGCTCTGGGAAATGACCCACCAGTTCATCTTTGTTCTTTTGGCGAAGGTCCCGCCGATTTTACTCAGTGTGGGGCATATCAACAACAACCGGCAATAATTATCGCTAAGCGCACTTAGCGCTAGGATAATTATCACCGGCTAGCGTGGATTTTTATCGCTGAGATAGCGTGCTATTAGCAAAGCTTATCTCAAAAGCGATAAAAATCCTAGCGCTAACTGCCTAACGTGAGATTATCGCTGGAAACCCAGCGATAATCTCACAAAGTGTGGCGTTAGCTTGTTGATAGGGACTTGAAGTACTGGGTTTTTCAGAACCAACCCAGCGGTGCCAGGGGACACACCCTAAGACTTCGAGTTCTTCCTGTTTCAGACTACAGAAACACAGAGTCTTCTAGGTGAAGTCAAAGATCGTATTTATTGGCTGCAGACCAATCACAGGTATCCGAGAAGTACAACACGATGTATGTTCTCAGGAGACTGCTCCCGAACCAAAAACCAGTCTTTACTTATATACACAAAATTACGCTCTGGGCAACACCGCCCCTCTTTTACTAGTGGTCATTCACATATTTCCGCTTCAAAGAAACAGTAAAGGCATGATGATAATCCCACATTTCAGCTCATATAGATCACAAGTATTTACCCAGCGAGGCTCAGAACACTCATTAGATATCAGCAGCCCCCACACAATTCGACACCTCCACCTCGTAAAGTAAGCCATAAAGTAGGAAACAGAGTCAGGTGTGAAGGAGATTAGTCCGGGTTCGTGTGGGAAGAACGACTTTATGATGTGTCAAGCCCTGATGCTAATCCCATTTGGCCGCAGTAAAAGGGACCGGCCGGACATGAATGACCTCGGGCATTGGAGTCAGTTTGCACAGGTCACAAAGAAGTCACCAGAAGGTGTACGTGTCCTTTAGGCCTAAGCATGGCCTTAGTGCACGGCCTATGTGAGGGCAACAAAAAGAATGGCTGCCGCTCTAAAATGGAACCTGAGGGTACTATACATAGTATCGTATACACGGTGAATTCATCGGTGAAACATGACGAAAACACTTATGCATACCGCGTTACTCATTTGCGGTTCGCTGATACTAAAATCGGCATGGTGGGACCCTGCCACCGACATGGTTCCGAAATTTACAGTACCACAGACTCACAAACTTAGCCATGATATCCACCTTCCATAGGATATCATGGCTAAGTCAGTCCTGAAGCAGGCGTAAGGAAAGTAGCGATAACAGGGGTTATCGCTACTTTTCCTGACGCTACGCTTCATAGCGTGGGGCTTGATGATAGGAGGAATGTCGCTTAGCGACATTTCTCCTGTCATGTCAGGTCAGGAACGCCCACTTTGCATCTCATTAGAGATGCAAAGCTGGGCGTTAAGATTTCATACGCTAAAGCAAGGTTTCACGCGTTAGCGTGAACTTGCTAATTAGGCGATAAAATTATCACAGTTTTTCGGCCCAAAACGGCCGCTAAAGCAGTGATAATTTTCTACCGCCTCGTTGTTGATATGCCCCTGTGTTTCTTAGGGAGAAGGGGGGAGGGGTAAGTTGCACCAGCCTTAACATTTTCAACTTCTATGTAGTTTTCTTTCATACGGGAGTGAGGATAATGATTTTTATGGTCTACCAAGTAACTCCCCCCTGGAATGGATGATCACCTCTTGAGATCCGACAACCTTTTCACTGGCTCTCATAGCTGCATCTACCAGACCTGACCATGCCCTCCTCCCTGTGCCATTTCAGAAGAAACCAATATAAAAAGTGCTTTGTAATTAGTATTCTAACATGGTATCCTCTCACTTAGATTAAAATAATAATAATATTAATAATAATAGTAATAATTATAACAATAATAAAAATTATAATAATGACAACACTAATGTTAACAACCACAATAATGATAATTATAAATGGTGATAATGATGATATTAACACTAATAATAATAACAATAATAATAATAGTAAATAGTAATAATAATAATAACAATAATAATAATAATATTGGTAATAATGTTAATAATAATATTAGTAATAATAATAGTAATAGTATACTAATAATGATAATGATGATAATAATATTAATATTAATAATAATAATAATAATAATGATAAGCTAAAAGTGGATTAGCTTTAGCCTTCTGCACAAACTTCTCACCTGCTATAAATCAAGTGTTTACATTTATTCCTAAACATACCTGCTCATATTATTGCGCTTTGTTGTGCCATCAATTTCATCACAGTTTTGCATCTAATGAATAGGAGTGAGGTTGAAAACACCGGTCATGTTGCTTGGTCCTTTGTCGACACCATCTGTGTAGGTGGATAGCCCTGGCAAAGCTTCGACTTCCTGTGGAACGTGGAGGCCTGGGGGCACCCAACTTTGAACATTACTACCTGGCAGCCAAACTTCAATGGTTGGCCTGTTGGCTGGTGGGCCGCCGTATAGAAGACCGAAGTCCATCGATCTGTCTTTGACCAGGGACACCCTCCTTCCCCATTGCACAGTAAGACTCGCTTCCCCTAAAACTTACCGCCTCTTCCACGAGTGGCCCCCACATGCTTATCAGGGGTACTGCACCTCACATGACACATATCCTTGTGCGCCCCTGTGATCCCCTCGCTGGCTTTCCCGGTGTGGATGGGCCATCTTTCTAGTGGTCGGCTGAGGGTGTGGGAGGAGGCTGGCCTTAATACTGTGCGCAACCGCTATGGGGATGCCATTTACTGACATTTGAAGTATTGACCGAACAGCACCCATACCCCGAAGTCAAGCTCCTACTCTATGCTTCTCTTGGAAGGGTGATTGATGATACCCGGGCAGCACAGGGCATGGAACCAGTCACACATCAACTATTCCAAATGCTGCATAACATAGAACCCAGCTACAGATTCATTACATGGCTCACTAGGGCCATACTCACTCACAAACTAATGTTCCTACAGTCCCTAAGGGAGATATAGGAGACAGAATTCAACAGACCTCTCCATGACTGGGAGTAGGAGCGAGCCTTAGCTGACCCACAATGATTACCTTCAAAGAAAGTGTGGTTCCACCAGCTCAAAGTCTCTATACTCCCTTTCCCGTTACCAACCCAGTGTCCTCCACTACCATTCCCTACTCACATTGGGTCGAAGTGACACCAAATAGCACACTAACTCCTTAGGCGGTTGCATATAGGCATATAGATTACATTGCTTTGATGGCGAATGTACACCCTTGTTAATCGCTATGCTTGTATCACTGTGCATAAAAAGTCTATAAACAAATATGTTTAAAAAAAAGGGTTCAGATAATGTTGACTTATCCTCTGGAGGATAAAGGTCTGAGCTAGAATACTAAGATTCATACAGTGCCTACTAAGAATCAGTAACCAATGGGTTAATTCCTTGGGTAACAAACAGAACAGGAACACCTTTTCAAACAAGGGTTCTGACTTTCATATGTAGTTGCTGTGTTTAGTATAGGGTAGGCCTGGGCGGTAAATTCCGTTCCGTTCGCGGAATTTGCGGAATTTGGGTAATTTCGCGTTCCGCGGAGAACGCGAAATTGCCCAAAAATCTGCGTTCCGCGACTTCGCGAAATTTTTTGCTTGTTCGCGTTCTCAATATGCGTGTTCGCGAGATATTTCACCCCGAGAACGCAAACAGCGATCGCGAACAGGCAAAAAGTATCGCGAACAAGCAATTCCGCGTGTTTGCGGAATTTCTGCGTGTTCGCGGAGATTTTTTACCGTTTCGCGGAGATTTGCGTAACGCGATTACGCAAATTCCGCCCACCCCTAGATAGGGGTGGGCGGAATTTGCGTAATCGCGTTACACAAATCTCCGCGAAACGGTAAAAAATCTCCGCGAACATGCAGAAATTCCGCGAACACGCGGAATTGCTTGTTCGGGGTGCTTTTTTCCTGTTCACAGTTGCTGTTTGCGTGCTCGGGGAGAAATATCTCGCGAACACGCATTTTGAGAACGCGAACAAGGAAAAATTTCGCGAAGTCGCGGAAAGCAGAATTTTGGGCAATTTCGAGTTCTCCGCGGAACGCGAAATTACCGAAATTCTGCAAATTCCGCGAGCGGAACGGAATCTACCGCCCAGGCCTAGTTTAGTACCCTTTTAAACCATGGGTGTATCCTTCACTCTGACTCCTGCTAGTTTCAGCAGAATGTTACCAAGTCTCCATGCTGTAGATCAGTCTCTGGCCCTGCCAGTCTACACAATGGGGTTGTGGACTGTGCTAGCAATGAACAATTAAGCCCTTGAAGGGACCTTTCAATAAATCCACTTTACACATTCATAGGGCAAGGGCAATCCTTCAAGGTCCTCAGATGCACTGTTGTTGATACAAGGTCAAAGGACAAACCCTTAACCTCATTACATTATGTTTACATGCCATCATTACATTGTCAGCATCGCCTCATCAATTCTCTTTACTTCAAAATCATTTCCCTGTGACTATCATTTCAAGTAAAATTAGTTTAGGTAAGTAAGGTCAGTCAAAGAGTGAAAGTAATGAAAATAGATAACTAGTCAGATCAGTGCTGGTCTAAAAGATAGGTTTAGGAATTTTGCTGCGGTTAGTCATAGAAACTGGGTACATTTGGAGGCAAGGAAATATTTAGGATTATAGAAACATGCATTGGTTTGTGCAATAGGCATAAGGGTAATCAAAATGTTGACTTACAGTTCTGGTTAAGTAAAATGAAAAGCGAATGTTTAGGTTTAGAGTGATGGTAAAGATACAACATAGGATTATGCTAAAGGCTAGGGGACCTGGATGAGGTAAACATAAATGAGATGATTGGAAACTATAAGGATCATGGCCTGTAGCCAATAGAGGAGGCAGCAAAAAACTGAGCTCAGCCCGGCAGGGCCCCATTCGTTGCCATCCTGGTTAACCAAACTGACCCAGGGGGCTTAGACCCATGGCCAAGAAGACCTTGGGTTCTGGGGGGCCTGTCCTAGAGGAGGACAACCACAATAGGAGGACGTTGACGGCTCCGCTGAGCTGCAATGTAGCTGCAAGGCAGCGGTATCAAGATAGCCACAGCGTAAAGCGTTGGGCTAATGACTGGCCTCCCTTGAGAGCTGTCCTGCCAGACCCCTGGGGCCGCACTAGTGAGTGAGGCGATTGACTGCAGGCCTGCATTGAGGGCCCCGGGGACTTTAGGAATGCTGACGACCCCCGGCTCTGCTGCTGAGACCTCGAGGGAGGGGGAGCCAGCAATGGCTGGCCGATTGTGTGGCACTGCCAGGACCCCACGGGAGCATATCCGGTGTAGCAAAAGAGTAGAGGGTGATGCAATGGCTGACTCCGCCTCCACAGGCAATACATTTTCCCCTATGAGCACTGACAGGATGTGGTGCGGCCTACCTGTGGCACCTGCTGAACCATTTGACTGGTGGCGGCGGGGCCCCGGGCTGCAGTCAGCAATAGGGCCACCGTGAAGAGGTTGGTGCTACGAGGGGCAATGCCAGGCAGTAGGACAGTTGGGGGTGCTGCAGAGTGGATCAATGTGAGGGGAGCTCACTCCCGGCTGAGTGTGGCTGGGCAGAGAACCTTGAAGAGAAGACAAGAAGGCCTGTGCATGCCCATCCAGTTATTGGCCCATGGGACTGGCAGGTGGGGAACAGGCCTGCAGGCTGATCAAGTGAATACATGTAGCAGAGGAGGACCCACACCACAGAGGAACCGCAGCAGAATCTTCCATAGGGATGAGATGACCACTTAGCTAGTCTTGCCTGAGAGTGTGCGGTGTACCGGAGAGCCTTGCAACCCTTGGATCAACGGAGTGCAGACCAGTGGGGCTCGTAGATGCCGACTGCCCAATACCAGATGCAGATATCAGAGAAACCATACTGGACATAGATTCAGGCTGTTGGTCTGACATTAAACATTCAGCGCCCCCAGGGGGGCATGGCGATTGTGATTCCCGGCAGCAAGTGGGTGCGCAGAAATTCCATCCCAGCTAAGGGTTCCAACGGTGATAACTGAAGGTACCTGGTATGGTGGAGCCTCTAGCAGGCATAGTGGGAACAGAGACCAGGAAGGACATGCCTGTGGGGTGGAGGCTCCCCCCTCCCGCTGATTTGGTACTGCCAGTATGGGGCCACATGCTGGAGGGGCGACCGCTGAAGCCTGCAATGTGATGGCCCATTCGAGCCTCAACATCTGCAGCCCATAGGAGGACACTATGCCAGAGAGATTGGGTGTGGATTGAAGAGGAACGAAACAACTGCCGGACCCCCCCGAAGCCATCGTGGAGACATTGGGCACAGAAGCACACCCTGAGACTCTGGTTGCCATTGAGTTGTCAGTGTGCTCTGCCAAACATTGGACCACCACAACCCCCGACCTTCTCATAGACATCGCAGTGCAGTGCAGAGAAGGGGCAGATTGACTCTGGACTGCCTGATAGATCAAACACCGGGACCAGCACTCTTCATTGAGAAACGCAGAGGTGGGGGTTCCGGGTCCCTGCTGTAGGCATTCCCAAAATAGTGTAAAATTGAAATTGAGATGGGGACTCCTGAGGAGTGGATCATGCTGAACCCCGTACAATGAAGGACACACAAGATTGGTAGCCAATGCCCCTTGAAGACCCAACCTTGCAGGACATCCTCCAAGCCATAACTGCCTCCTTCGAGGTACTGGAAACCCAAAATCAATGCCTTATGATCAGACTTATAACTTCTGAGGGATGACCACTGGAGAGTGGGTCAATGTGACTGAAATAGAGCTTGCTGGCATACCTCTGCCATGTAACCTGTAAACCAGAACCTTGCAACCATGGAAGACAAAATCCACACACTTGAGCTGTGAGCGGAGTATGCTGAAAATCGCTCCTGCCGCAATAACATACAAGTGGTAGACCTACCCGATAGGATCAAGAGGAACAATATGCTAATCTACTTAGAGTCCTGGCTCAAAGAAAAAGTGACACCGGAAGGGTTGTCCTCATTCTAAGCCCTTGAAATGGTCCACAGGATGCCTATGAGACCGCCTCTCCCTGGAGATCCCCTGAGGCCATTTATAGCCCAGATGCTGCACTGCAAAGACTATGACCTCCTACTGGCTCAGGCCAGGAGACAGGGTGACATTGCAGCAGAAACCAGCAAAGTCAGAATTTTCCCGGACTACTCCATAGAGCTGCAATAGCAACAATCCGCGTTCATGGAAGCAAAAAAGAATTGTAATACAACCTATAAACTTGTCTTTAAATTTGCAAGGAAAGGAGCCAGAAGATGAATTAAGGATAAGGTGCAACAACACCCTAAATTGACTACATTATTGACTTCGGAAAGCAAGCATTGGCAAAGTCAATTGGCACCAGCAAGCTGAGAGCTATTAGCGTTGTCAATGTTAATGTTCTTTAGCCATGTGTTATGGCATGGAGAGGATGCATGTGGTGTAGAGATGAAATATACATAACATAAATATGTGGCATGGTGTGGAGTTTAATTGTGTTGCATGGTGTGGACTTGCATAGAGTGGCATTGTGTGCTGTAGAGTGGTATGTAGTGGAATTAAATTATGTTGCATGATGTTGAATTATATTGTGCGGATAGAAATTATGTGGCGTGGAGTAGAATTATTCGGTTTTGAGTGGAATTGTGTGTTTTAGAATTGTGTGGCAATGCGAATAGGGAGCTGTCACCTATCTCTCACCCGAGACCACACCCCCTTTCAGATCCACCCCTCTTGCAGCGCAGCCCTGATGAAGTCCTTATAATGAGACGAAACGCATTGGCTATGCTTGAAGTCGATGTGTGAAAAATTAAAAGATCATGTGGATTCAACACTATCACTTACATTTTCCTCTTGCTCAGAGAAAATGTGAGCATTTTTTGGGCAAACTCCTAATCGTGGGAGTTAACATTGGAGATACCCGCTGGTAAAGTTAATTCTGGCCCTCCAGTATTTGCATTGCAAACTCCAGCCAACTCCTAAAGGGGAGCTTGAACTCAAATCTTGAGGCTACAATAAAAACAGACTTCTTACCATTATTATACATCAAAGGTGCGTGGTTTACATTGTAAAGGAATCATAGACACTGCCATTCATGTTCCAGAACAGATTAAACCTTGGAGCAAATCATGTATTTAGGCCTGGTTTTGCTAGCATTATGTGAAAGGTTCTTGCATGCACTCTTTCATGGGAGTGATTATAAAGCAATATAGGAGTCTACTGTGTTCTTTTACGCTTAGAAACAACTAAAATGATTGTACTTTTATTATCATTGTAAAGTCTTGAATTGTTCGGGCTGCAATTTACCACTTTTTTCACATCTGTGTGAAGGATCAGCCTATATGTACTGTTTGTATCTATAATTGTGGTTATGGCAATTTCGTATGTTATTGGGAATTCACATTGAGTTTTAATACATGCAATACAGGTTGCTTACCTACCTATACTTACCTGCGTATCCTTATCTTCTAAACATTCCCATATTTTAGCCACATAGAGGTCAATATTTTGGTCATAGATATTATGATATAGAAACCATCCATGTCATCACATAGTGGACTTCCTCACCTGCACTGAAAAGTGTTTGAAATAATGTATATCTCTCCTCTCCTGTAAATTGAAGCTTCAGTGTCTGATTACTTTATGGGCAAGAAAGAATTGTTCAGTCCCCAATCTGGAGGGCAAGGGTTGTAGGTGAGTCATGGACTTGGAAGAGCAGGGGTGGGTAGAATACTGTGGCATGTTAGGAGTACTCCAGGCCATCTCTTGGGCCATCTGCATTCAACAATCATTGACAAAGCCAAAAGACTGGTGGCCAGAATTAGATCTATTGGCTTTGCCAATGCTTGTCCATTTCTCTACCCACTATGGTTCAGTTGTTAGATGCAAACTGTAGAAAGCTTACATATGGGCAACTGTGCCAGGAGCTGCTAGTCTTACCCTGCGCCCTGAGGTGGAGTGTGGTAGACAGTGACACGCGAGCCCCTGGAAGGCTGAGCTGACTGATGCTGAGTGTGTTCAGACATGTCCATGTGCCAAGAGCAGCTTAACTGCGCTGCCTTCCTGATTTTCTCGAGCTGTGTTCTATGCTCACCAGGATTAAACAATTTTTATCTTGTTTACTCATTTTTACTTCAATGCTGCTCACTGAATTGTGCCACAATTTTTTTTAATTTTAGACTGCTTACTATCCCACGACGCACTTTACTCATTGCTGCTGCTCTCAAGGAAGGCTCTGTTCCAGAGGGAACTCGGGGCGGAGAGTTCAGCGGCCATTGCACTTCCTACAAAGTGGCACGCTGATGCGCCCCCACAACGGACGCCCGCAATGGGAGCACCGCTGGCGAGCCTAAGGCAAGCCCGTCTGCGCCCGTCCGCGCACGGACCGGGCTCAGGACCTGTTCCCCTGGTTCGCTGGGGTCAGATCTTATAACTTATACCAGGGACTTTCTTATGGGCTAAATCCAGTTGAAGGGAAGTCATGCTGCACTAGGATTCCGCTGAAAGCGACGCCTATGACTTATAATGTCATTTTGGATCGCTCAGTTGGCCGCCCCATAATAATGGAGGGAGTGTCAAAAAAGACTGTAAATTCTGCCCCACTTAAATGTTTACTTCTAAACACTAGGTCGCTGGTTAAACACAGAATGGAATTTGCTTTGCTGATAGAGAAACAAAACATCGAGCTAGCATTCATAGCGGAGACCTGGTCTGACAAAGCATCGGGCCCATCTAGTCAAAGCAACTCCCCCGGGCTTTCTTTGTTATACGCAAGACAGACCCAATAGGAGAGGGGGAGGATTGGCGGCCATTTTCCATAACACACTAGAACCCTGTTTCCTCACAGCCTCAAACTCTGCTTGCGAAGCTCTGCGCTCAGTGTACGCACCTCTAGCCATGATACATTTAAGGGAATCCTCCTTTATCGCCCCCCTGGCCCCAGAGCTGATTTCCTGAATGCCATTGGGACGCTACTAGAGGATGGTCTTTGCTCAAATTCTTTTACCGTTTTGGGGGATGTTTAATTTTTACCTCGAGGATGGTAAAGACCCCGACACTGCAACGTTGAGCCAAATGATGAGAAATGGGTACCTCAAACAGCTGGTAGAGGGTCCTACCCATGTAGCTTGACACACTCTTGATGGGATCTTTTCCAATGATCCCAATGTGACTTGCACAGAAGTGTTGCCGCTCCCTTGGACAGATCACTCTGCCATTTTATTTGAATTAGCACAGACAATGTATCCTCGAGGCAAATCTGAGCTCAAGGATAAGACAGCCATTAGGGTCTGAAAAGAGATTAATAGCTCAGAGCTAGGTGACCTACCAAAAGCCACGGCTCGCAACTTACCTGAGGGAGCTGATGATGCAACGGCAGCCTACACTGAATGGTTAGAGGCCGCTTGCAATAAACTTGTCCCGGTAAAATGGTGGACCCCTAAACGGGTCCATCCATCTGCCCCCTGGTACTCAGAAGAATTAAATATGCAACAACAGGCCTGTAAACGGTTAGAGCGACGCTGGAGGAGTGGCTACCATAAGATAGATAAAGAGGCTAACAAAGCAAGTCTCTCTCTATAAAAAACTACTCCTGGACACCAAAAAGAGGTTCTTTTCGGAACGGATTAATGTGGCTACATCCTCTGCCAAGGAACTCTTCAGGACCCTTGTTAAACTCACGACCCTCAATACGTCCAAAACACAAAGTAGTCCTGAACTTTGTGAAAATCTTGCTTCCTCTTTTCCGTAAAAGGTGGAAGTCATTTTTTCATTATTCACCCTTAATCAGGCTCACAACAGTAAAGTTTCCGCTGGTGTGGTGAACTCTGTGGCTAATGTAACATCGACACTAGACATTTTTTCTCCCCTAGAGATACAAGACTCGATCAAACTCTTAATGGCGATTCGATCTGGTTCACCGCTGGATCCTTGCCCTGCCTCTGTGATCAAACAAATCCCAGATACGGTAGGGGCAGCTTTCACTCCCTTGTTCAACACTATTCTCAAGTCAGGGCATTTTCCTAAAGAATGGAAGACAGCATCCGTTCTGTCTCTGCTTAAAAAACTAAACCTTGACCCCAAGGACCCGAACAACTAAAGACCTATTTCTTGCCTTCCACTACCAGCAAAAATTATTGAGAAAGCCTTGAATGTGCAACTCAGCCGGTTCTTGCAGTCCAATAATATACTGGATCCAACCCAATATGGATTCAGAGCTGAACACAGCACAGAGTTGGCTTTGATCAAATCTTCTGAGGAGGTTAGGGAGACCCTGGACCAAGGAGGTACCGCTATCCTGATCATGTTGGATCTCTTGGCGGCCTTCAACATGGTCCATCTTGGGGTGCTGATGGGCCGTTTATCAGAAAATGGGGTTCAAGGCACGGCCTGGAATCTCCTGAAGTCCTTTCCCACGGACAGAGTGCAAACAGTGGACCTGGACAAGGCTAGGTCCAAACCCTTCTCCCTTCCCTGTGGGGTGCCTCAGGGGTCTTCCCTGAGCCCTACACTTTTTAATATTTATGTATCCCTGTTTGGAGCCCTGATAAGGTCTTTCGGGTTCCAATTGTCATCATATGCGGACGATAGGCAAATTGTATTGTCCCTTCAGCGTGGCCATGAATCTGAAACCGGAATAAAATGCCACAACTGTATGAAAGCCATCACAGGATGGATGGCGTCCAACTGCCTGAGACTTAATTCCAAAAAAACTGAGGATATTTTTGGTAATAACATGGCTATCTGGACACTGGAATGATGGCCGAAAGAACTGGGAACGCTCCCAGAACCAGCTGAGAAGGTGAAGAACTTGGGGGTGATTATAGATAATAAACTCACTTTTGGACATCAGATAAGTGGGGTGGTCTATTTTTCCTTCTTTCTTCTCAGAACTCTGAGGAAAATAAAGTTTCTTCTTTCTGGTGACAGCCTGAGGACAGTGGTTACAGCCCTCATTATATCCCGCTTAGACTACTGTCATAGTCTCTACTTGAATATCCGAAAGAGACTTAGGAACAAACTTTAAGTAGTTCAAAATGCAGCAGCTAGGCTGCTGACTGGTATACCTAGGTTTGTCTCTGTCAAGAGGGAACTAAGACAGCTTCTTTGAAACATTGGGCCCAATTTAAAGCCCTCTGTACAGTCTTTAAGGTATTAAAAGGAGTAGGTCGTGACTACTTGAAACAACAGTTCAAGTGGTCCCCAGAAGAACCTTGCGCTCTCTGGCAGCAAAACAGGTGATAGTTCCCTTGATTAAAAAAACCTGCTGAGGTGGCAGGAGCTTTACTGCCACTGCCGCAGAAGCATGGAACAATCTACCACTCCACCTTAGAAATCAAACTGAGCTCCTCTCCTTTAGGTGAGGGCTGAAAACCTGGTTATTTACACATTTTAGTTGCTTTACTCCATGGGAACCACTAGGCAGTGCTCAGCACCAGGACAACTAAGGGTAACAGAAGCGCTCTATAAATGTTATTAACATAACATAACATATTTTTATTGAGCTCTGATGCAGCTGCCCTTCTCAGAGTGAAGCGTATGTGAGTGCACGTGTCCCTTGTCATGAAGGACCAGTACCTACCAGACTAAAATGAGGTTTATAGAGTTGATTAAAATGCATGTACAGGTGCAGTAAAACATCCCGGAAGATGAGGCTGTGTTTGAGAAGAAAACTATGTGATTTGGTAGATGGAACGGACCATCAATGTCAAGAAACTTCAATGCCAAGACAACATCGACACACATATGCCAGGAAGCGATAGCTTGAGATGCATTGTCCCCCTTGTTTTTTTTATCAATGCCTCATCCTAATCAATCTTTATGGAGTATGTGCTGCTCTGCGGATGGCAGAATTAAAGGAAATTCCTCCTGAAGAACTGCTTCAGTCTACTGACCTTTGGAGATGCATCAACCAGGTCGATCCTTTGTTGTGAAAGATTATAAATCATAACTTTTTTTGGGAAAGTTTATAGATTATACAGACAAGCAAGAGCTGCTGCCAACTAAATATGTGGTTACACACATTTACATTGCATTTTGTGTGTTTGGGCAGGTAAGGAGATGAATAATAAAGCCGATATGTGAAGGAAAATAAGCAACAGGGTTGGGGTGGATGGG
Organism: Triturus cristatus; assembly: GCF_964204655.1. Taxonomy (NCBI): domain Eukaryota; kingdom Metazoa; phylum Chordata; class Amphibia; order Caudata; family Salamandridae; genus Triturus; species Triturus cristatus. The sequence goes on from NC_140585.1 coordinate 97,838,604, forward strand.
AGGAGACCGAGCGAGTAAAAACATGAGCCCTCATGTGGATTGCTCAAAGTCAAAGAAAAATGTAGTTCCTAAAACCGAACCAGTGGAAGGACACAGGTACTGGGTTCATGCTCTGGGAGAGGGCCAAACACAGGAAGAGACATCACACATTCATGCTATGGACAAATGGGAACAAAGGATACTAGAGAGTTCTAATAGAGCTAGCAAATGGTAAGTCTGAAGCCCACTGAATTGAAAACAGCCCGGCTCTCCAAGTGAGTGCATGAGCTGTCCAGCCAAGACCTAATAATTGAACACAACTGTGTTACCACAGTGAGGAAATACTTTGACAACTGTATGAAGAGCATCTCAGCCTGGATGAGAGAAAACTGCCTCAAGCTCAACACAGACAAGATGGACGTCCTCATCTTCGGCAAACACACCGCCCTCTGGAACGACTCCTGGTGGCCTCCATATCTTGGTCCCACCCCCATGCCAAAAGACCACACCCGTAACTGCAGCATAATGCTCGACAGCAAGCTATCCAGAAAGTACCAAGTCAACGCCATCTCCTTAGCCTTACAAGATCTTCAAGTGGCTACCCATCAGACTAGTGAGATGGTTAGGCAGGCCTCACCACCACCCAACTTGACTACGGCAATGTGCTGTGTGCAGGCACAGTCTCCAACCTCATGCAAAGACGTCAATCGATCTAGAATACGGCAGCAAGACTGATCTTCAATCTGCCCAAGAGAACCCACATCACCCAGAACCTGAAGGGCCTCCACTGGCTTTCAGTTCAGAAGAGATACCACTTCCAGCTCCTTACCCATGCCTATAAAGTCCTCCATGACCAAGGACCCACCTATATGAACCACGGTCACACTTGTACCGACCACCTAGGAACCTCTGCTCCACACACCTCGCCCTCACAGATATCCCTAACATATGCCGCAACCGCACCAGAGATAGTTTTTTCTCCCAACTAGCTGCCAAAGCCTGGAACACCCTTCCCTCCCCCTCGACACTGCATCCTCGCTCATCGACTTCAGGAAGGGCTTTTCGACTGAGACCGGCAGCAAACACATGGATATCCTAGCGAATGACAAGTGAATTAATTGATTGACAGCTGTCTTGTGCTGAAAGGAACTTGATTTTGTTTTACAAATACAGCTATTTAACAGGGCAGACAGAAGCCTCATATGGTAGGAGCCTTCTTAATTTGATGCAGATCTCTCCCAGTACAAAGGTGAGCAGAGATGAACACCACACTGATGTGACTGTAAATAGCCATACAAGAAATGAGTGAAATCCACTGTAGTTTGAGGGCGAATGAATATTGTGTACACTCTTTTTCAATGTTTAAGTAACACTGTAGCATTGCAGCTGCCTGAAATTTTAGTGCTTGTTTGGGTCTTTATTTATTCTTCTTTCCATCACAAATATTATTAATAAATTGCATGGGCCAAATGAAAGACTTGTAAATTGAAAAACAGCATATTGTTTTTTAATTTCCAATTTTTCTTCTAAGCATATTACATCATGTATTTTTCTTTCTCTCTTTGTAGCATATGCTTGAAGTAAAAAACTAAAAAATATACAAACTTGTTAAGGCTAGACCTTTGGCCTTTGCCAATGCTTGCTAACCTTCCACTTCTCATTCTTTTTGTTATGAATCGAGGCTTGTTCTACAAATCAATATCTGAACGCTTCTGTGGCAGACAGACTGGGTTCTCAGCACAGCTTACAGAGTCGGGCCAAAAGACTGTTTCAAAGTTCATTGGTTTCGGTCATCTTTTGACACATTTCACAAAGTGTAATTAGCGATTGTGCATTCATTGCAGAACAAGAATTTGGGCCTAGTCACAAAGCCATAAATCTGCTTACTTGATAAGACACCCACAATGGTCTCAATGCGGACTCAACGTGGAGCTAGCGGGTACGTGTCCAGATGTTCGACATGGGGATCACATGATCACTGTCTGTAGTGTGTGTGCTGTTTTCTGATTGGCGGAGTGGTCCTAACTTAGTGTGGCATCAGACTTTATGGTGTTTTGAGAACGCGTGCTTTTCCGGCCAAAAGTGTTTTATTGGGGGCCAATCTCCTGAGACCATTGTGGTGTCGCTGCCTTTCTGTGGGATTGATCTGCGTTTTCCTGTTCACGCGTTTGTCTGCCGGTTATGGGTTGCCCCACCTTTGATCTGTCAATCAGTTGCTTCAGACCTAGGTCACAGGACCTGCCTGACCACGTATTTCTGACTCGTATTGAGGGGGAGGTCATATCGGTAAATTCAACAACACTGATGCGAGTTCATTATTATAAGCACATATATTATGATGTATATCGACATCGTATTTATCACTAATAATATATACTTGAATCATCAAATAGATTACTGGATCAGAGGTTAAAGCAGGCAACTAGGCAGAATGAGCTAAACAGATAGGCTATGATAATAGCCATTTAGGATCTTGTGAAATAGCTTCTTGAGTTGATTTATTGGATGCTATACCATTGTTTCATTTTAATATGTTTGTTGTTTCTTCCTTAGTGGTATCCTGCAACACAAGAACTTGTATTCACGGTTCCTGCTCTTCACAAGACAAGTGCATCTGTGACTATGGTTACAAAGGACCAGACTGTAATGAAGGTGAGACAGAATTGTGGATTGAAAGTATTGACAAGGATCATAATCAATCCCGGCAGGTCAAGTTTCCAACCATTTTTAATTATCTATCTAACTCCCATGATATGGTAATTATTTATTTACCTAAAAAAATAATTACCTAATTACCATGATATGCATATACAATCTGTTCCCTGTTATTTGTTTTCCCCCAAAACACCATATTTGAGACAAATCTGTAAAATAAAATTAAACTATCAGACCTTCACAAGATTTCCCAAGAATACAGGTTATCAGTCTAAACCAACATTTCAATCTCCATTTTTAACAAGGGGAACAGTATCTGCATCAGAGGACAAACTTGAAAAATGTGACCACCCACTTCATGGCTCTTGTTAGATCCTTTAAGGATCTCTCCTTTTCTCCTCTTACTCTTATCCTCACTCCTCTCACTACTCTCTTTTTTCTGCTAAGACAAATAATTTTTTGTTCAACTTATCATAACTCATCTTTTTTTCCCAATTTGCTTTACCTGACACACATCATAACCAAGTAGTCCTTGCATCCTAAAGTGATTATATACAATGTTGGATTCCCTCTCACTAGGTTAGGAGCCAGCCTGGCTAGTGAGGGACTTGGGGACAAGGGCTTTTGGTTTTCTGCTTATATTAACTCGAGCAAGTCTCACTTCTGTCCCTTTTGACTTAAATAAGTTCTTGGGTCCACACCAATTTTCCTTCCTCGGCTCAGAAGATCAAATGCCCCACACCCATTCCACCCTGTCACCAGGCCTAAGCCTTTTTTCTGCTCTGGGAACAGATTTCACACCTCCTTAAGGTCAATAACTTGGCTTAAAGTTGTTAGAGAGTTAACCCCTTCCCCGCTTATGACGGAGCCGCTCGTCATGAGCCACGGTTGCCGTGTGCTCATGACAGAACGGTTCCGTCATGTCACGGCCGTTGGCAGCCGCTCCGCCTACGCGGCGCTGTTTCCCCGCCTGTGCGGGGGGACAACGCAAATGGGCGGAGTCATGACGGAACCGTTCCGTCATGAGCACAGCTCAACCGTGGCTCATGACGGAGCGGCTCCGTCATGAGCACAGCGCCACCGCGCTGCCCCCCCGCACCCCCCAGCGCCGCGGCGGAATTCCCGCCGCGGCGAAAGGGTTAATGTAAATTATCCCCTAGAACATAGAGTCAGAGAAAGTACGACATTCTAAAAGTTACATTTCTTAAATACTTAATAATAATCTGATGTTACCATGAATTGGGCTTTTGTATTGTATTGTATTGTATTGTAGTTAAATGTATAACGGCGCACAGCTACCCACCATGGGGTCTCCCGGCGCCAGAGATGGTAAAGGCCAAAACTGAGATAGCTGTTTATTGAGGGAAGAGCCAGGTTTTCAGATCCCTACGGAACTGTGTAAAAGTGGGTTCCAATTTTAAAGAAACAGGAAGAGAGTTCCAGAGCCTAGGAGCGAGGTGGGAGAAGGAGCGACCGCCCATTCTAACCAATCTAAATCTAGGGATCACATAGTTACCCTCAAATGCTGATCTAAGGGACCGAGAAGGAACATAACGGTAAACAAGTGATCGCAGATATAGAGGAGCCAGGCCTTGTTTGATTTTAAACATAAAGCAGAGAGCCTTGAATTTAATACGGCTCTCTATACACAGCCAATGTAAGTCCCGCAGACAGGGAGAGATGGAAGATCTCCTAGGGACATTACATAGGAGCCGGGCGGCAGAATTTTGCACCAACTGGAGCTTCTTTCGTACCTCCTGGCTACTACCCAGATAAAGTATATTACCATAGTCAAGGCGGGAGGTGACAAGTGCCTGGACCACGGTACGTCTAGATGAAGTGGGAAGCAGCCAGAGGATTTTCCGAAGCCACCTTAAGATGGTAAAACAGGTGGCTGCAATGCTGACCGCTTGTTGACGCATGGATAGAGAATCGTCCAGCAAGAAGCCCAGATTGCGCACATGCGTAACCGGTTGGGGTAGCGGGCCCATTGCCAAGGGCCAGTGATTCGGGCCCCAGAGCTGTTTGTCCTTGCCCAGTATAACTACCTCTGTTTTATCACCGTTAAGTTTTAGTAAATTCGCCTGCATCCATTCTGCCACGCGACCAAGTCCCTCCTGTAAAGTAGAAAAGGAACACTCCTTGTTTGAGGATAAAGAAAAAATTATCTGCGTGTCGTCCGCATAAGAATAGAAGGATAGTCCAGCATCCTCCACAATAGAGGCCAGGGGTCGCACGTAGATGTTAAAAAGCATAGGGCTTAGCGTGGACCCCTGGGGAACCCCATAAGCAGATGCGCGAATAGAGGAGGAGCAACTAGATGAACAGACCTGAAATGAGCGCTGACACAAAAACGAGGCTAGCCAGGTTAGAGCGGACCCGGTCACCCCTCCATTTTTTAGTGCGGTGAGAAGAATAGAATGAGACACCGTATCAAATGCGGCGCTCAAATCAAGCAGGATCAGCGCCATGGTTTCGCCTTGATCCAAACGAGCACGTAGAGTCTCTGTAACCCCCAATAGGGCAGTTTCCGTAGAGAAATGAGTGCGGAAACCTGACTGAGAGGAATGGAGATAGCCTACTGCCTCCACATGGGCAGTCAGATGGGTGTTTACATGTTTCTCAAGGATTTTTGAGAACACGGGTAGCAAAGAGATAGGACGGAGATTAGCAAAGATTTTAGGATCCGCCCCAGGTTTTTTCAGAAGAGGGATAACCATAGCCCTCTTCCATATAGATTCCCGAAGAGAGGCATTAAGCAATTCTTGGACAACCAAGAGGGGAGCAGGTGCGAGCTGACTAAGAATGGCAGCAGGCATAGGATCTAGAGGGGAACCAGATTTCACCTTAGAAAGGCAGAGGCGGAAGGACTCTCGATCCAATAGAGGCCAGTCAGAGATCACTTCCTTGGGAGAAAAAGACTCACCATAAATAAAGGGAGAAAGCTCACCCCTGGGCAACGGCAAGCCAGCTGCCAGGGAATTATGGATAGTTTCGACTTTGGTGGTAAAAAAGTCAGCGATCTCATTACATTGAACTTCCTCGAATGTCGGAGGAGCCGGGGAGGTGTCAGCCCCTGCCAGCTTCTTTATCATAGAAAAAAGAGCCTTCAGGCGATTACTGGCCTTAGAAATAGAATCAGAAATAAAAATCCCTTTCGTTTTCCTACAGGCCAGGTGATAGTGTTTTAGAGCTAACCTATAAGTTAATTTACTATCTGATGAATAGGTTTTCCTCCAGCACCTTTCCAGATGTTAACACTTAGACTTCATTGTTTTAACGTCCTGCGTGAACCAAGGAGCAGGGGGCAGGTGCACAAGGGGACGCCTAGTGCATAAAGGAAGATGGTGATCAATAGTAGATGACTTTTGTAGCCAATTACCTTCAAAAGTGACAGATTAATGTTTATAATCTTGAATTTGGCAATTTCTATGATACAGCTACAGACCTGCCAGTGAAAAATATTTTAGGGCCTAGTCGCTGGAGGAAAATGCTCATTTTAATTTTACACATGTTCCACTATTAGGCATCCTACTTTGTCTTTTTGCCAACAAGGTGCACGTAGGGGTGACCTATTATTATTATTTAAAAGCAGCCCTTCTGCCTGTGCAAAAGGTTTATTCTGACTGGTGTAATAGTAATTTATTTTTTAGGTTGTTGCACTCATACTACACAAGGTAAGCCTAAAGCTGTGTTTCCTGGGCGCACTCCAACATGGACAATAGGTGCTACCGTCCGCTTGTGTCATTCAACTTCCAGCCCTGGGTGTATTTCCTATACCAACTTCAAATGGAAGCAAAAGCAGTTTACTCCTTTTCTTTTTATATGGTTTTAGTGAACAAAATGTATAATAAACCAAAAGTATGTGGATACATCAACAGATCATATTTCTTTTTTTTTTTTTTTATTGTATTTTTGACTGTGAACACTCAGTGACATACATTGCTTCTCACCTACAACCCTGAGACCGGCTAACAGTTTCGCAAGGTATTCCGCAGCAAATCTTATCCCACATCCCTGAGGCCGGGCATCAATGCGCGCCGAGCACACCCCGCAAAAAGTACAACCAATATTTCAGCACTGTACAGCAGTTCGATAGCAACTTTCCCCCCTGTGAATCACAGTTTTCTTATTTAACGTAACTGTAAGAACAGAAGAAATTAAAAAAAAGGAAACAAAGTGAGCCCCCCCGCAGCAATACGACCACATGGCGTCGTCTATGGGACTGTCTAGGTCTCTTTGCCATGCCAATCTGGCCTTAGTGTATTGGTGGGATCTCTGTGACATTGCTATACTATATAACTTGGATATCAGCTTGCGGGGACTTTTTTGCTTAATGAGATAAGTTAACTCCAAAAACTCAGGAGGCTCAGCCATATCATCCCCTAGGTGCTTCCTCCACGCTCCCCTCACCCTGTGGAATTGGAAGCGTTGCAGCTGGGTAGGGGCCTCGGCCGCAGCTGCAACCTCGTCCCAGGTCTTAGCTGTGCCCCCGTCGAACAGCTCACCCATCATGTGAATACCTAATTTCCGCAGTGCCCGTACCACTCCTGTGTCCCTGCAAGGAGGCAGCCACACCCCCCAATCTATGGGCATTATCGGTGAGTATAACAATGCTCCCGCCGTTTGTTGCAAAATGCAGTGCCAGGCGTGCCTGGTTGAATTGAGGAAGTCAAGAAAACCCCCCCTCCGGTCTGCCGGTTTGCAAATTATCGCTGGGAGGGGTAGTGGGTCAGCAAACAACCTCTCGAGCCTAAGATATGGGACCGACTTCTCACCGTGTATCCAGCTGTGCCCTTGTGTGCCCTGTGCCACTCTGTAGTACAGCTCCAAGTCTGGGGCACCCAGACCCCCCCAAACAGTAAGGCAACGTCAGCACTCTCCAGCTAACCCGCGCCTGTCCACCAGCCCATGCAAGTCGGAGCATGGACTTATTAAGCCTAACAAAAAAGGAGCGCGGGAGAACTATCGGGATGTTGGTAAATAAAAATAGAAATCGGGGTAATATTACCATTTTCATGATTGAAATCCTACCGATTAATGACAGAGGTAATCCAATCCAAGTCTCTACCTCGTCTTCCAGCTTGGCAATGGCCTTACCATAGTTCTCCCTTATTACTACTTCAGAGTCCACGTGAAGCCGTATCCCTAGGTACCGTACTGGATCATCAGACCATTGGAGCGGGTATTCCATGTCGAATCTAGCCGTGGCCGGGGTTAACGGGAAAGCAATAGACTTAGTCCAATTAACTCTCAAGGCAGACAGTGCCCCAAAATGCACCACCTCCCGTAGCACCGGGGACAGATTATTCTCTGGATCCCTGACATACAGCAGAGTATCATCTGCATACATCGAGACCAGTATCTTATAAGAGGGGAAACTCACCCCTCTCAGGATATGATATTCCCGGAGAGCACATGCAAAGGGTTCGGCAATCAGGGCGAATAGGATAGGCGACAGGGGACACCCCTGCCGCGTCCCTCTGGTAATCGGCATCGCTTCCGTAATCCGATCTCCTAGTCGTATTCTTGCAGTAGGCCTCTTATAGAGCACCCCCATCATCTGCAAAAAGACTGGACCCAGCCCCATTCTAGTCAATACCTGACTCATAAAGGCCCATTCAACAGAATCAAACGCATTCTCCATATCTAGAAAGACCGCCAGTGCCTTAGAGTCCCGTCGAACATGTTGCATCGTGCCAAACACCATTCGTAAGTTATAAGTGAGGTTTTTTGCCCGGCACAAACCCCGCCTGTTCCGGGGCTACCAGTTCCGGAGCCAGCAACGCCAGGCGCGAGGCCAAGACCTTTGCGAATAGCTTAGCATCCACATTGAGCAAGGATAATGGTCTATAAGAGCTGCACTCCTCTGGAGACTTTCCTGGTTTCGGAATAGCTACTAGGATGGCCTCACACATGGATTGTGGCATCTCGCCCTTGACGCACATGTCATCAAACAGCGTGGAGATATGCGGAAGCAACAGGTCTATGAAGGTTTTGTAAAACGCCACTGTGAGGGCGTCCGTCCCCGGTGCACTGTTCGACTTCATGCCAGACAGAGCCTCTAAGATTTCATCTTTTTCTATGGGGAGGGCAAGGAATTCTCTGTGTGAGTTCGTCAGGAATGGCAACTTAATATGTTCTAGATAGTCTCGTATATTCTCATCCATATCCGTCTGTCGCGAGGAGTAAAGGGTTGCATAATACGATCTAAATCGTCCTGCTATATCTACTTCGTCTGTGATCAATGCCCCCTCCTCCGATCTGATCTTAGTAATGTTGGCTTTCAACAGATCATATTTCATCACAAAATGTGTCATAAAAGCAGCAGTAAGAATCCAGATTTCATAATACCAAGAGCAAACCTAGATAAACCAATTTCCCAATAAAACAGTCAGCCCCTTCAACCTACCCTGAAGCTTCTTCCATAAACTGCATCCACATTTTGGCAAATTTCTAGGTCCCCCCACAACGCAAAGCATAGAGTTGCTCCTTATTTCTGACTTGTTTCATTTTTATCACCTTGTCCCCTTTTGTGAGGATCAACTGTTTTCACCACCTTTGGAGTAATAAAGATCTATCCACAGCCATTGCGATATATAATAGTTTTATAAATTTGGCACTTTACTCCTGTCTAGCAGCAATAAAGTGCACAGAGTTCAAAGTCCAGGAAAAATAGGGCGCAGAAGAAGGCGGACAGTCTGGGGTGGCCATGCAGAAATGCGGATTTGCCACAGTAGTAATATATTAAAACATTCTTTGCTAGCACATGGCATCCCATTGTTTCCTTCCATTGCCTCATTTCCAAGTGCTTTCAACAAGCAACAAGCAACTAGAATCATTAGCATTTATCACCCTCGGGGACTCTGCCTAATTATATCACCTATTATCTTATCACAACTATCTGATATTCCTGGGTGATTTTAATCTCATACTGGGAAACACTAACGATTCATAGTATTCCCTTTTCTCCTTCTTTCTATTTAAAAAGGGTCTGGTCCTTTGGAGGGAAACTAGGCAGGGTTGTCCCCCCCCTCTGATATTTTTGCTAGAGCTGTTGACCTGTCAGCTGCGGGCCAGACTCCTGCCATGGGGGATTCCCAATGTGACCTTGTCACATGCCATATTGCTTTGTGCTGATGGCGCACCCGTCTATCTCAAGGACCCTGTTGCCTCGGATCCTTACATGCTGAAGGAGATGGAGGGGTTTAGGGCAGTTTCTGTATTACACACAAGTCACGGGGTAAATTCAAAATGATTCCCCTTGGAAGGCTTGGAATGAAACATGGCTAGCCTTCCCCAAAACATAGGTCCGGAATGGGTACCGTGTTAGTTTGGATATCTAGGGATATATGCCCAGTACCGACAACCACATTTAATCAATTGGATGCGTTGCTGTGTACAGTGGTCTGAGCTGAAAAGCATAGTCAGGTGAAAATGCATATGCTAAAGTTTTCTTTGGTTGATGGATATGGGATGCCTGAAAAGGATACTAGAATTAATACACCAGATGGTCGAGACCTGGCATGGAATTAAAATCAAACTATTTAAAAGAGATCAGTTCGCTCTCCAACTTTAATACCTGAGGGTGGTGTGACCCCATGGTGGATGTTGTTTGTATCTCCAATAAAAAGAGAAAAAGGGTCATAACAATAAGGGATACTCCCATTCCCCTTGAAAATAAAAATATAAACACTAGAAGGAGTATACCCCGGAGAAATCAACAATGAAATCAATGAGATAGGACGAGAAATAAAAGCAGAAATGAAAAAATTCTTCCTGTTTTAAAAAGACCCCTTACTCACCAACCTAGTTGGTGACATGCATCATCATAGGGGTCCCACCCAAGTAACCGAATGTTACCCGTGTGTGCTTCAACACCTGATTTACAGTGGAGCTGTTTTTTTCGAAACAATGGTGCAAGTGAGTGACCTGGGGGCATATTTACAAGGGCTTTATCTCTTCTTTTTTGGCTTAAAAAGCCAAAAAAGCAGAGATAAAACTATCACCCTATATACAAGAGCGTGCAAACATGCATAATCACATGCTAGCACCCTTTTTCCCATCGCCTCCCTTTGCATCTCTAATGAGATGCAAAGTGGGCATCACTGGGCGTACCCCGGATAGACTACCTTTCAAATATCGCTTATGTTCACATCGCGATATTTACAAGGCAGCCCACAGGATTTTAGCTGACGTTAGATTTTGGCGAAAACAGACGTTTTCGCCAAAATCTAACGTCTGCTAAAATCCTGACTTACCTATGTTTGACATAGGGGGTGGATTATGCTGATATGACCACAGGGTTGTATCAGCAAGGTTATCACAGTTTTGCAGGGAACATCACTGCAAAACGGCGATAACCTCGCTATCTCTGGAATTTTTATCACCCTGGAGAAAAGCGTTTGTAATAACGTGCTACCAGGGCAAGAAATTACAGAGATAGCCTGCAATAAGAAATTTATCGCTAAGCACGGCCAGCGATAATTATCGCTGGACATTGATAATATGCCCCAAAGTGAGTTTAAAAATGTCTTTATTGTACTCCTAAGAGTTTAATGATCAGCAATAAGACTAGGTTAAAAACAGTCTGTGATACCTAAGTAGGCTTAACTGGCCTGAGGTATCTACAAAGAAAACTTATCGTGGTGGTCTACATGTTTCAACCTTTAGGTGGTAATACTAGGTTTTCCTCAGGACCTATGTAATGACCCGAGCGGTATGCACACACTAAGGTGCACCACGTCTCTGGGTCACTTGTGGACCATGCCGTGTACTCACAGTATGGTAACCTCTCAGCCTTCTGTGTGGGTCATACTGATTTACATACGGCCATGTCTGAACTGGGGTGGCGGAGTGAGCTAAAAAATGATGATGGATTAAACCCAGATCAGTTTACTGGGGGTGAGTGCTTGCAATGTTCAACACTCCGTCCATCATCCCCTTTGGTTTTGCTTTGTTCGCCCTAAGTTGGCACGGTATGCCCAGCCGTGGGTCCCTTGCTCACTTTGCCACTGAATTCAAGCTAGCCTGGCTGATGACGACTGATTAGCCAGAAACCGGTCCCAGGATGCTTATTTCCGGTCCAGGGAAGACATGGCTTGGCAGTATGGGCTAGACTGTTCCCATGCGGCACAGGGTCAGACTGATTTGCATATGGCCATGTCTTAACTGGGGTGGCGGAGTGAGCTAAAGAGTGATGATGGATTAAACCCAGATCAGTTGACTGGGGGTGAGTGCTTGCAATGTTCAACACTCCGTCCATCATCCCCTTTGGTTTAGGATGACCTATCCTGCCAATAGCTGGTCCCCCTTTGTCTTACCGTCTTGGAGGAATACCCAAAGGCAACTGACACTCTATTCACAGTCATGGGATCCAGGACACAGATTGCAGGGACCAAATTGCTAGGACAAGGAAATACTAACTTTCTAAAGGTAACATTTTCAGAATTGTGACTAAAAATCGGACTTTACCACTAAAAAGGATTTAAATTTGTAATTCATTTGAGGTCAATGTTTGTGAATCTAAGAACATTAATTTTAATAACCTTGTTACCTGCTATGAATCTAGTTCTCTTGCATTCCGGAGGATTCTGATATTAATGATACAACCACTACTTTAAACAGAGTTCATAGCTTCCAAGATTTCAGTCTTCAGACGTGTGACATAGCTATGTTTACAATGTGTCTTATGTAAAATTAGCGTGCTTAATGTGTGGCGTTGTGAGTGACGCTATAGCAGTTAAACAACTAAGATCCCCCAGTTCTGGTTTTTATTTGAATTCAGATACTTTTTGTTCTGTGTTTAAAATGAAAATATCAAAATCGTGAGTTCTTTATATGTTTAAAGATATACAGCCTGAGCAGAGGTAACACCCCTGTGCAAAGGTCTCTAATAAATTGTGTCTCTATCACCACCTTAAAGAAAGCTGCAGTAAACCCTAAACACATTTAATGAGAATCAGACATTCCAGACTGATCTCCTTGCCTTCTTTGGCTCCCTTTGTTGATTTTTCTTCTTCTTTTCCATTTTACTTTTTTTTCAACTAAGGAGAGGGGAAGATATTGAAGTGTGTTTATCAGTGAAGTGGAATCATGGAAACTATACAGCACAACAATGAAAACATGACATGACATGACGTTGTAATCGTTTTATATTTATTTTTTACTTATCTCCGTTCAGCCGTATGCCAGAGTTTACTACCACATACTCTGTCCCTCCCCCGCCCCAGCGCCCGCAGCACTCCCTATTGGAGCTGCCACTGCTTATACATGATTGCTGGAAGCAAGCAGCTCCCAGGGCAGGCTGAAATCTGCGTGACCCAGAACAGGGCTCTCCAGTGGCGTGGCCGTAGGTGATGTAAACCATGAGTTGTGGTGGGTCATGCTTATTAAGCAGAGGGCCTCAAGCAGTATACTAAAATAGAGGAGATAATACTTTATGCTTGGCAATGTATAACAATGCAGTGATACTGGAACAAGCTCAATTATGCATTTGTCTAACCCACAAAACGTGGTACTTGGCAAAGCTGGTACCCACCATCTTTTTCCTCAGTGTTGGTTTTACTCCTCTCCTTTGACCCTTCTCCCATCTGCCTTACTTTTTTTGCTTTTTCTGGAAACGTGTTGCCAGATGTTGATACCCATTCCAAACCTAAAGCTGGTAAAGAACAAATTCATCCCAATGCAGATCACTATCAGCCCAAAGTTGGAACCTCTTTAATCCGTTCCATGCGTCGGACGGCCCCCGGCCATCTGATGACACGGTGGGTGTCTGCGTCGGGGGCACTGTGGGGTAATTCCACATGCGTTGAAAGGGTTAATAACCAAATATAACCTTCAGGAAACATTGTAAACAGAATCCTAATTTCCATTAGAATATAGTTGGAGGAAAATCAACCACATGGAAGGAGCTTTAACTTGCATCCACTGCCAGTTCACCTTCACCACAACACCTACCACATTCTCAACATACAAAGCAACCTCCACACCTACCATCAATCACGTACCCTGAGAAAAGCTTTCATGCTTGCTCCTCAACGCCCACTTACTCAGCCAACCCACCATGTAAATCTGGGACATGCTACAAATGGATGCCTCTTCCTTATTGAATCATGGATAACCTGTGATTAGGCACCCAACATCGCCACAGCTATCCCTGTAGAATACAGACTTGCACACCAAAATCCCCAACACAGAGCAGGAGGAGAAATCACAATCTTTTTAGAGGACTCCTTCAACTGCACCACTGCAGAAAGAATCATGGTATCTAACGATTGGACATTTGTCAGGGAAAAACTTGTGAAGATGCTATAAGATGAGCCCACTGTGCAGTAAACACACATTGCATGTGGCCATGAATCTCCATGAAAAGTCTGGCTGGAGCTTCTATTTTGCTGAATAATGGTCTGATTAAATTCCGTAATTTTTCTTCTAGATCTAAACTGAACAACTTGGAGTCCTCAAAGAGCATTTTTATGATCTCATATTGATCTCTGAGTCAAGTGTGCATTCTAGTCCTTTAGAGAATGTTGGTGTCTAGAGGCTATGGACACCCAACTTGCTAGAGCTGTGGACCTTACAACGTCCAAACAAATATCTGAAAACAACTCTACCTGCTGTTCCAATGCTTCCAATAGGTCTAACCATTTAATGGCTTCCTGAATTCCTTTAAATAAGGCTTTGAGGGGTGTGGCCAAGATGACGCCGGAGTGAAAGCGTTATTTGCTTGCTTACTGTCCTGTCCCAGGGAACAGCCCACCTTCTGTCACTCCTGTGGTGAGACCCACTGGATAGAGTGTGAAATGGTACCCTGAGAATCCAGTGGAACTTTGGTTCATGCAGGGTGGCTATGTTCCGAGAGACGCTGGAGGCTAAGAGATCGTGGCCTGGAGGAGCAATGCATGGTGAAGCAGATGAAGCCCTGGACCAGGAGGGGTGGCCACAGCAGGAGGCATCGGAGGAGTCCCAGGGGCCAGAATGGAACTGGCACATGCTGTAGAAAAGTGAAGACTACAAGGGGAGACGCAAGTCTGCTGACCACCCCATTGAGACAATATATGAAGAAGAGCAGACCCGCAGCAGTGGTTGCCCATGCTGCTGCGAAACCCGATGCCTCACTGAGTGGAATCCTGACCAGAAGATCAGCAGTGAAGAAAGAGGTGAACGGATTGCATGGCTTACATCAGAGGCCGTACACATGCTGTGTTAGCTGTGTTATGCCCACTAATTGCCCCTGAGGCCTCACTGGTCACAGCAATACCAGCAGAGGGCTTGGCACGCCACACCTATGGGGACTAATGGCACCATAGCAGTATGGGTTGAGCTTTGCCTGCTCAGGACAGCCAATCTCATGGTCAGAAGGCGCACCAAGAAATCTGCATCTTGTCACCACATTGTTCCGGCCCATGCAGCAATAAAGGAGCATATTAGCATGCATTTCACTGCTGCCCACCTAAACTAAGACGTGGTACTGCAACCCCAGGGCCTGCGCAGGCTGCCAAGGCTGAAAACCAGATAGCGCATGAATTACCAGGCACAGCACACAGGCTGCAAAGGGGAAAAGAGAGTTATAATCACCCTGCCCCCACCATGTCTTCACAAAGGCATAATAAGGAATTGACTATTAAAAATGTCCTTGCTAAAGCAGCCTCCAAAAACCGAAACAAAATAGTCATAGGAGCAATGACCAAGGTGGGGACAGAAGTCCGCCCCCCAGTTGCAACATGGATTACTAAAAAGTGCAACTGAGGGTTCACTCGCCGCAGCATTTATGGAGGACCTCTTTGGGAAAATACAATATAGCCGTCCTTTATGATGATGTTACCAGGGGCCTCAAAGAAATTCAGGAGGACCTGGGGAAGCTTGGTCAGAGAGTCTCCACCATGGAAGAAGCCACCAGTGAGGAAGAACTGGATTCCTTCAGAAAGGAAGTTTTGGAACTGCAAGACCAGAACATAGAACTACAGGGTCATCTTGAAGACCTCAAGAATAAATCCTGCAGACTAAACAACTGCATTAGGGGAGTCCCAAGAGAGGTCAAGCAGGGTGGCATTGAAACATATACAACAGGACAGGGCCCACCAAGTGGGCCACTTATTGGGTCCAGGGGACAAGCTGGCGGATGTTCTCACATGCATCCACAACTACTGGCAGGAGAAGGCCATCGTTGAGGCAGCCCGAATGATGGATGTTATAACAGCCGGGGAGCCAAAGTATGGCTTTATCAGGATACGTCCCCATTTAGTCTACAAAGGAGATGTTTGCTGCTACATACCACCTTGCTGCTTAGAGACAAGGGTCAACGTATTGCTCTGGCCACGCCTTCTATCTACTCTCCAGACTGAATGGCGAATCAATGCAAATCAGATACTGATCGAAGTGGGAGTAGTGCTGGATCTACCTGAATCTGGAAAAAAAAAACACTTTCCAGACAGGACAATGGAATACAGTCCCATTTCATGGACCACCCCCTAAGCCAACAGAAGAGGAAATAACATGAGAACGTAAGGCAGTAGTGGATAAGCTCCTATCTGAGGATGAACACAACAAGCTCGAGGACCCATAAGGTGCTGCCACTGGTCACTGCCTGGTGCCTCAGAGTAGTTCAAAAGACACTGGTCGTAGCATCAGGGCAGGGCTGATGCAAAATATTGCACATGATTGGCGGGAGCTGGGATGGAAGGGAATTCCAAGTCAATCACGTGGCCCCTTGGACATAATCAAAGGCCTGAGAGACTGAAGATCCCCACATTGTTCCTGGGCCTCTACGTTAGAGGGAGAGGGCTGAAACTAGCTTATGCTGCTCTTTTTGTGCTTGGGGAAAACTCTGGGGAAACACTACACTCCGCAATGTACTTCACCCTAT
Source organism: Triturus cristatus (assembly GCF_964204655.1). Classification (NCBI taxonomy): domain Eukaryota; kingdom Metazoa; phylum Chordata; class Amphibia; order Caudata; family Salamandridae; genus Triturus; species Triturus cristatus. The sequence continues at coordinate 97,855,105 of NC_140585.1, forward strand.
CTGAGACGGACACCTTTGCTGAGTCGAGGTAGGGTTCCCCTGTAACCTAAGGTCAGAGGCGGATTGGCAAATCAGAAAAATGTACAAAGTCTTAATATTAGGGAACTTAACAATGCCAAACGTATACCCGTGCTACACATGCAATAGGAGTCCCATCTTCTGAAACTAGACTATGGATGCCTTAGATTTCAATGGATCACAGGAGTAGCTATTCTACTTGCTAGTAAGTTTAAAGGGAAGGTTTTGACCACACACATTGAAATCCCTGGCCGTTTGCTGGCCTCGAGAATCACCATGGCATCCAACTTATTTGCAGTCTGCTTCCGCTATTCCCCTAATGATAATCAGGAAAGGTTAATAAGATATGCCTTAGCTGCAGTTATGACCAACCCAGATACTGACGTTTTTGTGGGAGGGGATTTTAATTTGGTAATGGATTCAGAACTGGACTGTTCAGCCCAATGGGGCCATTTATAAGTTGGGGCAGAATTGGATGGAGGCACTCAGCCTCTCAGACATCTGGAGAGCCCAACATCCCTCCTCAAGTGTCTCCATCTATAATTCTCCCTCAAATCAAATGTACGCCAGGCTTGACTAACTCCTAGGGACCCAGCAGATATTAGAAAATCTCTGCATATATCAAAGACAGTAAGTGTCATCTCTGACATGGGGATGCACTTAAGGCAGTAATAAGGAGTGAATTAATCTTCCTAGCAGCGTAAAGCTATGCTGACATCCGGGGAAAGAGGACGGAACTGAAGGTGCAAGTATGAGACTTAGAGGGGCACCATAAACTGAAAACTTGATAAAAACCTGGCACTAACTCACACGGACCAGCTCAAGGCCGTAGATACAGACAGAGCACAATATGCATGAGCTATAACTGAGGGCTAAAATACAGTGGGATACAAATGGGCACTGTGTAATGAGGAGGTCCACGCAGGAAGTAGTAATTGGATGTATGACGTTACAACGCATACATTTACATCGTGGTACATTACATCGCGGTTTTGACAACGCAAGTCGTTACAACGACTTGCATTGGAGGGCGCTGGACTTAGGAGTAGTATAATTTACTATTCCAACTCCAGTCTACGTACAGTATGGAAGGTGTTGGATATTAAATTATACTATTCCTTGTCCTAGAGCGCCATCTAGCGCAAGTCGTTGTAACGACTTGCGTTGTAAAAACCGCAATGTAATGGCATCGCGATGTAATCCCCGCGTTGTAAACGATGTTTCCCGTAGTAATTCAGTAAGATTTATTCAAGTAGTTGACAAGTAGTATAGTTCTAAATAACAAGTATTTAAGTTCTGAAGGATAGCCCCACCAGGAGCAGCCTGTCTGCTGCTCAGCCCATGCACAACTGTCAATTCACCTCTCTGTGTCCCAACATTCCGAGGCTCGACAGTCTCCAACATTCCATTATGTTCAGAGCACAGGCACTGGCTGAGCAGATGGTGGAAAATACATTACAATACATATGCAGGATACTACATATCCCTTTCCTTCCAACAGAAGAACAAATGCAAGATATGATAAAAAAATAACGAGTGCGAACAAGGGACGGACACTAAGGAAGCAACAACGGAGTGACATAGAGAACATCCGGGAAAAGAGCAAACAAAGAGTGAGGAAATAGATAGGAAAAGACAAGGAGGAGAATGTAAAGTGTAAGTAAGCAAAAGGAAAACCCAACCGTTACAACAATGACATAGAAAGAAAGGGACAATGAGACGCAAGAGAGAAAATACGAAATAGAGAGACAGACGTACCAAACACAACCCCCACGCACACCCACTGGCCAGGCAGGCAAGCAAGGAAAGAAGGACAAGGCACGACGGGAACAGAACAGAAGACATACCCTAGCAATGGGAGAAGAGAAGGAGGAGATTCCTCCTGAACAAGGAAGAACAAGAAGAACATTACAGAAAGGGCAAGACTGAAACACAAAGAAGAAATAACAGCAAAATGTGTATAGTGCAGATTCCAAAGATGAAGAGGAAAAGAACATCAATAGGAAATCTGAACTAGGGAAAAAGAGAGAAAGCGAGGAGACACAAACAGTATATATAAGCTACTCCTCATTTCCAAATGGACAATTCAAATAAGATAAAAGTGTAGCATTGCGTATATAAACCAACAATGTGAAGTCATAGAAAATTACAATGAAAGAAAATAACAGTCAATGGCACTAATACCCATGACCGTCCTCAACCCCAATGTTAAAGAGTGAGGAGCACTGTGAATGGGACAAAAGCCCATGACAAAGTAGGTCGTCTAAAGTAAACCCCCATGTTGAGGAAAACAGTACTGCCCTGTAAAGATGGGACTATAACCCATAAGACGCCCTGTGTGAGGGTGACAATGTAAATGTGAATGGGACTGTGACCCATAGGATGGTGCCCTGTGTAAGGGTACCTGTGTAAAAGTAAATGGGACTGTGACCCATGCCACGGTGCCCTGTGTAAGGGTAAAAACCATAAGTGACCCATGTAGGCAAATGTATGTGGGCAAAGTACGTCACCAACTCGTCGCCATCAAATGTAGTGAGGAGGTCGACGCACGAAGTAGTAATTCAGTAAGATTTATTCCAGTAGTTGACAAGTAGTATAGTTCTATATAACAAGTATTTAGGTTCTGAAGGGGAGCCCCACCAGGAGCAGCCTGTCTGCTGCTCAGCCCATGCCCAACTGCCACTTCACCTCTCTGTGTCCCAACATTCCGAGGCTCATCAGTCTCCAACATTCCATTGTGTTCAGAGCACAGGCACCGGCTGAGCAGGTGGTGGAAAATACATTACAATACATATGCAAGATACTAAACACTGTTTCCATGATAGTGCCTAACAAAGGAATAGAGCTACACTACACATAGAGTATCTTAAAAACATTGTAGGCAACGCTGTACATTCATCTATAATCCAGACCAGGTGTCACCTTCAGACATCTCCACATATATAGGCTCCATTCAGATCCCGGGGCCTCAAGGACTGACAAATTGCCACCCTTGAGAAGAAGATAACTATCAAGGAGGTGATTTTGAGTATTAATAAATTGCTTTCTGTAAGAGCACCAGGCCCCAATGGCTGTGTGGCCAAATTCTACAAACTATTTTGCCGACTACTGGTGCCACTCTCCGCACACCTTTATGATTCCTTTGCTGAAGCTGGCCTACTCACTCCAACAATGTAAGAAGCAGTGATCTCTAACAGCCACAAAGGTGGTAAAGATCCCATGCAATGTGCCTCATACCGCCCAATCTCCAACCCTAATATCGATGTCAATATCTTCACAACCCTACTGGTGTGGAGACTGGGATGTATATGCAGGGAGAAGTAGATGCAAATCAAACAGGCTTTATCCCAGAGAGGGGATATAATGACAGTATAAGTGTATACTGGACAAGATGACGCAGTCTGGAATATCTGCCTTGCTGCTCTCAATAGACGTGGAAAAGGCATTGATGGCTTTCATTGGCCATTTCACGACCGGGGAACTGAGTGACTATAAACGCCCCACCACAAGGGTCAGAGTGAATGGTAGGCTCTCTGATCCCCTGGTGATAGGTAGGGGATGGGGCAGGGGTGCCCTCTGTCTCCCTTGCTTTTTGCACTCGACATGGAGCCATTAACAGAGGAAATATGACGCAACCCACAAATCTTGGGCATACTATTTGGCTACTATGAACACAAGCTGGCGCTTTATGCTGATGATGTTATGGTCACGATAACCAACCATTGTATCTCCTTAACTACATTACTCAGTAAACTCAAAACCTTCAGGAAAGTCTCTGTTTTCACATTGAATGTCTCACAATCTCCAGTCCTCAGTCTCAACATGCCAGATATAGTGAGGGAGGATCTGCAATTGATAGAACTGCAACTCAAAATGACAACACACTTTTTTAAGAATGCCCCTAGGGACCCACAGAGCTGGCAGATGGGAGGACAGTCATGGATGAGTTGTATTACCACTATCAAAATGACACCTCTATCCAGAAAACCTTGCACTATGAGAACCCTCCCACTTCAGCCACCTATAGAGATGCTTGATGAACTTCAGAAATGTATAGAAGGTTTTATATGGGGAGAGAAAAGACTTGCCAAGAGACAGACATATCTATCACCCAAGGAAGGAGGACTGGAATTCCGCACCTACTTCCCTATTACACAGCAGCACAACTCTACTATGTGATAGAATGGCATTGACCCTCATCAGAGAAACACTGTTGCTTCATGGACTAGTCAGTTGCAGGAATACATATCTTGAAAATGCCATGGCTCCCCCAACGCCACAGAATCTTTGGGGTACATAAAGCTAATGTGCTAGGGGTGTAGGATAGAGTAGCAAACTCCAGGGACCTCACGACTTGGCCATCCCCCATGACACCTATTATAGGCAACCCAGAGTTCACCCCGAACTTGAAGAGAATGACTGCAAATGGGTGGGAGACCTTTATGACAGAGATGGCCTCCTGTCCTTTGAATGACTGAAAGAGGCATATGGGATCTCAGTGACTGAGCACTGGTACTACTTACAGATAAAACACTGGCTTATGCAGCCCTCGATCAAAATTTACACCTGCCAGTGTTGAAACCCCTTTGAGAAATGGGTTATCACCAGAGCTGATGACAAACACCCCATACTTATGGTTGCACAGTCAACAATGCGCTCCTCTTTTGTGAGACAAGGAGAGGGGAAATTGGACTGAGCACTGTCTGACAAGGAATGGACAGATATTTATGATCACATGCGCAGTTCAGCAATGAGCACCTCAGGCAAGGAGACATTAAATAAAAGCGCACACTCTTGGCACTATATTCACGCTCGTATCCAGGCCTGAGCCCCGGAGAAATCACCCGATTGCCGGAGAGGTTGTGGGCAATGAGGGGTGCTGACACATCTACTGTGGCCCTGCCCCAAACTGCAGCAATCCTGGGATGAGAGCCCATGCAGCACCGACAAAATATCCTCTACAGACATCACACAGTTCCAAGCATATATCCTCTGACAACTGCCCAATAAAATAACATACCCGCTATGCTAAGCTTGGGGTGAAGCGATAACGTCAGCTCTGTGCGCAGCAACGCCCCATTGGGGAAGGCTGGAGCCCCAGTGTATCACCCAAATGTAGGATCTTTGGGGAATGGAAAAAATATCGTCAGCCTTGTAGGGGAAAGAGTTTCGATTTGAAATAAATTGGAATACCGGTAAAAAAGATACCTTTCAGACAAATTCAGGAATATCATGTGTCCGAAATATTCAGGGATAGCCTGCCTAACACAAACTCCTCAAAAGGATTTGCAGAAGGGTGGGAGAATCTTGTACTGATACTGAACGCTGCTCTCCTACCACTTCCAGAAACTGCTTGAGGTATGCTGAATGTAATCGACACCTTCCCGCACATACACAATAATTTATGGCATTTTGCTCTTACTATGTGTGCTGCAGAGTGCAGCACACATAGAAGAAGCAAATACTAGGAGAAATAAAATGATTTCTCCTTGTGAGCCATTCTAACACCTGCTCTTGCATGGCCTTAGCTTTTGGCTCCTTGTGAACCTGATGCAGCATCAAAAAGCAAAGGGTGTTGTGGTGGAATGCTCACAGCAACACCCATTGCATGCCTCTTTCATACAGATACCTGTGTGAAAGGGTTCCATATTTATAAAGCAGCGTTAAGCCACAAAGAGTGGCTTAACAGGACTTTGGGGCATATTAACAAGGGCCGGCGATAAATATCGCAAAGCGTGCTTAGCGCTTGCATATTTATCGCCAGCTATCTCTGGAATTTATCGCCCGGTTAGCGCGTTATCAACTACGCGCATCGCCGAGGCGATAAAAATTCCAGACATAGTGTGGGTATCTCCGTTTTCCATGGTGGAAAACAACGATATCCTGGATGATAGGGCCTGTGGTCTTAGCCACAGAATCCACCCCCCATGTTAAGTATGCCTTAGTCAGGAATTTAACAGATGTTAAATTCCTGCGTTAAGGCATACTTAACGCGATTTAAAAAATCGCTACCCTTCCTTGTTAATATCACGAAGCTGCCTTCGCGATATTTTCCCTGGTTGGTTCCACAGCCATGCCTACTTTGTATCTCATTAGCGATGCAAAGTTAGGCGTGCTGGAAATGGGCGCTAAGTCAGCAAAACATGCAATAGCGTGTCTTTGCTGATAAGGCGATGAAATTATCGCCGCTTTTTGCCCAAAAACGGACGCAAAAGCGACGATAATTTCATAGCGCCGCCTTGATAATATGCCCCTTTGTAATTATGGAGCAGAGTATTTTACCACAGGAACATTGTTGAAAGTGATGTTCCTTAGGCACAATGCCATTGTAAATATGCCCCTGAGTTCCTAATCATAGAACAAACAAAGGTTCCATACTTCTAAACTTTACCCAAGATTCTCAAGAACAGTAATCCCCCACAAAGAATCCGCATATTATCGGGAATTGGCTCATTACTTGAGCCATTATCAGTTTTTGTGGATTGGTTTCTGAGACCCTTAGTAAAGGCAATGTCCTTGCAAATCAAGATTATGAAATATCTACTCAACATGCTAACAGATGTTCAGTTTAATTCAGACACAAAATATTTGGTAGGCTTAGATGTTGAAGCCTAATAAACAAGTATCCCCTGGGAGAGGCAGCCTCAGTTTCATAGAAGATCTACTACGACAAATCTGGTATTGGAAAATACCCTTGATTTCATCATGGAACTTGCCAGAGTTGTGCTCAAAAGAAACTGTTTTGACTTTGATAGCACAGTAGAGCAATGGCAAGTACCTACATCACCAGCATAGCGAGTCTATATGTACACCCATAGGTGAGTTGGCTCATTCACCGAAACTGGCAGAGAAACAAATATCGAATTTATTATATGCCGACGATGTCGTTCTGCTTAGTCAAACAAAGATAGGGTTGCAGCGACTTATAAACAAAATATCAATGTATTCAATTAACCCTTTAACCACGGCGTAAAATCCGCCGCGGTGCGGGTGTTTCCATGCGCGGGCGGGGCCGCGTCGGCCAACGGAGGTAGTGCTCGCGACTGCCATTGGCCGACGAACGCATCGAACGGGTTAAGAATAAGATGATAGTAAATGAAACAGAAACTAAAGTAATGGAAGTCAGCAATAGGGTATTGATGCGCAATAAACATAAATGGTATCTGCATAAGCGGCACTTAGAAAAAGTGAAATGCTATAAATATCTTGGTATACTGTTTGACAAGAACGGATCTTTTTCACATCATAAAATAGAGATGAAAAAAAGAGGCAACTGTTTACAAGGGGCCTTTCATTTACTTAATAGCTCCTTGGGAGGTCCAACCTATCTCCCACTACTTGTGATAAAAGCGAAATTGCTCCCTAGCCTTACCTATGGAACTGAAGCTCTTTGCGGTACGGACTCTACACTTTTGAATAACGCTGTAACAAAAACTTTTAAATATTTGTTTTGACTTCCAGCTAATGCATCACCTGCCCAGATTTGGCTGGAATTTGGCTTTGGCAACCAGCAAATTGCAAGTATGGGTCAATATGTAAAGACATGGAAACAAATTAAAACCAATATTAATAATCCAATGTGCTGTCTTCTTTGGCAAGAGATGCAACGGAATCAAACGTCTGTCTTTTATAAATATCTTCATATGGCTTTGAAAGAATTGTCAATTCACGAGATCTGGGAAATGTCTCTAACACCTTAAGCTTTTAAGAAAATAATTAATAAATCAATAAAATATCTATCCCTTCTGAAAGATAAAGAATTGTTTATTAAGCGAACACATGCATGGATGATAGTAAACGAATATACAATTCTTAAAGTTCAACCATATTTTGAAATATCTTGTACTGTACAAACCCAAAATTTATTAATGAATGCAAGATTCGGCAACCTGCCAGGCTTAAAGCTTGCGATGCCTTGGCTGAGACCAACTATGCCGACTCCCTGCAGACTATGCTATCTGTGGGAAGAAAATATTATTCATTTGGTTTGCATATGTGCATCAATGAAGGCTGAAAGAAAGAGATATCTGAAGAATTGCTCCATTGATAGAGGCGTTTGAACATGTAGACAAGTTATGGTAGTTTGTTTTAAACCAATGGACATTATAATGAACGCTAACTTTACCAAATTTTTAATACTTGCTAGAAAGAAACTGGATGCCAGTGAGTCGCCCACAGTAAATTTGAACGTTCTAAATAGCTAGGAATAAACTCTGCATTGCACATGCTAATTTGCACATAAGTAATGAAATTATAATTGCTAATTATCCATATTAAGCTTTGCTTATTTGTCTTGCAAAAACGATTGACTGAATTAATGTTCATAATGTATTCTGTCGTTTAATCTGTGTAAATTGTCCCATTAAGATTAGTACGAATTTTAGACTTATTGATATGTTTTAAAGGGTGATTATTGAAGATTGCTCTAATTGTAAGATGTTAATTAATCATGCAATTATTTACACCTTTTATAACAAAATCATGTTTGGTCTAATAACATACTCAAACTACAAAAAAATCTGGCAACATAATATTAATGACATATTTGTTATATGGCATAGCTCAAAAGTACTGGCTCATGAATTTCTGGTTTGGCTGAACTTACGCAATATTTTTCTATGTTTCGCAAAGAGCAACCAAGAACTCCCTATCAAGAACTAGTGATTAGAGCAGAAAAAAGGACACTTGTATATACCAAAGGAACTGACAGAAACAGGTTATTACACTTTGAGGGTGCACATCTCCAATCCCTAAGAGAAAACCTTCTTATATGCCGTGGCGGCTGGTCCGTGAGTGAGTGTCGGGGCGGGGGGAACGAAGGGGATGAAAAAAAAACGTACCCCTCTGCACACTGTCTCTCGTCAGTCGTTTCTACTCCTGGAAGCAGGAGGCACACAGGCTCCCCAAGCCAATCACAATGCTGCTGTCACCAGCATGACAACAGTGTCGTGATTGGTTTGAGCACCATGCTTTACCGCTCAAACAGGGACTGGGAGCCCGTGCATGCTCTCCACCCAGGCTGTGAAGTACAGCCAGGTGGAGAACATGCTAAGTGCACATGACTGTTTGGCTGTCCCAAGATGACCAACTAAGCAGTCATGCACATTTAAGAACATATATTTCCTTCTCCCCTGCTGGCTGTGACAACAGGCATGCCCCGCCTGTCCCGCAACAGGCTTCAATGGAAAACAGCGTTTACAACGCTGTCATTACATCGTGTGCAATTACAACAAGATTGTTACAACAACTGCATTGTTAGTATGCGATTTAATGACATCGCAAGTAATTACAACGAATTCCAGTAGGGGGCGCTCAGGTATTGGAAATTAATTACAACACTTTCCCCACTGTTGCGCGAACTGGAGTAGGAATAGCAAATAATACTATTCCTAAGTCCAGCACGACCCCTACTGGGAGTTGTTGTAAAGAGTTGCGATGTAATACATCACGTACTAACAAAGCAGTCGTTGTAATGACCGCGTTGTAATGGCACGCGATGTATTACATCACATTGTAATGTGCCATCTTAGGCTTCAACACGGATGAATAAATTGATAATATGAATGTGTTATTATCATTTTATTTTTCCTTTTTTTTTTGGACTGCTGAAGAGCTAGGGGGCGACGCTCCTCCACCTTAGCGGAGAAGCCACCACAGATGATAGGTCAGGTGTATGCATTAGGCACAATTGCTCAGATCTGAAAGATTACAAGGTTGAAGCAATAAAACTGTCTAAGAAACTTCAGGACAGGCGCAATCCTAGACAGTCACAAGCAAGGCAGAGAAATGGGCAAGGGTCAGCCACAGGGAAACACTTTCAACAAACAAAGAGAGAGAGGACACTAAACAATGAATCTGTATAAGCACCTTTATGAACAATTCAAATGAGATTAAAAAAAATATCAACAAATACTGGTGCATATTGATCAGCAACAGACCAAACATCGAGAAACCCCTATTTTCGTCCTAAAGACCTACCGGTTTAAGAAATCACCTTGTTCACACTAGACCTAGAATCACAGTACCCACAGACACAAGGCACACCATGGGGTCTCAAGGCAAAAGGGTATGCAGTTCCTGACGGTAAAAAAGGGAAAAGAACAAGTTGCCCAAGTGAAACTAAGCTCATTCTATGACCGAAAGGAGGAGGGGGATTTCTCCTTTCGGAATTAGGACCCTCACATACCCAGCCAGCTAGGTGTCATGCTTCATCCTAGGGTCTGCTCCTCCTCGGGTCAGCGCTGCAATACCCAGAGAGATGCAGCCAAAACTCAGAACAAGCGGCCACCCGCCCGGGCTCTTCTGACACCAGGGGGGTGCATAGCAGATATTGGTGCTTGGAACGGAGGGCGCTTTCTGGTACATAGGGGATGAGGAGATTGGCAAGAATGGAGGGGGCTTGGGCATAGAAAAATCTGTGAGTGATGCACAGAGATTTGAATTTAATTCTTTTTCTACCGGAATCAGTGTAGTTTACGTATGTATTTGGACGTGGGGCAAGACCTTGGGAGGGCAAAGAGGGTACGGGCAGCAGCAATTTGCACCCTCTGTAATTGATTGATGCCTGCCTTATTGGCACCTATATACAGAGAGTTACAATAATCCAGTCTAGAAAAGAAAGTGAACTGGATCATGGTTTGAGGTTTTGAGTGTCAAAGAACCTGAGCAGTGGCAACAGACCACGGGGCATATTAACAAGGGATTTATCTCTGCTTTTTTGGCTTTAAAAGCCAAAAAAGTGGAGATAAAACTATCGCCCTATTTACAAGAGGGTGCTAACATGCATAATCGCATGTTAGCACCCTTTTTCCCGACACCTCCCTTTGCATCTCTAATGAGATGCAAAGTGGGCGTCACTGGGCAGTACAGCCTTGCAAATATCGCTGACGTGCACATCGCGATATTTACAAGGCTGCCCCAGCATTTTAGCAGACGTTAGTTTTTGGAGAAAACCGCTGTTTTCTCCAAAAACTAACGTCTGCTAAGATCCTGACTTACCCATCCCTAACATAGGGGGTGGATTATGCTGCTACGACCACAGGGTCATATCAGCAAGGTTATTTCCCTTTTGCAGGGAACATCATTGGAAAACCAGCGATGTTCCCTGCAAAATGGCGATTTCCCCCGCTATCTCTGGAATTTTTATCGCCCTGGAGTAACGCGCTGTTGATAACGCGCTACCAGGGTGATAAATTCCAGAGATAGACGGCGAAGAATAACAAAGCGCTAAGCGCGCTTTGCGTTATTCATCGCCGTTCCTTGCTGAAATGCCCCCACGTAAGAGTCCAAAGCAGCTGCCCACCACTGATTTGTCTGTGCCTGGAAGGTAAGTTCACTGTCTATCCACACGCCCAGGTTTTTGTACGGTATCCTTAGGGGTGGAAGAAACTCCAGGCGCAGTAGGCCACCACTGATCAATGCAAAGATGTGTATCCCTGCCTACGAGGAGGATCTCTGATTTACTTGCATTCAACTGCAGACAGTTGGTTGTCATCCATTCCGCAATAGCCATCTGTCGCCTGGGCGCTATGCTCCCCTGTCTATAGGAAGGACCCCAAAAGACGACGTAGGTGTAACAAGGTTTTATTTATTTTGGTTGGGACAGTTTCTTGGTATTTCTTCTTCTCCTGTGGTTGTTTGGTCCCCCTCTTCTCCTCTCTCTGCGGAAGTCGGTGTCTGCCCGAAGACTCCGTGGAATATGCAAAGAAGGGAAAACAATACCACAATTTAGGGGACCTTTCTCGCCTTCTCAGGTTCTGAGGGGGAAAGGGGAGTGAGGAGTCACCGGGGTTCCAGCACCAAATAACACTAGTGTGAATAGAAGTCAGTAGGTGAGTGAGGGCTCTCTGGATACAACAAAACGGCCACAGCCCAGGTGCCCTCCCAACAGTGAACAACCTCCCCTAACGCCCTCCCCGTGTGTTTAATAAGCCCAGGATACGACCCCGTACCTTTCCCAGCCACGCTCCTCCGGGCGCGTGGCAGGGCGAGACGTGGTGTAGTTGGCCTCCTGGCTCAGCAACTCTCTCCGCTCCTCTCCGGTCCTCCGACTCTCGTTCTCCTCTCTTCTCCTCCACCTCTCGTGCTCCTCTCTTCTCCTCCGTCCTATTCGTGTCACTCTCCTCGTCTCCTCCTCGGGTTTTCGCGCTGGTTTCCTTTCCGGCTTCCGTCTTAGGCTCGTCGCTGTTCTCCGATTGGCCCGATATCTGTGACGTCGTCGGGGGTCGGTCCGTAGTTGCTCCCAGCCAGTCCACGTTAAAGGGACCGCCAGCACCCTGCATGAAAGGTTTAAAGGAGCCGTCAGCGAGGGATTGAATGGAGGACGTCTCGGGTTCCGGGAATCGCTGACACCATCATATCATTTCGAAACTAGGTGATGTGTTGGTCAGAGGTATTGGATAGCAAAATAGCATGCTGAGTGTCGTCAACATATGAGACCATGGAGAGACCCCTGTTTTTTGCAATTTCAGGGGTTGAACATAGATATTAAATAATGTTGGGCTCAAAGCCGAGCACTAGGGAACTCCATGATGAACGAGCTGCTTCTGGGAGCCGTAGGGTGGAGAGGTTACTTAGAAAAGATAAAAACCAGTTGAGAGCAGTGTCTCCTAGGCCAATCTCTTGTAGACACTGCAACAGGATTTTATGAGATACAGTGTCAAAAGCTGCACTATGGTCGAGGAGAATCAGTGCAGAAGTATGGCCTTCATCTAAGGTGCTCCACAGTTGTTCAGTCACAGCCCGCAGAGCAGATCCAGTGCTGTGTCCAGGTCTAAAACCGTTCTGCTCCAGGTCAAGGATGTTGTTGGTCTCTGTAAATTTGGCAAGGATAGAGTGAATGTAGGACTCTGTCGCTTCAGCCACAAAAGGGAGAAGAGAGATCGGGCAAAAGATTTCAGGTTTGGAAGCATCTAAGGTAGGCCTTTTAGCAGAGGAATAACCTTATCCCAACCCCAACCATTGGTATTGAATGCCCTGAGGTGGTGGTCCCCAGGCAGCATGGGGGCAGGAGCCCCACGTGCTTTTTTATTAACAAAAATCCCCAGGGAGGTGGCTGTCCCCAGGGCTGCGGGGGGCCGCGTGCCCCACGCATATCATTAAAAGTGCTCCTGGGAGGTATTGGTCCTTAGGGCTGCAGGGGCCCCGCAGGGCCGCTACATCACATTTTGGAAATGCCCCTGGCTTAAACGAAAAAACAACTGTTGATGGACAGAATGCAGAACAATGTCATACATTCACCCCAATACAGAGATCTGGGCCTAAATCCACTATTTTTTGCTCACCATGCCATTCCAGTTTGAACCCCAGCCATATGCAAATCACTCTTGACCCTGTACCTCATAGGAACAGTCCAGCCGGAGCTGCCAAGCCAGGTCCTCCTTGGACTGGAAACAAGAATCCTAGGACCGGTTTCGGGGTTTCTCCCCTCTTCAGCCAGGATAGCTTGATTCCAGTGGCATGGAGAGCACGGGAACCACGTCTAGTCATACCCGTCCTACTTGGGGTGACAAATGCAAAAACAACAGTTGATGGACAGAATGCAGAACAATGTCATACATTCACCCCAGTACAGAGATCTGGGCCTAAATCCATCGTTTTTGCTCACCATGCCATACCAGTTGGAATCTAGCCATCTGCAAATCAGTCTTGACCCTGAGCCTCATGGGAACAGTCCAGCCCGAACTGCCAAGCCAGGTCCTCCCTGGAATAGAAACAAGCATCCTAGGACCGGTTTCGGGGTTTCACCCCTCTTCAGCCAGGATAGCTTGATTCCAGTGGCATGGAGAGCACAGGAACCACGTCTGGTCATACCCGTCCCACTCTGGGTGACTAATGCAAAAACAACAGTTGATGGACAGAATGCAGAACAATGTTATACATTCACCCCAGTACAGAGATCTGGGCCTAAATCCATCGTTTTCTTCCTCACCATGCCATTCCAGTTTGAACCCAGCCATATGCAAATCAGTCTTGACCCTGTGCCTCATGGGAACAGTCCAGCCCAAACTGCCAAGCCAGGTCCTCCCTGGACTGGAAACAAGCATCCTAGGACAGGTTTCGGGGTTTCACCCCTCTTCAGCCAGGATAGCTTGATTCCAGTGGCATGGAGAGCACAGGAACCACGTCTGGTCATACTCGTCCCACTCGGGGTGACCATTGCAAAAACAACAGTTGATGGACAGAATGCAGAACAATGTCATACATTCACCCCAGTACAGAGATCTGGGCATAAATCCATTGTTTACTTGCTCACCATGCCATTCCAGTTTGAACCCAGCCATCTGCAATTCAGTCTTGACCCTGTGCCTCATGGGAACAGTCCAACGTGAACTGCCAAGCCAGGTCCTCCCTGGACTGGAAACAAGCATCCTAGGATCGGTTTTGGGGTTTCACCCCTCTTCAGCCGGGATAGCTTGATTCCAGTGGCATGGAGAGCACGGGAACCACGTCTGGTCATACCCGTCCCACTCGGGGTGACAAATGCAAAAACAACAGTTGATGGACAGAATGGAGAACAATGTCATATATTCATCCCAGTACAGAGATCTGGGCCTAAATCCATCGTTTTTTTCCTCACCATGCCATTCCAGTTTGAACCCAGCCATATGCAAATCAGTCTTGACCCTGTGCCTCATGGGAACAGTCCAGCCCGAACTGCCAAGCCAGGTCTACCCTGGACTGGAAACAAGCATCCTAGGACCGGTTTCGGGGTTTCACCACTCTTCAGCCAGGATAGCTTGATTCCAGTGGCATGAAGAGCACGGGAGCCACGTCTGGTCATATCCGTCCCACTCGGGGTGAAAAATGCAAAAACAACAGTTGATGGACAGAATGCAGAACAATGTCATACATTCACCCCAGTACAGAGATCTGGGCCTAAATCCAATGTTTATTTGCTCACCATGCCATTCCAGTTTGAACCCAGCCATCTGCAATTCAGTCTTGACCCTGTGCCTCATGGGAACAGTCCAACGCGAACTGCCAAGTGAGATCCTCCCTAGACTGGAAACAAGCATCCTAGGATTGGTTTCGGGGTTTCACCCCTCTTCAGCCGGGATAGCTTGATTCCAGTGGCATGGAGAGCACGGAAACCACGTCTGGTCATACCCGTGCCACTCGGGGTGACAAATGCAAAAACAACAGTTGATGGACAGAATGGAGAAGAATGTCATACATTCATCCCAGTACAGAGATCTGGGCCTAAATCCATCTTTTTTTCCTCACCATGCCATTCCAGTTTGAACCCAGCCATATGCAAATCAGTCTTGACCCTGTGCCTCATTGTGCCTCATGGGAACTGTCCAGCCCGAACTGCCAAGCCAGGTCTACCCTGGACTGGAAACAAGCATCCTAGGATTGGTTTCGGGGTTTCACCCCTCTTCAGCCAGGATAGCTTGATTCCAGTGGCATGGAGAGCACAGGAACCACATCTGGTCATACCCGTCCCACTCGGGATTACAAATACAAAAACAACAGTTGATGGACAGAATGCAGAACAATGTCATACAATCACCCCAGTACAGAGATCTGGGCCTAAATCCATCGTTTTTTCGCTCATCGTGCCATTCCTATTTGAACCCAGCCATATGCAAATCAGTCTTGACCCTGTGCCTCATGGGAACAGTCCAGCCCGAACTCCCAAGCCAGGTCTACCCTGGACTGGAAACAAGCATCCTAGGATCGGTTTCGGGGTTTCACCCCTCTTCAGCCAGGATAGCTTGATTCCAGTGGCATGGAGAGCACGGGAACCACGCCTGGTCATACCCGTCCCACTCGGGGTGACAAATGCAAAAACAACAGTTGATGGACAGAATGCAGAACAATGTCATACATTCACCCCAGTACAGAGATCTGGGCCTAAATCCATCGTTTTTTTGCTCACCATGCCATTCCAATTTGAACCCAGCCATATGCAAATCAGTCTTGACCCTGTGCCTCATGCGAACAGTCAGCCCGAACTGTCAAGCCAGGTCCTCCCTGGACTGGAAACAAGCATCCTAGGACCGGTTTCGAGGTTTCACACCTCTTCAGCCAAGATAGCTTGATTCCAGTGGCATGGAGAGCACGGGAACCACGCCTGATCATACCCGTCCCACTCGGGGTGACAAATGCAAAAACAACAGTTGATGGACAGAATGCAGAACAATGTCATACATTCACCCCAGTACAGAGATCTGGACCTAAATCCATCGTTTTTTTGCTCACCATACCATTCCAATTTGAACCCAGCCATATGCAAATCAGTCTTGACCCTGTGCCTCATGCGAACAGTCCAGCCCGAACTGCCAAGCCAGGTCCTCCCTGGACTGGAAACAAGCATCCTAGGACCGGTTTCGGGGTTTCACCCCTCTTCAGCCTGGATAGCTTGATTCCAGTGGCATGGAGAGCACCGGAACCACATCTGGTCATACTCGTACCACTCGGGGTGACAAATGCAAAAACAACAGTTGATGGACAGAATGCAGAACAATGTCATACATTCACCCCAGTACAGAGATCTGGGCCTAAATCCATCGATTTTTTGCTCACCATGCCATTCCAGTTTGAGCATGGTGAGCAAAAGAATTATGGATTTAACCCAGGTCTCTTGACTGGGGATGAATGTTTTGATTTGTTCTGCATTCCGTCCATCAATTGTGCGTCTTTTGCTTTCTCGCACTAAGTGCGCCAGGTATGCCCAGACGTGGGTCCTGGGCTCACTGTGCCACTGGAATCAAGCTATCCTGGCTGAAGAGGGGTGAAACCCCGTAACCGGTCCTAGGATGCTTGTTTCTGGTCCAGAGAGGACCTGGCTTGGCAGTTCGGGCTGGACTGTTCCCATGAGGCACAGGGTCAAGACTGATTTGCATATGGGCAGGTCTAAACTGGGGTGGCATGGTGAGCAACAGAATGATGGATTTAACCCAGATCTCTTGACTGGGGGTGAATATTTTGATTTGTTCTGCATTCCGGCCATCAAGAGTGTGTCTTTTGCTTTCTTGCCCTACGTGCTCCAGGTATGCCCAAATGTGGGTCCTGGGCTCACTGTGCCACTGGAATCAAGCTATCCTGGCTGAAGAGGAGTGAAACCCCAAAACCAGTCCACAATGCTTGTTTCCGGTCCAGGTAGGACCTTGCTTGGCAGTTCGGGCTGGACTGTTCCCATGAGGCACAGGTTCAAGACTGATTTGCATATGGCCAGGTCTAAACTGGGGTGGCATGGTGAGCAAAAGAATAATGGATTTATCCCAGATCTCTTGACTGGGGGTGAATGTTTTGATTTGTTTTGCATTCCGTTCATCAATTGTGTGTCTTTTGCTTTCTTGCCCTAAGTGCACCAGGTATGCCGAGACGTGGGTCCTTGGCTCACTGTGCCACTGGAATCAAGCTATCCTGGCTGAAGAGAGATGAAACGCCGAACCCGGTCCTAGGATTCTTGTTTCCGGTCCAGGAAGGACCTGGCTTTGCAGTTCGGGCTGGACTGTTCCCATGAGGCACAGGGTCAAGACTGATTCACATATGGCCAGGTCTAAACTGGAGTGGCATGGTGAGCAAAGGATTGATGGATTTAACCCAGATCTCTTGACTGGGGGTGAATGTTTTGATTTGTTCTGCATTCCGTCCATCAATTGCGTGTCTTTTGCCAGGCTTAAATGAAGTGCAGGTCTTTTTTTGGCGGAATTTCCAGACCCCATGTGCATCCTGGCAAAAATATTTTAAAATGTTTTTTTTTCCCCTCAGGGTTCCTGTGTGACCCCCTGAGCAGGCCTATGTGGTCTGGGTGTTACTACCCTGCCCCCTTTTCTTGTTCTTTCACTGTTTTCCTTGTGACTCAGTTCAACCTATACACACATATAACCTACTGCCAGTTGCCTGTAGAAAGTATCTAGAACCTAATTTCAATGGAGAAGGTGTTTTTATTTTGCTGATAACTTTGGCACCATTCAAATAATCTTGATGATATTTTCAAAACTAGTTTGCCTTCCTCTGATGAGCCTAGCCGATTAAATGAATATGATATGAACTCAGAAAAGGAGGGAAGGTGAATAAAAGAATTTATGGCAAGAAAACATGTAGCATCAATTCCTGCCTTTCCCTTTGGATATGGTTTTGTATGTTACTGAGGAAACCAAAAGACAGCTCACACCTTTGATGACATGTTGTAGTGAAGAAACCAGGCCCATTGAATGTATTCCATCATTGGGGTCTAAGAGTTCTCTTCAGAAAGATAATCAGTCGTAAACATAAGCTCACAATTGAATTTACTTTCTTTATCCTCCCATGATCTACAAAGCGATTCCCGGCAGGCATAAATGCATTTAATATTGGAGAGTTTTCTGCTACAATTGCAGATACATTCACAGCAATAAATCACTCTCATGGGTGGGAACTGGGTGTTCTAAGATGTGGTTTGCAATGGAAGTTTGTATGTTTCTGGGCATTCCCCTATTTCCCTCTGACCCATTACCACCCTGGAAATGGTCAGAGATTTACTATAGCCATGGTTGGCGTCACTCTCTTTCCTTCTTGGGAGGGGGAACAATCAATGCCAATGTGGGGGGGATGGAGAGTAGGGCTGAGTAAGTCTCAGGGGACTCATTTAAACAGGCCTATAGTCCTTAGTGAAATGCCTTTAGTTTATTTTACATGGATGGTGATGCATTTTGACTTTGTTCTCTTCTCCAGTGACATCTTGCAATACAAGAAACTGCATTCACGGTGGTTGTTCTTTGAATGACGCCTGCACTTGTGTCTACGGATACCATGGACCGTCCTGTGATGAAGGTGAGAAGGAATGTGTGAGTGAGACAGATTCACAGTGAATGGAAGCAGAATCTGGATGAGGCTGTGCACAAAAACCGATCTGTGCAAAACACATAGAAAGAGGAAAACGCCTCTTAAGATTGTTTTTGTGCAGGAAGGTGCCTGTGCAAAAACAATCCTGCTTGCTACAGCATCACTCTAGCAACATGTTGCAAGGCTCCCTACATTGAAGTTAGGCTGCCGAAATTGCGCCAGCTCAGGTATAAAGGACAGAAATGCATCGTATTGCATAAATACAGTGCGTTTCTGTACATTAATTTTGACATGGAGCAGCACAGCTGCCCTACGTCAAATTCCCATAAATGTTATTGGCTCTGGGTTCGTCGGGTTCTTGGTGAACCTACAAGTCCTATATATCCCCACAACCAGAAAGGTCCAGCAAAGGTAATGGTATATTGCTTTCAAAGAGCTGTCATAATTAGAAGAAGTTACAGATGAAAACGTTGACACAAAAGGCTGTTTTATTCAACTATTATTTTCAATTTTTCCTATATTTAACTGTTAATTTCTATGAAGAAACCTGGAAGGATCTACACAAATGACCCCTTGCTGAATTCAGAATGTTGTCTACTTTTATAAAATGTATAGCTTTCCAGGATCCATTATTGCTTTCATACCCATTTCCACCATTAGCTGGAAGGAAGTTAAAAGCACAAAAAGTAGCAAAAATAGCAGGGGCGGCTGGTGGATTTTGAAACTGGTGGGGCGGAAAATTTGTAACTCTGTCCAACGCGCGTGCGAGCGAGCGAGCCCGAACTGGAAAAGGAGGGTGCGGGGGGGGTTTCCCCCCCGCAAGAAAATTTTGCAAAAAATGTATTCAAATGGTGGGTTTTACACCACATATTTACTGTAAATGTTTGCAAAAACGGGATCCAAATATAGCATTTTAAAGCACAAGTGTGAAGAAAACATTACAAACATATAAAAAATGCGCCCAATCCTCTTACTGTTCTGCTTGCAAAACGACCCCCAAGCCAAGCACACACAGCCAATGGGAAGAGGCCCTCTAAGTGTTTTCTACCTGTAACACATCTCTTCCTCTTTACTGTATTGGTTGGTCATATGTCCACTACACAGTTCCCAGGCATGCAGCTGGTATGACCTTTGGCCTTGCTTTTAATCTGTCACAAATCACTTCATCCTCTACCTCCCTCCCTTCTGTTGATTTATCCCCCCGCACTGCTTTACCGTCCAATTTTGGTTGTTCCAAAAAACACATTAGGTCAATTGTCAAAGCAAATTATCCTATAAATAATGACAATAAGTTGCAAAACCTCTCTAAAGCAAGCTTGCTCACGCCGCCTTTCAATTCAAAAATAATAGTAGCACCCCCTGAATTTTGAACTGTGTTTCTCCAGTAGTGTGGGTTAAGCAGTTGGTTAGTGGTCAGGGTGAACCCAAAAAGGAATTCTGCAGGCTGTGTTGACGTAATCTACTCATCTTATGGTTGGCAGTGGCAGTCATGGCAAATGTCTGTATTGCCCAATGGTGTGTGCTACCGCTGGGTGCGACAGTGAACCTTCAGTCTGGACTAGGCCATTAACTCAAGTGGCTTTGCATCCATGCTGGGACTCTTGCACCCAGGCAGGCAATTACAGTCAACATACATGTGTTAATAGTGTTACATACATTCAGGTGATTTATTTGGCTGCAGGTGTCAGGTATACAATCAGTAAAGTGTCTCATAAAGTGCTGGGGAAGACTAAGAATTCAAATCACTGGAAAAAATCCTCAAAAAAATGAGTCCCAAACAGTTAAGTCAATGGAAAAGACCTCCAGGACAGGGGTCTTAATTATACACTGCCTCCTTCCATGCTATAATTTGAAATCACTCAACTTCAGTGGTTCAACACTTTAAATGGCAAGTGGCAATTAAAGCCTTTTAGGACATTAGTCACATTTCCTTGCACCTAAAAAAAGGAATCAAGCCATTGCTCTTCGGAAATGTTGGCATGTATGCCACAGTGCACACACCAGATGCCCTCCGTTGTTTGGGTTCGTTCATCATTGTACGGCCATACTCGCTTCACTTCTGTTCCCAGTCACTTTCACTTTCACTGACAGATTTCAGCGCCAAGAAGCCCCCTGGCAGATGAGTGAGCTACAAATCAAATTTGGCAAAACGTAGAGCATTTATTGCTGGCTCAGAGCACAAAACACAGAGATAGTGAACATCCCCCCCCAAGGCACCAATTTTTCACAATAACTAAGATGAAGTTTTGGAAGCCACGAGAGATATGTTTATGTTTCCCATCTTTGAATATGGCCTTGCGCAAAGCGCCAAGTCAGCAGTGGCTATAAAAAAATGTGGAAAGACATTGTTGAAAACCCAGTAGTAGAAAGGCCTTCAGAGAAAAGCTGAGCCAGCCGAGAAAGTTTCAGTTGGGGGGTGAGCGGATTCGAGCACCCTGGCCTCGGCCATCTTTACGCTCATGTTTAAAAGGCCGAGTAAGCAGTGTGACAGGGAGCTGCGGGAAAACACCCCTTGGGACGTGGGCATTGAGCAATTGAAATTGTGTGTGCCAGGTGGGCACTGGCGCGACTGTGTGCACTTGTGCACGCGCATGGGTGAATTGTGGGCAGGTGTTTCTATTCCGAGCACACCTGGCTCTGAGCATACCCTGCCAACTTATGGCGAACAAAGCAAAACCAAAGGAAATGATGAACGGAGTTGACCGGGGGTGAGTGCTTGCAATGTTCAACACTCCGTCCATCATTTCCTTTGGTTTTACATAGTGTGAGCAGCCTTAAGACATGGGGAGACACTGTGAGCAGCTTTGAGGCACATAGTGTAAGCAGCCTTAAGACATGGGCAGACACTGTGAGCAGCTTTGAGGCACATAGTGTGAGCAGCTAAGACATGAGCAGACAGTGTGAGCAGCTTTAAAACACATGAGCAGAAAGTGTGAGCTGCTTTAAGGCACATGAAACGTGTGAAGCCTTAATGTGCATGGCAGACAGTGTGAACAGCCTTGAAGCACAAAGTGTGAGCAGCCTTAAGACACATGGGCAGACACTGTGAGCAGCTTTAAGACACATGAACAGTGTGAGCAGTTTTGAGGCACATAAGTTGAGCAGCCTTAAGACACATGGACTGAGAGTCCAAGGAGCTGTGGGTAGACAGTTTGTGGAGGGAAGGGCACATGGACAGACAGTGTAAGGAGCTCTAGATAGGCAGAGTGTAGAGGGAACAGCACATGAACAGACAGTGTAAGGAGCTATAGATAGACAGAGGGAAGAGGGAGGGGCACATAGACCGTGTAAGGAGCTATAGATAGATGGAGTGAAGAGGGAAGGGCACATAGACAGACAGTGTAAGGAGCTAAGGATAGAGAGAGAAAAGAAAAGGGAAGGGCACATGGACAGACAGAGTGAGGAGCTAAGGATAGACGGAGAGAAGAGGGAAGGGCACAAGGACTGACAGTGTAAGGAGCTAAGGATAGACAGAGAGAAGAGGGAAGGGCACATGGACAGACAGTGTAAGGAGCTACAGGTACCTTGATATTCAGTGTGAGGAGCTGAGGGCACTTATCTTAAGTAGCTTATCTGGAGAGACTCTGCACTGCCTGAGGAGCTCACGGCACACAGTCAGACAGTGCAAGGAGTTTGGTGCATGGACAAGCAGCGTGAGGATCTTGGGGTACTTAGAGGGGTAGTATGGGGAGCTTGGGGCATCGGGGGAATGGTGATGTCCTTGGGGAATATAGTAGAAGCGTGAGGAAGTTGAGGCACATGGGCAGACAGTGCGAGGAGTTTGGTGCATGGACAGGCAGTGTGAGGAGCTTGTGGCACATAGACTGTGTGAGGAGCTTGGGACACCCGGGCAGTGTGTAGAGCTTTGGGCACACAGGCGGCGTGAGGAGCTTGGGGCACATAGTGTGAGGAGCTAGGGGCACCCGGGCAGTGTGAGGAGCTTGGGGCACACAGGCATCGTGAGGAGATTGGAGCACACAGGCATCGTGAGGAGATTGGGGTACAGAGACGGGTAGGGTGAGCTATGAGGAGCTTGGGGGTCTGGGCAGAAGGGTGATGACGCATGTCCTCTCCCTGTCGCTCGATCTTTTAAACACTCTTAAGTCCACGCTTCTATGTGAAAAGTGTGCCCGCTGCACTGCGTGCCTTTGGGCATAGTATAAATGTGCCAAAGAGAAATACATCTAAACGTAAGCTTGTAGTAGAGAGCGCGCTGCGAAGCTTCAATCTATGGGCCCCTCTCTTCGCACCTGCTGCAGCGCCTGGAAGCATTACAGGCACTATCGTTCACTATTGAAGACAAGTGTGCAGGTGAGAAGGGCCTCGCCTCTCCTGGGCCCTAATCCCGGCCTCGCTCCCACAGCTCTTAGGGGCCCGTGCCTTTGAGGCCCTACTGGAGGTCTGGTTTACACTGGAATCCCCCAATGAAAACAGGGTGTTCCTTAAAACCACTGTCTGGCTTCACCGAAGCCTGGGAATCCTGGCCCTCTCGTGCACACAAAAAGTGCTGATGGATGTCTGTCTGTCAGTGCCTCGAGCCTTTGTCTGACAAAGTGCCCGTCTTTCTGATGCCAGCCGCTCGCAGCTTTGCCTTTCCCCGTCACAAATGCGGAGCTTCGGGTTCTGACACACAGAAGTGATTCACAACCGATTTTGCGTACTTATGTTGTCTCCATGGGTTCACTTTTTTAATTCGTGCATAGAAATAGCCACTCCTCCGTCAAAGAATGAGGATTTGCAGTTCCAAAGTTAGGGCCAGACATACTAAAGGATTTTACCATTGTAAACCCTGCATTTGCTAAGTCATTTGGTTTGCGTTCGCAAAATTGCTTTTTGTAATGTAGGAAACCCATTTTATGAGTCGGAAAATATTTTCCAACTCGTAAAACAGGTTTTGCGACCCAGAGGGAACTGCAGTTTGGAAGGGGCGTAAAATAGGTGTTTCTTCCAAATTGTGCATCGGTGTGCACTCTACCAATGCTTTACGACTACAGTTGTGGTCGCAAATCATTGTACAGTTACCAGTTACTCAAAGGAGGTGGTGACAGATTCGTAAAAAGGAAGTGCCCCCTTGGTGGCAATGTCTGCCCTCCCTGGTGTCTTTCCAGCTGTAAAACGTTTGTTTTTTAAAGCAGCACAGTCCAATGCCCACTTGGCTCATAGCTAGAAATGTCTCTGCAGTGCCAACCTGGTAACACATGCACATTTAACGTGTTTCCATGGTGATGCTGGGAATGGTCCGTCTGCAGATTAATGGGTGAAGTGGGATCTCCAAGTAGAAATGTATTTTAGTCATTGAGAAATATAAAAACATGATACTGGTCGCTGCTGTGATGCCTACTTTTAAAGGCAGAAATGTAATTTCTGCTTTCATAGCGAGTAATCGGTGACGTATTAGGCAACGCAAATGGCGTTCGGTACTCACATCGGCAATTTTACATTACACATGGTTTGGAGCATACGAAAAAAAAGAAACTAAAATATCCGAGGTGCGGGCGTGGATATATTTATACCTTTACGCACAAAGATTTTCATTTGAAACACTTACATTACCAAAAGCCTTTCTTTTGCTCAGCTCACTCGTCACTCCTCCTTGGTCTCCCCTACTCACCCCCACCCCACCAAAAAGAAAAATTACCCAACCGTCACTTTAAATCTTTAATCTACATGCTGTTAACACCTCCTCGAACACTTCTACATACTTACATACAAACACTACTTTAACAACTCTTTCAAGTAAGCAGACCGGCGCCACCACGCCGACTTGGCCCAGAGCCCGTACTTCCGCCTCACGCTTTAGCTTTACCCGCCTGTGAGAGTGAGACGTGTTGGGGTGACAGGAGGCACATCCTGTGCGGGGCTCACACTGCTCACTTCTCTTTAGTGGAGAAGTTACAGCATGAGGTCCTGCCAGGTGAGCGTTGTAGGGGAAGGGAATCCTTTAAAGCGGGTCATTTTCTCTTTGGATTTCCCTTCTCTTTTTGAAACTCAGGAGCAGCAACATTGTTGTGGTGTCACCAGGGCTTTAAGTCGAAGCTTTATCAATATTCTATACAAGCCATAGTAGCTGCTTATTTAACCTATGCAACTAACAACCATTGACAAAGCCAATAGGGCTGACTTGTATTTATGATGTTACTTGTTGTATCATACATTTGGATGCAATGAAGGAGACAGCAAAATACAAGTCAGGGGCACACTATGCTATGCTGCACAGATTTTTAGTTTAGTGTTTTAAGCCACGTCCCTTTGAGAGACTCCCCCCCCCCCCCCGAGTTTTTTCATCCCACTTAAAGCCCTGGCAGACAGGGTTCAGCCATTAGTGATCTAAAAATATATTAAAATGCTTTATTAGAGATGTTTTCCCAACCTTGGCTTCATTCTTTTAATAGAGCAAACCAATACAGTTCTGACACCTTATTTTTCAAAGGCACTAGAGAGTCGCTGTGTATTGATTTACGGCTTGTGGTGCGCTGGTACATCAGGCCAGTGTCTTAATGAGTGGATGAAATGATTGTACAACCTGGGTATCGCTTATTTAAGTATTGGTGGACTGGCTCCGCTTTTCATCCTAAGGAGACATGAACCTTTTCATTCAATCGGTGCTGATGACAAGCCATTGACAATGTCGCCCAGGTTCACTGTGCGAGCAGCGCGCTGAGCAGACACACTGATCTCTGCTCAAGCCTCAAGTGATGTGAGTGAGTCTGAGTGTGTGAGGTATGTGCATGGCATAATATGGAACAATTGCTCAGCGAGTTAATGTGCCTGTGGATGAGCGCTGTGCACAACCTGTGAGCCATAGCGATTTTAAAGAGACTAAATCCGATGTTATTCTTCAAACGTTGATAAAATAGGTGTCCCTGGGCAAGAATACACATATTTTTGCATAGAACACTAGTTACTACAAAGATAGAATTGATGTAGCTGGTGAATGTTCGTTACATGTCATCACCTTCGACCTATATCGGTTCTTTATCAAGCAACGCACTGCATGCCGGTAATTGTAGGCACAAATCTATAAAGGGCACTCATTGCAGGTGGTGTACGACTACGAACGCGAGAATTAAACGCGCGTGCATGCCATGAAACCTCTCGGCAGCTCTGAGGTCCCGTTGAAATTAATATTTCTAACTGCAGTGGCAGAATGTTGGGGGAAAAGCGTCTGTTGTGAATTACTTTATAATTTAGGTGTTCGTGGGCATCTCAACAGGAGACAGAGTCAACTGGCGGTGTGCTCTGTTTCCCGGTCACTACAGCACTCGAGCAATCGGCTTAGGAGGGCTTGCACTCTATTTGTAAATACCTAAATCAAAAACTACGTGTTAAAAAAACCTTGCAGAAGCATCCAGAACAACACGCTAGTAAATAAAAATGCTTCAAAAAGCTGGCCTCTGCTGAGCATAAAGGGCTCTTTTAAAGTATAATTAATTCTCGAGTAAACACGCTTTACAATGATAGCTGATTGAATCAGTTTAAATTGAAAAAAAACGTAAAGTTGTCCACGCTGTAAAACCTGGACACATTTTCCTTTCGGTGATTTATGCAGCTTGCCATGCCATGCCATGGAGTCCTCTGTAAGGTATTACAATGCCGATGGTGAAACGCAGAAGACTTTGTTTTTTCGGAACTGCTGTCTGTGCCAAGCTCGGCATTAGGCTGCCTGCATGCATGGGCACTGTGTGCACTGCAGGATTGATTTTCAGATTAATGGAAGCCGTAGATGCTCTGTCTGCTTGCTATTAACACTGTTAATAGCAAGCAGACAGAGCACTGTTAATAGCAAGCAGACAGAGCACTGTTAATAGCAAGCAGACAGAGCACTGTTAATAGCAAGCAGACAGAGCACAGAGCACTGTTAATAGCAAGCAGACAGAGCACTGTTAATAGCAAGCAGACAGAGCACTGTTAATAGCAAGCAGACAGAGCACTGTTAATAGCAAGCAGACAGAGCACAGAGCACTGTTAATAGCAAGCAGACAGAGCACTGTTAATAGCAAGCAGACAGAGCACAGAGCACTGTTAATAGCAAGCAGACAGAGCACTGTTAATAGCAAGCAGACAGAGCACAGAGCACTGTTAATAGCAAGCAGACAGAGCACTGTTAATAGCAAGCAGACAGAGCACTGTTAATAGCAAGCAGACAGAGCACAGAGCACTGTTAATAGCAAGCAGACAGAGCACTGTTAATAGCAAGCAGACAGAGCACTGTTAATAGCAAGCAGACAGAGCACTGTTAATAGCAAGCAGACCGAGCATCTACGGCTTCCATTAATCTGAAAATCAATCCTGCAGTGCAACGTCTGAACATCGCCAAGGGGACCGAGGGAGAAATTCTGATTTATTTACCGTAATACCGTTGTGTTCAACCCTGCAGTGCACTAGTCTTGCACTGCCCTGCCGAGCCATGGGCCGAAGGACACGGTCACGGACGGACCTGTGGGCCCTTCCATCGGCGCAGCCAGCCATCCTTGGCAAGGGCTGCAGTAGCACACGACGCCGGACACGGCCTACGTAACCGTTGGGCAGCCTCAGCCTGCCAGCCTCCATCTCAGGACAGGGGAGGCCGAATTCAATGACGGTCCGGTCGGAGCATTATTATGGCGCGCGCGTTTATTAAGGGGGGGAGCCTTGTACTCCGTCCATGCTGCTCTTGGGTAATAAGGCTATGCCCTGCGCTGCGCATGTTTAATATGTGTATTGTATTACATGTCCCAATCTTAATTTTAGCGCTCCAAAATTCCGGAAAGTCAAGATGCAGCGCGTTGCAAAACCATAAATCACGAAGAGTCAAGAGTGTCATGCGGAAACTGGCACTGCCTCAGGCCAAAATCGTGCATTTCAGATACCGTAACCCAGCCGTCCGTTGTTTTGGGTTCGTTCGTGTAGGGCCATACTCGCTTCGCTTCTGTTGTCTGTTCAACTTCTCACTCAGTCACTTTCACTTTCACTCTGACTATATCCATTAACGCTCATCAGTTGTTATCCGCCTAGAGGATCGCCCTCGGAACTCACAGTGTCCCATGGGATTGCATCCGACTCCACTGACCGAGCTGCGATGCGATCCTCTTTGCCTTGAACAGACCGAACACTTACGCTTGGACCTCACTTCGCTCTACCTCGCTGCTCGTCTCTATAATGCATGACAATTTCCGCGTGGGTGACGCGTGTACTGTTAACTGCTGACAGCCTCCGTTCACACTCATAATAACCGTGTGCGCGATATGCCCCCTTCAAATTAGGTTTGAATTTCCTGTTCCGATTTTAATTTACAGACTTGCCAAGATAGAAGCTGTCGCCGGCGAACCTCACTGAGACAGACAGACTTGAGACGTCTTTAACTTTACTTAAAGTCAAGCAGACTCCACTGTTCACTTATCCCCTGTTTCACATGATGTGGATGATGACAATCATGAATGAAATTACAGGCTGCCTCGATCGATGCTGCCTGGATGTTCTTGTTCTCGAGTCGAGTCAATCAAGACTCGGAGCTCCTCGTGGACTGCAGCAGTGCAAAGCGTGGCAATGAGAGCATGCAAGCAGAAGCCCAAACTGGAAAAATCTGGAATTGTTGGTCTTTCGATTTCGAATCGACTCCTCCCCCAGACCCCAGCAAACCAATCACTTGAACAACAACAACTGTTGCTGGGTCTGGTGGAGGAGACAAAGGCCACTGCCACACCTCCACAAACTCTAAGCCTGCCGGAATGCTCCACCCTCGGCCATTGGAATTAATGGAGGGCCTCCAGCTCCGCCCTGGGCCAAGGGAATAACGCCCAAAATCGACATGCTATTCTGCTAGTTAGCAATAGGCTGCACCCACCAGTGTGTCGTCACTGCCCTGCTTTCTGGCTCTAGGGCGAAGAAATCTTCGCCCAGCCAAAAGCATGTGCAGAGACACTGCAGAGCAGAGCAAAGGGAGGCCATACCCCCACACCCCCCTAAAGAAAACCCCAATTTTGTACATGTTTGTTCACTGAGCACTAGCAGCCAGCACAATTTATTCCTAGCTGCTCATTTTTTTTCATCAGGCATTTTTTTGGTCCCCAGGGTGGGAGGGCGACGCCCATCTCGCCCCTATGCACCAGCCTCCCCTGAAAAATAGGCTATGTCACAGAAAAATGCCAAAACTGTGTAAAAAATGTTGGTTTTCTGACAAAAGTCTGCTTCTTCCTGAAAGCTGGGAGGATGGTGATTTCAGCACCACAACCCCTTTTTTGATACCATTTGCAGGGAAAAAAACAGACCCTTTCATCAGGAGCCCTTTTTTTCTCATGTTTAAAAATAAATAATTATTTCGCTGTATTTTGGCTAATTTATGGGTCCCCTCCAGGGGAATCCACAATCCCTGGGTACCTTTAGAATCCCCATGTTGCTGGAAAAAAAGGACCCAAATTTGAAATGGATACCTTATGTGGTCAAAATGTTACAGGGGCCTAAGTGCGAACTACCTCAAATAGTCAAAAAAAGGCTTAGCACAGGGGGGGAGGGAAGGCCTAGCAGCGAAGGGGTTAAAGGTTTGGGGAGCTATATTTGACCATATGAATGATGAAAACAATGATTTTTAAATCTCTTATCCTCTCTCTTTTCCTTTAAATATTCTGCTGTGACGCCTTGCTTGCTAATGATAGTCTTCACTATTCTGACTGTTTTACTTAGTTGCTGAGGGCTTTTAGTTTTTAATATGTAATATGAAATTTGAATATTATGTATGTAAGCTAAATGAACTTCTTGTATTCTGATATATGGCATATCTTTATTGTGATATTAACTGCTGCTCCACTTTGACATCATGGCTTAGTAAAAAAAAAAAAAAGAAGAAGAAACATCAGTAATAAGTGTCCCCACTGCAACGTGAATTACCATTTTAATATTGGCCTTAAATACAATTTTTGCAGCAATCATCAGCGTAACAGTTTTGAAAATAGACGTATTTTATTCTAAGCACATCCCTTTACATTTTGTAAATTTACCTAATTGCACCAAACGTAAGCGTTTCATTTACTAGGTTGAGCTATACATTGAGGAGCTACTCACAGGTAGAGATACTAATTGGAGAACCATGGTACAGTCAAAGGGATTATAATCTATCATTGGCAAACCGTTAACCTGTGATCCATATTTCCATATTTATATTCTAGAATGTTACTACTCTATAGGATATGTAGGCAATATTATCTTTCCTGTATAAAAGAGGATTTTGTAGCACTTAAAGGCGATCCGGAACAGAGAACTAACAAACCCCACTGCACACCACTTTCAAGAGTTTCCTAAAAGCAGAGTGGATTTACTGGTATTTTACCACTGGCAGGGTAGCACACTTACAAGGAGGGAAATGGGATAAAACTCTGTAACAATAAGAATCCTGATATATACATCGGAGCTTAAGATGAAACATCCAGCAGGCCTTAACATTGATGAAGAAATATTAACCTATCGCGGCTAAATCTCGGCTAAATCTCTAGTGATACATTTCTGACATTTATTTGCCTTTAAGTGTTATTTCCACAAAGTAGTTCGAACATGCACGTCAAACTTTATATACAGGTATATTTTATGTGCATCTATAGTATTCACATGTTAGCCCACAGGGGCACAACTTTTGCCTTGCAGCTCTTGCCTTCAATTAATTATGTGGTCACACATTTAACTTGCTGATTAAATTTGCCTACTTGGGCTATATGAGACTTGACTCTTCTACTACGAGATCTCAATCAATACATTCGTACATACTACCACTTTTTTCATTACGAAACTGATGATGATTTGGTACTGCATCTATGTAAGAAAATGCCTCTTTTTGCATGATAACCCCCCAATATGTAGCCTAATGCTGCTGGTTTTTAGGCGCTGCTAACCATGCCTCAGTGTATGTGTGCTGACCCCTAAAGATATGTACAATTGGTTGATCCCTGATTGGTATATTTAACTTTCCTAGTATATGGTAACCTTTGTATCCAGGGCCTGTACGTTAAATGTCACTAGCGGGCTGCAGCACTTATTGTGCCACCACTAAAGTGACAAGTGAAAATATAGCTCTGGGCCTGTCACTCTAGCTTAGCTGGGCAGTTTTAAAACTGCCATTTTGGTCTGTAAAAACCATCCTTTTTACAGGCATAAACCTTCCTTTTACATACTAACAAGTCACCATTAAAAAAGGCTTTACCATCCCCAAGGACGGGTACATAATATTTAAAAGTAGGACATATGTATTTAATGATTGTACATGTCCTTACAGTGGAAATGGCCAAAATTCCATTTTGCACTGTAGCAAGGCTCGCTGTGCCATAGGAAACTCTGGGTTAATTTATTACACTTAATAAATCTAACTTCAGATTGGCACTAGCTGGAAAAATACTTAAAACACTAAGTTAAACAAAATCCAACTTCTTAATGCCAAATTGGAATTTTGTCTAACTATAAAACAAATAGGCACTTTAGAAAATCACTATTTTTGTGCCCAAAAGCCTCTCATAGCCTTTTTAGAGGTTATCATTAACTGCTACCTGGCAGGCTGATGACATCCTACAAGGAGGTGTGAATGGGTCTCAGGATAAGGAACAAAAGGACCTTGGATGACCTAAGGGCGGTATCCACTAACTGCACTAGCTACAGAGAGGCATCAATTGTCTAACAACTAGGCTTCCCAATCCTTTGTCCAGGTAGTCAGAGTGGCACACATCCCAGTGGGGCAAGTGAGAGACCTGTTTCAGGAAATATTTACAGGGGAAGATTCTTATTTCCTTAGACACGCCTCAGAGGTGTGCCAAGAGCTCTGACCATGGTAGTTTGGTTGATCAGGACACTGTGGGATCGTTTGGGAACAAACCCCCAGGAAATTATTGCATAGTGGATACGTTTGCCCCTGGGACATTTTTCTCTATTCAACAGGTAGTTTACCCCCACCCACAAGTTAGTGCCAGGGATGATAGTGGCACACCATGGTTTGTCTTTAGAGCACGTATGGCCCAGTGCCGGACAGAAGAACTGCACCTGCTGTTTACCCCACGGAGAGAGACTGCATTGGCTGGACCTACTCCCAATTGTACTCATGACAGAAGAGTGGGCTTCAAAGGCTAGTTGCGATCGCCTCCTGTTAAGCTCCAGGAATACAAAAGCTGCAAAAAGCCTAGATTTCGGCTGAGCCCAGCTTACCAGTTCCAACTGGATTTGGCCTGGACCCTGCTGTTGGCCTCTGGTAGATTGAGTCCTAACCCCCAAGTGGTGCCCAACATGTCCTGGACCCTAGGCTGGTGTTAGAGAGTTCT
Source organism: Triturus cristatus (assembly GCF_964204655.1). Taxonomy (NCBI): domain Eukaryota; kingdom Metazoa; phylum Chordata; class Amphibia; order Caudata; family Salamandridae; genus Triturus; species Triturus cristatus. The sequence goes on from NC_140585.1 coordinate 97,887,168, forward strand.
ATTTTCCTCTTCAAAACTAAAAGACTGGAATCTTGGTAATGCCTTCTGAATGTTTCTCCAAAAGAATCAGAGGTTACCACCAGACCACCCCCTAACAGCAGCCGCCGATGTCGAACCACCAGTCAAACTCAGCTCGCTGGTTTGCCCCGCTGAAAGGATATCAACTTCCAGAAATGTTTTCAAGTCTGAATATAGAGAATTTGACCAAGACCAAAACAAGCAGCATCCGGAAATCGACAACGCCTCTTTGGGCCCAAACTTCTTCTCACTTTTGACGTTTAGAGCCTTAAACTTCCTGTCAAAGCCAAGCCTTCCACCCAGGACTCGTGCTTCAGTTGGCCGCTTTCCATCAACCCCACTTCAGTTCCAGTCTCCAATACAGACCTCTGATGGCCTTGTCAACGAGGACTTTTGTTTAAGAAAAACTCATTAGGTATAGTAATATATATCTTAATGATTATTATTAAATATATGTCTGTAAATTATGGATTATCCATGTTGGATTATGGCTCTCTGTTTGTATATGTTCCCGATTTAAGGCTTTTTTTTTTCTGTATACTATGAATCTTGTTTAAGTATTTTGACCTCACTGAATTGCGCAAAATTAAATAAAAATTAAAAAAAAAAAAAAACTCATTAAATCAGATCGTAAACTTTCCACCAGGATTAACCTGGTCATTGTATCCAACCAGCGCGCCATCAAGGTTGTCTGTAACTTTTGAATTTGACCCGGTCTAGCACAACCAGGTACCCGATGGCACTAGAATTATTTCCAATTTCTAAAAATCATATCTCTGGATCCCAACATTCAATTTGTTACATTTTTGTGTCTATTTACTCATTAAAATGTATTTCAATTTTTATAAATTGGAGTGCAATTTTTATTGTTCGGTGTTTTCTACTTTTTAAATTATTTGATACTAATACTTGCCTTACACATTACTCCTAAGTTGAGCCTATTTCCTCTGTACTACATCTACCAAGGCATGATCCCAAGTTTAGAATATTGAACCCTATATGGACTTAGTAAGTAATAGGACCATTATTACTTGAAGACTACTACTATCCACTTTCTACATTCTCACAACTTGCATTATGTTTTTTATGTTAATTGGGTTCCGGTGTCATTGTGCACTTTTACTATATGATACAGAGTAGCCTACTTTACACAGTAGCGCTCTTGTCTTTTTTCAGCCATGATATTTACATATGTAAAAGTGAATATTAATATCAATGTATTTAGGTATGTGGGTAGTGTCAAATTTCATATTTATTTGGAAACAGCATGGTCAGTTCCTTTGTATTCAACAGAAGACTAAAAAGTATATCTTCCATGCTTATGTATTGACAGGTTTTATTTTCAAATAGAAGGTGGGCCATGCACTTTGAAAAAATACTGATGCAATAGCTTTTGTGAGCTCTCGTTTCTGCCTTTGGACTGCTCATGAACAGAAACCCAATATTTTACCATACCCAAATATTTCAGATCACCCCAACATTACCTCATATGCCGCCACTCCAGCACCCTTGATCTAGATATGAACATGCTACTATTCGTACTGCTGGGGACACCCAAATAATATCAATACATTAGTAGTAAATCAGGTCATTCAATAACTGAGTTCTAGACCATTGGTCATTTTAAAAATGTCTTACAGAATTAAGAAAAGGCTGTACAGAATAATTAGTTACCATGAAGCTAATGCAATACAAAAATGCATAGAACTATCCCAGTGATACAGCATAATCAGTAAAGCATTATTAAGGCCTAAGAACAGATAGGGAATTTATTAAACTGGGGCGCCATTAAGGTAACTAGCAGCACCCTTAGGTACATGGACGGAGTTTCAGTAAGGAACAGGAAATCTCTGTAGTCAGTTAAACTGACAGAGCATCTGCAGAATCTCAGAGAAGTCTCTCAAAATGGGAGGAAATCAGAAAGCCTCTGGCTCACCCTCAAAGCCCATGATTTTATATACAATTTCTCATAGTTAGGCAGAAATACCAACTTACAATGGTGTGATCCCGAGTTTTTAATGTCATTCTAAGGTTTTTTAGAACTAACCCATTTTGCCTGCTACTGCCAGCAACTACTATGTCATATTAATCCAGAGATGACACAATCTGTTACTTTTACAATGGTTCATACATTAAGGGGCTGACATAATACAGACCAATGAGACAGCAAGCCACAGCACCAACCGCACCTCCCTCTTTGTCCCTGATCAATCTTTACAGAGTATTCTATATTGCGTGTACAAACACTGACTGCGCCTGCTCTTTCAAAAGGTGCAAGCACACAGTCAGAAAAGTCCAAACATATATATGTGAAGTGCACCGCCAAATCTATGTTCAATAGATATCATTCCAAGTAGAAATGTGTGCTCCAAAGGTAATCTTTCTTTTCTTTAATGATGTCATCAAACAGACAACGCGTTTCGTTCACTACAAGTGAACTTCACCAGGCTATAAAACATATATACATAAAATGTAAATCTACAAAAAAAATACATACAAATCATGTGCCCCAAACATTACACATTTTCACAATATCAATGAAAAATAAAACATAATATATTACCTTCGTACACTGTATATTAGACAACATATATCAAAAGGACACATAAAAAAGCACCGAGAACAAGAGTAAAATTGGTAGAGGAGAAGTAAACTATCACCATAGTTGACATGCGAAAACATAACACAATAGGTCTGTTTGAACTAATGAAACAAACGCAACAGCCAAACAGTAACTTAAAAACAAGATCTGGTCAAAACATTACTTCCATGAGATTGTAGATAACTATCTGAAAAAAGATCTATTTACACCTATAGTGTCAAGACAATGACAGAAAAGATAACATGAACGGTGAATTGAAGTTACCTAGGCTGAGAAATTCCCAATACGATGTAGACAAAAAGAATATTCCAAAAACATACCGTGCAATTTTATCCGTCTAACATGTTTGTTGTAATAGAGTATATATGTTCTTGTCTTTAATTCTTCTCTAATTTGTTTTGTCACACTTCACTGCTGCAGTCATGCTAGTATACGTATCATGCTCATCAGTGACATATGTAAGTCTGCTATGACATCGACAACCACATAATACATTTTAACTCGGTATGTTACGTCATTATAGCTTCAATAGATTGTCCTTCAGTCGTGAGTATAAAATATCTATAAAGTACGAGATTATTCTCTAAAAAAGATATACAACATAAATGGGTACTAACCCAAGACAAAGACGTAAATCAGAATATACATTATGAAAACCTCACATATACATAAATACAAATAGTGACCACACACATAATTCATTCATACAAACACATGAACGAAACACATCACAGGACTAATCAACTTAATAAAAAACCCTAACAATGACACACAAACACTGTTAATGTACAAGATTACCCTAGTCATATGTGTACATGTGCTCAGGCATTTTAAAAATATCTTCCAATGTTTTTTCTAATTGATTCATAGTGTATGTCTTCTAGAACATATACTTATTCTTCCTATTTCCACATAGAGATTACTATTACTTATACAGTGTTCTGGCCATTAAAGTGACGCACAATAATTTGCTCTCTAACACCTCGTGCCTCATTGCCAGAAAACACCCAACAATCAGCCTGGCCAACTTCTTCGTGAGTAAAACTGGTGCTTTGTAATGCACAACACCAGACCTCAATTCAACGCCCAAAAAAAAACATTTCAAAAGAACTCAGGGGCATATTATCAAGGGCCTTAACTTCACTTTTTTGGTTTTAAAAGCCAAATAAGCAGAGATAATGCTTTTGCCCTATTAACAGGAGGGTGATAACATGTTAGCACCCTTTTACCCAACTCTAATGAGATGCAAAGTGGGTGTCACTGGACAGAACAACCTTGTAAATATCGCTGATGTGCACATCGCAATATTTACAAGGAGGCCCAGGCATTTTTGCAGATTTTAGTTTTTGGCGAAAACCGCGAACTAACGTCTGCAAAAATGCTGACTTACCTATACTTTATATTGGAGGTGGATTATGCTGATACGACTACAGGGTTGTATCAGCAAGGTTAGCGCCGTTTTTCATGGAACATCGCTGGTTTTCCAGCGATGTTCCATGGAAAACAACGCTATCGCAGGAATAATTATCGCCAATGCGCTATGCGTTGTTTATACAGCTCTAGCATGGCGATAATTATCTGCGATAGCCGGCGATAACAATTCTCACACACAGAACGGCCAGCGATAATTTGTGCTGGCCGTTGATAATATGCCCCCAAGTGCTTAGCCACCACACAAATTCTGTGCTGGCGTGGACAAATGTTATACCTTATCTGAGTAAACCTAATCGTGTATGAAATTAGGATACATTTTATGTGCAAATTCGGAAAAGAACTCTACACATATCTGCATTTCAGGTTCCTTATTTATGCGTAGCAGTATTCTGCACACTTTAAATAAAGTGTTTGTGGGTGAATACGTGTGTCGTATGTACTGTAATTACTTAGTGCTCCATGTACAGCTTTAGGCTAGGTTTCTATGGGCAATGAGAAGTTACTTGCTCCTTCTAGTATCCCTGAAATTCTCAATCAAACATTACACATACCACATTTACTACTGGTTGTGCCTCGGAACCAAACTGTGTACATTGTTACTTTAAGATGGCATGTCCATAAATATATCTACACAGCTACATACCATATCACCCTTTTAAAGTCCATAAGAAAGTGTATAGTATTGAAGGCAATAACAAAACTTTCCCAATGCTGGTTACTGATAATTAACTTTAATCAAATTTCATTTGTACTGTAGAAATAGAACTTGTCAGTTTCTTAATGCTGGGCATTGTGCAGTGCAGTTAAAATAATATTAGCAAACTTCCTAGCCCTTGCTACAACGTGGGCTGAATCATTACTGAAGCACAGATCCGATGCTTCCCTGCAATGTCTCAGCAACTTTTCCCGATAGACTGGGACCAGTAAACGTCGATGATCATTAACAAGATGAGTGCAACAGCATAGCAGTTGTAACCAAGACTCATGTGGATAAATGCAGAGCCTACATGTTAGCTGACCATTCCTCCGTGCCCACAGCAGGTTAAAATCATGAATTGAAAGGGCTAGCAGCCTCATATAAATAATTTTATTGTGAGTCTGTGATTGGAGAGAGTAACTAAAGTATGGTTGAGGTTTCCCCTTGATATACGAGGCATACAGAGCTGTAAAGAGCGGCTTTTTGGAAAGCCGAGTGGTGTCTCTCTCGAATGACACTAGAGTAATTTGGCTTATTATTGTTTTCTTCCACGTTGACAGGGGAATAATTGGATTAGAAAGGTTTATGATTTCAGTCTTCAGTGTAGTGGCCAAGTGCAGCTGTTTGTGCCAAAGAGAGATTGCAATTGTTCTTTCATAGATTGAGTTGGTGCACGCAGAGTGCAGATGTAGAATTGTATTAAGTCGCCTAGACAGTAAAGATCTGCACTTGCCAGGCCCAGCTCGAGTCTCAGCATGGCCCTCCTTGCATGCTAGGGAACGAAAATATTTTCTTGTAGGCCATTACTTGATAGTTTACTAAAAATGAATCCATTTTGCCAGTAAAAGCCAGGTGCCGGGAGCAGTCTGGCGCGTAAGACCCTTAGAATTGGCTCGGCTGTAGGACTGTGGAATTGCCGATTCAAGCGCCTCAGACTATGTATAACCCCTGCTCCCTTGGGCCGAAGATGTTTAAGATGAGCTACTTGATTTGCTCTTTCATTGAACCAAACTCCTAGAGAGTTATAGCTAGTGCAAGTCGCTATATGTAGATCGCCTGCTCGCCAAGACAGGATTTTCTTTTTTTGATATTTCCCAAAAATCATGACTTTGGTTTTTGACTCATTCATCAGAAGATTATTTTTTATATTGTATGTATTAAGGGTGGTGAGCGCTCCTTGTAGACCTGTTTTTGTATCATCCATAATGATAATGTCGTCAGCGTATTGCATGATCTGTAGTCGTGCACCGCTCAGTTTTGGGGCAACCAAGGTTGCACCTGCCAATGCTTTAGGCAAATCGGCAGCATAAAGATTAAAAAGTAATGGGGCTAATACGCAGACTTGTTTTAGACCATTTTTTGTTGCAATTTTTGCTGATACTGTTGTGGCGCTGGTTTTAATCCTCACCCAAGTTTTCTGATGCAGTGACATCAGTGCAGAGAGAAGTGTGGAAGGCATCCCCCAGGAGTTTAACTTGTTCCATAACATCCCTCGATCAACTCTATCGAATGCTGCACTAAAGTCCACAAAATAGCAGAATAGAGGCAGATGATTGGCCAAAGTGGCTCTCCAGGACAGGTAGGACAGTGCTATTATGTTATCTGTCGTGGAGCAGCCTGATCTAAAGCCTTACTGAGTACGGGGGAGGATGCTGTTTTCTGTAACCCAGTTTTCAAGTTCTGTCAGCAGGACACGGACGTAGGCCTTAGCTTCAATGTCCAATAACGCTATTAATCTATAGTTATCCAGATTTGAACGAACGCCCTTTTTGTAAAGTGGATGTAATATTGAGCCCTGACAGGTAGATGGAATTGTAGCTGTAAGAAAGGCTTGTTTAAAGAGCGGTGTAAAAAGTTCTGCCCCAAAGGATCGATTTGATTTAAAAATTATAGCAGATATTCCATTTGGCCCTGGCGCGCCATCGTTCCTCATACGACTAATGATCTTGATCACTTCTGCTTCAGAGATGCCTGGATCCTGCATGTTTTCATGGTTTGGTGCTTGGGGCGAATGGAGGGCTGACGGCTCTCTTGTCCCACTGCTATAAAGCTGATTGATGTGATTCACCCAGACATTCTCAGGTACCCCATTCTCCTTGGACAGGCCATTATTACTGACCTGATTAATATATTTCCAGAATGGAGCTGGGTTTTTTTCCTTAAGAAGAGAGAAAATGTTGAGACAGGCATCCTCTATTCGTTTGGTACGTTGCTCCCATGCGCGTTTCTTGTGGACAGCTCGAAGCGATCCAATTGCAGCAATGCTTTTTACCCTCTTTGTATTGCATTTGGGGGATTTTGACGCTTCCATTTGCTTTCTGACGTTCCCTTATTTATGTACTGGTTTAGATTGTTTGACCCCTGTTTTTGTCGAGCGTCCAATGTTCCCCCCCAGCGCCCGATGCAGGTCCATCAGGAGGATGGGCCAATAATCTAAGAGGGCTTGTGAGCCAAAAGAGGTTTTTAGTTGTTAATTTTTAGTTGTCCATTCGGACAATTTTGTGCCGAGATTGATGGTCCATTTTATCCTGCGGGGGACTTTCTCACATTCTTTGCCCGTATATTCGCCTACAGGTATGAACTTGCAAGATGCAGCAGTGGAAAGACAAAAAGACGCTCTAAGGGACCTATGGTCACTCTCTACTCGATTGTCAATATTAAAATCATTCAGATGTAAGGCTAATGTACCACCGATGAATAAATAATCAATTGTGGAGATATTCCTGTATGTTGGAAGCGGGGTCCTTGTCTGATCCTTTGCTTTCTTGAGATTATAAGCAGATGATATAGAACAGGCATCAAATAAGACTTGTAGTGCAGCGAACTCTTTAGGTTGTTTATTTTCCTTTCCTTTTTTTTCGAGCAATCTATTATTAAAGTCCCCAGCTATAAGTGGATTATGATAAGGATATTTGATGAGAAGATCTCCAATGATGGCTGCCTGATCATCGAGTGCTTGGTTTCTCTGATGCAAGACTGGGTTGACATAGCAGTTAAATAATAGCAATCGAAGCGGTTTATAGTGAATTTTTATTCCATTAATGAGTAATACCTGGATTCCAGGTGAGGGGGGTGCAAGTGTGATTACTTCCAACCTTCGGGAATGTTTGATGTAAACAGAGAGCCCACCCATTGGCTGCCCAAAGATGTTACGTTTTGAAGTCGGGACATGCATTTCAAAGTACCCGGAAAGAGCTGTGGTAGACGTTGCCCATGTCTCCTGGAGATAGATTCTATCACTGCGTTGAAGATAATCTAGGGCCAAGTCATTTTTAATCAATTTCTGAAGGCCAGCCACATTCCAAGAAATGATCGTTAAGTAATTATTTTGCTTGTTCAATGGATAGTCTATACTGCCTCTAAGGGACTTAAAGTTGCCATCGGGCCGGTTGACGGCCACTTTCGGTCTGATGTCCAAATTGGTTGTTAATGTCCTGTTTGCTAGTGAAAACTCTTCTCTGATTAGTGGACCAGGTGAAAACCAGAGGTTCATGATGGAACAGAGTACCGGTGAGATTATTACCTGGACGGATGCCATCAGCAAATTTTAATTTCGAGTAGGTCAATGTCTAAAACATGAGGGTATCTGTCTTGAGGTAAGTGCCTGATCTCAATGCCCCAATCTGCCAATTGATTGGCTTCGCACAGCATTGTCGTCTGGTGTGACATTTGGTATAGCCCGACCTCTGTAGATTCGTCGTGGGAGTCGCATGGCAAGCTTTGGAATTTAACCCAGGCAACATCTGCCGAGTCTTTATGCGCCAATGATGGTATGTGAGTAAATAAGCGCAGAATGTTGCCTTTGTTCAAAACATCATGATTGCCTTTGGCATGGTATTTTGGTGTAAGTACGACTTTTACGACTCCTGGTTGTGAACGGTTGCTGCTCGTTAAAGTTCCCGGTATGGCTTGATTATCAAATGCAAGTGTTGGTTGATATATTGGGGGGGTTCTATGTGCCGTTTGTCCAGGAGGAGATTTTGACACCTGTTGATGCTGCATGTTAGTGCTATGTGCAGCAGTGAACAATGGTTGCGTGCCAGCCTCTGCCTGTGATCCTAAGGTTATGAGCAACAGTACCGGCCCAGGGACGAGGTTAGTCGTCACATCTGGGCCTTCCATAGACTTAGACTGAATTGATATTATATGATCTCCCCCTTTTTCATTATCAGGAAAAGAAGTAGAGGGGGCATTGGAGAATATTGCCCCTCTAGCAGAATCACCAGCCAAATTCTTAATTGATAATTGTTGTAGGTAAATGTTTGTTATTTCTCTATCTTTCTTTCCTGATGTCTTTACTGAAAAAATTGGATAAAGCTTAACAGAGCCAATGTCTGACTTAGTTGTATGTGTACGAGTAAGGAGGGACGCCACACGATTTTTGGCTTTTACCCTGTTTTTGGCTTTCCTCAGTTTTTTCTTTGCTTTCCTAGGGAGTGAGCCTTCCTTCTGTTTGATCTCTGAAGTGCCGTCAGATTCTTCTGCTATTTGACAGCTGGTTGAAAGACAAAGCGCAGCAGTTATGGGCCTCATTGGAGATGTTAAACTTAAGACAGTAGATGGTGGCATATGTGATGTTTTAATTGACCTTGTAAGGGGGTCCTCAGGTAAAATAACTGGGTTGTTAATAAGTTCAGTATTTGATTTAGTTGGAGTCAGTTGTAGGGAAGGTCCAGGGGGGGCCCTTGTGACCCGGACTGAGTCTGCTAAGGTAGTCAGAACCGCAGGAAGATTTGCCCACTGGTCCACAATGGCCGCACATGAGCATGAGCAGGTTGTTTGCAAAGTAAGGATCAAGTTAGAAATATGGTCCAGTTTTTCTTTCAAATCTGCAAAACACAGAGCTATTGCCTGCAATAGATCCATTTGCAAGTCCATCTTAGAGGATTGCCAAAGTAGAGCTTTGGCCGTTATGTGTTGTGGGTTAATGAGTTTTGGCGATTCTGAGGCAGCCATAAAACTTGGGTTTTCTATGTTTTGGGAAGTACAGTGATGATAATTTGTTCCACTAGATAGTCTATACAGCTGTGGAGTAGACTCCAGGGTTTGCTCGATTTTAGTTTCAAGTTGCTGTAGAAATTATGCTGAAAGTTCTCCCGAATCTTGTTTTTTCGAGGCAGCGGGAGAGCCCATGGCAGTAATCAAAGAAGGATGCTGCCGAGTGGGTGAGTGGAATTGATGTATATGTGCCTCAGTTATTATCTATCTTCTGGGCACGCGTAAGGCTGATTTAGAACTATCAATAAAAGATGGTGGGTGAAGGTCCATTGAAACAAAGCTTGTGTGAGCATTAGGGACAGAGTCTGGCCCCAAGGGCAATTAGTGATGCTGTTAACAATGTCCATGTTTGGGCAAGAAAAGGAGAGGCGTTTTATCTTTGTGGTGCAAAAGCCCTGGGAATTTGTTGCGGAGGGGGAGAGGTCTTCCTTGACACTTGAGTTGTTTCTTAGGTGGTCTGCCCTGCCATTAGCTGAAACTCCATTTATGGAGTATGGAAGGAAGCGGTTGCAGCCCAGGGTCCTAATCCAGCTGTTCCTGCTCACTTCCAGCGTATATGGGTACATGTCCCCTGGAAGAGATCCGAAGTTTTGGCTCTTAAACAGTCTCTACCGGATCCTCGTAAGAACCCTGCGGGTTATTACAAAGAGTTGTCACAGACTGTTGATGCTTGCATTATGAATCTAGCCGATATTGATATGTTGATGGGAAATGTAGTCCCACAAGCATTATGGGCTAGGATTCGTAGAGAGGATCACGCTCAAGAATTGGGTGGTACTTGGGCTGCTATAATTGCCGTGGATACAGCTCAAGTGGGTGGTCCTAAGCCTGATGCTTTGATTTCAGAACTCCCTGGTGGGATTATTACATTCATGGAAACGATGATGCCTGCCTTGAGAGTTAATTGGGATAAACTAGCCGCATGTAAACAGAAGAAAGATGAAAGTGTCTCCGATTTCTTCACTCGTTTTGAGGAGACATTCATTGATCACAGTGGTCAAGATATGACTACAGAGGGTGGACAGCGATTATTTGTAGATAAGTTCGTATTTAATTTGCTTCCTGAGCTGTCACACAAGTTGAAAGACTCCGAGAGTTCATGGGCTGTTTCTTCTTCTGCCCAGATATTGGCTACTGCTCAATATTATGAGAACAGGGATAAAGAAGAAAAAGAAAAGCAAGAGAAAAAGACTAAAGAATTGAAAACTAAGGTTCTTTTGCAACAGGCTTATCCTCCTCGTTATGCTCAGCCCCAGTTTCAACAACCTCCGCAGTTTCAAAGGGTGTATCAAAAGCCTGAGCCGTATATTCCGCGACCTTTGTTAGGTCCTAATCAATGTGCCTATTGTAGAGAGGAAGGTCATTTTAAGAATAGTTGTCCGGTCTTATTGCAGCGCAATGGAGCACTATCTGCTCCACGAGGTCGTGGTGGCCTCCAGTCGGTAAACAGAGGTAGAGGTCGAGGTATGTTGACTCAAGAACAGCGTTCCCTTCCTCCTCCAAATTCCGTGAACTACTTTGATGAGCAAAACGTTAGGTCTACACAGTATTACAATGAGGATCATTATGTTGAAGACGAGAATGAAAGTCTTCATGCTAACTAGGACAGCCGTGGACAAAGTAAGGGAGTTGTGTCGATTCCAGTAGATCAGAATGGACCTTATGTTAATGTCACTACAATGGGTGTTTCAGAGCCATTTCTTCTAGATACTGGTGCGATGAGAAGTTCTATCATTCATTCTAAACTCCCTGGGGCACCTTTGTCTGGCTTAACGAATGTATCTGTGGGATTTTCTGGCGCCCCAGTTCGTAATCCGGTTTCTTGCCCTTTGCCTATTTCAATTGGCCCTTATGATTTGGAGGCTCCGCTTCTCTTGACGAATGGCTGTGGCGAGAATCTGTTAGGCTTGGATTTGTTGAAAAGAATGCATGCTACGATATATTGTTCTCCTTCTGGTGTACATCTTACTTTAGGACAGAAATTGACGTCTCCAATGTATTGGTCTAAAGATCAATTTCCACCTGAATTGCTCTCTCTTTTCTTGCAACGCTTTGGGCTACGGGTCCAAATGATGTTGGTTGTCTTGAGATACCACCTTATGTTGCCACTCTCAAGCCCAATGCTGAATTGCCACGCATTCCTCAATATAGAATTTCCACTGAAGGTGAAAAAGCGCTTTTGGAAATCATTCAGGACTTAATTCAGAAGGGTGTGGTTGAGGAAACGAGAGGAAACATATGTAATAGTCCTATTCTTCCTGTTCTTAAATGCACTGATCCTTCTCAACCTCCTGTTTATCGCTTTGTAATTGATCTTTGGGAGGTAAACAAAGTTGTTGTACCGCAGTTTCCTGTTGTCCCAGATATCACTGCTCTGTTGACAATGATACCTTCCACAGCGGCTTGGTTTTCTATTACCGATCTGAAAAATGCTTTCTTTAGTATTCCCATTGCCGAAGAAAGTAGGGATATTTTTGGCTTCTCTCTTGGAGGCCGAAGCTTCCGGTTCAAGCGCGCACCTCAAGGCTATTGTGAACGTCCCTCTATTTACAGTCAAGCTCTGAAAAGTCATCTTGATGCTTTTCCTCTGCCGTCTGGTGCTACTCTTATTCAGTACATGGACGACTTGTTAATCGCTGCTGATTCAGAGGATATATGTAAGAATGTGACTGTTGCATTGTTGCGTCACTTGTCTGATCTTAATCATAAGGTTTCACCTTCTAAGCTACAATATGTTCGCCGAGAGGTTACCTACTTGGGTCATCTCTTATCAAAGGAGGAAAGACGATTAACCCCAGAACGTATCCAAGCAATTGCGCGAATGTCTGTGCCATCCACACAAAGAGAGGTGCGTGCCTTTCTGGGCATTACTTCTTATTGTAGGCAGTGGATTCCGAACTTTTCTTTGTTGGGCAAACCTCTGTTGGCACTCACTTTGAAAGATACACCTCGGCCCCATCCGTGGACTGACGAATGTCAGAGGAGTTTTTCTGACTTACGTACTGCTCTATGCTCTGCTCCTGTATTGGGTACTCCTGATTACAGTAAGCCCTTCACGCTCTATGTCCATGAGAGAGAGGGTTGTGCGTTGTCAGTCTTAACGCAGCGATTTGGAGATAAACAGCGGCCATGTGCCTATTTTTCCGCCACGTTAGATCCAGTAGCTAAGGCATTGCCTAGTTGTCTTAAAGCGACAGCAGCAGCTGCAATTTCTATTCGTCAGTCGGCTGGAGTGGTGCTAGATAATACTCTCATTGTTATGGTACCACATGCAGTGGATACTTTGCTAAATAGGACGAAAACGCAGCATCTTACGAGTGCTCGTTTGTCTGGATATGAGCTGACGCTCTTGGCTAGTCACGTGCACATCAAACGATGTAACACTTTAAATCCTGCTACTTTGTTGCCTCTTCCAGAAGAGAAAGGTGTTCAAGAACAACATGATTGTTTCCTCCGTACTGAGGAAGAGACAAAAGGTAGAATTGACTTGACAGATACGCCGCTAGTGGATCCGGATGGAACGCTATGGGTAGATGGTTCTTGTTTTAAGCTTCCTAGTGGGGAGACAACTTCAGCCTATGCTGTTACTACCTTGCATACGATTGTGGAGACAGCACGCATCAGACACAATTCAGCTCAAGCAGCAGAACTGATAGCTTTGACCAGAGCGTGTGTCTTATCTAAAGGAAAAAGAGTGAACGTGTATACCGACAGCCAGGACGCATTTGGTGTGGCGTTCAATTTTGGGCGTCTGTGGAAAGAAAGGGGATTCCTTACCTCGCACGGCACTAAGATACAGCATGGTCAGTTGGTGACTGACCTTCTTGAGTCACTTGCTTTGCCTACCCAGATAGCAAGTGTGAAATGTAGTGCGCATAAGAAGATTACTGACGATGTTGGTCGCGGGAATGCATTTGCGGATGAGGTAGCGAAAAGGACAGCCAGAGATGCTACAAGTCTCATGTATGTTGCGGGCCCTGCAAATTGGGTCAGAGAGAGAGGAATGTATGAGGACACAGTAGAAAGTGTGAGATCGATTCAAGAAGAGGCTACAGAGAAAGAGTTGAGTAAGTGGAAAGAAAGTACAGGAATGTTAGATGAGATGGGATGTTGGGTAGAGTTGTCAGAGCACCAACGTTGGCTGTTACCAGATGCCTATGTACTACCTGTAGTTACTATGGCGCATGGTCCAGCCCACCTAAGTGCGAAAGGAATATGCAAGCTTCTGGCTCCAGTGTGGCAAAACGAAGGAATTCCGAAGTGTGCAGATAATGTAGTGAAACATTGTATTATTTGCTTGATGTACAATCCGGGAGAGGGAACCCCAACTCCGGCAGGTCACTTTGCTCCTCCGACCCATCCATTTGAGGTGTTGCAAATCGATTACATTCACATGGAACGATGCAACAATCTTAAATATGTTCTGGTGGTAGTATGTGCCTTTTCTAGATGGATAGAGGCTTACCCCCTGAAAGACAATACTGCTTTATCTACAGCCAAAGTTGTACTAAAAGAGTTTTTCCCTAGATTTGGTTTGCCGCGCATTGTCTGGAGTGACAATGGGAGTGAATTTGTGGGCCAAGTCATGCAAAAAGTTTGTGCAGGTCTTGGTATCAAGCAGAAGTTCCATGCGGCAGACCATCCACAGTCAGCGTGTTTAGTAGAATGTTATAACGGTACTTTGAAGCTCAAGCTTGCCAAAGTACAAGCCAGTACAGGTCTTAATTGGCCTGATGCTTTACCGTTGGCTCTCCTATCCACCAGAACAGCTGTGCACTCTCGGTTGGGACTTAGCCCTTATGAAGTGGTAGTCCCTCGCCCTAAAAAGTATTCTGACCTACCATACCCAATGTTGATTGATTATTTGCACGACCTTACAACTAAATTACGTGTTCTCCATCAACAGGTTCAGAAAACTTTGCCAGAGGCCTCCACAGACCCAGGTCATTCCATCCAGCCAGGTGACTGGGTTTGTGTGAAGAATTTCCAAAGGGCGAAGAATTTGGAGCCTCAGTGGAAAGAACCTCGGCAAGTTCTCCTAACTACCCGTACAGCAGTGAAGGCCGAAGGAAAGAAAAACTGGATTCACGGTGTGCATTGCAAGAAGGTGCCTTTGCCTTTGCCCTTTGATCAATGGGTCCGTAAGGGTATCAGTGACTCTGAAAGTGAAAAGGTCCCTCGGTTTGTACCTTTTAGTGATGCACGCCTGAATGGAACATTGTCGGAAAAAGAAGACGACGACATTCTCCAGGAAGCGATACCACCACATCGTCGCTTAAATACCACAAATCCCCGAACATTGTTTCAGGATCCGACTATACCTGATAAAGCTCATTACGATTTGAGCCCTAGACTGAAGAAGAAAATTTGAGATTCTCTCTTCCATGTAGTTTCTATCCCGGTTGCAGGGTCACGGTAGGAGTCTTGGTTGTGACCTGAGTAGTGGCAATAGGTCTGCAGGACGTGCAGTGTCATAGGACGGCAGATAATCATAACCAAGTGATTGAGGAAGATTGCCGTGAGCATCCACTTAGAAGATGGAGACTACATTAGGAGAAAGAGAGAAAAAGGTCAAGATGAGAGAAAAAAAACTGTCAATTAATGTACAGTCGTTGTGGTATAACGTTATGTGTTTTCATATTATCGTGTATTTTATTGGCGTGTATAGGTTGGATTGTTCATGCTATGCAACATAAATTGTTCCTACTTCTATCTCTTTGCCTTCTACTATCTCTCCACATCTATTTCATACACTTCCTCAACATGAACTCATCAGAAGAACCGAATATTACAATAATTCATTTATCCAGTTATTGCACCAACACCAATTAGTGATTAATACAACCGACTGTTGGGTGTGTGGTCTTATGCCTCATACCACAGAAAAAGGGATGCCATATTTAGTCCTTCCGTTCTCTTATGAAGGTTCCGCTTGGGCTTATTTTGTAATATTCTCTAACGCATATCAGAGCCGATTTAGACGACCTATCAGTTTTTATATTGGTGGACCAGATTTTAGTCATAGTTCATTGATAAAGGGAATGGTAGCTATGGCTAAAATCATGGAGAATAGTAAAATTTCTGTTGATGAAAGAAAAGCATATACTGATTGGATGTCACCCATTACATCACTAGCCTTAGTGATAAGGTTAAACAGGGAAAATCTCCACCAATATGGACTGTACCTCATCAAGGCAATTTCTGTTTGCAAATAAATGGCCAGACTGCTGACACCGAACAGAGAAAGAGCTTTTGTTCCCATACGTATATCCACACATCTCAGAATTCGCCTCCGTTAGTACCATCTCAGGGCATGTATTTTATCTGCTACGATAGAGCCTATACGTGGTTGCCGACTGGTTTTTCTGGAACATGCTATATAGCATTTCTTCTTCCCCCTACATACACTGCTTCTTCTAATCATCATAGAAACAGATATGGCAGAGGAATTATTGATTCCAAAGACACAACAGGACAAGAGGGAGGAGATTTCCTCAAAGGATTTCTTCCTTTTTGGGGTCCAATGGCGAACAGCAGGAATATGAGACAACTGGTTCGTGTTGTAAAGACTAATATAGACATCACTGTAGGAGCTTTGAGTAATATCACAGCAGAACTACAGGCGGATCGTCTTATGACATTACAGAACCGGTTTGCCTTAGATGTTGCTCTTGCGGACAGTGGTGGAGTCTGTAAATTGATCAGATCTAGTTGCTGTATTTATATACCTGACGATGCTCCAACAGTATACCAAGCCATTTCTAAATTACATGTAATCTCCGAGTCGATTCTTCAGGACGAAGGAGATTGGTCGTTATTGGGGTGGCTTTGGGGACTACTCTCCAAATGGGGATGGAAGGTATTAACATTCCTTGGAATGGGTTTGGCCATCATTTTCTCTTGTTGTCTCTGTATGCACTGTGGCCCCGCCATCTGCGGCCTTTGTGCTACTGTGTGCATCCCAAAACCTAAGTCACAGAGAACAGAGAACCTTAAAATGATGTTACAGCAACAGCTTGATGACCTCATGGCCATCGACATCGACTCAGACTAACGTGAGTCTGTGTATTATTGCCTGAGTTCTGGCAAAAGGAGGGTCTGAGGAAATTCGACTTTCGATCTCGATCGTATTGACCAGCCATTTTGTGTTCCGCCGCCATTTTGTGTTGCCCTCACTCAGGCAGCACGGCATATGAATTCTTTTCTGCTTTTCCTGCAGCATCGTGTCAAAATAGCCTTCTGCCTCTGTTTACGAAGCTGGTGTCAGGGACTGGCCAAGTACACTAATCCCCGTCTGGTTTTCCTAATCCCTGTCTCAACTATCTGTTGGTTCACACTATTCTCCTCTGACTTTATCTTATCTTCTGGCCTTCGCTGTTCTCTGCTCGTATTCTCTCATTTCACAACTGTCCTCCAAAGCACACAAATGTATCTCGCCACCTGCAAGTCAGTTGTAGACACGTTAATAAATTAACCTGTGGGGAGGGGTGACAAACACAGTTGGAGGAGAGGCTTCTTCGGGTTACTCGATATCTTGTTTTTAAACTCTTTCTATTGGTCATGTCTTGTTTTCGAACTTTTCTTATTGGCTCTTCGTGTATGAATTGGGTGTGTTTTTGGTTAATCTATATGTCATCTATGTACTATAAAAGATTGTGCGCCACGGAGTGAAGTGGCAGTCTCCTGAGAACATACCGTGTGTACTTCTGGGACAACTGTACTAGCTGCAGCTAATAAATCTGATCTTTTACGCCTGACAGAGTGTCCCGTGTCTCTGTTATATGAAGCAGGTGAACCCAGGAGATTAAGGCGTACCCTGCGTCGCCAGGCCCATGAGGATCTGGTTCTTTAGTAGACCTCACCCAACCTAGTTGGGCCGCTTCCACGGACTCACTGGGCACGCACTCAGGGCTGTCTCTAATGGCAGCCGCGCTCACTTTTGCCTGCAATCCTTTGCGCACAGTAGGAGATTCGCGGAGGACTCGGAGGCTGTTATGTCAGCACGACCTTCCAAGGTGCCTCCGTCTTCCGTAACACCTGGTTCCGGGTGTGATAGCCTCGAAGCTTTGTATTTTGATTTGAGGTTGATTGAGGCTGGATGAGGTGTGCAAAGACGTGCAGTGATCTCCCCTTCCCTGGGCTCTGGTTCTCATACAGGTGACCTGCTCAGTTTCACCTTTCCCTTCGCTTCGCTTTCACTTTTGGCTGGCTAGCAGTGGGTTAGCAGCAAGCATTGACTCAGCTTCCCCAGCTTGCTCTCACCGCTTTGTCCCCCGTCTCACCGCTGCTCTCGTGTTGCTCCCGGGTGCTCGTGCCATGGCTCTGGCAGGCTGTGATAGTCTCAGGGCACAAGGGGGCGCTAGGTGTGAGGTGCCAACTCATGCGGATGCAGCACCAACTCGATGCAGCACCAACTCAGCCCCCACCGCACACCTCGCAGCCCGCACTGCTCCACACGTTCCACCTCTGCTCCACTCCCTACAACCTGAAGTGAACCCCGGGCACAGCACAGTGCCTCAAGCAAGTCCAGAGCCGGGAGCTAGTAGCTAGAATTTACAGGGGCGCGAGACAGCTATTTTCGGCAATTTCAGCAATTCCGCCGTCCTTCCTTGCGTCCTTCCTCGCGTCTCCTCAAAGCCTTGCAGCGGTGATCATCGATCTGCGCGAAAACCCAGAAAGTGGAGTCTCCGGGAGGTTCTCAGGCGACAGAAGCACACCTGTTTACTGGCTACGCAGTATCTTCCTAGTACCATATCACCAGCCATGTATCTAACTTTAATAACATTTGTTCACCCCATAAATTCATTTTGAGGCCAGAAAGTATCTTAATTCATGCCACGAGATTTTAGCCGATCCTGAGCCCAAGTCTCACACCATTTCTTCTAAGGAAGCTACACTGGCTCCCCATAACCCAGAGATGCACCTTCAAGGTGGGATGTATTATCTTTAAATCCCTGAATAGTAGAAATCCAAAATTCATCAACAGCCTGATCGATAAATACATTCCGCCCCGCAACCTGCATATGCATATGCATCTCCTGACTATACCTCCCTCTAAACTGAAACGCTCTGGTGGAACAAGGTTCTCCATATTAGGTCCCAGATACTGGAACTCTCTGCCTCTAGCAATTAGATCCTGTACAGACCTCATGATTTTTCGTAAACTCCTAAAAACATGACTATTTACAAAGGCCTACATGTAACATCTCAGACCAATACCGTTAGAGTATCGCCAAGAAACCAATCTGGTGTACGTGAACTCTACAAATTAAGTATGACATAACAGAACAATAGCCATCATTACCATCCACTCCTTAGTGATCTCATTCAGTGAAAGTAGTAAAACTCCTCATCTGTATTGTGTCCCATATCCACACACTGTAAGAGACAAATTCAGCCCACCTCATTTTGCCTAAGCATTAGTTCTCGATCCCCTCCACTAGCATTAGGCGGAATATGATCGATTCCATGAAACCAAATGTCCAACTTGCCTGCATGATACTCTATCATGTGAGTAGTCATTGGATGTCATGTGTCTGAATGTCTTATTACCCTGACATGTTCCTGTAGTATAGTTTTTAATGATCTTACTGTGCTACCAATATATGTTTTGTTGCAACTGCATCCAACTATCTATGTCACAAATTGAGTTTTACAATTGATATTGTGACGTATCTCATGGGTGTGTCCTGTATTGTATCTGAATCGTGTGATCTTATTTTTGCCATATTTGCAGATGTTTCTATCATTGATTATGAACAATTCCTTCACATGTTTCGATAAGCAATTGTTGGTGGCTCTACATGGCAATATATAGCTTAAACATAGCCAATCTCCAATAGTATTCCCTTTGCGGTATGTGATACTGGGTTTAAGTGAGATTGCATCTTTACCTTCCTGGTTCTTCCTGCGGTAGGTGCCAATTTTTTTACCACAGAATCTTATACACATTGTTGCTGTGTTTTGTGTATTTTGAAACAAATTATAGTCGGCATTGTTTATTTGTGGAGTCATTGGTCCTTTTTGACTGGGTCCAACATCGCTGGTGGGGGCATTTACCTAACGTGCCTGTTGTTTCTGGAGGGGCTGTGCTGTCAACCCGCTGTGTTGCTGTGGCCAGAGAGGAGCCGCCGGACGGGACTGCAGGTCCCAGGAGCCCGTGAGGTCCGCAGCTGTGTAGCGGCCCGCCCATCCGCCCACTAACCATTTAAAAAACCTCGCGGAACCCGCTGGCGCGGGTCCCGCATCGCTGGTGGGGGCTTTTACCTACCGTGCCTGTTGTTTCTGGAGGGGCTGTGCTGTCAACCCGCTGTGTTGCTGTGGCCAGAGAGGAGCCGCCGGACGGGACTGCAGGTCCCAGGAGCCCGTGAGGTCCGCAGCTGTGTAGCGGCCCGCCCATCCGCCCACTAACCATTTAAAAAACCTCACAGAACCCGCTGGGGCGGGTCCCGCATCGCTGGTGGGGGCTTTTACCTACCGTGCCTGTTGTTTCTGGAGGGGCTGTGCTGTAAACCCGCTGTGTTGCTGTGGCCAGAGAGGAGCCGCCGGACGGGACTGCAGGTCCCAGGAGCCCGTGAGGTCCGCAGCTGTGTAGCGGCCCGCCCATCCGCCTATTGGTTCCCGCTCCCGCTAAATATCACTGGTCCCCCC
The DNA here is from genome assembly GCF_964204655.1 of Triturus cristatus. NCBI lineage: Eukaryota > Metazoa > Chordata > Amphibia > Caudata > Salamandridae > Triturus > Triturus cristatus. The sequence continues at coordinate 97,907,567 of NC_140585.1, forward strand.
GGCGCGGGACGCGACGCGGGACGCCCAGGACGAAGCCCGGACAAAGGGCGGACAGTCTGTGACAGTCCGGGACAGGAGGGGGCTGGAGGGGGCCGCATGTTGGCGCAGTAATAAGGTACATCGTCATCTTATGAACCCTGGTACTTTCAATTGGACCATTGTAGTAGTAACAATAGCTACCTATAGTTAGCTGCTTGTTGAAGGGTGTGATAACGATCGGGTTGGGGCAATAATGTCTAAAGCTAAACACGCCGCAGGGTCGACTACTATAGATAACTATTTGGTTAAAATAGTGGATAAGATCAATCAGGAACGTAGAAAGTCTCTGGGGCGTTTGGAATCTTCTATCACCTCTCCCCCCATCCCTACAGTTCCCGCCCCCTCGATAAACCCTCCTAAGGCTATTATTGATTCTACGGATCCGGACAATTCTATCTTGGTGTCTGGCCAAGACCAAGATCAAGTCCTACATGATAGTCCGACCTCGGGGGTTGTTATTGGCTCTGAATCACGTTTGGCTGGTCATGTTGACCCTCCATTGCCAAGCCCTTTGGCAACAAGAGTACAGCGAGCCCCACGGGCATGTAGAAATATCACAAAGAATGTTCAAACAAAGCGGGGGATGATTCGCTCAAATAAAAAAGTGACACAAACCCCATCTAGCGACGTGGGAAATCCTAATGTAGCCCCAGTCTCTACCCCGGCCACTATAGATGGAGCATTATTTGATCTCTTAATCAGCACCATCGAATCTAAGTTCGACTTGATTGTTAACCCCCTCCTAAACAAGTTGAACAAGGTTAATGCAGAGGTCGTAAGATTAGGAGGTTTGTTAGAATCATTCATGAACTCCAACACTGGTGACCATGTTAAGGATAAGGCAGCAGTTGGCACCAATCCTAAGAATACAATTGAGATTCCTACAATGGTCATGCCTAATATTCCTATGCCTCTTTCTGGGGATACTTCAGAGAAGGGACCTAGTGGGACTACCCCTCCGATGACTACAGGATGTAATTCTTCATCTAACGTTGCTTTGGGGAATCAGGTGACACAAAGTTCAGGGTCAGTTAAAATCAATGCTACCTGCCAGCCCGATTTACCTCCGGACTGTGCACCTTATGTAGCAGTTCTGATTAATGTCCCTCCGGTTAGCGAGAGTGGTCAGAACAATCCTTACTGTGAATCGCACGCCTCTTTGAAAAATAAGACAGTGGATTGGCTTCATAGGGAGTGTGGTTTCCCAGTAGCCCTAGTGAGGTTCTGGACTTTTAAGAGTCCAGAGGTGTCAGGGAAACAACACCCGAAGACCCCTGAGTTCCTCCTGTCTCGGTGCACAAAATAAACAGAGACGCGGGTTTCTCGATGGCGGCGTCAAAGACCAAGGTTTATTTACTGCAGGGACACAGAAGTCATAGGAACCACACAGAGGCAGAATCTACGAGACTGTTCAAATTGCATTAAGTGGGTTGCTCCTTAAATACACGAAAAATGTCTTGAGGCAACATTACACGAATATTTCTCATGCCCAACCCGGTATCCCAAACAGACAATAAATATACATCAAACAATAATTAGTCGTAGGTTTTCGGTATTCGATCTGATCCCCTTGTCAGTTCTCCATTCTTTGCCCGATCCTCCCCATCATAAAAATCGTAACCTCCCCATTGTAAAAGCCCAGAAGGAGAGGAGCAGAGCCAGGTGCAAGGATTGAAAAGCAGGATAAGAGGTGTTTATGGATCATAAACGGGCATGGCTATCGTCTTCGGCCTCTTGGTCAGGACAATGGACACGAGAACCAGTATAGCAGGACTGGCCTCAGGCAAGGGAAGCAGCTTGATTCTGCCTAGTCATGTAGCGTCAGCCTTTCTCGGGACTCTTAACGTGTCCTTAACAAGGTGATCCTGCTGGGGTCATCGTCCGTTCATTGACTATGTGAGGGCAAGAAACAAAAATGGACGCCGTATCTAAAATGGATGCCATGACCTGACAACAGAATGCCCTATTCTTCAGTGAATTCAAGCTCGTTGCGTAGCGAAAATACTGTCATGTATATAATGGATCATTTGCGGTTCATTGGTACCAAAATCGTGTCAGTACTACGATACCGAATACTCGGGTTCGGATCGCTACGGAACCTCAGACCGTGCTTTTGCCCTTACATAGGCAATAGCTTACTCTATGTCAGAGTCCATTTCTATGTTCATTAGGTCACTGATATGTTGTTGTAGCATTACTCTATCCCGTGGCGCATCTCTAAAAACAGGTGGTCTTCTTACGCATGATGAAACACAAACGCTACATAAGGCAGGACCACACTGAACGATGAGACAGCACGAAAATAAAAATACCAACGCAACACCAGTGATCATTAGAATCTTCCATCCCCACGCAGATAACAGGCTCCAGAACCATCCCATTAATGACCAGTCACCTTCCTCTACATGAATGGAGTCAGAGATTTTGTGCAACTTAGAGATGGCCTTGTATACCGTTGGCGCATTATCTGGGATAAAAACACAGCAACTTGATTGGATCATCTTACATACCCCACCTCGATCTGCAAGTAACACGTCAAGGACCATACGGTTCTGTAACGTCATGAGGCGATCCGCTTGAAGCTTAGCCGTTAGGTTACTAAGGGCACCCGCAGTTTTGGTAATGGTGGATTCAACTACCCGTGTTAGTTGACGTAGGTTTCTACTGTTGGCCATAGGCCCCCAGAACGGGAGGTAACCTTTGAAAAAGTCTCCTGCTTCTTGGCCAGCAGTATCTTCTTTACTGAAAACACCTCTCACAACTCTCGTTTTGTGATAGTCCGGTGCAGCAGTGTATGTCGGAGGTAACAGTTGAGCGATATAACATGAGCCTGAGAAATCAGCGGGCAGCCATGTGTATGCTCTGTCTTGACAAACAAAATAGGTACCCTTAGCAGCTAAAAATGCAGGGGAAGATTGTGACGGGAAAACGTATGTTTCAATACAGTCACTCTTCCCTAGTCGAGCTTTCGGATTCCTCCCATTTCCTTGCAAGCAGACTTGACCTTGGTGAGGTACGACCCAGATCGGAGTCGAGCTTTTACGTTTGTTCTCACCCAGAGTAATGCCATATTCCGTAATGTTCCACCCCATGTAAACTCGCAACTCATCCTTGGGAATAAACGGAGTGTTATTGACGTCTCTAACCATGTCAGTAATTCCCTTTACCAAGGCTCTGTTAGCGGAGTTATACCTAGTGGAACGCGGAGGACGTGGGGGATAGGTCTCTAGAGCATAGGCGAACATGGTCTGAAATGCCCAGAATGATCCATTATAACTAAAGGGCAAAACTAGATAGGGAATGCCCTTATCCATGGTATGGGGTATCAAGCCACATACCCAACAGTTTGTTGTGTTTACCTCTAGTTGATGTTGGTGCAAGAGCTGAATGAAAGTGTTATTTATAAACTCGGAGCGTCGAGCTTGCTCGTGTGCAGGAAAAGGATGGAAAGAATGAATAGAAACAATAGTCGGGGAAACAGAAATATGGGGAGATACTGTAGACGTAACAGGTGTAAAGATCAATTGAATACCAAAAATAATTCCGCCTACCAGAGTTATAAAAACAATCAGAAGTGTCAGGGCACATTGCATTAGGAAACATTTGCTATATAGTATATCATACAGTTTGGTCTTGTGCACATTTTTGACGTTAACCCGTCGCAGTTCAGGAAGCTCCATCTTCTACAACCGTTCGCAACGGATGGTTTGTACCTGTTAAAAATTGCCTCTGTTTACCTTGGGAGTTCCCAAAGTAGACAGAAGAAACCGACCTTGTGTCTCGTTCCCTGCAAGTTTTAAAACAAGGCACACGTTACGACCCTACGGTAACCCAGACGGCAAGGTGAGAGAACAGTAAAAACAAAAAGATAAAAATTAAAGCAAACTTCCTGACTGAATGGAATGCAACAAGATCAACACAGTTTTCAAACAGAAAAGTAATTAAGCAACGTCATTAGTTCATAGCATGAGAACGTAGATTATATCTGTACTTTCCAGGTCTTATCTGATCTTGAAATAGCTGGTCTACAGGTGCAGAAATGTTCGACTCCACAGATGATAAATGTTCACTTTGTACAACACTCTGTTCAGGGTTTGAAAGAGCAGTTCCTGCTGAGGTGTCAGAGTTTTGCGTTTCAGTTTGTTTGTCCGTTATGTATTCTGCATCACTGAAAGGGATGAGCCTAGGAACAGGTTCTGTCTCGGATACACCAAATCCCTGTCTAACCCAGTTGTCGTAGGGGAGTGGGAGAGGGACACGTTTCGTATGGCTAGCGTGTACCCAGTTCTTTTTTCCAGCTAGTCGTACAGCAGTTCTCGTTGCCAGGAGCACCTGGTACGGGCCCACGAATCTTGGCTGGAGGTTCTGAGTTTGTTCGAAATTACGGACCACCACCTGGTCTCCTGGTTTCAGCGTGTGGCCTGGACTCTCTGGCAGTTTAGGCAAGGATTCAAATACCTGTTGACGAATAAGGCTTAATTTAGTAGTCAGATCAAAAAGGTGCGCTTTACAAATACATGTGTTATGTTATGTTATGTAATCAATTAACATAGGATATTCGATCTGTTTGAATTCCTTTGGCCTAGGGACTCCCCAAACATTGGCAGGACGACCGAACACAATTTCATATGGGCTAAGCCCTACTCGAGAGTGTACAGTCGCTCTGGTGGACAGTAGAGCTAAAGGCAGTGCGTCTGGCCAGGAAAGACCAGTGGAAGCTTGGATTTTAGCAAGTTTCAGCTTCAAGGTACCATTGTACCCTTCAACCAAACCTGCTGACTGTGGGTGATTCGCACTGTGGAACTTCTGTGCAATCCCCAGACCTGCACACACACTCTTCATAACTTTCCCTACAAACTCACTTCCGTTGTCTGACCAAACAATCCGTGGCATACCATACCTAGGGAAGTACTCTTTGAGGAGGAGTTTGGCAGTGGACATAGCAGTGTTATCCTTTAATGGGTATGCCTCTACCCATCTTGAAAAGGCACAGACTACCACCAGGACATACTTAAGATTGTTACACCTGTTCATGTGGATATAATCCAACTGAATCACTTCAAAGGGACAAGAAGGGGGAGCAAAATGACCGACTGGGGTTGGGGTTCCCTTACCAGGATTATGCATCAGACATATCATGCAATTTTTCACCACTCTTTCCGCACACTTAGTGATTCCATCATTCTTCCATACTGGAGCTAACATTTTACAAATCCCTTTCGAACTGATGTGCGCCGCACATACGCATCAGGTAACATCCAACGCTGCTGTTCAGACAGATCAACCCAACATCCACTCGAATCCAATTTACCCGTTTTCTCCCTCCATGCATTCTTCTCATTTTCAGTTGCTTCATTCTGGATTGCCTTCACGCTTTCAATCGTGTTCTCACACATTCCTGATTCAGCAATCCATCTTGCAGACGTTGCAACGTACATTCGACTCATCATGTTCTTGGCCGTCTCTTTAGCGACCTCATCAGCAAACGCATTCCCACGGCCAACATCATCCGTAATCTTTCGATGTGCACTGCACTTCACAATCGCAACTTCATTCGGTAGGGTCAGGGATTCCAATAGATCGCTGACTAACTGTCCATGTTGGATTTTAGTCCCATGGGACGTGAGAAAACCTCTTTCTTTCCAGAGACGTCCAAAGCTATGTGCTACGCCGAAGGCGTATTGGCTATCAGTAAACACATTCACTCTCTTTCCCTCAGCTAAAACACACGCTCTTGTCAATGCAATTAATTCTGCAGCCTGGGCACAATTCTGACTCACTCTTGCGGTCTCCACAATTGTACTCAAGGTCGTAACTGCATACGCGGCCGTCACATCACCATTCTGTAATTTGAAACAAGACCCATCGACATATAAAGTGCCGTCTGGATCTAGTAATGGAGTATCTTTTAAATCAATCTGACCTTTTGTCTCTTCCTCAGTTCTGAAACAACAGTCATGGGGCTCTGAATCACTCGACTCCTGAGTAGTCGGCAACAGCGTTGCTGGATTCAGTGTGTTGCATCGCCTGATCTGAATATGACTTGCCAAAAGTGTCAGCTCATAGCCTGATAGTCTAGCACTGGTGAGGTGCTGAGTTTTCGTTCGATTCATGAGTGTATCCACAGCATGTGGAACCATGACTACTAACATGTTGTTCATGACTAGTCCAGCAGACTGTCGGATAGACACTGCGGCTGCTGCTGTAGCTCTTAAACAACTTGGCAACGCTCTGGCTACCGGGTCTAATGTGGATGAAAAATACGCACAAGGCCGCTGTTTGTCACCAAATTGTTGTGTTAATACACTTAATGCACAACCTCCTCTTTCATGGACATAAAGTGTAAACGGCTTACTGTAGTCAGGAGTACCCAACACAGGAGCTGAACACAGCGTATCACGTAAGTCGGAGAAACTCTGTTGACATTCATCAGACCATGGCAAAGGGCTCGGAACACCTTTTCCAGTCAAGGCTACCAATGGTTTTGCCATGATAGAAAAATTTGGGATCCATTGCCTGCAGCATGACGTAATACCCAAAAACGCACGCACTTCTCTCTGTGTGCTTGGTACAGTCATCTGCGAGATTGCTTTGATTCTCTCTGGGGTCAACCTTCTTCCCTCCTTTGACAAAAGATGACCTAAGTAGGTCACTTCTTGGCAACAATATTGCAGTTTAGAAGGTGACACCTTGTGATGTAAGTCTGACAAATGACGTAATAAAGAAATTGTAGCTGTTTTGCAAGTTTCCTTGTCATCGGCAGCTAGTAAGAGATCATCTACATATTGGATCAGAGCAACACCAGTAGGAAGTACAAGAGCATCTAATTGACTTTTCACTGCTTGGCTATAAATTGAAGGGCTCTCACAATAGCCTTGTGGAGCGCGCTTGAACCTGAAACTGCGACCTCCTAGGGAGAAACCAAAAATGTCTCTACTTTCCTCGGCTATCGGAATGCTGAAAAATGCATTTTTCAAATCGATCACTGTAAACCACGAGGCCGATGCAGGAATCAATGTCAATAATGCAGTGATATCTGGTACCACTGGAAACTGTGGAATCACAATTTTGTTAACCTCTCTGAGGTCGATCACAAATCTGTAGATTGGAGGTTTGGAAGGGTCAGTGCGTTTCAAAATCGGCAGGACAGGACTATTGCAGACATTTCCTCTCGTTTCCTCTATCACATCTTTCTGTATTTAGTCTTTCACGATCAGTAAGAGTGCTTGTTCACCTTCATTCGAAATCCGATACTGTGGGATTCGTGGGAATTTAACATTCGCTTTTAGACTTACCACATAAGGGGGAATTTCCAAAAGGCCTACATCGTTAGGACCAGTCGCCCAAAGAGTATCAGGGAGAGATCGCAGCTCCGGTGGGAGCTTATCCATCGACATGTACATTGGAGAAATGACTCTTTTGCCTAATGTGAGCTGTACTCCCGAAGGAGAACAGTACAATGTCGCATGCCGGCGTTTCAACAGGTCTAAACCAAGCAGATTCTCATTACAACCGGTTGTTAGGATAAGGGGTGCTTCTAGCTCGCATGGCCCAACAGAGATAGATAAAGGACTAGACACAGGATTGTGAACAGGGGCGCCTGAGAAACCTACTGAAGTGTTCGTTAAGCCAGACAAAGGTGCGCCAGGGAGTTTCGCATGCATGATTGAACTTTTTGCCGCACCAGTATCCAACAGAAACGGTTCGACCACGCCTGATGTAACTACTGCGACATAAGGTCCACTCTGATCAACTGGAACTGATACTACTCCCTCTCTTTGCCTGTGGCTGTCCTAGTACTCGCTTCTCTGAATCTGTTCATTATGATCGTAGTAATCCTCAACATGATACTGTGAAGATCTACTTGGCTGTGCAGATTGTACATTTCGCTGATCGAAATAATTTGATGGGCGATCGGCCTGTGGTATCATAGTACCACGTCCTCTACCTCTAGGAGTGTGCATAGATCCAACGCTACCTCTCTGAGCTGGGACACCACTGGTCTGTGCGTGCAGTACTGGACACTCGTTCTTATAATGACCCTCCTTTTTACAATAGGCACACTGATTCCATGCTAACTGTTGTCGAGGAAATCCATAATTAAATCTTTGGGACATCCCTTGCTGGAATTGTGGCTGTTGCTGAAACGGGGATCGCTGCTGTAAATCTGACTGGTTCGAGCGAGGCGGATATGCCTGCTGCAATAGTACTTTAGTCTTTAAATCTTTTGTTTTCTTTTCTGACTTTTCCTTCTCTTCTTTCTCTCTATTCTCGTAATACTGGGCAGTTGCAAGTATCTGTGCTGTCGTCGATACTGCCCATGCGCTTTCGGAATCCTTTAACTTATTACTAAGCTCAGGTAGTAAATTAAACACGAACTTATCGACAAACAACCTCTGACCTCCCTCGGTACTCATATCTTGCCCACTGTGGTCTACGAAGGTCTCTTCAAATCTAGTGAAGAAGTCAGAGACGCTTTCGTCCTTCTTCTGTTTGCATGCCGATAGTTTATCCCAATTTACCCGTAACGCTGGCATCAGCGTTTTCATCAGATTAATTATTCTGCCAGGTAAGTCAGCAATCAGAGGTTCAGGTTTGGCTCCGCCAACTTGTTGTGCGTCTGCCGCTACAATAGCTGGCCAATCACCTCCTAAGGCGACTGGGTGGTTCTCTTGCCGAATCTTGGCCCATATAGGCTGTGGCACTACGTTGCCAAATAGCATTTCGATATCTGCCAAATTCATGATACACGCTTGGACTGTTTGCATCAACTCTTTATAATAACCAGCAGGATTTTTACGCGGGTCTGGCAACGCTTGTTTTACTGCTAATACTTCAGCTCGCTTCCAAGGGATGTGTATCCACACTCTCTGGAATTGCGCTGGAGCAGCTACAATATTATTAGCCCCATCAGCGGCAACTGCTTCGCGCCATATGGGCGGAACTTCCCTCATCGGATACTGACCTCGTCTTTTCCTAGTAATCGGTGAACCATCATGGTCCCTTGGTATTCGAAGAGGGGAATCATCCCTATACGCTAAAATCAATTCTATCGCTTTCCCTACTTCTGAACCTATCACCAATCCTGCGGCGAATTTCTGCTGAATATTTATCAGATCAGAGGGGACAGTATCTAAGTCATCATCATCCCATTTTTCACGTACAAGAGAACACATCACGTCAAAAACATAACGTTGAGTTGGTTCGTTCCATTGCATAAAGGTGTCTAACACTCTTTGTGCATCATACTTCGCAGCTTTCGACATCCACCTAAGAGCCGTCGAATCTAACATTTCTTGTTCCTGGGGACCAGGAAGCTGGCTACGTCTCTGTATAGAGTCAGAAACGGGGGTCCCAATTAAAGACCTGTAGAGAGGAGTTAAAATGTTAGTTACAGAGTCGGTTATCTTCCGACGAACGGAAAGCGGAGTCAGAATGACTGGGCTTGGGGACAGGGCAGCTGAAGCAGATGATATAGTAAGGGTGGGAGTAGTAGGTAAAGCAGTTTGCGAAATGACAGGCAAAGGCAGAATAGGCGACCCAGGAAGAGGGGGCGCCGTAGGAACATTAACCACGGGAAGGACAGGAGCTGGAATCAAAGGAAGTGGACCACCTATTCCAGGCTGACCAGCAGCTGGCTGTACAACAGGTAGTAACTGTGGTGCTGTAATACCCTGTGCATACGGTGGAGGTGAGCTCAACAGGTAAGACAACAGAGGATCCTTTTCAAGGTCCTCTATCGGCTTAGCAGGACAAGATGGCAATACAGGGTAACATTTATCAATTGCCAAATTATATTTTCTATTCGCCATCTCCATTGCTTTTTCAGTCTCGTTGACATGCAGCTGCCTAGCAGACTCCATTAAAGTCAACCCTTTCTCTTTCTGTTCTTTCTTGTCTTCCTAATTTCTCTCTGTTTGGCTTCTTTACGCCATACGCGAAAAGAATCAAACATTGCCGGCCGGGCTTTCCTCTTAAACAACTTCATTTCTAGATTGTCTAGGATTTCACTTCCGAAGCTACCATGCGATGGCCAACTGAGGACACCATCTTTTCTGGTATAACGAACCCATACTTCATTATACGCAATAGGACCCACACCATGTTTACAATAGAGCTCATATGTAGGAGTTCCAATCGGAGGAACCGAACACGAATCCTCCAACCGGGAATCCCCGTTGCAACGTAACCAGGACGAGAAACAATTACTATTTTTAGTCATGACAAACGAAGACAAATTCCAACCAAAATGCGCA